>NC_141048.1:53513030-54165530 GCF_041138505.1 Cibotium barometz | reverse complement strand
CGTTGTTCATTAGGTCCAGTGCTCATTTATGCTGTAATTTTTCGGGCTGAAATTTAAAAATCTCGATTGGAATTCAACGTTGTCTTTTATTTTAAGGAGTAAAAATTGTATATTTTGGTTATAAATCCCGACATTTTTATGATTTTTAATGATTTTCAAGTCTAAATTCCGGTCAAACCTAAACATTACCTTTAATTTTAAGGGTTGAAAAAAACATTTTTTTAGAGCAGTGATTGAGTCAGTTAAAATGTGATGTTTAGTTCGAACATTTAATGGACATTGAATAAGGTTCTGTTGTGTGTCAGATTTGTAATGAGTTTTTTTATATAGAATCATAGAATGGTCTAAAATTTAACTCTCGACTTTATAGCCCTGAGAGAGAGCCAGAGGATCTCGAAAATTCCTGCTGGCAAGTTGCAATCGTGGTTAAATTCAACTCGTGCCAGGCTTTTTCCATTTTCTTTTTAATTGAATTATTCAACATTTCAAGGTGCGAAAACAAGAAGTCATTGTGCATTTTTGTCTGAACCTTTAAAAAAAGGGAAAATTTTCAACATTTTCTAAATTCTGGTCCGGAAATATAGAATCCTTTTATTTTTGAATTTAAAAACTGTCAACGTGGCGGATTGTGATTCGTGGATTTGAAAACATTTTTCGCGTCGATACGATCTACGCGTTCGAGTTAGCGCCACCAACAAAAGGGGTTCATTTACACCAGGCCGAGGATGCAGAAAAGGGTTTATTCACACCAGGTTTTGACTTTACACTAGGAGTACATAGACTGTGGGGCCGTGGGGTGCTGGAGTACTGTCCTTCGGAGACCGGGCATAGCCGGTGGAGAAACCGGCAAATCCGACAGGGGGACGGCTGACGTGTTGCGCTGGCAACCCGTACGTCTAAGGCAAGCGTCGTTTATAGTAATATCTTAATTAATTAGCGAAAACAGGGGATTACTGGTTTTACTACCTGCAGTTCGCTAATTTCGCTTCCTGTCATGCCGCACATTTCTTTCCACACGAGCTGAAATCGAACCTTCGGGTCTTCCTCTCCATCGTCTCTGTGTTTTCCGCCTTTGCCAGACCTCGAAAGCTTGCTGCATTGGTCTGCATTTGAGTGGAAAAGCTTCGTCGTGCCCTCTTCTTTCGCCGTAGCCAGAGCTTGATCCAAGTGCCCATGTGAGCTCTCTTCTTCTTCTGCTTCTTCTTCTTTCTTTTTCTGCTGGCTATGGCGGATACCCCTGGTAAGGTCCTCTCCAGCTTCACTGCAAGTGAGAAGAAAGGCAGCAGTTCCAAGTTGGGAGGGTGTGCTGGGGTCTTCTTCCAGCTGCTGGACCGCTTCAGTGGCAAGAGATTGTTTCCACACAAATTACTACCTGCAGGTAAAGAGAGAGAGAGAGAGAGAGAGAGAGAGAGAGAGAGAGAGAGAGATTGCAATCGGTTGATCTTTACCTCTCTTTGCAACAGGTTTTCTCACCTGCATTATGTTTCTTAATCTCAGAAAAATCAATGATTTCTTCTGTTTTATGACAGCATGGAAAATTATCTCATCTATTGTGTTTATTTTTCTTTGAAATTGTAGAGAGACCCAGCCATAGCTCCATGAACCACACAGATGAGAAGCTGCCAATGGCCAAGCTGCTACTGGTACTGATTGTCTGGCTTACCCACACCCACACCCACACCCGCATACACACACAAACGCACCAGCACTATAACTAAAACACCAAATCCACTCACATAGGTTTATGGGTTTTTTTCCTACTTGATTGCAGATTGCTGATGAGAACAGAATTGGGTCTTCAAAGAGAGAAGCAAAGGAGTTTCCAAAAGGAGGTGTTCAGAAGGATGAGATCTGTGAGGAGAGACAGGGTAAGAGGCCTCTTAGTGTGGTGGCAAGGCTTATGGGCCTGGAAACAATGCCCTCGCCAGAGCCATCCAGGAGAGAAAGAAAGCAGCTTGAGCTCATCAGAAACCAAAAGGAAGCCCAATCTACTAAGAAACTCCTGCAGAGTAACCACTATCTAGTTGAAAAAGCTAGTAAAAGCACCAGGTGCACGGATACAAGGATCCAACCCTTCAAAGGAAAGACAACGGTACCCCACACAGAACAGCTTGATAGTTTTGCAGGGAATCATAGAGTAATTAGTCTTGTCAGTGAGGCGTCTAAGGAGTCATCTTTGAAGACCAGAGTTAAATCAACGGCCAAATCAAGCTCCTCCGAAGCAATCACACCTTACAATTCAAACAAACCCGAGGATCCAAAATCCTTATTTTTCTCCAAGCTTCCCTCATTGCCTCCTCTTCAAGTGGAGTCCCCATTCGGATCAATTCTGTCACCTTCCAAAACAACTAGTAAGTTGGTTTCACCTATCAAGAGCCCTTTATCTGCAAAGAGCACGGCGTGCTTGTTTGGAGCTGCGGCCAAGATACTCGAACCCAGTTTGCAGCCTGTTAGACATCTGGGTTTTCATTCCCAGAGGGTAAAACCTCTGCTACAAGGTAGCGAGAGAGAGGACACGGGTGGGCAAAAGGCCAGGAGACTCAGAGAATCCCGAGCCAGAAAGACACCATCACCATCATCGTTGTTATCATCATCATCATCCAATGTGTGCACACAATGCAAATGCCCGGCCATGAACAAGCATTCAAATTCAGAGCTGAAGACAGCTTTATCATCCTCCAATGTGGGCACGGAATGCAAAGGACGAGTCACGAGCAAGAATGCAAATGCTGTTCATAAGAAGCAAGCCATTTCTCCATCTACTACCACTGCTGCAGAGGAACCTTCTACCAGCAGTCAAGAAGAGGCGAAGAATCACTTGAGAGTGAAACAAGAAAAGAAATTAAACAATGAGTTAGCTAATAGAAGAAGATTGGGACCACCCACCCCTTCTAGCCAGGAAGCAAATATCCCTCTGCCTAATGGTGGGCAAAGAGTAGTAGCTCGGACTAAAGATGACAAATCTGTAGTTAAGAGTGACCGATGTAGCCAACTGGACAATACTGTGCAGCCGGCACCCGTGAAAGATGAGAAGTCAAAGCAAAACGAAACCAGCAGGAGGTTAAGTCAAGCAGCCAGCAGTAGAAGTCAATGCTCCAAGTCACCAGGAAAAAAATTAAGCAGAGATCCAAGTCCTCCTAAAAGCTCTTCAGCAAGGGTTTCCGGGCCTTTGGAAGGTTTGAAAAGTCCATCACAGGCTTCATGGGAAGTAATGAACTCAAATGGAAGCAGGAACAGTGTTAGAACAGGCTCCTCAAACAACAGCAGGGCTGCCAATCTGTGTAAAGATGGCAGTGTAGGTGTTGAAAGCAAGAGACTGGAATCTGCACAGAATAAAGGGGCTTCTTCTCGCATCAGGTCCTCCTTGAAGAGAAGGGTGACTACATTGGTATCCAAACCTACGGTTGCATCGGAAATGCAGAGTTCTGTGGAAGGACATTCCCTATCTTTTGAATGTGAAAGCAATGGCACGACGCAGAGCTCCACCACAGCATTGCAGGAAGGAAAACCTAGTGGTGAGATGGACAACGGCTCCTGCAATGATGATGACTCAAGCTCTTCTGTGGTGTGTAACCATTGTGAAATTAATGCGGCATGTAGTAGTAAAGCTGAATCTAGTAGTGAAGCTGATACAGTGAGCTGCACGCGCATGAGGGCACGATGGGCAATTGATGATGGTCAAAATAATTTTGTACCAGAAAGTTCTGTTAGATTATGTGAGTCTAATTGTGATGACACCAGCATCTTGGCTCATGCTCACTCAGGTAGGAGCAGTACAAGAAGGGATGATGTCTGCTATTCTGGTGAAACAACAGCTAACATCCTTCAGGAGTTGCTCACAGCTTTAAATGCATCCCCGTCACAGCTCATATCTGAGGATTCGAGTGTTGATGGCAATGAGTTTGCTTCACTGGAGGCATCTTCTTGCAGAGGTGGATCAGAGACTCACTCTGATTCTATTTCTAAGTATGTACGAAAGCATATTGACCTTTCTACCGACTCTGCAACTGTTCTGGACAGTTTTCTTCGAGAGGCTGAAAGGGTAAGATGTCATTCTGGTTTTTGTAGGTTGACTTTTCAGGGAAAATGGTTGGTTTTTCGTTGAATTTTTTATGCCAACCAGATTGGAAGCTCTCACTCTCTTTCTTTCTCTCTCTGTCACACACACACGAGATCAGCAAATATGTGATTATCAAGGCAAGTGGTTGAGCTTGCCCTCTCTCTCTCTCTCTCTCTTTCTCTCTCTCTCACACACACACGAGAGAGAGAGAGAGAGAGAGGGCAAGCTCAACCACTTGCCTTGATAATCACATATTTGCTGATCTTGGAAGCAATCGGCCAAGAACTGTCTTCAACAAGCTGTTTTGTATCAAAGGGTGGAGCTAGACTCCTGTTAGAAGTCATCTCCTGTCTTTATCATACACTAGGGCCTCTGTTGTGGGTGTGCCCGCCCTGTATAGGTGTTTTCTCATTTTTCCTCACTCCCCGTATTTTTTTTCCATTTTTCCCCATTTTTCCATGGTGTGGGAGGCTGCCTTGTGCTGGTAGGATGGTCCAGGTGCTGGCCGACTGATGGCTGCTGGCCGACTGGAGCAGGCCGAGTTCACACGTGCAAGCATGCTGGCCGACTGGAGTAAATGCTGGTCGGGTGACTCCAGCATGCTGTCGGCTGTCCTTCTACTGGCCGACTGCACTCATGGGGCCATATAAAATGGCCCCATGGCCCCCCACCTATTGTATCTTGTTTTCATTGCGGGATCTTATGTATAGAGAAGAGTTACACGCCTATCTCTCTCCTTCTCTTGTGCTGTCTATTTTCTGCACTCTACTTGCTCTTGTGGTCTTAGATTTTGTTATCATCTCCGCTGCGCATTTTGACATGGTATCAAAGCCCTAGGCTCTTGAAAGATCTTGGGAGTTTTCTGAGCAAGAGGGGGATTGTTACGTTGCTGATTGTTGGACTATTAGGGACTGTTCGGGAAGAGAAGTGGCAAGAGGAAGGCGGGCTAAGTTGCGGGACAGCCACTTGCAGGTTTAAAGTTTTTTTTTTCCCCTCCCACCCACCCTTTTCATTACATCCCTATGATGGCAGATTTGTTAGAGATGGCTGAGAAGCATGTGAAGATCCCAACTCTCCCCACGTTCCAAGTGGACCATTAGTTGGACGGGAACAATTACGGCATCTGGAAGGTGATGATGGAGTCTGTGCTGGAGTCATATGACCTTGTTGATTTCATTGTTATCGGGGTTCCACGGCCAGAAGCAGAGGAAGGGGAGTTACTGTCAATGAAGAAGTCCACAAGGCAAAGGCACAGGCACAGATGTGGGATCATGTCAACGCCAGGGTCCGGTCATTTATCTTCCTCAATTGCACACCACACGTAATCAATCATGTAAAGCATATGATGCTGGTCAGAGGCATATGGCAGCACTTGGCTTCTCTTTATAACAGGGTATCGTCCATGAAGAGGATTTCCTTGGAAGTGCAGATGCGGGTTATAAACCCTGCAAAGTCGTCGACGATGCGGGAGCACATTAACAAGCTGCATACCCTTCAGTAGGAAGTTCTCCAGGTTGGCAAGGAGATATCATCAGAAGATATGGCTATTACTTTGTTGTCCCACTTGCCTGCACAGTATTCCGCTTTCTACTCCTCTTTGATTACTAGTGTAGGCTCAGCACCATTACCTGGGAGGAGCTTGTGTCCATGGTCTTAGAACAGGAGGAACGTTTCACAAACCCTCCTCACAGCGGAGGTTCGGAGGCCTTACTTGGCCAACGGCCGAAAGGCCAGAATAACAACAAGGGCAAAGGGAAGGCTTCACCGGAGAAGTCTTTTGAGAAGAAGTGTGAAATAGAACGAGAGAAATTGAAGGCCAAGGGGTCCTGCAATGATTGTGGCGAGAAAGGCCACTACTGGAGGAAGTGTCCTAAGGGGACTGGGAAGAGTGCTGATTCTTCAGCCTCAGCTGCAAAGACTCTTGCATTTGTACACTTAGAGATGATGGACGCTGATGCTTTATCGTCTTCGAGAGTGAGGAGGCAGTTGGCTTCACCGCAAAGGATACCCGGGAATGAACTCTTGACAGTGGTGCTTCCAGGCACATGACTCCGTCCTGTGACTTCTTTCTGGATCTGAAATGGCGCTGAACACCAGATTGGACTTGAGCTTCTCCGGGGGGCTGTTGAGCTCTTTTATGCAGATGCCATTGAAGTCTCATTGGGACGTAGGATTGTGGATCTTGCGGTATCTGTAGAGTACGAAGGATCTAGGACTCTTTTACACAGGAGGGGATGGAGTCAGACTCCAAGGTTGGAGTGACTCACATTGGGGAGGAGATCAAGACATGAGGAGATCCACTTCAGGTTACAGTTTTACTCTCGGCTCAGGAGCAGTTTCTTGGAGCAGTAAGAGGCACCCAACTATTGTCCTATCTTCGACAGAGGCAAAGTACCGGGCTGCTTGTGGTGCTGCTTGCGAGGTTGTGTGGCTGCGGAGGCTGCTAGGCGAGATTCGGTTTCCATAGAAGGAGTCCACAGTCATCCAGTGTGATAACCAGAGTTGTATAGCTATTACTTGGAACCCGGTCTTCCATGCCCGGACCAAGCACATAGAGATACAGTATCACTTTGTACGTGAGAAGATCTTGGCCGGTGACATCTTGCTACTTTATTGTTCGACGAAGGACAATGTGGTGGACCTCTTCACGAAGTCTCTACCTCAGGCTACGCTCAGGCGGCACTCCAGCTCCCTAGGGTTGATTTCACAGCCAGGAGGGGGTGTTAGAAGTCATCTCCTGTCTTTATCAGACACCAGGGCCTTTGTTGTGGGTGTGTCCGCCTTTTATAGGTGTTTTCTCATTTTTCCTCACTCTCTGTATTTTTTTTCCATTTTTTCTCATTTTTCCATGGTGTGGGAGGCTGCCATGTGCTGGCAGGATGGTCGAGGTGCTGGCCGACTGATGGCTGTTGGCTGACTGGAGCAAGCCGACTTCACACATGCAAGCATGCTGGCCGACTGGAGTAAATGCTGGTCGGGTGACTCCAACATGCTGTCGGCTGTCCTTCTGCTGGCCGACTGCACTCATGGGGCCATATAAAATGGCCCCATGGCCCCCCACCTATTGTATCTTGTTTTCATTGTGGGATCTTGTGTATAGAGAAGAGTTACACGCCTATCTCTCTCCTTCTCTTGTGCTGTCTATTTTCTGCACTCTACTTGCTCTTGTGGTCTCAGATTTTGTTATCATCTCCGCTGCGTATTTTGACAACTCCATGTATGGCTCCCCTCCTGCAAGCAGGCAAGCAAGAGTATTTGCTATATTACTTTGGAGAACTTCTTTACAATGTAGACTTTACGAAGAATCTACCAAGACGATGGTTGACCGTGGAATGCCAAATGTGAAGACGAGGTAGACCAAACCTCAGCTGAACCATCATACAGTTTGTAGACAACTTAGAAGCCACTTCGGGAGTCAATATGCACATCCAGATCTGCTGAGGGGATGCGGGACTGATGGCTGAATGCTGAGTGTAGGTGTCGCTTCGGCAATGGCCACTATAGAGGGTATTTGCTTGGTGGCCTTCTCACCGTGCCACTTGGTACAATCGCTTTTACTATGCTCCGCATGATGGCAGAAAAAACATTGGTTCTTTGCTTGGCTCTGCTTTTGCTATTATGGTTGGCGATAACCTCTTGTAATGCCCTCTTTGGCCTTCTCCTCGAGCATCTTCTTAGGTTTTGAACCTTTGTCTTGCTGATTGCTTGAGGCGCTCTGAGCATATTTCTTGTTGTCCTTATGATCCTTGCTAATCTGTGTTACCTTACCTTGTTGGGATGATGACTACTGTTGTTGCTGGGGTTTGGAGCCTTATTGGTCTTCTTTTTCGTTCAGCATCATCTCCTAATTCAGAGCCAAAGTCAAAGCTTGGTCATGAGATTGAGACTTGCATTTCTGTATGGTAAACTGGATGTCGGTATCCAACCCCTTGAGGAATTGCCTCACCTTTTCTTCTTGGGATTTCCCCAATTGATGTGCCATGGTGATGACTTTGTTGGAGTAAGTCAGCATAGGTGACTCATTTTGGGAGAGTTGGTAAAACTCGTTATTAAGATTAGTCATGAATTGGGGTGGGAGGAATCTCCTTTTAAGGTCAAACACAAAGGTCCTAGGTGGACTCTCTCTTGGGTATTTGAATCTTAGCCAATGGAAACTATACAATAAACTGATGAATAAATTGTGTAACTGCAAAGTGATCACACTTAGCATCATGCTTATTAAAGTTCGGTGAGCACAAATGACGGTGGTGGTGGACAGAGCTGGGACGAGGTGCCATTTAGAAAAGTGCCGCTACAGATTGGCCTGTCAGGTTGCCAGTGTTTGTTGATGCCGGAGCGGCATGGCTTTCTAATCTAGCTTGTGTTGATGCTCCAGAGCTGCGAGTACTGCATGGTGTTGGCTTTCTTCACCCTAGTGTTTGGCTTGCTTTGCCTTCCATTCCTCAACAAGTTTTGGACGTCTTTGTTGCTCCATCATGAGAAGATGCATGCAAATTCCATCGGACCTTGCTCTTTAGGCTGCTCTCTAGGATTTTCTACATCTTTTGCTTGTTGAAGTTGTAACTTTAGCAATTTGTTTTGCTCCATCAGCTCTTGGATGAAACCTTTGTTGCTTTGCAGAAGCGTTGTTTCTTCTTTGGTGGTGTCTCCTTTGACACTTTCTTAGGTTGTGTCTTTCTTCTTCTTCTCTTGACATGGTAGACGGTTGGATGATTTTTCCTGATGTGAGTTTTACCATCCATGGGTTGTTCTCACTTTAGGTAGCCAAGCTGGGTCACAACTGGAAGCTCTAGTAGCAATGTAACATGCAGCCGGTATAAATGTGTAACACACAACAAGGCCTTCTTTATACCTTTATGTTGAGTGAGTTTAAGCAATCCACTTTAATTCTTGAACAAGGAGATAGAGCTGTAGAGAGAGAAGAAGGAGAGTCGACACGAGATTGGGCCCCAACTACCCACTTAAGATATGCGTGCACAAGTCAGAAGACCAAAACACACATGATAACTGCTGTGTTTTACTGCTGATTTATGAATGGGATTGAGGGGCTGCTTATATATACAAACCTATCAGCAGACGGCTACTTCATTAGTTGTCAGCCTGTTGATAAATGCCCACCATGACGTGCTGAAAATGGTGTTATATGAATGCGCCTTCACACGTGTGGCTGACTAGATGGTGCTGGCCGACTAGGGCTCTCCCGAAATGTAAGAAACGAGTTTCGTTCGGACAAAAAAATAACTATGGAAATTTATATATATATAGAATATGACTCATGTCATGCCTCATACATGATACAAAGGCATAAAGGAACATTCAACAGACAACAATGATTATAGCAGAAGCATAGACAAATAATGACTCAAGCGAGATTACATATGAATCATGTAAATGAAATCCCTGCACTCTGGAGTCATCAATGATAAACCATGTCACATGAATTATGATTCATGAAGAGTCAAGATAAATGTAAATAACACAAGTCAAATTGTAAATGAAATCCTAAATCTTGAGTCGTGATTCCTACAACAAAAGACTCAAGAGTCAAAACTCATCATCATCGTGACCCTCAGCCAGATCCATATCCTCATCTTTAGGCTCAATATCATCAGTCTCATCCTTAGTGCTAGTGCCACTCCCGAAAGACTCCTGAAATGCATTCTCATCAAGTGGAGGTGTGTGCGAAGTACCAGCACCTGCTGAAGCTCCTGCCTGAGATCGTGTGCTGCAAGATGGGTACACAGCGTGGCTGTACTTTCAGAATCGCCTCTAAAAACGAGGCAACCCATATGTTTTTAGGGTTTAAAAAAGTTACGTTTGAAACCCGTTTCTTACGTATGAAATGGGTAGATGTTTCATACATGTTTCTTACATGTAAGAAACGCGTTTCATTGCAACTATGATCTCAACCAATATGGGGAATTATGCTACCAAGAGACCCGTGGGGGAAAGAGTAGAAAACACCATGATCCCACTCTCATAACCAGGTTGCGTTTCGCCTACGCAACTCTAGATGGATCCTGTGTGCGGGTCCATCTGGCCATAAGAGTGAACAATATCACTCCATATGTTGCATATTCTCTGAGCATCATAAACACGAGTACCCTCCAAAGCCTCTTTGCATCTGGCTTTCCAAATCTGCCATGCTGAATGCTGGCAATGCTCTCTCAAGTTGTGTCAATGTTCTGTGAGGGTGGTGCACTGTGATTGAAGAATATCGTGAAGTGTGCCTCTCTGGGCCACACCTCCACGTACCAAAATGACAGGATCAGAATCCTTGCCGTCATAGAATATCTGTGGGCCAAACTGGGCCAGCCAAGCGGTAGCACCTCAAGTGACATAAACTTGACCTCTCCTCAATCTGCTCAAGAGTTGGGCCATAGATAATCCTCTGTGCTGCTCTGCAGTCCCATAAGGTATGATGTATTGTCTCTGAAGGTGCTGTGCTTTGAGACAGGCTAGATCAGCACCAAAGATAGCTCTCCACTTATTAATAGGGAGCCCACCATGTAAAAATAACGAGAAGTAAGAGGTATGGCTCCTCTTGTATGATTGCCAAATTCTATGCCGGAATCTCCTGTGGATGGAAGGGGTAATGTCGTCTCGTGTCTCCCATGTGGTTGAAGAGTGGGAGTCCTTTGGATCTGTCCGAGTAAGAGCAACCAAGCATTTCACACAATGTAGTTGAGAACAGGCAGGCTCTTCATGGGGCAGCTTCAATCGAGTCCCACTCACAAAGGTTCCAATAAAGATTCAAGATACCTGAAGGGACAGCCATCATATAACCATAAACACCAAGAAACATGAGTCACTGTTTCCCGCTGGGGGTGGGGGGGGTGTGTCAATATACAAACGCTTCCCTAGCGACCCACTACTCTCACTGGATGAAGCGCAGAGCAAGGTATAATCTCGTGCATGTTACAACTAGTTAGTCGCCACCCCGGATGACGAGAGTAGAAAGCACAAGCCCAATAAGCCAAAAGCACCTAAAGGGGCACACCTGTCCAAGAAAAGACAGCCACCCATGAATGATGGAGATGCAAGAAAACATGAGCTATAGAATGCTTCTTATGGATGTCTTCAAATTGGAGCGACGATGGACTCGCATGCCTTAGAGGACCCATGAGTTAGTAATGTGGCTCGAAGAGATGTAAGTCATTTAGACAACACTAAAAGAATCGGGCAAGAAACTCCTTGCTCAACCATATGTTTAATTCAGAATTCGCTAAAATTGTAGCGTTGAGGCACACTCAGTTTATGCACAGAGATGATGGCATTGTTATCCACCAAATTAAGTACATAAAGGGTTTATTGAAGAGGTTTCACATGGAAGAGTGCAAGCCGCTTTCTACTACTGTAGGACTAGGTTCACGGCTTAGCATGCATGACATTGTTGAACTTTTTGAAGCCGACATTCACAGCTAGGGAGTGTGATGTCTCATTTACTTATGTAACATGAGGCATGGCATAGCTTTTGGGGCTCTGTTGAGAAAATTGGTCAAGTAGGTCAAGGAAAGATGAAGGTACACGTGTATCACGCAAAAGGGAAGGAAATGGTAGATCAACCTTTTGTGCTTGATCCATCACCAAGTCACTCATATGTGGATGGTGACTCTAGTGGCTCAAAATAGAGCCTTGATGAGGAGCTTGGCGTTCCATAAGTGGTTACTCTTGGTGCAAGGAGAACCATTGTTTTTTTGAGGATACCTTGTAGTGATACAGGTGTATCACTACGAGTGTTAGATACCCTGTTGACAAGCTGAGATATGATGGATATAGAGCTCATCATTATGCCTACATGGTTAAAGCGATACATGAATTGGAGTCCACTTGTTTTAAGCAAGCATTTGGAAATAAAAAATGGGAAGATGGCATGAATGAGGAGACGGCAACATTGGATCTAAATGCAATATGGGAGTTAGTGCCATTGGCTTTTGTAGTTCTTTTACACACTTACTAATGCTTGGTGACCTATCCTCTTGAGCTACACAAATCCACCTCCTTTTTTTTTCCTTGAAAAATATATCTTTCTATTAGTTAGTCCCCTTCATGGCTGGCCGCTCGCGGAGGGAACTACCTCATACAAGGGGAGAGGCGGGGGCTGGAGGGGTGTGAAGCCAAACCGGTGACTTGTAGTGCCAAGTGAGGTCACCGGCACTGTCTAAGAGAAAGGGGCCCTGGGCCTATTGCCAAATGCGAAGAAAGGCCTCTCGACGTCTCCGCATGCGGTTCGAATCTCCTTATAACTTCACCCACTGGCCCTGCACAGAGAGAATAATATCTGTCCAAACGGCACGGATGGACTCCGCTGGGAGGTGAGGGTGCCCTCAATGGTCTCACTCCATTGTGTTGGCCAAATGTGCCATTCCGCTATGCTATTGTGATGATCTCTCACCTTTGACAAGTGCTAGGGAGACCAAGCCTCTACAAGAGAGTCGAGGATGGGGATAGACTCTATCTTGCAATGTGAGCCTTAGGTCAGCTGTCTCATAGCGGAGGGTGGGGCAATGTTGTTTGCGACTCGTGCAGGTGGCTACTCCTCATGCACTGTCTTGGACGACCACGTGCCAATTACTAAACTCCTATGAGCTACCTGCCAAAGGAACATGGTGACCTTTCGAGGTCGGAAGCTGCCCCACAGTCGCTTCTAGTAGTCTTTGAAGAAGTTAGGTGAGATGTTCTCATAAGACGAATAGTCTTCTCAAGCAGGAGTACCTACAATCTTATGCATTTGTATCTGGCAGCTTAGCCTCGTCGAGTAGTGAAAAAAGGGGTTAGTCGGGCTCTGTGGTCCACTCCCACTCTCGGGACTCCATTGAATCCGCGTCAAAGGTCGGCTTTCCTAGAGCCAGAGTCTCAAGGACCTATCTCGGGCTACTTGCATGGGAGGGGGATCAATGTGCTAGCGGTGCTCTTGGAAGCCGATGATCCGGACCTTTTGAAGTGAGCCACCACTGAAGTCCTCTGTTGGGGAGAGTGTAGGGTGCCCACCGGAACTGAATGAGAGAAAGGGGCTCTGGGCCTATTGCCAAATGCAAAGGAAGGCCTCTCGACGTCTTTGCATGTGGTCCGAAGCTCCTTATAGCTTCCCCCATTGGCCCTATAGAGAGTGGGAATGACATTTGTCCAAATGACATGGATGGACGTTGCTGGGAGGTGAGGGTGTGCTCAATGGTCTCACTGCATCGTGCCTGCCAAATGTGCCATGCCACTATGCGGTTGTGATGATCTCCCACCTTTGGCAAGTGCCATGGGGACCAAGCCTCTTCCAAAGAGTCGGGGACTCTATCTTGCAATGTGTGCGTGAGGTCGTGGCCTTTAGTTGTCTCATAGCGTAGGGCGGGGCAATGTTGTTTGCGACTTGTGCAGGTGGCTACACCTCATGCACTGTCTTGGATGACCATGTGCCAACTTCTAAACTCGTGAGCTACCTGCTAGAGGAACATGGTGACCTTTTGAGGTCGAAGCTGTCCCACAATCACTTCCAATAGTCTTTGAGAAAGTTAGGTGAGATGTTCTCAGAAGAAGAATAGTCTTCTCAAGCAAGAGTACCGACAATCTCATGCATCTGAATCTGGCAACTTAGCCTCGCCGAGCAGTGAAAAAAGGGGTTCGTGGGCTCTTTGGTCCACTCCCACTTGTCGGGGTTCCTTTGAATCCGTGTCAAAGGTCGGCTTTCCTATAGCGAGAGTCTGGAGGACCTATCTCATGCTACTTGCGTAGGAGGGGGGTCAATGTGCTAGTGGTGTTCATGGAAGTTGATTGTGGTCACGTACATGCTCGTGCCATGGCTAAACCTTAGCATGAACAGTCTTAATCCTTGATTAGTGCAGCAGTAAAGATAAGTCATTAGATCATCATCATTCATTTATAGCGTCTGTAGAATATATGTAGAAGGGGCCTAGGTCACCGCTGACCATAGCCCTCCATCATGTACAAGCATCAAGTTACCTTTTTGTACCATAGTAATACAAGAAAACCTGACACCTAATCTCTCTCCTTTCTCTTAATCTTGTGTTAATTAGCATCAATGTTCTTAACTTAGGGTTGTGGATCGGTACAGCAAGGCTTTTGTGCATGCAACATTGGTATTAGAGCATTCAAGCTCAGCCCACTAAGCTATGTCCCAAGGAAGGTGCACAGTTCCAGTAGAAAGGATGCAACAGGGTAGCAGATCGAGTGGTGTGCAATAGGTGAAGAAGCTAGAGGAAGCATCCCCCAAGGGCAGGTACGCATACCCAGTACCTCATTAAGCCCTCAAAACATTTAGGCCTAGCAACAATTATGATCAGGTCCGGTAGGTGGCCCGACACTGTGTCAAGGTTAAGGGAAAGCAGGCATGGGGACAGCAATGAACAAATGCTTAGTTCTTTATCAAAGACTTGGAAGTGGAGATCAAGAGTGAAGGTGTTTAGACAAAAATATCAATCAGTAGCAGTCAAAGTCAGTAAGCAGTAGTAGTTCAAGGTCAGTAGATGTCCAGGGAGGAAGGATGACAGAGTGTCCAACCCGTCATCAAGTTTAGCAGAAGGGAATGTCACGTGCATGCTCGTGCCATGGCTAAACCTTAACATGAACAATCTTAATCCTTGATTAGTGCAACAATAAAGATAAGTTATTAGATCATCATCATTCATTTATAGCATCAGTAGAATATATGTAGAAGGGGCCTAGGTCACCCCTATGGGGCTGACCATAGCCCTACATCATGTACAAGCATCAAGTTACCTTTTTGTACCATAGTAATACAAGAAAACTCGACACCTAATCTCTCTCCTCTTCTCTCTCCTTTGTCTTAATCTTGTGTTAATTAGCATCAATGTTCTTAATCATTCTTAGGGCTGTGGATCAGCACAGCAAGGCTTCCATGCATGCAACACCGTTGATCTGGACCCTTCGAAGTGAGTCACCATCAAAGTCCTATGTTGGGGAGAGGGTTTGATGCCCACA
The DNA here is from genome assembly GCF_041138505.1 of Cibotium barometz. Lineage (NCBI taxonomy): Eukaryota > Viridiplantae > Streptophyta > Polypodiopsida > Cyatheales > Cibotiaceae > Cibotium > Cibotium barometz. The sequence goes on along the minus strand of NC_141048.1, from coordinate 54,150,520 downwards.
ATATCCGATTGAGAAAATGAGAGTTGGTCTCCCGTTTGGTCCTAGGACCGCTAGAGAGATGTCATGGCGCGTGAAAGCTCCCAGCCACTTGGGGTGGGGGGGGGGGAGATGGCTGAGTTGATGGTGAGGACTATCTGCTCTCTACCTCAGATCTCTGTGAGACGTCTGTCCTTAGCCTCTTGACAAAGCCGCCTAAAACTAGTCCACTTGCCAAGAGATTGGGTAGGGTCCGAGTTGAGGGGGCCCTAGGCTATGTGACAATGCATGCCCAAAAATTGACTGTTGGGCATCCTTAAGAGGCGGTTTCAGATCAGCAGTTGGCGGAGTCTGTTCTTGTCCGAGACTGAGGAGAGTTGCTGAAGGACTGGCTTGAGGTGGCCCCAAGCTCTCATTAAACTGGATGCAAATTTGTCTTCAAAAGCAGTGCTTAAGCCTTGGGATCGAGCATCCGTGAAGATTCATCGTACACTAGGAGTCTAGGGTCGCGAAGTGAGCAGGTCATAGTTGAGATTCGATCAATGAGAAAAGCCTTCTAGGGCTCACCACTAGGTAGAAGGTCTAACGATTAACTTGCCTAGCATGGCTTTGCTTTGCACAACTGGGTCAATGATGCTTTGTAACTCCACCGGTGAGTGTGGAATGTTTGGTTGAACACAATGCTAATCAATACACTTAAATACATCGAGATTTAATAGACAATAAGCACAATACAAGATGTAATTTTTGAATTGACAAGAGACGCACAATGAGCTAGAACAGTCGGCCTCTCCCTCTCCCTCACATAATGTTTATTGATCTTGGGAGAATCAAGTACATAGTGTCATGGGCATTTTTGACGAGATTTTCATACCAATACATATGAATACAGTATTGCAAACAATATGGTTGTCGGTGAAGATCTGCAACTCACACTACCCTCTCAAGTGTCCATGTTCCCTACCGTCTGCACTCTATTGATCTATCCACACATGGTAGAAACAATCTACAAGAGAGCATGTAGGACAAGAGAACACTACACGGGGTATGTGAACATGGAGTCTTGCTCCTCCCTCTTGCTATTTGCGTCCATAATTGAGCATTAAAGCTTACCAATTGCAAGTAGAGTCGAAGACAGTGGAAGTCTTCACGATGGAAGCGTCTAGAGTGTTGAAATCTTCAATTTGTTGCGACAAAAGTTCAACTTGAGAAAGGAGGCTGAAATTAGGATTTTCAGCCAAAAGACCAGAAATTACAGTAAATAAAAGGGTTGTTTTGCTGAAGTTGAGTCATTGGGAATGTGTATGAGAGTGAATACAACTTGGAAATGCTCTTCGTAGCTTGGATATGGTGTTTGGAAGGAGAAAAGTATAGACAATACAGCCAAAAGGCCTCATGAATGAGGGCGCCAACTTCTAGAGAGAAAGAAGAGAGATGATGAGATGTCGGCCTTGGGTGTCAGACAGAGAGGAAAAGTGCAGCTCGGATGGATACATGGCTTGTTGCTCTCTTTGAATAAAGAGGATAAGGTATGTGCGGTGGGCATTCAGCTTTGTGCACCTCAGGACATCAATGTGTGCAAACGCACGGTTGGACATAATTTATAAGTGAGTTTTGGTCCCTGAAAACTTAATAAAGTGTGTATACACTCACTACTCACTCACTTATAAATTAATACTAGTTCTTAAGGCTAGGTTTTGACCAATACTTACCACCTGTCACATGCCACATAACTATGTCAGCAAACAGTTTCACACGCAAGGTTCACGAGCCGACGTCTCCTTACCCGGAACTACACATTGGTCAAGCAAGCATAAAAATAGCATGCAAATTCAATTTGTAGGCAAGCACATAAAGATGCTGTGCAATGCAACATTCAAATGGACAAGCCCCGTTCATAAGACTACCAAAATAGACGTGTTCCAAGAAAGTACACGAGGTATCAGACCCGATGGAACAATCCTCCAGGCATTTTCGGGCATGTATACAAAGGCACAAATTCCAACGGAAAGCCAAATCCACAGTATCGCATGAGTGGCATCAATTCTCGACATATGAAATTGCCATGGACGTGAGTCCAAGGTATATGAGAAGTGTAATACACTCCCATGGTTGTGTGGGAATAGGCAATGGTTGAAGCAACCCTGGTGTCGTTTGCCTATCAAATTTCACCTTTTAACATGTGATACATGTACGTACATGTGCCTTTATGTTCTTCCGCATACTTGGCCCAAAGAAATACTGTTCAATCATGTGCGTAGTAGGCATTATGCCTCTATGACCAGCATATAGAGCAGCATGGCACTCATCCAAAACCTTTTGCCTCATATCAGACACCACACATTGGTAATTATCTTTCATAAGACAACTCTCTTTGATCACATATGAGCTCTGTATGACTAATCATCAAATCAGCCCAAATAGTGGCAAAATTAGCATCTGTATGATACAAATCACGCATGGTGGATGAGTCTTCATGAGAGGCAACTGAGATAGCTGCTACATACGGTTTTCGTGACAATGCATCTGCCACTACATTCTTCTTTCTTAGGGTGTGTAAGATTTGAAAATGAAACATAGAAAGGAAATTGGCCATCCTCATATGCTTCTCCGACAATTTTAGTTTGGGTAAGAAAATACCTCAAACTTTGGTGATCTGTCTTCATAGTGAAATTAGTCCCAAGAAGGTAATGTTTCCATATGGTTAGTGCATGAATTATAGCCAATAACTCTTTCTCATAAATGAGAGCTTTGCATCATGAAATCTATGGCTCTCATAAGCCACAACATGTCCCTCTTGATTGCCTTCAAATGCGGGTTTAGCTTTATTGGATCGACTCAACTTGAGTTTCAAATAATTGGTAGTAGTGGCGGTTGCCAATTAGTTGCTGTAAGGTGTGACCAAGATACACTTGTAGTCCCGCTTTATACATGGGTTATAATCCCGATTGAAACCTTCTCTTCCTTTCTGCCTTTGGAACATGCATTAATGGAGCCACCTCCAAAAGCACTTTCCAAAACTTGTGCACGTATGCATTCACCATTTTCCCTTCATTTTGCTTCACCCAATCCCACTTCATTGTTATCTAATTTATTGCATTAGGAGGCAAGAACTGGGCATAAAACCTTTCCTTGAACTCTTCCCATGATCTAACAAGATTTGGCGAGAGCTTCTCAGTAAGCCACCAATGAGGAGCAGTACCTTTCATAACCATGTCTACATGCTAGATCATGGATTTCTGAGTGAAGTTCGCATCACTAAAAGCAATATCAAACTGGGCAATAAAAGCAAGTGTCTTTGATGTATCATATTTCCCATGATATGTATCAAACTTCACAGATTTGTCTCCAGCTTTAAAGTCATGAGACTTTGATGCATTAGCTTGCATCTCAACATGTTTTCCTGTATGTTTTCTTGTATGCATTGTCAAAGTCACGTAGTAGCAACATGCACACCACACTAGGGCACTGAACAATGATGGTGGTTGGGCTCCCATCTTCCAACCATTGCTCCCCCAAAAATCCAGCCGGAGGAGATATCTATGACAAGGTGCCACCAGTGACCACACCCTATATATGGCTCTTCGACTTCCCATGCTCTCGCATATGGGATAATCCACCACAACTTCCAGTCATGCGACAACCCGTGAGTAACTACGCGAATTGCCACCTCCAACACCCTCCTTCAATTTGAGCACCTCAATCAACAGAGGCTAGGACCGCCTAGGACCACACAGGTCCGAGCTGTGATACCATGTCAAAGTCATGGAACACCACCCTAAGGCATTGAGCAACGTCGGTGGTTGGGCTTTCATCTCCCAACCATTGCTCCCTCCAAAAACATGGCCGGAGGAGATATCTATGACAAGGTGCCACCACACCTTGTATATGGCTCTTCGACTTTCCATATAGGATAATCCATATACAAGGTGCCACCACACCTTGTATATGGCTCTTCGACTTTCCATACTCTCGCATATAGGATAATCCACCACAACTTACAGTCATGCGACAACCCGAGAGTAGCTACGCGAATCGCCACCTCCAACATGCATCTCCATTAGAACAACCCCTGTGACTGGCATCATTTTAGGAACAAAAGGTGATGCATTGTGCATAGAAATATATGCCCTATGAGCATGAGGCATGCCTTGCCCCTCAACATACATTGGTGCATTCTCACCTATAATTTCTCCCTCACGAGCACACTCGAGAGCATGAGTAGCATGAGAGATATGCGGAACACCTGCACCAACTGAAGTTGCAGCCCATGTTGCATGCGTTGTGCATGCACATTTTCAGACGGCAATGGCATTTGACATACCTTTTGACCACTACCATAAACATTGCATCCTTCACCTTCTCTCTAAAAAACGCCCGAACACCTCGTGTAGAAGAGCCTCAACCCGGTGCTCTGATACCATGTCAAAAGTGTGTAGCGGAAAGCGTGAGACAGGCACAGAGAGAACGAAAATAAATCTGCATAATGATGAAGAAGCAATGATACAATCAGCCCTGTGCAAGGGGTGGTCCCCGTATGTGTGGGCACGATGAACTACTCCCTGAGGGAGGACCTGGGCCTGGAAGCCCCCATCAGGGTGCGTACAAATGAGAAAGAGGCAAGCCTTATACAGCCCCAAGATAAGCTAGCCGACTTGCTCCAGAAAAGACTCACGACTGGACAAAAATAAACATGTGATAATGGGTGGCCAATGTCACCATTTGGCCACTCGAATGGTTCACTCTTGCTTTCACACTATGTATATATTGGATTGGTGTCCATGGCTTATGGAATGTGCCTATGCATGTGATTGACATGTGTCATGCTGTATAGTTGGATATGATATTCCGCTGGGACTTGACGTTATCATGCCTGGAATATCTGGAGGACTTGGCTTTCCGCTGGGACTTGTGCCTGTGTGTACATGCCCGGAAACGCGTGGAGGATTGGCTTTCCACTGGGTCTGGTATCGCGTATACTTGCCTGGAAACGCCTGGTCTTATATGGTTTCATGAACGGAAATTGCTCATGCCAATGCTGCATTGCATAGCATCTTTATGTGCTTGCTTGCAAATGAAATTGCATGTTGTTTTCATGCCTGCATGACCTATGTGTAGTTCCGGGCTAGGGGACGCTCGCCCATGAACCGTGCGTGTGAAACTGTCTACTGACATGGTTGTGTGGCATGTGAACAGGTGGTAAGTATTACCCAATCTAGGCTCAAATAGCCCTTAGGACTTAGCCAATATTTATAAGTGAGTGCGTTTCCACTTCATTAAAGTTTGGGCGCCCAAAAGTCACTTATAAATTATGACCGCTTCCAAGTTCACACTCACTGAAGTCCCGAGGCGGACAAGACTCAATGTTCAGGACCTGATCCTCCCGTTTTACTCATAAATGGGCATCTCCCCATGTCCCCTCACCTGATTGGACCCCAATTCACTTACTTATTAAGAGAAAATTCGTGTTTTCTCTTCATGAGGATTTTTGGAGACTGAAAACTCTGTTTTTCCACTATTTCTCTCCATTTCTAAGCTCTCCATAGCCATACCCAACTTTCTAGGGTGTTTTCCAAGCTTCCAAGAGTGTTTCCAAGTGCTAATCACTCTCCTACTCACTCCCAATGACTGAAATTCAGCAAAACAGCTCTCTTTTTTGTTGTAATTTCTGTTTTTTTTGCTGAAAACCAGCAGGGACAATGAAATGTATGCCTCCAATGCTTTACAGGATGAGCAAACTCATGTGCTGCACAATAGGGAACATGAATATGTGGGACAGCCGTTCCATGGCAAAGAGAAGATGCAAGAAGAAGAGTCCATAGTCTTGAGGGCTGAACTGACTCGTATGCAGGCTTTTCTCCATGCACAACAAGAAGGATTGAATCTCTATCGTCGCGAGGATCCATTGATACATGATCGTTTGAAGGCCAAGAAAGCTGAATCTTATATGGATCATGCAATGGCAATGATTGCTCAAGAGTTGCACATGAAACCGAGGGATGCAGCACGTGCATACTTGGCTCGTACCGAGGATGCATATGCAGAAAAGGCAACCATCCCACATGTCTTGGAATCCCCACAGGTGTCCGAACAAGAACTTATGTCTAAGAGGATAAATCTCCATGCTATGGGAGAGGAACAATCAGTGACTTCACGCCATGCAGGAATACCTTATGTAGCCCGTGAAGGATACAATGTTTATGGCAGTGGTCCAAATGTATGTCAAATGCCATTACCGGCTGAAAATGTGCATGTACAACACATGCAACATGGGCTGCAATTTTCTGTTTGTGCAGGTATTCCGCGTATCTCTCATGCCACTCATGCCTTCGAGTGTGCTCGTGAGGGAGAAGTTATGGCTGAAAATGTATCAATGCATGTTGAGGGGCCAACCATGCCTCATGCTTACAGGGCACATGTATCTATGCCTTATGCATCACCTTTTGGTCCTAAAATGATGCCAGTCACACAGGGGTTGTCCCAATGGACAAACATGGGGGAAAACATGTTGAGATGCACACACATGCATCAGAGTCTCGTGTCTTCAAAGCCGGAGACAAATCTGTGAAGTTTGACACATATCATGGGGAATATGATGCATCAAAGGCACTTGCTTTTATTGCCCAGTTTGATATTGCTTTCAGTGATGAGGATTTCACTCAGAAATCCATGATCCGGCATGTAAGCATATGCGTTCATGAAAGGCACTGCTGTCCAATGAGATAACAATGAAGTGGGATTGGGTAAAGCAAAATGAGGGGGAATCGGTAAATGCATATGTACAAAAGTTTTGGAAAGTGCTCTTGGAGGTGTCTCGATTTATGCATGTCACCGAGGCGGAAAGGAAGAGAAGGTTTCAATCGGGATTGCAACCCGTGTACAAAGCGGGATTACAAATGTATCCTGGTCATACCTTACACCAATTAATCACCGCCGCCACCGCCACCGCCACCGAGCAATTGGAACTCAAATTGAGTCGATCCAATAAGGCTAAACCCTCACTTCAAGGCAAAGAGAGGGCTGTCCAAAACTTGCAAAATGATGGACAGCCACCTAAAAGGGACCAAAACCAAGCCAAATCAGGTCCAAAAGCTGAAAATAAGTTTGCTAAAAAGCGCTTTTATAAGTCGGCAAACTTTGGTCTTAGTGCTGAGAAGAAGGAGCAATATATGCGTGAAGGCAAATGCTTTACTTGTGGCAGCACTGAGGACATGGCAAGAGCATGCCCAAATAAGAACAAAGCTGAAAATGTGAATGTACCGAAGCCCAAGGTACATATGGTTCCCGATGTGCAAGGGGATACAATGCATGAGGGCAAAGATAGGGTTGTATGCAAAGCTTGGGGGACAACTCAAGAATCAGTCCGCTTTGTTTATGTTTGATGATTGTGCATCTGAAAATTTCATATCCACTCAGATGGCAGCTGCTTTGGGTATTGAAGTGGAGGACATGGGTCCTCAAATTGAAGCAGGGGCTATTGGTAGAGAAGTGCACGTCATGCCTATTTTTGGCAAGTTGCGCATACACATTCAAGGCTATGTGGATCATGAGGATTTTCTTGTGGCGCCTTTGAATGGTTGTGATGTATTGCTTGGAAAGCCTTGGCATACACGTATTGATCCGTGCAAGGCTTACAAGACTAACAGGATCACCTTCATGCATAAAGGCCGAGAGCATGTAATTGATGCTGGTGAAGAGGGTGATACAATTCCCCTTGTATCTCATGTACAAATTAAGAAAGTAATGAAAAAGAGTATTTTTGCGTGCTTGATTTTTGTACGAGATCCTGTTGAGGAAAATGATGTACATGTAAACACTCTTTGTAATGATAGGCTGAAATTTTTGCAAGAGCACAATGATTGTTTTGCTGATGAGTTACCGAATGAGTTACCACCTGTACAACCGGAAGATCATCACATTGACCTGTACAACCGGAAGATCATCACATTGATCTTGTGCCGGGTAGCTCACCACCTAATAGGCCAGCCTATTGTGTAAGTGCATCCCAAAAAGAGGAGATCATGAAGCAAGTAAATGAGCTTCTTGAGAAGGGTTTGGTTCAGCCAAGCTCTTCCCCATATTGTTCACCCGTCCTCTTAGTTCAAAAGAAGGATGGATCCTTTCATATGTGTGTGGATTATAGAGCTTTGAATAAGCTTACCATCAAGAATCGGTTTTCGATTCCACGCATAGACGACATCCTTGACAAGTTGGATGGATCGGCATGCTTTAGCCGAATTGATCTCAAGAGTGGATATCATCAAGTGCGTGTAGTGCCTGAGGATGTATACAAAACTGCTTTTAGGAAAGTAAGCTGACTTTATGAGTATCTTGTTATGCCTTTTGGTCTTACAAATGCCCCGGCTACATTCAATAGAATGATGGATCGCATATTCCGTGGGTACAGGAAATTTACAGGTGTCTTCTTTGATGACATACTAGTCTTCTCGAAGACCGAAGAAGAGCATAAAGCTCATTTGGCTATTGTTTTTGAAGAGCTCCATAAGCATAAACTCTTCATAAATGCAAAGAAGAGTGAGTTCTTCTTGTCAGAGATACATTATCTTGGGCATATTGTGTCCAAAGATGGAGTGCGTATGGATCCTGCAAAGATTGATGCAATTCGGAATTGGCCCGAATTGAGTTCGGTGCATGAGATCCGTAGTTTTCTTGGATTATGCTCTTACTACCGCAGGTTCATTCGGCACTTTGCATGGATTGCTTCTCCTTTGCATGATTTGACAAAGAAGAAGGCCGTGTTGAAATGGACTAATGTAGAGAGAGATGCATTCCTCAAATTGAAAGATGCAACTACTCATGGTTCAGTGTTGATCGTTCCGGATTTGCAAAAGTCTTTTTGTGTGGAATGTAATGCATCTGGAAATTGCATAGGGACTGTCCTTAATCAAGAGGGACATGCCGTGGCTTATTAGAGTCGTAGATTGCATGATGTAGAGCTATCTCTTGGCATTTATGAGAAAGAGCTCTTGGCTGTAATTCATGCACTTACTATATGGAAACATTACCTTCTTGGGGCTGATTTCACTGTGAAGACAGATCACCAGAGTTTGAGGTATTTTCTTACTCAAACTAAGTTATCAGAGAAGTATATGAGGATGGCCAATTTCCTCTCCATGTTTCATTTTTAGATCTTGCACACCCCGGGAAAGAAGAATGTAGTGGCCGATGCATTGTCACGAAAGCCGTATGTAGCAGCTATCTCGGTTGCCTCTCATGGAGACTTGTCTACCATGCGTGATTTGTATCATACGGATGTTGATTTTGCCACTATTTGAGCTGATTTGATGGCTGGTCATGCACATGCCTCATATGTGATCAAAGAGGGTTATCTCATGAAAGATAATTGCCTATGTGTGGTGTCTGACATGAGGCAAAAGGTTTTGGATGAGTGCCATGCTCCTCCATATGCTGGTCATAGAGGCATAATGCCTACTACGCACATGATTGAGCGGTATTTCTTTTGGCCAGGTATGCGGAAGGACATAGAGGCACATGTACGTGCATGTATCACTTGTCAAAAGGTCAAATTTGATAGGCAAAAGGCACCGGGTTTGCTTCAGCCATTGCCTATTCCCACGCAGCCATGGGAAAATATTACAATGGATTTCATTATGGACTTGCCACGTACCCAACAGGGTAATGATGCAATTTGGACAATTGTGGACAGGTTTAGCAAGCAAGCTCATTTCTTGCCGGTCAAAAAGACCATCAAAGCTGAGCATATGGTTAAAATATATCTTGCACAAGTGTTCAAACATCATGGAATGCCGAAGTCCATTATGGGGGATAGAGATCCCAGGACTACAAGTCTCTTTTGGCGGGCCTTATTTGATAATATGGGCACCAAATTGGACTTCTCATCAGCTTATCACCCTCAAACGGATGGGCAAAGTGAGGTTGCAAATTCAGCTGTGTTGGATCTCTTGAAATGTTATGTGGCGGATCAGAAGTCTTCTTGGGAGAAGTACTTATCGCTTGTGGAATTTGCATACAACAACACAGTACATGCATCTACAGGAAATGCCCCGTTTGAGATTGTTTATGGTAAGGTGGTTTTGCCACCCATCCTTCGCACAAACCTAGTCATTGGCACATACACAATGCTTTTCATGTGAGTCTCCTTCGCAAGTATGTAGGGCCGGAGCCCAGTGAAATGATCATCGAGGATCCACCAGAAGTGGATGAGCTTGAGGAGATCTTGTAGCTAGAGCAGATTGTGTATCACAAGGAACGTAAGCTTGCTGCTGCAGCAGGCAAAGTTGTGAGGCGTTACCTTGTGAAGTTTAAGAACTATCTTCCCATTGATGCTAAATGGGTAGATGAAGAGTTCTTCAAAGATTGCTTGCATGTGCTTCCAGACATATTTGGATGCATTTCAGTTGCGCACAACTGTTTAGAAGTGGGGGGGAATGCCACCATTTGGCCACCCGAATGGTTCACTCTTGCTTTCACACTACGTACATATTGGATTGGTGTCCATGGCTTATGGAATGTGCCTATACATGTGATTGACACGTGTCATGCTGTATAGTTGGATATGATATTCCGCTGGGACTTGACGTTATCATGCCCGGAATATCTGGAGGACTTGGCTTTCCGCTGGGACTTGTGCCTTTGTGTACATGCTCGGAAACGCGTGGAGGATTGGCTTTCCACTAGGTATGGTATCGCATATACTTGCCTGGAAACGCTTGGTCTTATATGGTTTCATGAACGGAAATTGCTCATGCCAATGCTGCATTGCTTAGCATCTTTATGTGCTTGCCTGCAAATGGAATTGCATGCTGTTTTCATGCCTGCATGACCTATGTGTAGTCCCGGGCTAGGGGACGCCCGCCCGTGAACCGTGCATGTGAAACTGTCTGCTGACATGGTTGTGTGGCATGTGAACAGGTGGTAAGTATTACCCAATCTAGGCTCAAATAGCCCTTAGGACTTAGCCAATATTTATAAGTGAGTGCGTTTCCACTTCATTAAAGTTTGGGCGCCCAAAAGTCACTTATAAATTATGACCGCTTCCAAGTTCACACTCACTGAAGTCCCGAGGCGGACAAGACTCAATGTTCAGGACCTGATCCTCCCGTTTTACTCATAAATGGGCATCTCCCCATGTCCCCTCACCTGATTGGACCCCAATTCACTTACTTATTAAGAGAAAATTCGTGTTTTCTCTTCAGGCTGAAAACTCTGTTTTTCCACCACTTCTCTCCATTTCCAAGCTCTCCATAGCCATACCCAACTTGCTAGGGTGTTTTCCAAGCTTCCAAGAGTGTTTCCAAGTGCTAATCACTCTCCTACTCACTCCCAATGACTGAAATTCAGCAAAACAGCTCTCATTTTTGTTGTAATTTCTGGTCTTTTTGCTGAAAACCCTAATTTCAGCCTTCCTTTCTCAAGTTGAACCATAGGGGAAGCTTTCCCAAGGTTCCCTTCATCCTCTTGAAGACTTTTGTCGCGAAGGATTGCGGCAAATCGAAGATATCAACACTTCTAAAGCTTCCAACAAGAAGGCTTCCGCTTGCAACAACTTCTATGAAGACTAGTAAGCTAATTGGACAATGTGTTGTCATTACTTATTCAGTAGAAGGGCAAGACTCCTTGTTTAGCCGCCCTGTGTAGTATTTCTCTTGTCCTATGTGCTCTTGAAGATGTTGCTACCTTGCTTGGTAGAACATAGAGCCAATGGTAGAGAATATGGGCACTGAAGTCGGGCCGGGCATCAAGGCAGCTTCTTGGTGATCTACATCGACATACCATTGTTTTCTAAATGCTGAATTTCATATGCATTGGCATGGAGGATTTGGCAATGGATGCCCGTGAAGTTATGTATTGAATTTCTCCAATAGTAATACAACTTACTCAAGGGAGGGGTCGGCCGTTCCGGCTCATTGTGTGTCTCTTGTCAATTCAGCAATTTACTTCTTGTATTTGAGCAAGTGTCCTTCAAATCTTAGTGTATTTAAGTGTATTGATTAGCATTGTGTTCAACCAAGTCACAGCCAACCCTACAATCAAGGGCCTAAACAAAATTGAAGAAAAAATAAGGTGCTGCTCGGGATAAATCTGGGCACCCCTGATACACAACTTGGGCACAGTACCAAGAGATGAATAATGCCAACAATTCCACCAATCAGTGTGGAATGTTTGTGTGACATGTGAGGTCTTTGACCATAGTAATCACAACCTTAGTCTAACTAAACTGCACTTAATGATGTTTAAGAAAGACAGATAGTGTCAATGCAATGCAATGCAGCTATATTAGATGAATGGGTTACAATGAGATCTGAATAGATCTATGATGCTGAATGTGCTGCTTATATGTTGAATATGTTGATATGTTGAATGAACTGCTGTCCCACTGTCTTTTCCTTGTCTCTGGGAAGGAAATGCTGAAGGGATGGCTTTGGGACTGATGCAATGCTGATGTGATGCTGAAAACGCAGATGCTTTCCTGTTACCTGGGAAGGAAACGTTGAGGAGAAAGATGCGTTGGCTGAATCTGCTGGACTGAACTGGATGAGATGCGCTATGCTGAACTGGATGCGTTGATGGGCTGAAAACGCTGATGTCAGATGCTATGATGGACTGAATGCTGATGATGATGGATGCACTGCTGTTCCCAGCCCTCCTGGAGTAGAAACGCTGAAGAACACACTGTTGAATGCTAAAAAATGGATTTGAGTGCTAGAATGATGAGGCGCCTGCTTATATAGGTAGGAATGCTGCTGGTCGGCCAGATGCAAATGTCCACGACTGCTGAATAAACCTTTTCCTGCTGGTCGGCTGCCCCATAAATGAGCCTAAAAATTGCATAAAATAAACCATGTGATGCAGATGATGTGTACACTGTTGTAGGTGCCATTCCAGCCCCATACAATGATGTACAAGCTGAATTAAATGCTTTTAATGCTTGTAAAATGCTTGATAAATCATACATAAATATCTCATAAATATTTGATGATGATTCTGATGCTAGAAATGATGCCATGTCACTATACACCTCATGGGTGTGCACGTGACATTCCCCTCTGCTAAACTGTTGCTGGGTGGTATACCTGGCAACCTTTCGACTCCTTTGGTGATCCTTCGCCTCCGAACCACTGCCCCCTTCTGACTTCTTTTGTCGGGACTGAGGTCGTCTGTAGGAGTGAAATCCTTTGAGCCAAAGACTTTGTCGACTGTGGGAACTGAATGGCAAATGCTGCTAAAACTGCTTGGAAATACCTGAGTCACCCAGGCATCTCTGTGGAATCCTTTCACCTACCATCTCCGTCGTTCCTGAAGCTTTGAACCTCCTGAGAGGCGATGTTGGAGCTAACTTCCGTCTTCTGTGGAAGAGAACCCCCTGCTGCTGCTAGTTGAAGCCCAAAACTTATGTCCTCCTTTGATGATGGATCTCATTCTTCCCGAGAGAATTCATGGGCAAACATGTATGCCTTGCAGATGCAAGACTGACTGCTAAGATGACTGCTATGCAAGCCATGTGCAACCCTATATGCTGTGCAAGAATGCAGATGGATGGGTTACTAATGCATACCTAAGGGAAAATCCCTAAGGATGGCCTGCAAGATTTTGAGAACTGGGTTTAACTGTGCGGAAGCGATTAACATGATGTCTGACTGAATGACTGATAGAATGAACATGATCTAAGGCTGGTTACCCTGTAACGCTCTGATACCAATGTGACATGTGAGGTCTTTGACCGTAGTAATCACAACCTTAGTCTGACTAAACTGCACTTAATGATGTTTAAGAAAGACAGATGTCAATGCAATGCAATGCAGCTATATTAGATGAATGGGTTACAATGAGATTTGAATAGATCTATGATGGTGAATATGCTGCCTATATGCTGAATATACTGATATGCTGAATGAACTGCTGTCCCACCGTCTTTCCCTTGTCTCCTGGGAAGGAAACGCTGAAGGGATGGCTTTGGGACTGATGCAATGCTGATGTGATGCTGAAAACGCAGATGCTCTCATGTTACCTGGAAGGAAACGCTGAGGAGAAAGATGCGTTGGCTGAATCTGCTGGACTGAATTGGATGAGATGCGCTATGCTGAACTGGATGCGTTGATGGGCTGAAAATGCTGATGTCAGATGCTATGATGGACTGAATGCTGATGATGATGGATGCACTGCTGTTCCCAGCCCTCCTGGAGTAGAAACGCTGAAGAACACACTGTTGAATGCTGAAAAATGGACTTGAGTGCTGGAATGATGAGGCGCCTGCTTATATAGGTAGGAATGCTGCTGGTCGGCCAGATGCAAATGTCCACGACTGCTGAATAAACCTTTTCTTGCTGGTCGGCTGCCCCATAAATGAGCCTAGAAATTGCATAAAATAAACCATGTGATGTAGATGATGTGTACACTGTTGTAGGTGCCATTCCAGCCCCATACAATGATGTACAAGTTGAATTAAATGCTTTTAATGCTTGTAAAATGCTTGATAAATCACATAAATATTTGATAAATATTTGATGATGATTCTGATGCTAGAAATGATGCCATGTCACTGTACACCTCATGGGTGTGCACGTGACAGTTTGGTTGAACATAATGCTAATCAATATACTTAAATACACCAAGATTTAATGGACAAGAAGCACAGTATAAGATGTGATTTGTTGAATTGACAAGAGACGTACAATGAGCCGGGATGGCCGGCCCCTCCCTCAAATAATGTTTATTGATCTTTCATCTTAGGAGAATCAAGTACATAGTGTCATGGGCATTTCTGGCTAGATTTCCATACCAATGCATATGAATGCAGTATTGCAAACAATATGGTTGTAGGTGAAGATTTGCAACTCACACTACTTTCTCAAATGCCATGCCCATGTTTCCTACCATCTACTCTCTATTGTTCCACCCACACATAGTAGAAACAATCTACAAGAGAGCATGTAGGACAAGAGAACACTACACAAGGTATGTGAACATGGAGTCCTGTACCTCTCTCTTGCTATTTGCGTCCATAATTGAAGATTTAAAGCTTACCAATTGCAAATAGAGTTGGTGACAACGGAAGTCTTCGCAATGGAAGCGTCTGGAGTGTTGAAATCTTCAATCTGTCGTGATCCTTCGCGACAAAAGTCTTCAAGTGGATGCAGGGAATCCTAGGAAAGCTTCCCCTATGGTTTAGCTTGAGAAAGGAAGGTTGAAATTAGGGTTTTCAGACAAAAGACTAGAAATTATAGCAAATAAAAGGGCTATTTTGTTGAATTCCAGTCATTGGGAGTGTGTAGGAGAGTGAATATGACCTCGAAACACTCTTGGAAAACATACTAGCAAGCTTAGATAAAGGAGCAAAGTGCAGGAAATACAGCCAAAAGGCCTCATGAAGGAGAGTGCTAACTTCTAGAGAGAGAAAGAAGAGAGAGATTGTCATGTGCATAGGACATGCCATGGACATTCTCAGAGATTATCCAGAAGAGGGCAGCCAGAAAAAGACAGTAAGAACCATAATTTTGGAGCACAAGGCAGAATTTTGGACTTGGAGCATGGCATGGAAGAGGCTGTCGGTTGCCAAGACTGGTGTTGTCCGTTGCAAGACCAGGGTGTCGGCTATACCAGAAGAAAGGGTTGCAAGCGCTTTAGCGTTTGTGGAGAACCAGCATAGTCAAGATGGCCGACCAACATTTATGGAGAAAATAGGCCCAGTCGATTGACCGACTCAGTCGATTGACCGACTGTAGTACTCCTATGATCCAAGAGCCTATAAAAGGCATAGGGTGCTTATTGTGTTAGGCATTCAACTCATTAGGGGTTAGAAGTTTAGTGATGTTCACCCTTTTACAAGGCAGCCTAGGGTTGTGGACTGAGTACCTTTTTGTACTATATTAATATACTGAACTTCCAACATATCTCTCTCTCTCTACTCTCTCTTCATATCTGCATTTTTGCATCAGCATGTTCTCAGTGGTGTTTAGGGCTGAAAGACAGAGCTTCCGCGTGTTACAGAGATGATGAGATATCCACCTTGGGTTTGAGGCAAAGAGGAAAAGTGAGTTGGCATGCAAGCTGGGATGGACTCACGGCTGGTTGCTCTTTTGAGCAAAGGGGATAATGTTTGGGCGGTGGGCATTGAGCTTTGTTCATCTCGGGACATCAATGTGTGCGAACACAAGGTTGGTCATAATTTATAAGTGAGTTTTGGTTGTCCAAAACTCAATAAAGTGTGTACACACTCACTTATAAATTAATGCTAATTCCTAAGGATAGGTTTTGACCAATACTTACCACTTGTCACATGCCACATAACCATGTTAGCAGACAGTTTCACACGCATGGTTCACGGGCGGGTGTGCATGCGTCTCCTTACCCGGAACTACACATTGGTCACACAAGAACGAAAACAACATGCAAATTCAATTTGCAGCAAGCACATAAAGATGCCATGCAATGCAACATTGGTATGGACAATTTTCGTTCATGAGACTATACCAAAATAGACATATTCTAGGCAAGCATAGAAGGTACCAGACCCAATGGAACACCAATCCTCCAGGCATTTCTGGGCACGCACACATGCACAAATCCCAATGGAAAGCCAAATCCACAGTATCACATAAGTGGCATCAATCCCCGGCATATGCAACTGCCATGGCTGCCAATCCAATGTATATACCTAATGAGAAAGCACAGGTGGACTTGTTGGGTGGCCAAATGGTGACATGCTCAATCCTCCATGTGTGCGAGGTTGAGTAATCACCCTCTAAGCCACCTTGGCTTGAGCCGCCCGGCTGACAAACCCAGCCCACGGAAAATTCTGGATAAGTCGTCGCTAAACTTGACCAAGGCATGCTCTGGAAAACGCCCATCAAGAAGTGATGCCCCACATGGTAGCTAGGAGCACATGGTTGGTCATGATCACGTGACCGGCGAGGGAGCCCCTTTGATGAGGACCTGACTGTGAGCTGCCGAATAAAGGGTGGAGACACCTCTAATCCATCCAGCCAGAAAGAACATCCTAAGCATGGTGCCCTCCAAGAAAGCCCAACGGACTCTGTCATAGGCCTTCTCAAAATCTAAAAGTAACGGACTCTGTCATAGGCCTTCTCAAAATCTAAAAGTAGAATTGCCGTGTCATCGTGTGAAACCTGGCCGAAGCTGCCGCCTCCCAAAAGGTGAAAATGTTATCCAAGATGCTCACATCTTGGATGAAGCCGGTTTGGGTGCCATGGATCAGGTCGGGAATATGAGGCTATAGGCGTCAGTGGCTGTTGGCTTTGGTGAGGATTTTGTAAGCGTTCCCTAGGAGGGTGATGGGGCACCACTGTCGAATCTCCAAACGGTCACCACCCTCCTTCGGAATCAAGTGCATCAGCCCCTTAGAACTCTCCGGCATGTGGCTTGAGGCCATGATCGTATCGAAGGCGGCCATGGAACCGCCTTCCATGAGATCTCGGCGACGCAGAAGGAGAGTGACTGGCAAGGCATCCTTGCGTGAACACTTGCCCTGTGGAAGGGCTGATAGTGAATCTCGCAACTCGATGAGAGAGAAAGAGGAGCACAAGAGGGCGTTGAGACCGGGGGCACCACCTCCGGCGGATGCTACCAAACTCTCTCCCTCGCCGCCTCCACTTGCGGGGTGATGGAATCTACTGAAAGGAGACCTCTGAAGAAGCTTCTGGCTATGGCCTGAACCTGGGGGGATCTGGCTCTTTCGTACCGTCTGGGCTCCCCAGCCTCTGAATCCCGTGTTTGCGATGGTGAACGCTTGTAAAATAAGAAACATCCACCAAAGAGAAGAGAAACAAGCTGACATACTATGTGGAGAGAGTCAAAGCTCATCAGATGCTATCCTCCTCTTGAACGGTCATATAATGCACTGATATCCACCTCTTTTGGAGGTACATCTCTATGGCATCTTGAGTGCCTGGTGCCAGAGGGTCACAAGCTCAAATGGGTGTGCTGGAGAGAGAGAGAGATGTGATGTGATGTTCATTTGTGTCTCTAACAGTTGTAAACTTTGTTCTGCAGATGTCAAGGGATTTGGACAAGTTTTTGCCAGGAGGACGCTCATCTACCAAAGATTGTGAGTCTGTATCGGATTCTCTATGTGCAGAGGAATGTGGACAGCCGAGTCCAATTTCCATACTAGAGTCTCCCTTCCAAGATGCAGCTTCCAACTGCTCGGACAGCTTTGAAACACCGCAAGGTAGGATGTGTGCCATCCACACATGGAAGACTTTTTCCCTTTTTTTCTGGAGCTAGTTTGGTTGCATGATTGTTCAATTAACTAGCGTTATGCTCTCATTGTGTTGTTAGGGAGGAAACAATGTGAGGCCAGTGGCACTGAGCTTTTTGATTGCACAAGCACAGCTGGAAGCCAGATAGAAGATGGAGATTCTTATGAGAGTAGAAGCGTTGTAGTAGATGGTGAGAATCTCATCATGGACACCATATGTTGCTTACATCGCATAGATCCTGCAGTCATTGGTGTGGATGCAAAGGATAACAATCTCATTAAGAGCGAGGATGGTTATGTGAAGGAGATTGTAAGAGCTGCAATGGTGTCGGCAGAAGACGTCATTTCCGGGAGGTTGGCATTTTCAGGTCCTCTCATTGATCCGGCATTGTTTTACAAGCTGGAAGAGCAGGCTCAACACTTGGATTGGGGGCTGGCAATGCCATTGAGTATGTGTATTGAAGATGAGTTTACAGCTAGCACATGCAGATCAGAGATGCGTGTGAGCTTCACGAGCCAGTGTGAAGCGGCTGCTTCCCAGAAAAGAAAGCTGATATTTGATTGCATTGATGAGGCTTTGAGGTTGAGCTTGGAGCTTGTGAGACACTCTTATGGATTTTTCTCTCTTCCATGTGTGCACTCATCAATGACACATCTTTTAAGTGGAGTATACAAACAGATTGATGAGTGGAAGGGGATGGCTATAAGCATGAACTTAGATGATATGATGGACAAGGAGATCAATGGAGCGATGGGAAGGTGGACTAGCTTTGGTGGTGAAGTTGAAGAGATAACAGAGAATATAGAGACCATCATATTTAAGGGATTGATCGATGACCTGATGAGGGAGGTGGTTACCAAAATTCCAGCACCCTCCACCAGATCTGGCTGTCTAAAAGCAATGAACTTGCCTGCTAAAGTAAGCAGTTTCTGTCAAGTTCCCATCAAGTATGGTGGCAGCTAAATGCCCTCAAGTAATATGGCAGCTAAATACCCTGGGTTGAAGGAAAAAACCTGTGGAAAAGAAATCCACTTAGTTGCGAATGAGCACAAAGCTTTGATGGCAAGCTGCCTCTTTTTTCAAAGCTTACAAAAGGCCTACAAAATTGGAGCTTATCTACCCAGATAGCTAGTGACAAGCTGGCGTTAAAGCTAAGCTTTGTGGCTGGAATAGGGTGCTGAAATATCTAGTATTTGTGTGGTTATGGCAAACAGGAAGGGTCCATTGGGATTTCACCCCAAGCCCATGACACATGGATTGCAATTCTTACCTTGCCTAAAGGTGATGGGTTTCTCCCAAAGAGAGCACCTTTATCTAACCTCTAACCTCTGCTTGTAGGTTACTTATGACTCTCTAACCTCAAAATACCTGAAGCAATATGTGAATCACAGCCCACCTTCTGATGAAAGATTCAGACGATTTTGCAATGGAACTTGACTCAATAATGCAAAATTCACGAAGAGGATACACTTTCGTGTGTTAAAACAAAAAAACTGCTTTATAAACTAGTTAGTAGGATTTGGATTGAGCAGGTTATATATATATATATATATATATATAAAGCACGACGTCCCGATCTCAAAGCTCTCAAATTCGGGTCATTCTCGAGTAAAAATCTGTATGGAAGTTTGGTTTACCTGAGTGCTTTACAGGCTTAAGTAGGATTTTGTTAGGAAAGTGGTGGGTGGTGGTTTGTAGAACACCCTCAATTGTTCGATTGCTTAATCCCCTTCCTCCTCCCTTGTGTTCTTTTCTTCTTTTGTGACCCAATTTTCTGGACCCCTTATTATGCAGAGATGCCAGATTTACAGACTGGCCCCTGGATACAGATTGGTTCATCCAAACTTTGGGGCGCAATGCCTCATTCTCATTTGATTCTGCCAAGTCGCCCAGTGTAATATAAACCACTGCCAAGCAATGCTAGAATTTGAAGGCTGCGTGCCCTTCCAAGGGGCGAGCAGAAGATGCTTGTGGGTGGAGGCAGTGGCATGTGCGACATCCTTTGAGAAAGTTAGGAAAAAAGTTGCCCTTTGAGGCAGTGGCATGTGCGACAGCCTTGTGGGTGGAGGCAGTGGCATGTGCGACATCCTTTGAGAGAGTTAGGAAAAAAGTCGCCCCTAAAAACCCCCCAAGAAAACAGCCACTGTCTTACAAAAAAAAGGGTTGTAATATGCCCTTCTTATTTTTTCACATAGAAATGGGGGTTTAGCATATGCCCTTAAAATGAAAATCTAGGGTTTCCCTTCAAATTCAAGGGTTGTTGCCAAGAGTTTGGTGCCTTTCATCTCGAAAGAATCATGAAGTTTGGAATGTGTCTTCCTTTGCATGACATACTGTTAGCATGTGTCTTTTGTGTAATGAGTCTATTTTGGGGGTTTTGGTCTCTGTCGGCGAGTCAGCCCTCTTCCTGGCTTCCTAACCCTCACACCTTCACATCACTCACTCGCCAACTTAGTGAGCCCTCTTATTAGCCCTAGCTTCCTAGCACAATCTTAAGTTTTTATGTCATGCACTTGTGCTCACGTGGATCGATCAATTTCACAATTGGCCAAATATGAATGACAAGTGCTCAGATGGCAAAAAAGCTTTGGGTGAAAGGACTATTCTAACATGTATTAATGCCACATGGCTTGCAACCAACATAAAATTGATGATCTAGACCTTTGTTTAACGTATCATTTGCACTCCAATAGCTCCATAATTGTAGACATTATATGTAGCACAATGTTAACTCTATCAAGTGTTTGAAAATCCCCGTTTGCTTGTTTTCTTTCTAAGAAAAGGTTGGAATTTGGAATTGCTTTTATTTTCAAATGTAAAAAAATAATGCGTTCTATTTATAATCCTAGCATGTGTCTAATTTTGATGCGAAATCTTGTTTATTTTGATTGGTTGAGCAAAATATATTGTTTTTGAGCATTGATTGAGTCTCCATCCCAACCAAAAAGACTCTAGAGCTTTAAGTTTATGAAAAAAGTCTATTTTCACTTCTCCATCAAACATCCTAACCAAAAAGAGTGTTGATTTGTTTGCTCTTGTGCTTTAGTAAATACTTAATTAACATCATGTAATATTAGAGTAACATGGGCATGCTTTGGAGCTAATGGAGTGCCAAATGTAGAGGTGACCTCCAATATAATTTAAGAATATGTAAATGTTGATTGATTGCATGTTTTGTGTTACTTATTAGTGGAGTTCAAAACTCCATACTTTGTTGTAATCTTGACAAGAGGATTCTTAAATCCTACCTTTTTATAAAAGTTGATGTTTCTCGACACAATGAAACCTAAATTGCTTGGACTTCAAGTTCAGTTCATTACCTATCTCAAAATATTACAATCCCAAGCGACACGATTTTATGTGGTAAAGGGCCTTGGCAAAACGAGAACACAAATAACCCTACCCGTGGGTCATTACATAGACAAGGGTCTTTTCTTGGAAACATGTAGTCAACATTATTGTCTTATTGAGCCACTATGGCAAGTGCGGTTGATCCATCCTAACCAAGAGGTCGTGGATTCAAGCCCTGACACCATAGGGTTGAGCGTGTGTGTGTTGGAGAAAATGATGTGTAAATAAATTACAAAATAAGAATTAATTTGATATAGAGTAAAATTTACACAACACAAGATTGGGTCCGATTTGTTTCCACACAAGAGTGAGCTTATGCTTCCTCTTGGTGTATTTTAATTATATTGCTTGAAATAACTTTTGGGACCTAAATAACTTCCACTTTTACAAAGGTATCGACTTCAACAAAAATAGATTGCTTTATTTAACGTGCAAGCCAAGCTATTCAAAATAGATCTAAACCTCAAACTATATAAATGTGTATAAAATTAAATATGCATAAGTGAGCTTTCACATGACCCAATAAATATATCAGCTGAGAATAAATATGGACACCACCCAAAATGGAATAAATGGCACATGTTTGCACAAAATCAAATAATGTTTTTTGCTAACACACCCGAAGTTGAGTGTCTCAAAATCTTCCTGATCACCACTAGATCGCCTCTATAATTTACCCCAAGGATATGCACTCATAGCAACTTTGCCAATCAATTAATAAGTTAATTGATTAAAAATACAAATACCATATGAAACTCAATAAATCAAGATGATGCAACCTATACTCTTACGCATGTACAAAATTACTTACATACGTGTAAAGTAAGCTATTGCTCGGATTTAGAAAGATATCCGAATCTAAATTCGGCTAGGAAAATTTATAAATAATGAGAAACGTGGGACTATTAAATTCCATGAATTTACTTCTCATTACATGCCTCACTGATAACAAGCAACTATCCTTAGTTGTCACAAAATAAAAATAATCATGGACGACTATGAACATAAGATGCAATACGGGATGGATAGGCAATGAGGGCATTGATTAGGGAGCCATTGAGACTCTTCAATGGGGTGGCCTTTATACTTCACTAAATATATGTGATAAAATTTTCATCTTGTTGTTGTTGTGTCTACTCATGGTCTAAAATAGTTTCAGGTTTCATGATCTCAGAATCTTTGTTTAATAATGGGGGACCATCATAGATTGGATCTGCACAGCAGGAAGAGGGCCTCTAAATAGTCTGTAAGATGGATGCCCACTCATTACTTGGAGTAAACACCAAGGGTGTTGGGAGTGTTGGAATTAGGATTAGGGTTGCACCAATGCACAGACACAAGATAGAGAAGCTTGAGAGCACACAAACTCATTAGATTAGAATAAACAAATGTGTGCCAGATACAAAAGATAAGTACACACACCAAAATGAGTAGATAAGAGGGTGTACATACGCGCGGGGGAAAAACCTCATAGTGAGGAAAAAACTACCCCGGCGGTCCTAAGTGTGTTCACACACATCACTACCATATAATGCTACAAATCCCGCCCTGGAGTGATGATGTGAACATGTACAGGGTATGGCCGATCAATCCTAAAAAGGCAGTAAGCCCAAAGCTTTACGAACAGCTTCAAACTTTTCACCGCGAGGAAGAGCCTCGTGAATAAATCTGCCATGTTGTCATGTGTAGGCACATATACCAAGCTGATCTCTGTTGTTGCAGAGAATCTTTCCCTATCATAGTGGTAATGCATCTCAATGTGTTTAGTGCGAACATGAAACATTGGGTTCCTGGCAACTGCTAATGCGCTCTGGTTGTGTTAATCCCATTTGGATTAACACCATGATCCTTAATTGAGGACATTAATAAGTGTCATGTAAAGGCACTATAGAGGTTGTACATTATGAGACATTGGCCACCCAAGGCCTAGTTAGTAAGTTTTGGGCGCCCAAGTGTGAATAAGGGCCGATTGTATATAAGGTATTTTCTCATAATGAAAAGACACAATTCCCTTTGTGCTATTGAGAGCTCTTCCCTTGTACTTGTGAGAGAGTGAGGAGTGAGAGCATTCTAGAATCGTGCCTCTGTCATGCTTGTGTGTTTATGCTTGTATGAGAGAGTGTGATTGGTCTATGTGATGGTGTGAGCAACTCCACAGTGACAGTGTGGAGGTGGAGCTTGGAGTTTGGAGCATACATGCAAGCTTGGAGTTTGGAGCATACATGCAAGCTTGGAGGCTTCAAGAGTGTCACGAGCTCGAAGCATTGATAAGTATCCCACGACGGTTGTGTTCCATTGCTCATCCATTAGCATAACCGTCGTGGGATACTTACCACGACGGTTGTGTAGAGTTCCATCTTGGAAGTGTGGTTAAGCATAACATTTTTGGCACCGCTATCAGGGAAACACCTTTGTTTCTTCCATACTCTTTGAGTTTCAGCTCCCATTGCATAGTATTCATTGTTGCCTTTGCATTTTGGTAATGCATTGTGTGGAAAATGGAAGGATAAGGTGTGTGTGGTTGAGAAAAGAATATTATAGTTTTGATGCTGTGAATGTTGTGGAAAGTAGTTTAGGAAAGGATTCATTGGTAAGTTTGATGTTAGCACCACAAAAAACACCAACGTGAAGAAGCAGGTTGTGTGTTGTTTTCTTATTTTTTCAAAAAATTCAAAAAAATAAACAACATAAGGGACCATTGATTGAGCCAGGAACTTGCATTTCATTCCCTAGCATTGGCACAATCTAATTTTCATCATTTGGATAAGTATTATGCACCCAATACTACAAATTGCCGACGCGAAAAACTTCACGTGAAAGTGCAGGAAGTTGTTCACCACATGAACCATTTTCTTGCAATTTCACGCGGCGAGTCGCTCACGAAAGCAGTGTTGGGATTTTTGCTGGAAATCACGGGATTACATTCCAAAAATAGAAACCCTTATCCTGACACCTCTGACACGATTCAGTCTGCCAAAAATTGGATCACGTGAAAGTGCAGTAGACTTTCACGATGTGAACCATTTTCGAAGCAGTTCATGGCGTGAAACACTTTTTGTTTCAGACGTGAAACACTTTTTGTTTCAGACGTGAAACACTTTTTGTTTCACGACGTGAACTAAATCTTGCTGTTTCACGAGAAGACCAAAACCAACGAATTGACAAAACTAAGGCTGTGGAGGGTCGGCTAAAGAAGGAATTTAATCTTAAGGAGATCACGTGAAAGTGTAGTAGACTTTCACGACGTGAAACACTTTTTGAAGCAGTTCACGGCGTGAAACACTTTTTGTTGCACGACGTGAACCAAGTCCTGCTATTTCACGATGTGAACCATTTTTTCTACAGTTTCACGACGTGAACCAAGTCCTGCTATTTCACGACGTGAAATATTCTCTGCTAATTCACGCCTCCTGAACAGAGCGATAGAACCAGGAATTGAATCAATTTGGGCTGGATACTATCTTTTCAAATCATACATACATGCACTTAAGATCTGGAAAACTCATCGGAGACAATCTTACGCCTGACGATAGTGCATCAAATCATCCAGGAACTTCCCACCAAAGAAGTGTGGGATCAGGACAGTCCGCAAAAAGCACACACTTGAGTGTCTTGAGAAACCTGACCACCGCAGAAACCAGTAGTGAGGAATCCATGGAAGAAGGGCTGAGATACACTGGGTTTGGGGAAGGTGACAAACCACACTCTCCAACCAAGTCCAGTGGGATCATTGATATAGCCCGGGGATTTTTTGGTCTCCAAACCAGTCATGATGAAGAAGCACAATCTGCGGGCATGGGTCCGTCAACTAGCGCTGGACTCGGTCCACAAGACAAGAAGGGCCATTCCAGACGTTGAATTCTAGGCTGTAAAATACTGGCACCCCTCGAATTAGACAAGATATGGAAAGTGCAGTTAGGATGGGTCATATATTCTTTCCCACCACTGAGGAAATGGAATTGGACATCCAACGAAGTGAGGTGGAACGACAACTCCGAGAATTGAACTTAAGGAAACAAGAGCTGATACTTGCAGGACGAGCCGAGAGAAAGGAGACAGATAATGTTAACCATCTCCAATCATGAGAAAAGGAATCTGAAATTGCTACAGGTAGAGGCAATGGGGATATTCCAAACTTGGAACCCATCAATGAGGAATCCAGAATGGAGGAAGGGTTTACAACCAGAGAAGAAGAGGGTAACATAGCCAACTTGGCTGTAGAAGTTGAGGACTGACTCTATACCAAGAAGGACATAGAGCTAATGATCAATCACCCTACATTCTTACAAGATATGGAGCTCTTAATTACACAAAAACGCACATAGGCTACTATTGGGGAATCCCACTAGGGTACCACAATCGGACAAGTCCACGAACCTGAGATACCAAGAAGAGCCAATATGGGTAGGGGACGAGGTCTAGAAAGGGGGGGAGCAATTCCCTAGAAACGATCCAGCCATGGACCCTAATGGAGCCACAAGGGAGGAAGACTTTTTAAATATTGCAGCTGAGGGGTAGGGGGATGGTCAAGGAGTTAGGTTCTACTCTAGAACCTCGACCTTCCCAGATGAAACCCCATATAATCTCAAAACTTGTCCAAAAATTCTCTGGGGATGGAGATCCTATCCAGCATGTAGAGATTTTTGAATCTACATGTGAAACCTGCGGACCGGTCAATGATGTGACCATGATATATGCTTTTTCGTTGACCTTAGAAGGAAAAGCTCATCAGTGGTTTAGAACCCTTAAGCTTGAGGACAAGGTTAACTTCAACAGGTTAAAAATGTTTTTGTGCCCAGCTTTGCACGTAGTGGTGATGGAGCCCTGTGGCCCAACTACATAACATCAAACAGAAGGAAGATGAATCTATGAGAGACTATGTTTCTCGCCTGAAAAGATTGACAGATAATCAATTGTTACCTTGTTTCAGGAGAGGGGTTAATGCATGATTACTTGTTGGTACTAGCCGGCCAGCTACCCTTGATGCATGCTGCAAATTGGCAATCGAATACGAAGATAACATGTTAGAATTGCCACAACCTGAGGATGTTAGAACATCGGCAGCAACCACGACTTCGCGTGTCTCGAGTCATCAAGAAATTAGAACTCGAAGAAGCAAACAAGTCGGACTGTGGATGAGCTTAGCAATGCCATATTGGAGAAATTAAAGGTAAGGGAAGGAAGAGAGATGTTGGGCCATGGGCATAGTCACCTTTACCCCCGTAGGGAACTGGTGTGGTGCTCCATGTGCAGACTAAACCATACCACCACTGAATGTTTGGAGTTAAGGGCAAGACCATTACTGTATTGTGCGCATTGTGTAAATTGGGCGATCATGACACATTATCATGTAGATTTCCAAGGTTTCAAAATATAGCACAACTGTAAACAAATAGAGCCCCACTAGCCTTGCCGGCAGCACCTGTGCAAACCACTGCCATTGCTGTACAACCCAACTCTTCTTACTTACCTAGGGGGATGTTCCGGGTACAAGACGCTTCACCCTTGCCACCACCAGTTCTACCGCCACAACCACCATAGGGCAAGATCAATTAAGTAGTGATTGAAGAGCCATCAGAAGATCCTATAGAATAACACGCGAGTACCTGTGTTTCAAACCACGGTACAGTGGAAGGGCAAGGAAAACAACTCAAATATGAGAAGAGGACCTTTACGTTGCTATGGCTGCGGTGGGCCACATCGAGTAGCCGAATGCCCAAATAAGAATATGACTCATACACACCATCCACAACAAGTGGTGACCACGCCCAATGACAGTGCTCACTTGCACTAAGTGTGGAATTGATCATCTGATCAAAGATTGTCCCTACTGAGCAGGTGCTACTCAGCAGGTGGTTCAGCTTCTACTGCTAATCAGGCCACCATTCATACCATTAGTGTACAATCTAGGAAGATCACACCGCTCAATGTCCTAACACGAGCTCAAGCTCAGTTAGGTGACAAAGGAAGGAATCGGGCAGATGCTACTATTTCCAAATCTGGTCGCTCGCAGGAGAAGAGTGAAGAAACTAGGAAAGGGGGACACGCGAGTTACAATCCAAGACGGATCCAAAGAAGATACAATTGATACCGGATTCACACAATCAAAGGAAGAGGGGGGTCAAGGTATCAATATGGAAGGGTTAGACTTGGGATGTGAGATCCCTGTCCCCACCGCGCAACGAATTTAGGGGTGCTAGCAGAGCGGAAGTAGCACTTCTTACGTGGGGCTGGGTCCCACACTCGGAGCCTTGCCCAACGGATATCCGGACATGATACTAATCCATCGGTTCATCCAAAACCGAACACGGAAAAACATCCCTTGCCCGAAAAGCACGGGCGATTCCTCCAGGATAACTTTTCTCTAACGTAGTCAAAAGCCTTATTTAACAGAACTGATTTGACTGAACCCGTAAGTCCCATAATCAGATCAGGGAAAAGATTGCACTTGGATCATAGAGAGACCAACGCTTTTTTCCTCATTGAAAGGCACAGCCGTTGATTCTTTTCCATAGAACAATTTTTGTCCGGGATTTACTTCATCTATTGTACCATAAAAGAATTGAGGCTCAATTAAGGGATCCATCAGTCCAGCCTAACCCCATCCAGTCCCATGGGTTAGCCAACCGCCCAACCACTGTAGTGATGGGATACAATTAAGAATTTGGTTAGGTTTTGTCTTGGGTACTAGGGGAAAAGAGTTCCCAGGCCCCCTAGACGGATATTCATGCAAACTTAAAACTAGTCACACCAATATGAAATTGCCTTTTTCTCAGCATCATCTATCTTTAAAAACAATCATTTAATGAAACCATTGTCTCACTGATCATAATCCTCAAAAGAGTTCCCAGGCCCCCTAGACGGATATTCATGCAAACTTAAAACTAGTCACACCAATATGAAATTGCCTTTTTCTCAGCATCATCTATCTTTAAAAACAATCATTTAATGAAACCATTGTCTCACTGATCATAATCCTCAAAATCTCCGGTTGAATCCTTATTTCCAATCATTCCTTCATCGGTGTATCTATGGTATCATTGGCAACCAGAACGCTCACCACACCTGACCACTGCCTTTTCGATAGTTCCTAGCTCATATATTCATATATCAAAATGGAAACTCCATTGAGAATCAGCAAGATCAACCAACGGATCCATATAAAAGGGCCATGGACTCATCCGTTGAGGACCAGCAAGGTCAATCAACCAGAAACTCTTACTCCTCCTTGTTCCAATATCTTCCACGACACACGTGTGGGTATCGTCGGCGACCGAGCACCGTATGGTCACCACCCTCTAGGATCCTTCTCAGGTGACCTAGCGCTTCACTCATAGGCCACTTCCTCCTTGGTCCCTCACCGTACCGGAAGCTCACCATTTTAATCGAACCGAGGCTGGTCAAGACCTCGACTGACCTTGCTACACGAGATGTCCTCCGTTGACTCTCCGTCCAGCTGTTGCAACTTTATCAGCTAGGTCTCCACGACCTTAATCACAAGACGGTCAAAACGCTTTCCCAGCATTCTTGACATAAAACAGTCATTTAAAAACAGGCCATAAATACTGTTTCTATAACGAACTCTCGTCTTTCCATAATAATCAACATTACTTAATCCACATTCATTTCATATAAATTCCCATTCTCATTCAATCGCATCACTTCTTTCCTCAAATATCCTCATCAGATCTCATCCACTCGCATTTACCCATAATATCCACATCTCATCACATCATATTCATTCACATCTCATCCATTCATATTTACCCGATTCGCATCACATCACATCACATTCATCACATCTCGATTCACATGACATCACATCCATTCTCATCTCATCTCATTCATTCACATCCCGATTCACATGATATCTCATCCATTCACATCCTATATCATTCATTCACATCCCGATTCACATGATATCTCATCCATTCACATCCCATATCATTCATTCACATCCCGATTCACATGACATCACTTCCATTCACATCCCATATCATTCATTCACATCCCGATTCACATGACATCACATCCATTCACATCTCATATCATTCATTCACATCCCGATTCACATGACATCACATCCATTCACATCCATTCACATCTCATATCATTCATTCACATCCCGATTCACATGACATCACTTCTATTCACATCCCATATCATTCATTCACATCCCAATTCACATGACATCACATCCATTCACATCTATCCATTTTACATCATCACATCACCTCCATCCATTCACATCCATCACATCACATTCAATTCATATCCATCACATTCACATGCACATATATTCTTTCACATACACATCTATATCCATTCTTTCACATATATCCACATCCATTCTTCTCATACACATTCACATCCATTATCATCACATACATTCACTCATATCCCATATCATTCATTTACATTCTGATTCACATGACATCACATCTATCCACATCACATCCATTATCATCACATACATTCACTCATATCCCATATCATTCATTTACATTCTGATTCACATGACATCACATCTATCCACATCACATTCTCATCACTTCTATTCATATCACATCCATCCATCCATACATTCATTCACATTTATCTGATTCTCATCACATCTATTCTCATCACATTCGTTTAAACATAGAATTTAAGAGAATTTTTAATTTTTGATATAAAGATTCTTTACGCATCTATTTATGCATAAAATCAACTTCAGTGGGAATAACACTTTTAACAAAATCCTTTTATGCATCTATTTATGCATAAATTCAATTTTAAGGAAAATAACACTTTTAAAATTAAAATAAATCCTTATGCATCTTTGAATGCATAAAATCAATTTTAATGAAATTAACACTTTTGGAATAAAAATAAATTCCCTTATGCATCTTTCTATGCATAAAATCAAAATTAATGAGAATAACTCTTTTGAAATAATAATAAATTCCCTTATGGATCTTTCTACGCATAAAATCAAAATTAATGAGAATAACTCTTTTGAAATAAAAATAAATTCCCTTATGCATCTTTCTATGCATAAAATCAAAATTAATGAGAATAACTCTCTTGAAATAAAAATAAATTTCCTTATGCATCTTTCTACGCATAAAATGAAAATTAACGAGAATAACTCTTTTGAAATAAAAATAAATTTCCTTATGCATCTTTCTACGCATAAAATCAAAATTAACGAGAATAACTCTTTTGAAATAAAAATAAATTCCCTTATGCATCTTTCTTCGCATAAAATCAAAATTAACGAGAATAACTCTTTTGCATCTTTCTATGCATAAAATCAAAATTAATGAGAATAACTC
Source organism: Cibotium barometz (assembly GCF_041138505.1). Taxonomy (NCBI): domain Eukaryota; kingdom Viridiplantae; phylum Streptophyta; class Polypodiopsida; order Cyatheales; family Cibotiaceae; genus Cibotium; species Cibotium barometz. Next base: position 54,119,655 of record NC_141048.1, on the reverse strand, counting down.
TTTTGAAATAAAAATAAATTCTTTTATGCATCTTTCTATGCATAAAATCAAAATTAATGAGAATAACTCTTTTTGAAATAAAAATAAAATCCCTTATGCATCTTTCTATGCATAAAATCATAATTAATGAGAATAACTCTTTTGAAATAAAAATAAATTCCTTTATGCATCTTTCTATGCATAAAATCAAAATTAATGAGAATAACTCTTTTGAAATAAAAAAAATAAATCTTTTTTGCATCTTTCTATGCATAAATTCAATTTTAATGGGAATAACACTTTTGAAATAAAAATAGTTCTTTTATGCATCTTTCTATGCATAAATTCAATTTTAATGTGGGAATGACACTTTTGAAATAAAAATAAATCTTTTAGAATGCACAAACGAAAGGAATTACTCTTTAAGAATAACCTAATGATAAACTTTAGTTCCACAAAATTTAAGAAAATTTTGCCATAACCTCCTTTATATGGGTGACCATTTCTCAATTTTAACATTCAATTTATGACTTGAATTAATCCAATTTGAATTCTAATATCTCTAATCTACTCCATTTTCTAAAAATCAAGAGAGTAAACAATGAAAAGAGTTTAATCAATCTTTTAATTAAACTTTCTAGGATTAAGAAGGGCTGAATTGTAAAGAAGAGAAGGGGGTGGCCTTTCCATCAAGGCATAGCATCAAATTTTAATTCAAAGCATAAAATTTAAGAAAACCATAGATTTCGCATGCAAGAATTGGCCCGCCAACAACTGGCCACACAGGAAAGGAGTCAAAGGCCGGAGCCCACACATGACTTAGGTACCCTCCCTGAGCGCACCTTGGAATTGGGACAATTGCCAATAACTCCTTAGGCCCCTTCTCAAACTCTTACTTTGTTTTTGTCTACACTAACACTCTCATTACTTCAATATGACATTAACTTAGCTAAAGATATAGGTTTAGGAGAATTAAACCTTATTAAACAAAATATCGAGCAAGATGCTGACCCAACCATCATTATGGGCATTTTGAGGGGAGATCTGATATTAACTAACCCACAAGATATCTTCTTTTATCCTTTGCATCCAATAGTCCTCAACCTCTGTAGTTGGTGTCGTGTCTTACAAAATTCAAAAATTCTAGACAATAGGGTCGACAAACTCGACCTGTTTGTTCCAGATGACATACCAGCAACACCAGCCAACTACGAGGTTGTGGCTAATACTTATCAATGGGTAATCAGTCACACGGGTGGTTAGAAGTATATAATACTCACCAACATTTAAATCTTTGTGAGTCTACCTTATATCACTCAGTGGGCATCCTTAAGCTATATACTAATATCCATAAGCATTTAGAGGCTATGCTTACGAACGTAAGCAATAATTTTGATGCAACTCACATAAACTAGCAAGATGGGGATAACAAAGAAATCCCTGAAATTCAAACCTTTTTCCAAGCTCATAAACCTAGCCATCCACCCCCTAGTTCGGGTCACGGTGAGGATGAGGGTCCATCTTCTTTTTTCAAAAACACCTACCCTATGTATACCAATATCTCTAGTAGGCTTCTTGATCCCTATCCAAGCATGCCTCCTACTACTTCTTCACAAGCTAGATATATCTACTCTTCCTTCTCCTTCTCCCCGCCCGCCCGCCAGAATTAGAATTTTCCACTAACACTCTCGTCCCCGAGGAGATATTGCCAACCTGTTCCATCTCCACACCAAGGCAACCTCAGGAGGTACGTAATCTACCTCCAGTTGATAATGTTACACCTTACACACTAACAATAATGTTTTGGATTCTGTGAGTGACAGTTGTAGAATATAAAGAGTTCATACAACAAGACAATCCACTGTTAAAGCCAGAGCTTATGTTCAAGGCATTGATGATGCAGATTACCCCGTTTGATCCTACCAGTAAGATTCTTCCAGAGGCATATTCTGCAGAGAGCAGTCTCCCCCACACAACATTATATGCCGTACCCTCTCTGGCCACTCATCCAGAATTAGAGGAATTACTGCCATTGGTTGCTGGAGAGGGAACATTATGGGCCAATGTCGCAAAACACACAAGGCTGGCAAACCCCCATCTCTCAGACTTGTTGGAAATTCGCCTAGTTACTTTCATGATCAGTTATTGTTGCATAAGATGGAGGAAACATCCAGTGCACACCAGTGCACACCAGAGGTGGATACACCACCATCCACACAAATGGAGAGGCACCACATCTTTTGGAGTGCAACCTTCATGGAGAAAGGAATTTTTAACAGTAACTGAATACAGTAGCATTTACGTGAGTGCGCCACCAACATTACGAGTGGATCCACTCTACATGCCTATCAAGCGGAGGTGGACACTGCTGGAGTTTCAAGCTGCAAAAGAAAGGGATTCTCATATCTGCTACAATTTTCCAATATTTAACCCAACAACATTTGCCAGTATTCAAGCAAAAAGACAACAACTGCTCAATTGGATCACATCTTGGTAAAAAATACAAGATCCTGCAATTGTAGCCAGTGTGTCAGGTTCATGAAGTTATTAGTGGTTCTGATAGACCAATCTAGAGAACCTTATGATGGCTATACGGCTCAACATCTATAGTTCGACATGAACCAAGGGCCATGAGACAGAGGTATAATGCTATATTACCATCGTCTAAGATGTCTTCCACGTTATATGCACATAACATTTGAAGACATGATCGACATCGGCGGGTGTTCTGGAAGTCCCATTCGGCATTTTGGCACACACTCAGAAAACTTCAGACTTGCCACAATTTCTAACGCCACGAATTCAGTGACTAGGTCTTCAGACCTTGGTGACCTTGGTAACAGGTTCTGAGGACAGAACCTACTTCAGGAAAAGGGGAATGTTAATCCCATTTGGATTAACACCATGATCCTCAATTGAGGACATTAATAAGTATCATGTAAAGGCACTATAAAGGTTGTACATTATGAGACATTGGCCACCCAAGGCCTAGTTAGTAAGTGTTTTGGGTGCCCAAGAGTGAATAAGGGCCAATTGTATTTAAGGTATTTTCTCATAATGAAAAGACAGAATCCCCTTTGTGCTATTGAGAGCTCTTTCCTTGTACTTGTGAGAGAGTGAGGAGTGAGAGCATTCTAGCATTGTGCCTCTTTCATGCTTGTGTGTTTATGCTTGTATGAGAGAGTGTGATTGGCCTATGTGATGGTGTGAGCAACTCCACGGTGACAGTGTGGAGGTGGAGCTTGGAGTTTGGAGCATACATGTGAGGTTGGAGGCTTCAAGAGACATAAGCTTGAAGAAGCATTGGTAAGTACCCCATGATGGTTGTGTTCCATTGCTCATCCATTAGGTGAATGTGTAGAGTTCCCTCTTGGATGTGTGGTTAAGCATAACAGGCTGTCATTGAAAATCGTAGTGCTAGACGACTGTCTAATACCCAAACCAGCCACCATAAGACGTCTGAGCCACACACACTCAACTGTAGCTGCAAAAGCTGCCCCCTGTACTCAGCTTCATAGTTGGAAGTGGCCACTGTAGGCTGCTTCTTGCTGAGCCATGATATACATGAATCACCAAGGTGAAAGCAAAACCCACTAGTGGACACTTGTGTGTCATAACATCCAGTCCAATCTGAATCACTAAAAGCATGCAGCTGTGACTCACCCCCTTTTGGATAAAACAATCCAAAATACTGAGTGCCCTGTAAATAGTGGAAAACCCACTTAACAGCTTGCCAATGCTTTGAACCTAGGCTATGCATAAATCTGCTCAACTGTGAGACTGCATACTGTATATCTTGCCTCGTGTTGCATACATAAAGAAGGGATCCAATAGCCTCTGATACAAAATAGCATCAAAAGAGTTTCCTGCATCTTGAAGACTAAGTCGAGTACCTGTCTCCATAGGTGTAGCCACAGGTTTATAGTCTTCAAGATTAAACCTCTGCAATAGCTTCTGTATATATTTAGACTACAACATAACAATGCCATCATTGCGCTATATAAACAGAATTCCCAAATAGTAATGCAACGGCCCCAAATCTGACATCTTAACGATGACCTCAAACCAGCCTTAAAAGGCTAAAATCTGATTCGATATCGGGTCCTCTGAGCAGCATGTCATCAACGTATAGGACGATGACAAAAAATGTGTCCTTACTCCTCTTCACATAGAGGATACTCTCTGTTGGACTGTTGAAAAAATCATTTGCAACCATGTATGGATCTTCTCATACCATGCTCTAGGAGCTTGCTTAAGGCCATAAAGAACCTATTTCAACTTGCATACTTTAGACTCTTCTCACAACAAAACCAGGAGGCTACAATACATACACCTCCTTATGTAAATCACCATTCAAGAATGTAGTCTTAATGTCCAACTAATGTACATTCTATCTACCATGATGTGCTACCAAAGCAATGAGACACCTAATGGTAGTCATATGAGATGTGGGTGCAAAGGTCTCATCATAATCAATGCCCTTTTACTGGGCATACCCCTTTGCAACAAGTCTGGCCTTGTAACGATCAATGCTACCATCTGCTTTGCATTTTAACTTGTAAACCCACTTAGTACCAATGGCCTTCTTGCCATCCATGAGGTAGATCTTTCAAATACCAGGTGTCATTCTTGAGTATAGAGTTATACTCATCCTGCATAGCATGCATCCAATGATCATTATCCTATGCTTCCTCAAAGGAAATAGGTTCCTCCTCATTACATAAAGTATAAATGAGAACATGAACAACATGAGAATAATCTGTATAATGAGAACCTGCACGAGTTCTGTTAGGTAAAGGAGCTGCCAACTTCCTATCCCTCAATGTCTGCACAAGCATTTTGGCATACGCCTAGATTCTTCTATGGCTTCTCTCTCCTCATCCACTATATCCTCAATAATTGCCTCATCAAAAGGCTGATTTTACACCTACAAAGGCTGAATTTCAGCACTTGGTTGAGCATTCAATTGCTCTACATATGGTTGCCCTTCATTGAACAAAGGTAGGAGCAAATCAAACATGTCCTGTGACCATACATTCTTTTATTTTTTGCATGAAAGCATGGGTTGAACTGAGTTTTTGATAAAAGCAACATCCCTACTTACCAAAATCCACTTTGAGGTTGGATGGTAGAGTCTATATCACTTGCTTTTTCTGAATTGTATCCCACAAATATGCATTTAACTACCTTATCATCAAGCTTACTGCATTGTAGCTCAAGAACAAGAGCATAAGCAAGATAACCAAAAACACGCAAATGAGCCACATAAGGCTTCTTGCCATGCCAAGCTTCATGAGGAGTTTTAGATTACAAGGCCTTGGTAGGGCATTTGTTCAACACATAGTTTGCGCACATAGTTGCCTCTAACCAAAAACCATGAGGTAAATCTTGGGTTTTCACCATACATCGTGCCATCTCCATGAGAGACCTATTATTCCTCTCAGCCACACCATTTTGCTGAGGTGTGTATGGCACTATACATTTTGCTGAGGTGTGTATGGCACTATACATTGATGCCTTATGCCTTTTTCAGCCATATATGCATGAAATTCCTTGGACATATACTTCCCCCCTCGATCTGAACGAAGAGTGCCAACTTTACATTCACATGCATTTTTAGCCATGGATACAAAGTGCCTAAAGCACATAAAGATCTCTGACTTCTACTTTAAAGGATACACCCACCTATATTTGGAGTAATCATCAATAAAAGTGACAAAGTAGAGATATCCCCCAATAGATGGTGTCCTCATAGGACCACATACATCACTATGTATAAGCTATAATTTCTTAACAGCTCTCACAGATCCATCCTTTGGAAATGATGCCCGATGCATTTTACCAACAATACACTCCTCACATACATGTCTAGTAGGGGTCTCAAGAGTTGGCAACTTAGACACCATATCATGGCTTTGAAGGCGTAACAAACTGCCATAATTCACATGGCCAAATCATGCATGCCATAATTCTGCATCGCTCATAGCACGAGTCGTAGAGACTGAGCAAGCATCATGATGCAACTTCTTAAATACATCCATCTTGTATAGGCCATGAAATAAGGTACTTGAGGCAATGGTAGAATAACCATCATTTCTATCCTGAACTGTATATCTGTCCATCAACAAATTTCAATGTCAAGCCTGACAAGGCTAAGGTTGAAACTGATAGCACGTTCTTCTTAATGCTGCCTGGAACATATAAAACTTTAGAAAGAGTAAATGTGCCCCCATTCGCAATAGTAAGCACAACTCAACCAACTCCTTTGTGACAGGATATGAGGAACCATTTTCACATGTGACAGTTCCTGCACTTGGGACAGATTCTAGAGATGAGAATAATTTTTTTTGTGAAGTAATGTGCTTACCAGCACCACTGTCAAAGTACCAAGCATCCGATTCTGCCACCCACTGACATTGTGAAACCCCTATCCCCTCCGCGTGGCCTCGTCCGGGGCACTGGTGGCGGAAGCACCAGCCTCTCGTACAGGGTAGGGCTTCCCACTCAGGGCCTCGCCCACGAATGTCCGCACAAGAGACTAATCCGGCGGTTCCTCCGAAATCGAGACCGAAAAAACTTCCCTCACTCAGAAAGCACGGGCGATTCCGCGAGGAAAATCATCTAAGGGAAGATTTATTAAACGAGTCAAGGCCTTAACTATCCTTTCTAATCCAACCAAACTTGTAGGTCACATGGCCAGATCAGGAAGAGACTTGCACTTGGTTCATAGAAATCATCGCTTTTTCCCACTTAAGCGGCGAGGCACAGCCGCTCTGCTAATTCTTTCCCATAGAACAAGAATCTTCCTGGGACTTATTCTAACCAACAAGTCAATATTAGATAAAATGGGAAAAATCCCTCAAAATGGGAATGTATTTAAAAAATTTGTTTTGGCCATAACTTGAACATGCAAACTCCAAATTTGTCGGGCAAAGTAGATCTAGATTCTACTTTTCAAGCTCTTTTCAATGATATGTCACATGAATATGTTTTGACAAACTTTTGGATGAGTTTACCATACCCCCACTTTTTTCATGGGAATGGAATTTTTCCCACTTTATCTAATATTGACTTCAACGTAACTTGAACGTATCTAAACTGTATCGTAGGAATCCATCGATCTAGCCTAACCCCAACAGCCCATGGGTTAGCCAACCGCCCCAACCCACTGTATTGGTGGGATCCCTTTATATAAAAATTTGGTTTAGTTTTGTTCCAAGTACCAGGGAAAAGAGTTCCCAGGCCCCCTAGCCGGCACTCATGCAAAATACAATTTAGACACACCACTTACGCACCCAATATGAAATTGCCTTTTACAGATTCAGTTGTCTTTAAAGCAGACTTGAAATAAAACCATAGTATTTCGAATCATAATCCTCCAAAATATCCAGTCCATTGTTTTATCATCCGGACTCTCCGTTGAAGATCAGTTAGTCAACCAACGAGATCCAAATTCAAGTTCTAATTCACATAGATAATTCCTTATTAGTCCATCCATATCTTCCTTGACATATGCATGGGTGTCCTAGCAACCGCGAGCTTGTGCATCGCTTGGTCAGAACCCTCTAGGATCCTCCTTCGGTGTCCTAACACTTCACCTAGGGACCGCTTTGTCGATCCTCGCCCATCGTACTGGAAGCGCACCATTTTAACCATAGGCCAAATGCTTCCTCCAGCATTCGGCGTAAGACAGTCCTTTTCAGAAAAATAGAGTTTCTATGCAAGTAAGAATTTCTCGTTGAGTTTGATTCCACAAGACTCTTTTTCTCAAAATCTAGATTTTCTTAATGAGAATCACGAATCTCGATCAGGGTAATCCACCCATTAATTTCAATGAATTTCTAACTTATTTCTCGACGGTTTTGGTCTTAGGGAAAGCTTCTCTAAATCACTTTATGACCATTCTTAGTAGGTATTGAAGAGATGGGAATGGTCATAAAGATTTACTTAATTTCTGATTTGAGAGACGGGCAAGCATCTTACTGGCCCACCATTCTCACGTGGTCGTGGTCATGGTCTAATCCTGAATTTCTCAGATTTATTCCTAGATTTGATTCCTAAGGATTTTTCTTCTATTTATTTGATAAATTAACGGTAATTTCCAATCGTAAGCGTAAAATCCAAAATTATGAAAATTTATTCTTTCCTGGCCACAATAGAATTATAAATAGTTCTATTCAAGAATAATGGAAATTTATAAAAATAACTCTTTTTCCAAATAATCCATTTGTGAATATGCATACATCATTTTATTGATTTATTTGCATAAAAATATCTTAAAATATTCTTTTCTTAATTTTGATCCTCAATATTAATATACCATAATTTTCTACATGAAATTATAGTGAAAACTTCTCTTTTAATATCGAAATTAATTTATGCATTTTTCTACTTAAAGTACGATGAATATTCCTCTTTTAAATAAATAAAAATATCCATATTTTGAAATATGCCAAAAATTTCTTTTTTAATATTTAAAATATTTTTATCTAGAATATCATGGGAATTTCTCTTTTGTCATCTAAATTTTTATGCATGTAAAAATAAATATAACAAAAATTTCTCTTTTTATTATTTAAATAATTATGCATAAATACTATAAAAGTATTTTCTATTAATATAACAAAAATAATTCTTCTAGCATAAAAATATCTATGCCTAGAATATGATGGGAATTCCTCTTTTTGCTTTATTAAATTTATGCATAAAAATAAGATTTATCTTATTTCTAGAAAATTTTGCCATAGCTTCGCTGCTGCTGCAATTACTGACTTGCAATTACTGAGAATGTTTAATTTTCTAACTTAAATGAATACACATAATTGAAATGTGATAGGAACTCCTCTTTTAAGCTAAAATTTTATTTATGCATTCATAATATAATTATAAGCATAATTATTATTAATCCTCTTGATTTAAAACATCCATTCATCAATTTTATAGGAGAATTCTTATAAAATGTTAGCATAACACTCTTTCAACTTTAAAAGTTTATAGGATTTTTCTAAATCATAAATAAGCTTAAAGAATTAATCATCATTTTTGCTAGATTAAAATCATAAAAATACCTAATCTTTTTCTCTAGCTTGTCAAGCCTAGAGTTTTGATTAAGATAATGAGTTTATCATTAAGAACCATCCTTCTAACAAGGATCTAACCATAAAGATGATTAACCTTTTCAAAAAGAGAGATTTATTAATAAAAAATATTATAATTAAGCATAAAAGTTAGCATTAAACCATTTAAGCATTATGAATCATTAAAAAACTTGATTTCAAGAAAAAACCATTTAATTGAAAGCTTCCCAAGCATTAGAGGGGTTGGGAAAAAGAAAGTCATTGAGAAAGATAGAAAAACCATTGAATTAAGGCTTACCTTTGATTTTGGCTTGATTCTTTTGGAGAGAAGTGAAGCCCACAAAGTAAGGTTTGGCCACCAAGTTGGGGAGGGTAATCTCCAAGAGAGGATGGAGAATTGAGAAGCTCCAAAGCTCCCAAAAGTAGAGGCAAAATAGAGGGCAAATAAAATTACTCTAAAATGAAGATAATACTAGCATGTAATTAATCAAAGATGAAAATACAAAGGAATGAGGGTCTATTTATAAGTGAGGGAGGCCACTAACCAAGTCAAACTGAGTTCTAGAGGCTTCCAGCTTCAGTTTGATCCAGTTTGGATAAGATTTGGACCAGTTTGGCTCCCTTTTTGATCCAGTTTGCATGAGGAGAGAAAAAAATATCTCCTTTTTTTGAATTAAAATTGCCAAGTAATATATGAGAAAAAGGTGCCTACTTCATGGGGCCTCTCCCTACTGAGGTGTCAAAAATTAAAATTTTTAGTAATAAACCTAGTACTCAGTCAACTATTCATCTTATGTGAGCATTTACTCATTTTTGTGATATTTTTAATTAACCTTAATTTTTAATTAATAAACCTAGTACTCAGTCAACTACTCATCTTCTGTGAGCATTTACTCATTTTTGTGATATTTTCTTTTATTCTTTGGATTTTTGTCATCCCAACACTTGGATTAATCCTATTGGCCCTTTAGAATCTTATTTGGACCTTAATATTTTTTTTTGAAAATGTGGATCCTTAGGCTAAGGCCTTTAATACACATATTCAATTAATTTCTAATGCACATTGGAAAATTCTTTTTGGACTTCTGTTTCAGGGGAATTCATCTTAGATATTAGGAGAAAATTTGTATCTAGAAATATCTCAATTTTGAATTACCTCTCTCTAGGCCAAAACAAGGGAAAACAATATTTTCTTGCATTTTGAAATAGGGGATGATTATAGGGGATTGAGGTGAGAGCTTATACATCTTTTAGGGCTGAGCAAGAATCTTACAAACATGCATACATCATGAACAAAAGGGTCATAATTGCAATATACTGTCCATGCCCAATCATCTTGAGCAAAACTTGGAGATTCCTTCTACTTTGCACTTGGTGTGCAGATGCATCAGCCACACAACCATGCGCGATTCTTTCTTTTTCTCCTTCTCTAGCCTTTTCTTGTACTCATATATGTAGTGCCCTGGTTTCCTGTACAATAGTGACACTTGCCCTTCTTTTTAGGCTTATCACCTTCTTTCTTTGCATCCTTACCTGCTGAGGATTCTGATTTTTGCTTATAGCCACCATGCAAAGAAGCTTTACCTTTGCCTTTGTGATTGACAACAAAAGCTTGGTCACGAGCTCGCATAACAGATCTGTTTTGCCTAGACTGCTCTTCTTTGCAAGAGTAATAAAACCAACTCATCAAATGTAAGGGCATTTGGATTTTCCTTCATCATGAGTCTAAATGTAGAGGCAAAAATTTGATAAGAATCCAGCAATGCATTGAGAACTGTGGGCACCAATGTACTATCATGATATATCTCATCCATACTAGCAAGTTGCTCCTTAAAATCTTTGATCTTGGTCAAGAAGCTGCAGCACCTGGTTTCACTGGTAGTTGTGAAACACGACGAGTTTCACTACCACTGACCACATTTCAAAGGCCTTTAGCAACCAGTACATGCCTCATCATACAGGATCACAATGGGTAGTTAGTCCCATCAAGTTTGTCCTTAGCAGAAAACATGTTGACTTTCTACCAAATGCAAAATCTTTCAACACACTGTAAGTACTTAGTATTCACTGAATGCAACCCTTGATGGTGGCTGCCAATTGGCTGAATCACTTGCAAAGTGTATGAAAATAACACAGAGTAGAGAATAGAGTGTTACTGGCAAAGTATGATGGTCAATGTTATTGAAGACACTGTAGATGCTGCTGTACACCAAATCTTTGCTGCCGTACAGTCCAAACACCCAAAATCGAGAAGAACCAATCCGAAATGACGCCTCTCCAGAACGTCTGCAGAAACCTTGCGGTGTCCAAAACGCGCCCGAATCACACCGTAGACCTCAAAAGAGTTGTATACTTTGTATGCAACACACTATAAGATATACCTTCTTCTCCTAACAGGGTATCTCAATCATCGGAGACAGAAAAACAGGGTCGTGAGGAGGGAGGCAGACTACTAGATCAAGTGTCAAGGAAGCTAGCTCTCTGATACCAATTGTTGGAATTAGGGTTAGGGTTACAACAATGCACATTGAATAGATAAGAGGGTGTACATACGCACGGGAGAAAAAACCTCCTAGTGAGGGAAAAAGTGCCCCAACAGTCCTAAGTGTGTTCACACACATCACTACCATATAATGCTATAGGGAGAAGCTCACAATGGAAAATTGTGCCATAGGCATCAAGGTAATTTATTATCATAAAAGATATCAAAAGGTTCCTCTACAACTATGAGCCATTATCTTATATACCTTGGCCCATTTCACACACAATTATTATGCCCATGTCCATAAGCCTGGGACCCAAAGCCCAACATATGAACATGCCTATGAACCCATGGCCTCCACCACAATACAAACCATCTCCACTAAAATATGTTTTATCCCCTCGAAACATTCTTCTACTTCATTAGTATGAGGATGTCCACTATATACATGTAGATGCACCATGTAGCAAAGCTGTGCCAAAACTGTCCAAGAGAGCATAGCCATGCTTAAGAGCTTCAAAATCTCATGTAATACTCTCCAAAAAACCACCAAAACATAGCACCATATGATATACACTCCCCATGAAGTGCATATATCAATAGCATCCCAATTGAGCATCATATTAGCCTTCAAATAGTGAATCTCAAAAAATTACCAAGGGTAGGACTCTGAACTGGCACTCAATTACGTTCCCATCTAGACTAAACTAAATAAGGTCTATCATCTCAAGGTGTGTGAAAAGAATCTTTCCACTGGTGGCCAATTCCACTTGCATAGGTTTCCCTGATTTTTGATTTAGGACTAACTTACACAGACATCCTAGGGAAATAAAAGAATGAGTATTGCCTGAATCAATCAAAAGCCTGAATTTCTTACCCTGGTACTTTGCTGGAGTCTCGAGGATTGAAAATTCATGATTATTCCCCTGATGCTAAATTGTAGCATAGATATGTCCTTTTTCTTCCTCCACTTCCTCAACTATAGTGACGGCTCTAGCTGTTACAGTCTAAGGTGGAACTCTCTCTCTTTGGTTTCCTCAATTCTCTGGAAGGGAGTTTGGAGACTGCTTTGTATGGAGGCTATAGGCTGAGCTGGCACTCTTCTAGGATTGCCTTGATTTTGGCACGGGGGACCTTGATTGGACTGATATGAAGGAGTCCGTCTTTGAACCATGGGACCCTGGCTTCCTTGGCCCAGAGAAGGAGATGAATCCTTGAGCTGGTGCTAAACCCCTGACATCCGACCGAAGCACCTGTTCTCACTTCTAAGCTCTTCCCTCTGCATTCTTGAAAGAGCTGAAGTTCCTTAGAAAATTTCTTTGAGAAAAAGGTCTTCCTTCATTCCTGAAACTTCCTAACTCCAGATTCTGGTTGGGACCTTGGTGTCTCTTTGGAGAGGCAGAAGGTTGGAAGAACTTCTCGGTGTCTGGAATCTCTTGAAGGATGTGGGACTTTAGTGATGAAGGCTTTGGCGAAGTCCTTCGCAATTCTTACAACTTCAGCCATGGAAATTGGCTTGGCATTCTTGACCAGGGTGTCTAAAGGTTCGTTCATTCCCCGAATGAACCTGACCATAAGTCACTCTTGGTGGTGAGGAGAAGAGAAAATGTCTGGTGATATTCTTCAATAGTTTTGCTCTAAGAACTCATTCATCTTGGTTTCTAAAAATCCGAGGGGATAAAATCTCTTTCTTACATTAGCTTTGAGATCATTCCAGGACTGGATATTCCTATCCAGATGGTTGGTGTCACAATGGTTTCTCCATGCCACCTTTGCTGTTTCGATAATCTTCAGCCTAGCGAGAGCCATTTTGCTCCTCTCGTTATATCCAGTGACATCAAAATATTCCTCCATGGCTTCAACCCACTTCTTCACAGCCTCACCCAAGTTCCTCCCCTTCACCTTTGAAGGGTCGTGGCTGAGTTTTGTGAAGAGCCTTGCGAACATCGGGGTCAAGCTCTTCCTCATCATCAGTGAGAGGATCTGGCTGTCCGTCACTCACGGTTTCCTCGCCTCATAAATCTACCAAAAAAAATACATTATTAAATTTTTATTCTGATTTTATCAATGAGATCCTAAGACTTAAGAGGTTCGGAAAATAATTTCTTAAAAAAGATAAACGATCTTATTGGAGATCTATGACATATGTCCGAGTAGAAGATTTTGCTTCATCAATTTGTCATATAATAAACAGTCACTTATACAACAAGGAATTTTTCCACAAAACATTTCTTTATTTATATAAAGGTTGCAATATATGTACATAGAGCATCTCGGCTCCAGAAAGTCAATGTGAGATCCCTGTTCCCACCGAGCAATGGATTCGGGGTACTAGCAGCGGAAGTAGCACTTCTCGCGCGGGACAGGGGTCCCACACTCGGGGCCTCACCCACGGATATCCGGATAAGAGACTAATCCGTCGGTTGTTCCAAAATCGAACCCGGAAAAATTTCCTTTATGGAAAAGTACGGGCGATTCCACCAGGATAACTTTTTACTCTAACGTAGTCAAGATCATTTCTGATCAAACTGATCCAATTGCATCTATAAGATATTTGGTCGGATCAAGGAAGAAACTTGCACTTGGATCATTGGGATCAACGCTTTTTTCCCCATTCAAGAGGCACAGCTGTTGATTCCTATCCATAGAACAATTACTGTCCGGAATTTACTTTATCTATCGTAAAAACCAAAGTTGAGTCTCGATTTATGGATCCATCAGTCCAGCCTAACCCCATCCGATCCCATGGGTTAGCCAACCGCCCAACCACTGTAGTGATGGGATCCAATTTGGAATTCGGTTAGGTTTTGTCCCGGGAACCAAGGAAAAGAGTTCCAAGGCCCCCTAGCCGAAAGTTCATGCAAACATAAAACTAGCCACACCACTTACACACCCAATATGAAATTACCTTTTTCTTAGCATTAGCTAACTTTAAAACAATCCTTTAATGAAACCATAGTACCACTGATCACAATCTTCCAATTTATCCGGATGATTCATAATTTCCCATCATTCCTTCATTAGAGTATCTATGGCATCATTGGCAACTAGAACGCTCACCACCTGTCCACACAGGGGTCTTTTCAATAGTTCCTAGCCCATAATACTCGGCAATATAATCACTTATAAAAATCAAGATGGACTCTCGTTGAAGATCAGCAAGATCAACCAAGAGATCCATAAAAAGAGCCATGGACTCATCCATTGAAGATCAGCAAGATCAACCAAGAGATCCATAAAAAGAGCCATGGACTCATCCATTGAAGACCAGCAAGGTCAATCAACCAGATCCATGCCCGGTTTCAGAAAAACAATTCTTACTCCTTGTTCCAATATCTTCCTCGACGCACGCGTGGGTATCCTAGGCGACCCAGAGCCCGAGCACCGTATGGTCAGCACCCTCTAGGATCCTTCGCAGGTGACCTAGCGCTTCACTCATAGGCCGCTTCCTTGGTCCCTCATCCACCGTACCGGAAGCTCACCATTTTAATCGAACCGAGGCTGGTCAAGACCTCGATCGACTTTGCTACGCGAGACGTCCTCCATTGACTCTCCGTCAGTAGTTGTGCAACTTTATCAGTTAGGTCTCCATGACCTTAATCACAAGACGGTCAAAATGCTTCCCCAGCATTCTTGACATAAAACAGCCATTTACAAACAGCATTTACAACAGTTTACAAATACAGTTTCTATATTAACTCTCATTTTTCCACATTATCCCTCATTAATCCACATTACTTATTCCACATTCCATTTATATATGTACTCATCCAATCACATCATTTTCCATCTCTTCACTTCAGATTCCTTCACATCACATATCGTATATTCACATCCATATCCACATCCATACATCCACATCCACATCCACATCCATACATCCACATCCACATTCACATCCATACATCCACATCTACATGCTTACCCTCCATTTTCACATCCTCATTTATACATCTACATCCCGTATCCACGTTCATACATACACATCCATATCCACATCCATACATCCACACCCACATGCATACATCCACTATCACGTCCTCTTCATACATCCACATCCACATACATACATACATCCACATCCACATTCCCATTCACATTCCACATTCCCATTCCCATCCACATACATACATACATCCTCATCCACATTTCCATTCACATCTATACAACAACATCTACATCCACATACATACATACATCCACATTCACATTCCACATTCACATCCATACATCCACATCGACATCCACATTCATATCTATACATCCACATCTACATCCACATACATACATACATCCACATTCACATTCCACATTCACATCTATACATCCACATCGACATCCACATTCACATCTATACATCCACATCCACATTTCCGTTCACATCTATACATCCACATCTACATCCACATACATACATACATCCACATCCACATTCCACATTCACATCTACATCCACATTCACATATATCCACATCCACATTTCCATTCACATCTATACATCCACATCTACATCCACATTCACATCTATGCATATACATCCTCATGCATACATCCACATTCACATTCACATCTATACATCCACATCTACATCCACATTCACATCTATGCATATACATCTTCATGCATACATCCACATTCACATTCACATCTATACATCCACATCTACATCCACATTCACATCTATGCATATACATCTTCATGCATACATCTACATCCACATTCACATCTATGCATATACATCTTCATGCATACATCTACATCCACATTCACATCTATGCATATACATCTTCATGCATACATCCATTTTCACATTCATACATCCACACTCCCATCTCCACATCCACACATCCACATACATACATCCATTTTCACATTCCCATTCATATAACCCCATATGCCTTCACATCTAATCTTTTACATCACATCCATTCTCGCCCTATCACAAACCATATACATCTTATCCTATCACATACACTTCTTACCTCATCCCATACACATCTTAATTCATCTTATCACCTCCTAACTTATTTCATAAGCATCTTATCACCTCTTATCACATCTTATACACCTCTTATCACATCCTATCACATCTCATTTCTATTTAATATAAGAGAATTCTTATATTTGATATAAGATTTATTTATGCATAAATTCCATTTAAGGAGATTAATACTTTCGAAGTAAAAATCAATCTTTTATGCATCTTCCTATGCATAAATTCATTTTAAATGAAAATGATACTTTTGAATTAAAGTTCAATCTTTCATGCATCTTCCTATGCATGAATTCAATTTAGATGAGAATGACACTTTTGAATCAATCTTTTATGCATCTTCCTATGCATAAATTCAATTTGGTAGGAATTACACTTTTAGAATAAAAGAATTTCTCTTATGCATCTAAGTTATGCATAAAATCCCTTTATGATGAAAATCACACTTTTAGTATAAAAAGAATATCTTTTATGCATGGTATTAAAATTTAATTTCTCCATGGTTATAATGAAATTCTCTCAATTAATCTAGGATGATAATTCCTAGAATATGGTAGGAAGTCCTCTTTTTATGCTTTGAATGAAATTATTTTATGCATAATTTTTATAAAAATTTTGCCATAGCTCCGCTGCTATGACTGATAAATCTCAATTTTTCTAAGGGATAAAGCTTATCATTAAGGAAATAATTAAAATGATCTCTAATTGGATCATTAATCCATAATGGATTGAATCATTAATATACATAAACTAAAAGCATAGAAAAAAGCCATTAATTTGGCCTCAAGCATAGCTTAATCTTGGGTTAAGGAAAAGCTTTATGAAAAGCTTGATTTGGATTGAGAATGGGTCATGAGTATGACCATTTCTTGAGTGAGAGAGAGAAATTACATAAAAACCATTAGAATTTAAACATAAATGAAAATTAACTTCAATAGCATTTATTAAATTATGTAACTCTTCACTACTCTTCACCAATTAACTTCAATAGCATTTAAAAAACCATACCAATTAAGCTTCTCAAGCTTGAGAGGGGTTGAGAAGAGAGAAACCTTGAGAAATTATAGAAAAGATCAATATTCACTAATTACCTTACAAATTGCTTGATTCTTTGTTCACGGTAGAGGCCCCCAACCAATCAATTGGTTAAGTATGTTGATGGAGCCACCAATGGGGATTGAAGAAAGAGGGAAGCTCCAAAAACTAGTGAATTATTAAATGAATTCACAGTTCTTGGCTTAGGTGGAGTAGAGTAACGATGCATAAACACTATATATTTTTCAACAAGGGGGAGGCTTCTATTTATAGGAAAAATTGAGCTCCTAACCAAACAAACTGATTCTAGAATTTTCTAAATCAGTTTGGTCAATATTTGACCATTTTTAGGTCAGTTAAGCTAACTTTTTGGAACTAGACTTGAATGAGGAGAGAGAAGAGATGAAATATCTCAATTTATATGAGTTTAAAACTCATTCAATCATGTGAAATATGCACCTCCTTTAAAGAACTCCCCTTCCTTACATATGTGTCATAATGGAATCATTTTAATATTGCTCATAGTCTTTTTTTACTAATAAACCTTGTACATTTTCAACTCTTCATCTTATGTGAAATATGCACCTCCTTCAAAGAACTCCCCTTCCTTACATATGTGTCATAATGGAATCATTTTAATATTGCTCATAGTTTTTTACTAATAAACCTTGTACATTTTCAACTCTTCATCTTATGTGAAATATGCACCTCCTTTAAAGAACTCCCCTTCCTTACATATATGTCATAATGGAATCATTTTAATATTGCTCATAGTTTTTTTTACTAATAAACCTTGTACATTTTCAACTCTTCATCTTATGTGAGCATTTACTCATTTTTGGATACCCAAAATATCTCATATTTTTAATATTGCTCATAGTTTTTTACTAATAAACCTTGTACATTTTCAACTCTTCATCTTATGTGAGCATTTACTCATTTTTGGGTATCTTCTTTTACAAATTGGATTTATCTCCTCCCTACACATGGATTGATGCTATCGGCCCATAGGAACCTTAATTGGACCATAATCCAAAAATTTCTGAAAATCTAGACCCTTAGGCTAAGGTTCTTTATACCCATTTCCAATTAATTCCAATTGTACATTGGAAAGTTCTTTTTGAATTTCTATTTCAGGGGAACTTATTTTAATAAGATGAGATAATTTTCTATCCAAAAATATTAAAAATCTGAATATTCTCTCTCTAGAATATTTTCTCTCTCTAGATTAAAACAGTTAGAAACAAGGTCTTTTATATTTTTGAAGAGGGATTGATTATAGGGGAAGATGCTGGACATTTTGAGAGGCTGGGGAGGAATCTTACATTCTCTCCCACTTGAAAAACGCGAGATGCCCTCATCTCGCAAACTGGGGGTAATTTCGCAAGATGCACAAGTATGAGAGTGAGAGAAATTTTTTAATTAAGATTAATCACCAATTAAAAAAGTCTCAAAGAGAGTAAGGGGGGTCAAGACAAGAACAAGATTTAAACTTTATTCATTCTTCGAACACATACAGTAAAGATAGAAGGACTCATTACACTTCCATAAGCCCGTCCATCATATGATCACAAAAGCAGCACTCACAAGCTGCGCACGTATAAGGTAACTCATCTATGGGAATGATTCTGTTGGTTATTGCTGCACATATCTCAGTGGTATGAGGTGTTCTAACAAAAGGACCTCTGAGAGGCAAGCCAAAAACGGGGTAAAGGCATATCCTCTCATGAGGAAGAAAACACGCCAGTAAGAAGACCCGCTCAGAAAACCCAAGATGTCTTGATCTCATGACGCAGTAGTATCGAGGACCCAAACCCAAGGCTTCGATAACCATGGCCAAGCGGACATTGTTACGAAAGTGTTGCTGACCCCAGGGTGTTACCCTAGTTATGTCTTGATAGGTCCGCCATTTGTTCTGTGCTACAGAAGTTCCTAGGTGAGGAAAAAGTGAGCGCTCATACTGTTCTATAAAATCCTTCTTCACAGACTCACTTGCGTCTTGAAGGTGAGGAATCATTATGGATAAAACTAATTCTTATTGCCAAGCCATGAAGGAGATTAAGAAAGAAAGGAGATCGATGGGAGTAAGATTACTGTGAATGACAAGTAAAAGTTACGACTTATATAAAGGAAGGAGCTAGCGTAACTTAGAAGCCAACGGTAACTTGCCACTGAAGTTTTACCGTCTTTCCATGATTTGGGTTTGGCACATTTTTCTATAGAAGGCATTCAGAACTTTGAGATGAGGAGATAAAAGAAGTTCGTAGGCTAAGTCACCTACTTTCTTTGGTCCACAATATCTGGGAGATAACTTCTTATACTTCCCAACGGTAACTTGCCACTGAAGTTTTACCGTCTTTCCATGATTTGGGTTTGGCACATTTTTCTATAGAAGGCATTCAGAACTTTGAGATGAGGAGATAAAAGAAGTTCGTAGGCTAAGTCACCTACTTTCTTTGGTCCACAATATCTGGGAGATAACTTCTTATACTTCCCAAGAGATAAAGAACTTCTTTTGGGCTGTACTCGAATGAAGACCAAAACCTTGATATCCAAAACATCGATTCTCACTTCTGAACTCATTGTTCTGAATCCTTAAAACAAGTGGGACTCTTGAGAAGTATTCAGGGAAAAGGTTCTTCCTTTTTTAAACAGAATCTTTCTTTTATTTTAGAGAGAGAATAATTATAAGATCAGAAAGGGAGATTCTTACTCCTGTATACCTCGAAGGTTGGTGGGGGAGAATCTTACATTCTACCCTACTTGAAAAGTGCGAGATGTCCTCATCTCGCAAGGTAGAGGACAACTCTTTTTCTTAAGATCCAATTTTTTTTTTCCTGGGTTCCTTATATTCTGGTCAACCCAACACAATACTGGGATAATTATCCCTTAAATGGAACTCATCATTAAATGACAACTCATTCAAATCATATCATTCATATCTTTAACATGATAATGGTCCATTAGACCGAAAAATTCCCTTCTGAAGGTTCCTCCACGGAAATTTCAATTAAGTAAGTTCTCAATTTGTCATCCCTTAACTTGATCTACGGGTCAAGTGTTAACAATAGTAATCTGACAGCACAATCCACTAATCTCATAGTGATTTGCTGAAATCATTATTATCATTCCAGTTATGAATATTATCACTGGGACTCGTCCCATTCATCCTCATTGTGGTTTCGCTCAGCTTATTACATTTTAACTAAATTTCAGAAATCATCATTTTTCAATCAGAATTCAAATCAATTTCATCAGTTCCCAAACAGAATTAAAAATCATATCAACCACATTCGAATTCATCATCTGGATAGCATTAACGCTTATAATTTCAAGTCTTAGATTTACTCGTATATACTGTCAGTAAAGAGCTGCAGTATACTCTCGGTATATACGGGTAGTCACGGCCCTTGGAATTATAAGGTAAATACCATCATATCTAGGCCTCAAGCAAGTCAGGGATTCTATATAATTACGGTATTTCTATCTGAAGACCCAATTACCAAATTACGAATTGTATCAAATATCAAATTGTATGAATTATATCACACAATTATAACCTTCTTGTGCTTCTTGATAAATTTTTGACATATTTCGTTTCTCAGTTGATCTTTATTAGCCAAAGGCTCTGATACCAACTATGAGATCCCTGTTCCCACCGAGCAATGGATTCGGGGTACTAGCAGCGGAAGTAGCACTTCTTGCGCGGGACAGGGGTCCCACACTCGTCGGGGCCTCACCCACCACGGATATCCGGATAAGAGACTAATCCGTCGGTTGTTCCAAAATCGAACCCGAAAAAACTTCCTTTATCGGAAAGCACGGGTGATTCCACCAAGATAACTTTTTACTCTAACGTAGTCAAGATCATTTCTGATCAAACTGATCCAATTGCATCTATAAGATATTTGGTCGGATCAAGGAAGAAACTTGCACTTGGATCATTGGGATCAACGCTTTTTTTCCCATTCAAGAGGCACAGCCCCGTTGATTCCTATCCATAGAACAATTACTGTCCGGAATTTACTTTATCTATCGTAAAAACAAAAGTTGAGTCTCGATTTATGGATCCATCAGTCCAGCCTAACCCCATCCGATCCCATGGATTAGCCAACCGCCCAACCCCACTGTAGTGATGGGATCCAATTTGGAATTCGGTTAGGTTTTGTCCCGGGTACCAAGGAAAAGAGTTCCAAGGCCCCCTAGCCGGAAGTTCATGCAAACATAAAACTAGCCACACCACTTACACACCCAATATGAAATTGCCTTTTTCTTAGCATCAGCTAACTTTAAAACAATCCTTTAATGAAACCATAGTACCACTGATCACAATCTTCCAATTTATCCGGTTGATTCATAATTTCCCATCATTCCTTCATCAGAGTATCTATGGCATCATTGGCAACTAGAACGCTCACCACCTGTCCACACAGGGGTCTTTTCAATAGTTCCTAGCCCATAATACTCGGCAATATAATCACTTATAAAAATCAAGATGGACTCTCGTTGAAGGTCAGCAAGATCAACCACCAACAGATCCATAAAAAGAGCCATGGACTCATCCATTGAAGACCAGCAAGGTCAATCAACCAGATCCATGCCCGGTTTCAGAAAAACAATTCTTACTCCTTGTTCCAATATCTTCCTCGACGGACGCGTGGGTATCCTAGGCGACCCAGAGCCCGAGCACCGTATGGTCAGCACCCTCTAGGATCCTTCGCAGGTGACCTAGCGCTTCACTCATAGGCCGCTTCCTTGGTCCCTCATCCAGCGAAGCTCACCATTTTAATCGAACCGAGGCTGGTCAAGACCTCGGCCGACTTTGCTACACGAGACGTCCTCCATTGACTCTCCGTCAGCAGTTGTGCAACTTTATCAGCACGACCTTAATCACAAGACGGTCAAAATGCTTCCCCAGCATTCTTGACATAAAATAGCCATTTACAAACAGCATTTACAACAGTTTACAAATACAGTTTCTATATTAACTCTCATTTTTCCACATTATCCCTCATTAATCCACATTACTTATTTCACATTCCATTTATATATGTACTCATCCAATCACATCATTTTCCATCTCTTCACTTCAGATTCCTTCACATCACATATCGTATATTCACATCCATATCCACATCCATACATCCACATCCACATCCACATTCACATCCATACATCCACATCTACATGCTTACCCTCCATTTTCACATCCTCATTTATACATCTACATCCCGTATCCACATTCATACATACACATCCATATCCACATCCATACATCCACACCCACATGCATACATCCATTATCACGTCCTCTTCATACATCCACATCCACATACATACATACATCCACATCCACATTCCCATTCACATTCCACATTCCCATTCCCATTCCCATCCACATACATACATACATCCTCATCCACATTTCCATTCACATCTATACATCCACATCTACATCCACATTTAGACATACATCCACATTCACATCTATACATCCACATCGACATCCACATTCACATCTATACATCCACATCCACATTTCCGTTCACATCTATACATCCACATCTACATCCACATACATACATACATCCACATCCACATTCCACATTCACATCTACATCCACATTCACATATATCCACATCCACATTCCCATTCACATCTATACATCCACATCTACATCCACATTCACATCTATGCATATACATCCTCATGCATACATCCACATTCACATTCACATCTATACATCCACATCTACATCCACATTCACATCTATGCATATACATCTTCATGCATACATCCACATTCACATTCACATCTATACATCCACATCTACATCCACATTCACATCTATGCATATACATCTTCATGCATACATCTACATCCACATTCACATCTATGCATATACATCTTCATGCATACATCCATTTTCACATTCATACATCCACACTCCCATCTCCACATCCACACATCCACATACATACATCCATTTTCACATTCCCATTCATATAACCCCATATGCCTTCACATCTAATCTTTTACATCACATCCATTCTCGCCCTATCACAAACCATATATATCTTATCCTATCACATACACTTCTTACCTCATCCTATACACATCTTAATTCGTCTTATCACCTCCTAACTTATTTCATAAGCATCTTATCACCTCTTATCACATCTTATACACCTCTTATCACATCCTATCACATCTCATTTCTATTTAATATAAGAGAATTCTTATATTTGATATAAGATTTATTTATGCATAAATTCCATTTAAGGAGATTAATACTTTCGAAGTAAAAATCAATCTTTTATGCATCTTCCTATGCATAAATTCATTTTAAATGAAAATGATACTTTTGAATTAAAGTTCAATCTTTCATGCATCTTCCTATGCATGAATTCAATTTAGATGAGAATGACACTTTTGAATCAATCTTTTATGCATCTTCCTATGCATAAATAGAATTTGGTAGGAATTACACTTTTAGAATAAAAGAATTTCTCTTATGCATCTAAGTTATGCATAAAATCCCTTTATGATGAAAATCACACTTTTAGTATAAAAAGAATATCTTTTATGCATGATATTAAAATTCAATTTCTCCATGGTTATAATGAAATTCTCTCAATTAATCTAGGATGATAATTCCTAGAATATGGTAGGAAGTCCTCTTTTTATGCTTTGAATGAAATTATTTTATGCATAATTTTTATAAAAATTTTGCCATAGCTCCGCTGTCTGCTATGACTGATAAATCTCAATTTTTCTAAGGGATAAAGCTTATCATTAAGGAAATAATTAAAATGATCTCTAATTGGATCATTAATCCATAATGGATTGAATCATTAATATACATAAACTAAAAGCATAGAAAAAAGCCATTAATTTGGCCTCAAGCATAGCTTAATCTTGGGTTAAGGAAAAGCTTTATGAAAAGCTTGATTTGGATTGAGAATGGGTCATGAGTATGACCATTTCTTGAGTGAGAGAGAAATTACATAAAAACCATTAGAATTTAAACATAAATGGAAATTAACTTCAATAGCATTTATTAAATTATGTAACTCTTCACTACTCTTCACCAATTAACTTCAATAGCATTTAAAAAACCATACCAATTAAGCTTCTCAAGCTTGAGAGGGGTTGAGAAGAGAGAAACCTTGAGAAATTATAGAAAAGATCAATATTCACCTTACAAATTGCTTGATTCTTTGTTCACGGTAGAGGCCCCCAACCAATCAATTGGTTAAGTATGTTGATGGAGCCACCAATGGGGATTGAAGAAAGAGGGAAGCTCCAAAAACTAGTGAATTATTAAATGAATTCACAGTTCTTGGCTTAGGTGGAGTAGAGTAACGATGCATAAACACTATATATTTTTCAACAAGGGGGAGGCTTCTATTTATAGGAAAAATTGAGCTCCTAACCAAACAAACTGATTCTAGAATTTTCTAAATCAGTTTGGTCAATATTTGACCATTTTTAGGTCAGTTAAGCTAACTTTTTGGAACTAGACTTGAATGAGGAGAGAGAAGAGATGAAATATCTCAATTTATATGAGTTTAAAACTCATTCAATCATGTGAAATATGCACCTCCTTTAAAGAACTCCCCTTCCTTACATATGTGTCATAATGGAATCATTTTAATATTGCTCATAGTCTTTTTTTACTAATAAATCTTGTACATTTTCAACTCTTCATCTTATGTGAAATATGCACCTCCTTCAAAGAACTCCCCTTCCTTACATATGTGTCATAATGGAATCATTTTAATATTGCTCATAGTTTTTTACTAATAAACCTTGTACATTTTCAACTCTTCATCTTATGTGAAATATGCACCTCTTTAAAGAACTCCCCTTCCTTACATATGTGTCATAATGGAATCATTTTAATATTGCTCATAGTTTTTTTTACTAATAAACCTTGTACATTTTCAACTCTTCATCTTATGTGAGCATTTACTCATTTTTGGATACCCAAAATATCTCATATTTTTAATATTGCTCATAGTATTTTACTAATAAACCTTGTACATTTTCAACTCTTCATCTTATGTGAGCATTTACTCATTTTTGGGTATCTTCTTTTACAAATTGGATTTATCTCCTCCCTACACATGGATTGATGCTATTGGCCCATAGGAACCTTAATTGGACCATAATCCAAAAATTTCTGAAAATCTAGACCCTTAGGCTAAGGTTCTTTATACCCATTTCCAATTAATTCCAATTGCACATTGGAAAGTTCTTTTTGAATTTCTATTTCAGGGGAACTTATTTTAATAAGATGAGATAATTTTCTATCCAAAAATATTAAAAATCTGAATATTCTCTCTCTAGAATATTTTCTCTCTCTAGATTAAAACAGTTAGAAACAAGGTCTTTTATATTTTTGAAGAGGGATTGATTATAGGGGAAGATGCTAGACATTTTGAGAGGCTGGGGAGGAATCTTACATTCTCTCCCACTTGAAAAACGCGAGATGCCCTCATCTCGCAAACTGGGGGTAATTTCGCAAGATGCACAAGTATGAGAGTGAGAGAAATTTTTTAATTAAGATTAATCACCAATTAAAAAAGTCTCAAAGAGAGTAAGGGGGGTCAAGACAAGAACAAGATTTAAACTTTATTCATTCTTCGAACACATACAGTAAAGATAGAAGGACTCATTACACTTCCATAAGCCCGTCCATCATATGATCACAAAAGCAGCACTCACAAGCTGCGCACGTATAAGGTAACTCATCTATGGGAATGATTCTGTTGGTTATTGCTGCACATATCTCAGTGGTATGAGGTGTTCTAACAAAAGGACCTCTGAGAGGCAAGCCAAAAACGGGGTAAAGGCATATCCTCTCATGAGGAAGAAAACACGCCAGTAAGAAGACCCGCTCAGAAAACCCAAGATGTCTTGATCTCATGACGCAGTAGTATCGAGGACCCAAACCCAAGGCTTCGATAACCATGGCCAAGCGGACATTGTTACGAAAGTGTTGCTGACCCCAGGGTGTTACCCTAGTTATGTCTTGATAGGTCCGCCATTTGTTCTGTGCTACAGAAGTTCCTAGGTGAGGAAAAAGTGAGCGCTCATACTGTTCTATAAAATCCTTCTTCACAGACTCACTTGCGTCTTGAAGGTGAGGAATCATTATGGATAAAACTAATTCTTATTGCCAAGCCATGAAGGAGATTAAGAAAGAAAGGAGATCGATGGGAGTAAGATTACTGTGAATGACAAGTAAAAGTTACGACTTATATAAAGGAAGGAGCTAGCGTAACTTAGAAGCCAACGGTAACTTGCCACTGAAGTTTTACCGTCTTTCCATGATTTGGGTTTGGCACATTTTTCTATAGAAGGCATTCAGAACTTTGAGATGAGGAGATAAAAGAAGTTCGTAGGCTAAGTCACCTACTTTCTTTGGTCCACAATATCTGGGAGATAACTTCTTATACTTCCCAACGGTAACTTGCCACTGAAGTTTTACCGTCTTTCCATGATTTGGGTTTGGCACATTTTTCTATAGAAGGCATTCAGAACTTTGAGATGAGGAGATAAAAGAAGTTCGTAGGCTAAGTCACCTACTTTCTTTGGTCCACAATATCTGGGAGATAACTTCTTATACTTCCCAAGAGATAAAGAACTTCTTTTGGGCTGTACTCGAATGAAGACCAAAACCTTGATATCCAAAACATCGATTCTCACTTCTGAACTCATTGTTCTGAATCCTTAAAACAAGTGGGACTCTTGAGAAGTATTCAGGGAAAAGGTTCTTCCTTTTTTAAACAGAATCTTTCTTTTATTTTAGAGAGAGAATAATTATAAGATCAGAAAGGGAGATTCTTACTCCTGTATACCTCGAAGGTTGGTGGGGGAGAATCTTACATTCTACCCTACTTGAAAAGTGCGAGATGTCCTCATCTCGCAAGGTAGAGGACAACTCTTTTTCTTAAGATCCAATTTTTTTTTTCCTGGGTTCCTTATATTCTGGTCAACCCAACACAATACTGGGATAATTATCCCTTAAATGGAACTCATCATTAAATGACAACTCATTCAAATCATATCATTCATATCTTTAACATGATAATGGTCCATTAGACCGAAAAATTCCCTTCTGAAGGTTCCTCCACGGAAATTTCAATTAAGTAAGTTCTCAATTTGTCATCCCTTAACTTGATCTACGGGTCAAGTGTTAACAATAGTAATCTGACAGCACAATCCACTAATCTCATAGTGATTTGCTGAAATCATTATTATCATTCCAGTTATGAATATTATCACTGGGACTCGTCCCATTCATCCTCATTGTGGTTTCGCTCAGCTTATTACATTTTAACTAAATTTCAGAAATCATCATTTTTCAATCAGAATTCAAATCAATTTCATCAGTTCCCAAACAGAATTAAAAATCATATCAACCACATTCGAATTCATCATCTGGATAGCATTAACGCTTATAATTTCAAGTCTTAGATTTACTCGTATATACTGTCAGTAAAGAGCTGCAGTATACTCTCGGTATATACGGGTAGTCACGGCCCTTGGAATTATAAGGTAAATACCATCATATCTAGGCCTCAAGCAAGTCAGGGATTCTATATAATTACGGTATTTCTATCTGAAGACCCAATTACCAAATTACGAATTGTATCAAATATCAAATTGTATGAATTATATCACACAATTATAACCTTCTTGTGCTTCTTGATAAATTTTTGACATATTTCGTTTCTCAGTTGATCTTTATTAGCCAAAGGCTCTGATACCAACTATGAGATCCCTGTTCCCACCGAGCAATGGATTCGGGGTACTAGCAGCGGAAGTAGCACTTCTTGCGCGGGACAGGGGTCCCACACTCGTCGGGGCCTCACCCACCACGGATATCCGGATAAGAGACTAATCCGTCGGTTGTTCCAAAATCGAACCCGAAAAAACTTCCTTTATCGGAAAGCACGGGTGATTCCACCAAGATAACTTTTTACTCTAACGTAGTCAAGATCATTTCTGATCAAACTGATCCAATTGCATCTATAAGATATTTGGTCGGATCAAGGAAGAAACTTGCACTTGGATCATTGGGATCAACGCTTTTTTCCCCATTCAAGAGGCACAGCCCCGTTGATTCCTATCCATAGAACAATTACTGTCCGGAATTTACTTTATCTATCGTAAAAACAAAAGTTGAGTCTCGATTTATGGATCCATCAGTCCAGCCTAACCCCATCCGATCCCATGGATTAGCCAACCGCCCAACCCCACTGTAGTGATGGGATCCAATTTGGAATTCGGTTAGGTTTTGTCCCGGGTACCAAGGAAAAGAGTTCCAAGGCCCCCTAGCCGGAAGTTCATGCAAACATAAAACTAGCCACACCACTTACACACCCAATATGAAATTGCCTTTTTCTTAGCATCAGCTAACTTTAAAACAATCCTTTAATGAAACCATAGTACCACTGATCACAATCTTCCAATTTATCCGGTTGATTCATAATTTCCCATCATTCCTTCATCAGAGTATCTATGGCATCATTGGCAACTAGAACGCTCACCACCTGTCCACACAGGGGTCTTTTCAATAGTTCCTAGCCCATAATACTCGGCAATATAATCACTTATAAAAATCAAGATGGACTCTCGTTGAAGGTCAGCAAGATCAACCACCAACAGATCCATAAAAAGAGCCATGGACTCATCCATTGAAGACCAGCAAGGTCAATCAACCAGATCCATGCCCGGTTTCAGAAAAACAATTCTTACTCCTTGTTCCAATATCTTCCTCGACGGACGCGTGGGTATCCTAGGCGACCCAGAGCCCGAGCACCGTATGGTCAGCACCCTCTAGGATCCTTCGCAGGTGACCTAGCGCTTCACTCATAGGCCGCTTCCTTGGTCCCTCATCCAGCGAAGCTCACCATTTTAATCGAACCGAGGCTGGTCAAGACCTCGGCCGACTTTGCTACACGAGACGTCCTCCATTGACTCTCCGTCAGCAGTTGTGCAACTTTATCAGCACGACCTTAATCACAAGACGGTCAAAATGCTTCCCCAGCATTCTTGACATAAAATAGCCATTTACAAACAGCATTTACAACAGTTTACAAATACAGTTTCTATATTAACTCTCATTTTTCCACATTATCCCTCATTAATCCACATTACTTATTTCACATTCCATTTATATATGTACTCATCCAATCACATCATTTTCCATCTCTTCACTTCAGATTCCTTCACATCACATATCGTATATTCACATCCATATCCACATCCATACATCCACATCCACATCCACATTCACATCCATACATCCACATCTACATGCTTACCCTCCATTTTCACATCCTCATTTATACATCTACATCCCGTATCCACATTCATACATACACATCCATATCCACATCCATACATCCACACCCACATGCATACATCCATTATCACGTCCTCTTCATACATCCACATCCACATACATACATACATCCACATCCACATTCCCATTCACATTCCACATTCCCATTCCCATTCCCATCCACATACATACATACATCCTCATCCACATTTCCATTCACATCTATACATCCACATCTACATCCACATTTAGACATACATCCACATTCACATCTATACATCCACATCGACATCCACATTCACATCTATACATCCACATCCACATTTCCGTTCACATCTATACATCCACATCTACATCCACATACATACATACATCCACATCCACATTCCACATTCACATCTACATCCACATTCACATATATCCACATCCACATTCCCATTCACATCTATACATCCACATCTACATCCACATTCACATCTATGCATATACATCCTCATGCATACATCCACATTCACATTCACATCTATACATCCACATCTACATCCACATTCACATCTATGCATATACATCTTCATGCATACATCCACATTCACATTCACATCTATACATCCACATCTACATCCACATTCACATCTATGCATATACATCTTCATGCATACATCTACATCCACATTCACATCTATGCATATACATCTTCATGCATACATCCATTTTCACATTCATACATCCACACTCCCATCTCCACATCCACACATCCACATACATACATCCATTTTCACATTCCCATTCATATAACCCCATATGCCTTCACATCTAATCTTTTACATCACATCCATTCTCGCCCTATCACAAACCATATATATCTTATCCTATCACATACACTTCTTACCTCATCCTATACACATCTTAATTCGTCTTATCACCTCCTAACTTATTTCATAAGCATCTTATCACCTCTTATCACATCTTATACACCTCTTATCACATCCTATCACATCTCATTTCTATTTAATATAAGAGAATTCTTATATTTGATATAAGATTTATTTATGCATAAATTCCATTTAAGGAGATTAATACTTTCGAAGTAAAAATCAATCTTTTATGCATCTTCCTATGCATAAATTCATTTTAAATGAAAATGATACTTTTGAATTAAAGTTCAATCTTTCATGCATCTTCCTATGCATGAATTCAATTTAGATGAGAATGACACTTTTGAATCAATCTTTTATGCATCTTCCTATGCATAAATAGAATTTGGTAGGAATTACACTTTTAGAATAAAAGAATTTCTCTTATGCATCTAAGTTATGCATAAAATCCCTTTATGATGAAAATCACACTTTTAGTATAAAAAGAATATCTTTTATGCATGATATTAAAATTCAATTTCTCCATGGTTATAATGAAATTCTCTCAATTAATCTAGGATGATAATTCCTAGAATATGGTAGGAAGTCCTCTTTTTATGCTTTGAATGAAATTATTTTATGCATAATTTTTATAAAAATTTTGCCATAGCTCCGCTGTCTGCTATGACTGATAAATCTCAATTTTTCTAAGGGATAAAGCTTATCATTAAGGAAATAATTAAAATGATCTCTAATTGGATCATTAATCCATAATGGATTGAATCATTAATATACATAAACTAAAAGCATAGAAAAAAGCCATTAATTTGGCCTCAAGCATAGCTTAATCTTGGGTTAAGGAAAAGCTTTATGAAAAGCTTGATTTGGATTGAGAATGGGTCATGAGTATGACCATTTCTTGAGTGAGAGAGAAATTACATAAAAACCATTAGAATTTAAACATAAATGGAAATTAACTTCAATAGCATTTATTAAATTATGTAACTCTTCACTACTCTTCACCAATTAACTTCAATAGCATTTAAAAAACCATACCAATTAAGCTTCTCAAGCTTGAGAGGGGTTGAGAAGAGAGAAACCTTGAGAAATTATAGAAAAGATCAATATTCACCTTACAAATTGCTTGATTCTTTGTTCACGGTAGAGGCCCCCAACCAATCAATTGGTTAAGTATGTTGATGGAGCCACCAATGGGGATTGAAGAAAGAGGGAAGCTCCAAAAACTAGTGAATTATTAAATGAATTCACAGTTCTTGGCTTAGGTGGAGTAGAGTAACGATGCATAAACACTATATATTTTTCAACAAGGGGGAGGCTTCTATTTATAGGAAAAATTGAGCTCCTAACCAAACAAACTGATTCTAGAATTTTCTAAATCAGTTTGGTCAATATTTGACCATTTTTAGGTCAGTTAAGCTAACTTTTTGGAACTAGACTTGAATGAGGAGAGAGAAGAGATGAAATATCTCAATTTATATGAGTTTAAAACTCATTCAATCATGTGAAATATGCACCTCCTTTAAAGAACTCCCCTTCCTTACATATGTGTCATAATGGAATCATTTTAATATTGCTCATAGTCTTTTTTTACTAATAAATCTTGTACATTTTCAACTCTTCATCTTATGTGAAATATGCACCTCCTTCAAAGAACTCCCCTTCCTTACATATGTGTCATAATGGAATCATTTTAATATTGCTCATAGTTTTTTACTAATAAACCTTGTACATTTTCAACTCTTCATCTTATGTGAAATATGCACCTCTTTAAAGAACTCCCCTTCCTTACATATGTGTCATAATGGAATCATTTTAATATTGCTCATAGTTTTTTTTACTAATAAACCTTGTACATTTTCAACTCTTCATCTTATGTGAGCATTTACTCATTTTTGGATACCCAAAATATCTCATATTTTTAATATTGCTCATAGTATTTTACTAATAAACCTTGTACATTTTCAACTCTTCATCTTATGTGAGCATTTACTCATTTTTGGGTATCTTCTTTTACAAATTGGATTTATCTCCTCCCTACACATGGATTGATGCTATTGGCCCATAGGAACCTTAATTGGACCATAATCCAAAAATTTCTGAAAATCTAGACCCTTAGGCTAAGGTTCTTTATACCCATTTCCAATTAATTCCAATTGCACATTGGAAAGTTCTTTTTGAATTTCTATTTCAGGGGAACTTATTTTAATAAGATGAGATAATTTTCTATCCAAAAATATTAAAAATCTGAATATTCTCTCTCTAGAATATTTTCTCTCTCTAGATTAAAACAGTTAGAAACAAGGTCTTTTATATTTTTGAAGAGGGATTGATTATAGGGGAAGATGCTAGACATTTTGAGAGGCTGGGGAGGAATCTTACATTCTCTCCCACTTGAAAAACGCGAGATGCCCTCATCTCGCAAACTGGGGGTAATTTCGCAAGATGCACAAGTATGAGAGTGAGAGAAATTTTTTAATTAAGATTAATCACCAATTAAAAAAGTCTCAAAGAGAGTAAGGGGGGTCAAGACAAGAACAAGATTTAAACTTTATTCATTCTTCGAACACATACAGTAAAGATAGAAGGACTCATTACACTTCCATAAGCCCGTCCATCATATGATCACAAAAGCAGCACTCACAAGCTGCGCACGTATAAGGTAACTCATCTATGGGAATGATTCTGTTGGTTATTGCTGCACATATCTCAGTGGTATGAGGTGTTCTAACAAAAGGACCTCTGAGAGGCAAGCCAAAAACGGGGTAAAGGCATATCCTCTCATGAGGAAGAAAACACGCCAGTAAGAAGACCCGCTCAGAAAAC
This sequence comes from Cibotium barometz, assembly GCF_041138505.1. Lineage (NCBI taxonomy): Eukaryota > Viridiplantae > Streptophyta > Polypodiopsida > Cyatheales > Cibotiaceae > Cibotium > Cibotium barometz. The sequence goes on along the minus strand of NC_141048.1, from coordinate 54,086,032 downwards.
CCAAGATGTCTTGATCTCATGACGCAGTAGTATCGAGGACCCAAACCCAAGGCTTCGATAACCATGGCCAAGCGGACATTGTTACGAAAGTGTTGCTGACCCCAGGGTGTTACCCTAGTTATGTCTTGATAGGTCCGCCATTTGTTCTGTGCTACAGAAGTTCCTAGGTGAGGAAAAAGTGAGCGCTCATACTGTTCTATAAAATCCTTCTTCACAGACTCACTTGCGTCTTGAAGGTGAGGAATCATTATGGATAAAACTAATTCTTATTGCCAAGCCATGAAGGAGATTAAGAAAGAAAGGAGATCGATGGGAGTAAGATTACTGTGAATGACAAGTAAAAGTTACGACTTATATAAAGGAAGGAGCTAGCGTAACTTAGAAGCCAACGGTAACTTGCCACTGAAGTTTTACCGTCTTTCCATGATTTGGGTTTGGCACATTTTTCTATAGAAGGCATTCAGAACTTTGAGATGAGGAGATAAAAGAAGTTCGTAGGCTAAGTCACCTACTTTCTTTGGTCCACAATATCTGGGAGATAACTTCTTATACTTCCCAACGGTAACTTGCCACTGAAGTTTTACCGTCTTTCCATGATTTGGGTTTGGCACATTTTTCTATAGAAGGCATTCAGAACTTTGAGATGAGGAGATAAAAGAAGTTCGTAGGCTAAGTCACCTACTTTCTTTGGTCCACAATATCTGGGAGATAACTTCTTATACTTCCCAAGAGATAAAGAACTTCTTTTGGGCTGTACTCGAATGAAGACCAAAACCTTGATATCCAAAACATCGATTCTCACTTCTGAACTCATTGTTCTGAATCCTTAAAACAAGTGGGACTCTTGAGAAGTATTCAGGGAAAAGGTTCTTCCTTTTTTAAACAGAATCTTTCTTTTATTTTAGAGAGAGAATAATTATAAGATCAGAAAGGGAGATTCTTACTCCTGTATACCTCGAAGGTTGGTGGGGGAGAATCTTACATTCTACCCTACTTGAAAAGTGCGAGATGTCCTCATCTCGCAAGGTAGAGGACAACTCTTTTTCTTAAGATCCAATTTTTTTTTTCCTGGGTTCCTTATATTCTGGTCAACCCAACACAATACTGGGATAATTATCCCTTAAATGGAACTCATCATTAAATGACAACTCATTCAAATCATATCATTCATATCTTTAACATGATAATGGTCCATTAGACCGAAAAATTCCCTTCTGAAGGTTCCTCCACGGAAATTTCAATTAAGTAAGTTCTCAATTTGTCATCCCTTAACTTGATCTACGGGTCAAGTGTTAACAATAGTAATCTGACAGCACAATCCACTAATCTCATAGTGATTTGCTGAAATCATTATTATCATTCCAGTTATGAATATTATCACTGGGACTCGTCCCATTCATCCTCATTGTGGTTTCGCTCAGCTTATTACATTTTAACTAAATTTCAGAAATCATCATTTTTCAATCAGAATTCAAATCAATTTCATCAGTTCCCAAACAGAATTAAAAATCATATCAACCACATTCGAATTCATCATCTGGATAGCATTAACGCTTATAATTTCAAGTCTTAGATTTACTCGTATATACTGTCAGTAAAGAGCTGCAGTATACTCTCGGTATATACGGGTAGTCACGGCCCTTGGAATTATAAGGTAAATACCATCATATCTAGGCCTCAAGCAAGTCAGGGATTCTATATAATTACGGTATTTCCATCTGAAGACCCAATTACCAAATTACTAATTGTATCAAATATCAAATTGTATGAATTATATCACACAATTATAACCTTCTTGTGCTTCTTGATAAATTTTTGACATATTTCGTTTCTCAGTTGATCTTTATTAGCCAAAGGCTCTGATACCAACTATGAGATCCCTGTTCCCACCGAGCAATGGATTCGGGGTACTAGCAGCGGAAGTAGCACTTCTTGCGCGGGACAGGGGTCCCACACTCGTCGGGGCCCACCACGGATATCCGGATAAGAGACTAATCCGTCGGTTGTTCCAAAATCGAACCCGAAAAAACTTCCTTTATCAGAAAGCACGGGTGATTCCACCAAGATAACTTTTTACTCTAACGTAGTCAAGATCATTTCTGATCAAACTGATCCAATTGCATCTATAAGATATTTGGTCGGATCAAGGAAGAAACTTGCACTTGGATCATTGGGATCAACGCTTTTTTCCCCATTCAAGAGGCACAGCCCCGTTGATTCCTATCCATAGAACAATTACTGTCCGGAATTTACTTTATCTATCGTAAAAACAAAAGTTGAGTCTCGATTTATGGATCCATCAGTCCAGCCTAACCCCATCCGATCCCATGGATTAGCCAACCGCCCAACCCCACTGTAGTGATGGGATCCAATTTGGAATTCGGTTAGGTTTTGTCCCGGGTACCAAGGAAAAGAGTTCCAAGGCCCCCTAGCCGGAAGTTCATGCAAACATAAAACTAGCCACACCACTTACACACCCAATATGAAATTGCCTTTTTCTTAGCATCAGCTAACTTTAAAACAATCCTTTAATGAAACCATAGTACCACTGATCACAATCTTCCAATTTATCCGGTTGATTCATAATTTCCCATCATTCCTTCATCAGAGTATCTATGGCATCATTGGCAACTAGAACGCTCACCACCTGTCCACACAGGGGTCTTTTCAATAGTTCCTAGCCCATAATACTCGGCAATATAATCACTTATAAAAATCAAGATGGACTCTCATTGAAGGTCAGCAAGATCAACCACCAACAGATCCATAAAAAGAGCCATGGACTCATCCATTGAAGACCAGCAAGGTCAATCAACCAGATCCATGCCCGGTTTCAGAAAAACAATTCTTACTCCTTGTTCCAATATCTTCCTCGACGGACGCGTGGGTATCCTAGGCGACCCAGAGCCCGAGCACCGTCAGCACCCTCTAGGATCCTTCGCAGGTGACCTAGCGCTTCACTCATAGGCCGCTTCCTTGGTCCCTCATCCAGCGAAGCTCACCATTTTAATCGAACCGAGGCTGGTCAAGACCTCGGCCGACTTTGCTACACGAGACGTCCTCCATTGACTCTCCGTCAGCAGTTGTGCAACTTTATCAGCACGACCTTAATCACAAGACGGTCAAAATGCTTCCCCAGCATTCTTGACATAAAATAGCCATTTACAAACAGCATTTACAACAGTTTACAAATACAGTTTCTATATTAACTCTCATTTTTCCACATTATCCCTCATTAATCCACATTACTTATTCCACATTCCATTTATATATGTACTCATCCAATCACATCATTTTCCATCTCTTCACTTCAGATTCCTTCACATCACATATCGTATATTCACATCCATATCCACATCCATACATCCACATCCACATCCACATTCACATCCATACATCCACATCTACATGCTTACCCTCCATTTTCACATCCTCATTTATACATCTACATCCCGTATCCACATTCATACATACACATCCATATCCACATCCATACATCCACACCCACATGCATACATCCATTATCACGTCCTCTTCATACATCCACATCCACATACATACATACATCCACATCCACATTCCCATTCACATTCCACATTCCCATTCCCATCCACATACATACATACATCCTCATCCACATTTCCATTCACATCTATACATCCACATCTACATCCACATTTAGACATACATCCACATTCACATCTATACATCCACATCGACATCCACATTCACATCTATACATCCACATCCACATTTCCGTTCACATCTATACATCCACATCTACATCCACATACATACATACATCCACATCCACATTCCACATTCACATCTACATCCACATTCACATATATCCACATCCACATTCCCATTCACATCTATACATCCACATCTACATCCACATTCACATCTATGCATATACATCCTCATGCATACATCCACATTCACATTCACATCTATACATCCACATCTACATCCACATTCACATCTATGCATATACATCTTCATGCATACATCCACATTCACATTCACATCTATACATCCACATCTACATCCACATTCACATCTATGCATATACATCTTCATGCATACATCTACATCCACATTCACATCTATGCATATACATCTTCATGCATACATCCATTTTCACATTCATACATCCACACTCCCATCTCCACATCCACACATCCACATACATACATCCATTTTCACATTCCCATTCATATAACCCCATATGCCTTCACATCTAATCTTTTACATCACATCCATTCTCGCCCTATCACAAACCATATATATCTTATCCTATCACATACACTTCTTACCTCATCCTATACACATCTTAATTCGTCTTATCACCTCCTAACTTATTTCATAAGCATCTTATCACCTCTTATCACATCTTATACACCTCTTATCACATCCTATCACATCTCATTTCTATTTAATATAAGAGAATTCTTATATTTGATATAAGATTTATTTATGCATAAATTTCATTTAAGGAGATTAATACTTTCGAAGTAAAAATCAATCTTTTATGCATCTTCCTATGCATAAATTCATTTTAAATGAAAATGATACTTTTGAATTAAAGTTCAATCTTTCATGCATCTTCCTATGCATGAATTCAATTTAGATGAGAATGACACTTTTGAATCAATCTTTTATGCATCTTCCTATGCATAAATTCAATTTGGTAGGAATTACACTTTTAGAATAAAAGAATTTCTCTTATGCATCTAAGTTATGCATAAAATCCCTTTATGATGAAAATCACACTTTTAGTATAAAAAGAATATCTTTTATGCATGATATTAAAATTCAATTTCTCCATGGTTATAATGAAATTCTCTCAATTAATCTAGGATGATAATTCCTAGAATATGGTAGGAAGTCCTCTTTTTATGCTTTGAATGAAATTATTTTATGCATAATTTTTATAAAAATTTTGCCATAGCTCCGCTGTCTGCTATGACTGATAAATCTCAATTTTTCTAAGGGATAAAGCTTATCATTAAGGAAATAATTAAAATGATCTCTAATTGGATCATTAATCCATAATGGATTGAATCATTAATATACATAAACTAAAAGCATAGAAAAAAGCCATTAATTTGGCCTCAAGCATAGCTTAATCTTGGGTTAAGGAAAAGCTTTATGAAAAGCTTGATTTGGATTGAGAATGGGTCATGAGTATGACCATTTCTTGAGTGAGAGAGAAATTACATAAAAACCATTAGAATTTAAACATAAATGGAAATTAACTTCAATAGCATTTATTAAATTATGTAACTCTTCACTACTCTTCACCAATTAACTTCAATAGCATTTAAAAAACCATACCAATTAAGCTTCTCAAGCTTGAGAGGGGTTGAGAAGAGAGAAACCTTGAGAAATTATAGAAAAGATCAATATTCACCTTACAAATTGCTTGATTCTTTGTTCACGGTAGAGGCCCCCAACCAATCAATTGGTTAAGTATGTTGATGGAGCCACCAATGGGGATTGAAGAAAGAGGGAAGCTCCAAAAACTAGTGAATTATTAAATGAATTCACAGTTCTTGGCTTAGGTGGAGTAGAGTAACGATGCATAAACACTATATATTTTTCAACAAGGGGGAGGCTTCTATTTATAGGAAAAATTGAGCTCCTAACCAAACAAACTGATTCTAGAATTTTCTAAATCAGTTTGGTCAATATTTGACCATTTTTAGGTCAGTTAAGCTAACTTTTTGGAACTAGACTTGAATGAGGAGAGAGAAGAGATGAAATATCTCAATTTATATGAGTTTAAAACTCATTCAATCATGTGAAATATGCACCTCCTTTAAAGAACTCCCCTTCCTTACATATGTGTCATAATGGAATCATTTTAATATTGCTCATAGTCTTTTTTTACTAATAAATCTTGTACATTTTCAACTCTTCATCTTATGTGAAATATGCACCTCCTTCAAAGAACTCCCCTTCCTTACATATGTGTCATAATGGAATCATTTTAATATTGCTCATAGTTTTTTACTAATAAACCTTGTACATTTTCAACTCTTCATCTTATGTGAAATATGCACCTCTTTAAAGAACTCCCCTTCCTTACATATGTGTCATAATGGAATCATTTTAATATTGCTCATAGTTTTTTTTCTAATAAACCTTGTACATTTTCAACTCTTCATCTTATGTGAGCATTTACTCATTTTTGGATACCCAAAATATCTCATATTTTTAATATTGCTCATAGTATTTTACTAATAAACCTTGTACATTTTCAACTCTTCATCTTATGTGAGCATTTACTCATTTTTGGGTATCTTCTTTTACAAATTGGATTTATCTCCTCCCTACACATGGATTGATGCTATTGGCCCATAGGAACCTTAATTGGACCATAATCCAAAAATTTCTGAAAATCTAGACCCTTAGGCTAAGGTCCTTTATACCCATTTCCAATTAATTCCAATTGCACATTGGAAAGTTCTTTTTGAATTTCTGTTTCAGGGGAACTTATTTTAATAAGATGAGATAATTTTCTATCCAAAAATATTAAAAATCTGAATATTCTCTCTCTAGAATATTTTCTCTCTCTAGATTAAAACAGTTAGAAACAAGGTCTTTTATATTTCTGAAGAGGGATTGATTATAGGGGAAGATGCTGGACATTTTGAGAGGCTGGGGAGGAATCTTATAGTCAAAACCTCCTCGAGAAATGCATAAGACGGCGATACTGGGCTACAGACATGCCCCGATACAAATGTTTCCTTACTGCCAAAAAAGCTATTATCTTACTACTTGGGATAAAACATCTAAGAAGTCTATAGATATGGCAAGAAAGTCTAAAATCTTGAGGCGTGGGGTGATACAAAATGACACCATGAATCACATTTAACCTCAACAGGACCATGGTCAACAAGATATTCTCCCTCAGTATCATGCACTGATTGCAGGAGGCATGGACATATTGCCCTGCTGTGTGCCACTTGTGCTGCCGTCTCTCTATTGGATCTGGGAAATATAAATCCTTGAAATCGTTCGAGTCGTAGTGGCGGAAGATACAATATGCTCAAAGGCGAAGGCGAAGGCAGTCATATCCTGTGAGACTGGGTGAGATTGGGAATATCGAATAAGTGTGGAACTTCCATCTATAAAACCAAATTCTTTGATTAAAAATCTTCATTAATGAAGCTTAAGGAATGAAAATACAATACGTAAATTCTCTTTCAAAGTTTTTATTATAAATTTCTAATAAGAATTCATTTTTCGTTATTAGCTTTCAACAAAGCTCTGATACCAGTTGCATGTGAGACCCCTGCTCCCTCCGCGATGCCCCCTCCAAGGGCGCTGAAACAACAAAAGTGGCGTCAACCTCTCGTGCAGGGCAGGAATCCACACTCGAGGCCTTGTCCACGGATATCCGGACAAGAGACTAGCCTGGCGGTTCCTTGGAAACCGGGCTTAAAAAAACTTCCCTCGCTCAGAAGGCACAGGCGATTCCACCAGGGAAATCATCTAACGAGAGAATTGATCTAACGAGTGCCAGCTGTTGCAATGAGTCTCTCCTTAGTTAAACACATACCAAATGCTTCCTCCAGCATTCTAGCGTAAAGCAGTCGTTTAAAAGAAAACAGAGATTCTATACAAGTAGAATTCCCGGTTCAAGATTGGTTCCACAAAACCCTTTTCCCTTAATATTGATTTTCTTAAGGAGAATCAATGATCTCTCATCAGGGAAATCTACCCATCATGTGACTGAATTTCCAACTAGATGTCTGTCATTTCATCCTTGAAAGCATTCCATGTAGTAACTTTATAATCTTGAGATTGTAAATGCCTCCACCAAGCATATGCATACCCTTCTTAATGTAATGTTGCAAAGTAAACCATATCCTTCTCACTTGTAGGGTTCATTTGGGTTCATTTTGAAGTATAAGTTCATCTTGTTGAGCCGCTCTTCAAAGTCTTCATTGGAAGTATTCTCTCCATTGAACTTTGGTAACACTATTTTGTCTTTAACACATTTGAACTCATCATGTCTTTTTGCATGCCCATGATCAAAATTCCCTTGCCAATCATCATGTAAATCATCTTGCATGTGCCAATCATCATCATGCAACTCTTCCCTTTGCATCCTTGGAGCTCTTCCAACATGATTGGAGCTGGAATGATAAGTATAACCATGTGACAATCCTTTCCCTTTTGTAAATGCATGAGAAGTGGAACCATAAATGTATTTGGCATATTCCCTTGACCACCACGGCCAAAATTTTTTGCACCCTCTTAGAGTCCCCAGCTCCCGCGGCAAGTTTCTTCTGACCACCTCTTCAGCAGGTACGCTACCACAGCAGCAACATGGCCTGTCCTTCCATTTTTTGCCGTCCCAATTGGGGCTTGGACTCTCTGCTACTCATTGAGAAGGGCATCTGTTATTCTCTCTCTCTCTCTCTTTCTTTGCGTGCAGTGCACCCTTCAAGCCACAACCACTCCATTCGCCTATCTTTGCGTGCGTTGCTCCCTTCACTGCAACATTCTCGGCCAGAGGCTCCCCACCTCCTCCCGGGTGTCCACGATGTTCCACAAGATTGGGAGCTCCTTTCACGAAGATTTGCGCGAGAAGAGCATTTACTTCTTCGACTTGGAGGACATTGGTAACACTACCAGTGCATGGGATCTCTACGGCTCCGACTCTTCATCCCCATACAACGAAATGCAGAGCAAGACTTTCTTCGAGACATTTGGCGGTGGCTTCACTAAGCATGGGCTTTTGCTCAAATTCTTGGTTCTGGGAGGTGGTGGTGCCCATTCTCGCCTTTCTCAGCTCCTCTGACTCTGGCGATATCTTGCCCATGCATCCTCTCCACTGATAAGCACCCCCATCCCCATTCCTCGTGTTTTTTACAAATAGCCACCCCTTTATATTGCATAGTTCGGGACCCCAGATAGCCACCCCTCCCTTGCGGTTGCTCAAGGGCGGGTGTGATCATCTTCACCCATTGCCTTTTGTTTTCTATGTATGCCTAGGTTATCTCGCTAGATGCTTTGCCCAGGAGGTTGTGCCAAAGAGGTGTGCTCTTTTTACAGTTGGGTTGTCGATCAGTGCTAGTGCTGAATTAGTGCCGATTGAATTAGTGCCGACTGAATCAATTATGACTGAATCAGTGCAGATGACTAAATCAATTATGACTGAATCTTTTTAGCTGTATGCTTGGTGTTGGTTCAGACTCCGGAGTTCTCATTGTGATGGTGTAATTGATTTTGAATCGTAGTGACTTGCATGTGACTTTCCATTTACTAATGAAGTTTGAAGGTGTACTAGGTGTGAAGGAAAAGCTCTATACAAAAACACATGTAATCATGTGTTGAATTTGTGTTACACACCTATGGTGTTCTCATTACTGGCCTTAGCCTTTTTGTTTGCCTGTTCCTTGGAATGTATCGCTCGATTTTTTCCTCACTCAAAAAGTTTCGCTCGGAGAATGGGAGGACCCCTATTTAGCTCCCATTACCCATTTGTTTTGCAGAGCTATTGGTAATTTTTTATAGACAACCTGTTACATAGTAAGCCTCTTCTTTGAGGCATGAGGTAGCAAATCATACTAGAAGTATGGGTGTTTGCATAGTAGCATAAAAACACCCACAAACTCTCAGTCCTCTAACTTTAATCCAAAAGCAACATATAAGCCTGAAATTATTACTATTGTTGGTTACACCAGTGGCTTTAGTTGTGCCTTTAGTGGCATGGGATTAAAGCTTTATTGTATTACTTATATTCAATCAATACACCATCTGACTATTGAAGTCATACGTGACTTTTGAGATTAGTAACACTGTAAGCCTTTTCATCATGTTCTACTTGTAAGCTCTGCCACCACCTAGTAGGATCATTATGAAGGATAAAATATGCATGCACTTATTGATACGTGGAAGAAATGATGTCATTAAAATATACACTAAACAAAGGTTTCCTCACCTATACAGTGAGGGCACTATCCTTGATCGCCTCTTCTTTTGAGAACCCAAGGAGTTCTAGTGTAGAGCTACATAATGTGATATCTACATGTACCTTAGTGCAAAGCTCTTCGTTTGTGATGCCCCCTTCTTAGAGGCCCTATAATTCTTTCTATGCTGATTGTAGTCTTCCCCAAAGGGAGTCCACAACAATAGATACTTTTTCTTCGCACATCTTCTGTAGCTTTTCCTTCTCCTAGTTGCTTAGAGAGATCTGCAAGCTCTATGTGGTAGCCTTCTGCAACTTAACTTCCACAGTAGTTAGGACCTCTATGACATATGAACATGCTCTGATATATATGTACACACTACTTTTAGACAATGGTGTAATGATGAAACACTAGTAAAACCCCCCTATGACATTCATTGTGCCACCTATTAGGGGCTTTCAATCTTGAGATTTATCTCGATGGGTTGATCCATGATGTTATTTCCATCGATCCTTCTTCTATAGTAGCTGTCCATGACCCTTGATGATGAAGATCACGCTCTCTATAAAGACAACCCATGTGACCTTGTATTTTGATTTGTCCATGATTATTCGTGCAGTTGGAAATAATCATAGGCAAACCCTTGGGTAGTATCGATCCTTCTTCTATAGTACCTGTCCATGACCCTTGATGATGGAGATCACACTCTCTATAAAGAAAACCCATGCGACCTTGTATTTTGATTTGTCCATGATCAGTTGTGCAGTTGGCAATACTGATAGGAAAACCCTCGGGCAAAACTCCATGCAAATTTACTATTGAGGAAAGTCTCTTGATACACTTTCTGATTCAAAGTCAACATCTCTTGATGCAAGTTTCACATACTATTCTAAACTTCACCTTAGAGCTTACCCTTTAACTTCAAGTACTTGAGAGACATTCTTCTCACCATGCATGTTCTTCTTCTCCTTGAGCTTCCTACCTCCTATTTTGAAGCTCTTGGTGGTCTCCTTCTTGATTTCTTAGTGTTTCCTAAATCTCTGATTCTTGCTGGCACGGAATCCCTTCTGGAAATCTTCTTGGACAATGCAATTATCCTTCATTTTCTGCAGCTTGAGCCTGTTTGTGGCGGTATCGCATTGCTCTTTTTGAGCTCCCTTCATTCTCCATGCATTCTCCATTGTACTCCTATGACTTTGTTGTGAACATTCTCGACCACAGTGTGTGTGCACTTCCTTTCTAGATCTATTCCAACTAGCTTTTCTCTACCGACTTAGTGTGTAGGACTAACCTTAGAACTAGCCTCTATCTTCCTGCTCCCCTACCTAGCATACCAGTTCCCCAACAGGGTTGCCAAAAAAGTATCGGTGTCTAGTATCAAGACCCGACACTTTCATGGTTCTAGACCACCTAGTTGGCTCCAAAAGAGCGACGACTAATGCAACTGTGCCCAATGCAATAAGTCAATGCTAGGATGTTGAGCTACCTATCTGCCTAAGCTCGGGGAGTTGATCACAACTACAAGCAGGTTAGTTCCAGAATCTGTCTCCTGAATCCGGAACAAGAGTCCACATCTAGACATGAATACACTTAACACAAGAGTGAATGCAAAATAGACAAAGATATGCAGAATGAAACAGAAATAAGACAAAGACCATCCCATGTGTCATTCTTGAGTAACAGTTTGAAGCATATAGTACAATTCCTTAGCAAAAGCTTTGCTCATGAACTACTCACTCAACTCTCTTATCTTCCTATTCAATACGTTCCTCTCCTTCGGGCCCAAGTAGACCCACATGATTCTCCAACTATCTAGGCAAAACAAACTCTTGCTCTACAAAAATATATTTTTATTTTTTTTCTTTTCTTTGCAACATCATCAAGCACATCATCAAGTTGCATACATGTCCATCACATCGGTTGGATATCCATGTAACTTGATCGAGTTCTTGGGGGTGCACTACTAAAAAACCCTATTTGTCACGTGTGTTCAAGGGATATTTAAAAAACCCCTTACCTGTGAACTTTTCATGAATAAAGTGCCCTTTTTCTTTATAGACTTACAGGTTTTGTTTTTCAAAATTAATAAAAAAAACTCGTTTTGTAAATGTACTTCTATAAATTTACCTTAAAATTTTGAATTAAAAAAATCCCTCATTCAAACTCATGTGCTATACTTACATATTTTTAGGTGAAGCCCCCAAGATCGAGTTACATGGAAAATTGAAAATTAAATTTTAGGGATTTTTTTCCTTCGTCAGTTGTCGACATACACACGTCCATCATGGATTGGGTATCCACGTAACTCAGTTGAGTTACGTAGAAAATTAATTTTTTATTTTTATTTTTTCTTTACAATGTCGTTGAGGTGTATGGTTGATGTACATGAATGCCATGAGTTATGTAACTTGATCGAGTTACATATTTGACATCCATGTAGGCAACTCGTATATCGATCGAGGGCCATTGGTGGATGTTTACTCAATCGATATACGTGGTATCTACGTGGATGTCCATCATGTAATTCATTCAAGTTACATGGATGTCCACCTCTTACCTTGATTGAATATATGTAGATGTCCACTATGTAACTCGGTTGAGATTGTTCAGAAATCAAGTATGATTCAGCTCAAGGTGGATTAAAGCATATGAGGAACATGATTAGGCATATTGATTAAGATAATAAAAAGAGTGATTAGGCTAATAGCATGATAATGACAAGTGATTGTTGATAACAAACCCACATGATTAGGCATATTGATTAAGATAATACAAAGAGTGATTAGGCTAATAGCATGATAATGACAAGTGATTGTTGATAACAAGCCCACATGATTAGGCATATTGATTAAGATAATACAAAGAGTGATTAGGCTAATAGCAAGATAATGATAAGTGATTAATAACAAACCCACATAATCTCATTGCATTAGCTTGATCAAAGTACATGCTTATATAGACCTCAACTCAAAAGATGTGTGCACCCTAGTGCCAAACATGTGTCCATAAATGCTCACACTACATGTTCTCCCTTGCACTTCCATGTGCTACCTTTTTGACCTTTGACTTCACCTTTTACAAATGACCAAACAAATCAACCTTTGACAATGTAAGCTTAGTCTATCCTTCTCTAATGTGCATGCTCCTCCCCTCACTCTATTCATGTTGCACCCTCACACATTGTTTTTCTGAACACCTCCCCTCAATGTGATGAGGGTCTAACACCTAACATGTATTGACATGACTAACACTCCATACTCATATGGTTAGAGCGGTCCATCTAGGTTGCTCTATGAACTACAGTGTTGGCTTTGTGTTGACGCTTTACACATTGGGAGAGTAGGGTTACAACTAGGGGTTAGAAGCCATGCTCCTCATGCCATCTAGAAGAGATGATCGGTGTTGCCTCCATCCTGTGAGGCCACATCATTGTCTTCCTTCTTTGACATTACATTGGCAGCTTCTTTGACATTACATTGGCTACTTCGGCTATCTTTTTATGCCAAAAATCCTTTGCTATGTGACTAATCTTGCCACAATGATGGCAGGTGGGTACGTAAGTGGTGTGTCTATTTAATATAATTGCATGAGTTCCAGCTAGGGGGCTTGGGAACTCTTTTTCCCTAGTACTCAGGACAAATACAACCTAATTTTTATAAAAAGGGATCCCACCAATACAGTGGTTGTGGGCGGTTGGCTAACCCATGGGCCGGTAGGCTGGATCAGTGGAATCCCATAACAAAATTCAGTTATGCTTAAGTTACGATAGTTAAAGTAAGTCTTAGGGAGATTCTTGTTCTATGGGAAAGAATCAACAGTTGTGCCTCACTTTAGGGAAAAAAAGCGATGATTTCTATGAACCAAGTGCAAGTCCCTTCCTTGATTCAGCCATGTGACCTACAGGTTCAATCGGAATAGAAAGGACAGTCAAGGCTCTTGACCCCGTTGGATAAATTTCAGTTAGAATATTTTCCTGGTGGAATTGCCCGTGCCTTCTAGGGTGAGGAAAGTTTTTCCAGTCTCGGTTTCTAAAGAACAACCAGACTAGTCCCTTGCCCAGACATTCGTGGGGCGAGGCCCTGAGTGAGGAACTATGCGCTGTGCAAGAGGTTTCTACTTCCGCTATACTAGCGCCCCATAGAAAGGTGCGTGAAGAGGGCAGGGGTCTCACAGATAAAAAGGACTGGACTAGGAGGGAGAGCCTTCCCCCATGTAATTTTATTGGGAATAAGGGCTTTCTCTCAAGTGCCTTCCATAGATATTCCCTTTTTTTTATCCCTGAGCAGAAACGTGATAAACATTTTAGAGACCATAGATATTTCAAATGCAAACAACATGGCGATCTGATCAAGGATTACCCAAATCAATCAAGACCTACTATGTCTATTATTTCCAAGGATGGAATAACTAACTTAACCAAGGTATAAGTCGTTAATTAGCCATAGCCAAAGTCAATAAGAGATTTTAGGGGATGTTTATAACTAACCGGGTGGTATGATATTTTCATACCCATATACGCCAAGAAAGCATCTCAATTAACAACACTACTAAAGAAAGATATTCTATTTGAGTGGACCCCCATCTATCAAAGTGATTTTGACACGCTAAGGGCCACTTTTGTAGCCAACCCTATCTTCAATCTGCCTCCGTTTGGCAAGCCATTATTTGAGGTGGTTGTACAATAAAGGTCCTCACTTTGAGATTATGTCATGCGGATGGGACACTCTTGAGGTAGCTCGAAAAATGAATATGATGTTATGCCTCATTGAAAAAAGGCATTCCCCTCTCTTTTTTAGTAAATCCAACCATTTTTATCCTAGATGAATTATTAATGGATAAAATCAAGTTTTTTATAATGTTTCTCTTATATATAAGTAGAAAATGTTTACATTAGAATGATTTAAATACTCTTGGTGAAATTCTAATTAATTTTAGAGAGTTAAAAATTGAAAGTCATGTGGGCATTAAGTGCAGTTGGTCTCACAACAAGAGTTACTAGCACATTCACTATAGGGAAGGGATGTTTCATGGGTGAACTAGAATGAGATGTGACTCCTCTAGGAATGGTAATACTAGATATGCTAGACGTAGGGGGGTCCATGTGTGACATGGTGGTGGCTACTGTGGTAGCCATGGGCATGTGGCTCAAAGTTAATAATGCATCAGTCATATAGGTGCCATAGTTGGATGAGGCAGTGTACTAGTAGTATCTTAGGTGGGGACATCTTTAGGATCTTAGAAGGTGGGGACATCTTTAGGATCTTAGAAGGTGGGGACATCTTTAGGATATTAGAAGGTGAAGCTCATGCTAGTATGCTCTTGAGTCCCTATATGGCCTTGTGTGTAAGATTCCTTCCTCCAGCTTTTGAGGTGTGCAAGTGTAAGAACCTCCCCTTCTGATCTTATAATTATTCCCCTCTCTGAAATAAAAGAAAGATCTTGTTTTACCCTGTTTTGGCTAGGAGAGAGAAAATGTCTAGAGGGAGGTAATTCAAAATTGAGATATTTTTGGATATAAAAATCCTCTCAGTGTCTAAAATGGTTTCCCCTAAAACAGAAATTCATTTTTATGCATGGAAAGATGCATAAAGGAATTATTTTTAATTATAAAAGTGTTATTCTTATGCATAAAAATCAAATTTAATAAGAATAACACTTTGTAATTAAAAATAATTCCTTTATGCATCTTTCTATGCATGAAAATCAAATTTAATATGAATAACACTTTGTAATTAAAAATAATTCCTCTATGCATCTTTCTTGCATAAAACTCAAATTTAATAAGAATAACAATTTTGTAATGGCAAAATTTTTCAAAATTTTGTGAAAAAAAAAGTTTGTTTTTTTGTTATTCCAAAAGAGTCATTCCCACCATTTTTGCATCTAAAAGAAATATTCTAATTACTCCATGTACATATTCACTTATGAATATGCATGGATATCACTGATATTAATTATTAAATTTGATTTTTATGCATAGAAAGATGCATAAAGGAATATTTTTAATTACAAAAGTGTTATTCTTATGTTTCCATTACCTATGTTGGTTTGATCTTGACTTTGATTGTAGAGTGGGATAAATTCCCTGAAAGATATCCGTTAGTTCGTTGTCATGTCATCGCCTTCACTAAGGAAGAGGAGGCTGAGCTATTAATGTACTTGGAAAACCTAAACAGGTGACTCCGTGAATTGACCTAAAATTATTGCATATATTTTATAGTGTAGCTAGTCTTTAACCTTGTATGAGGTACTTTAAGCAGAGTGACACACGGGCATGTGCCTTAAACGATAGCCCATGATTTATTTTCAATAGGACACATATCTTATTTAACACATCTACCCCCACTAGGGTCTAGACCAATGCATCCTCATGCAATGCCATGTGTTGCACCTCCACCTGCTCGTCTACCCAGAGAACCAGCTGCTTTTGCACAAGCCTTGGGGGAAGAGCGGTAGTGGAGAGCATAGCATCTATTGTGAGAGAGGTGGTGGTCGACATAGCCATGTAAAGGCAGCCTAGATAGCCAAGCTAACTCATAAATTCACTGGAGAAAGTGATCCTAGGAGACGTTTGGAAGTATTTGATCAAGAGTGTGAGGTGTTGGGAGAACAAAATGAGATTTCCAAAACCAATGCCTTTAGTTTAACATTAGACGGTAAGGCTGGGCATTGGTATTATAAAACTCTCAAGGTTGAGGAATGCTTAAACTTCACTACTCTTAGGAGATTGTTCTTGAAGTAATTTTTGCGTGAAGGAGTCTTATGGGATGTAACTTCACAACTACACAAAGCCAAGAGAGAAGAAGAGGAGCTGATTAGAGATTTCAATAGCCGTCTCAAGCATTTGAGCTCTCATTGCCTTCCGCATGTGAACGCTATTCAAATAATCAACTACTGGATAAATTCATCCATGGACTTAACCACCATGAAGTGATCTATAATGGCTTAATCATTTATAATGGCTCTCATTGCCTTTCGCATGTGAACGCTATTCAAATAATCAACTACTGGATAGATTCATCCATGGACTTAACCACCATGAAGTGATCTATAATGGCTTAATCATTTAGAAGGACCACTACATGGGATGAAGTCACAACAAATGTCATCCAACCAGAAGATAAAGGTAACACTTTAGTGGAGATGAATTTTACAGATTTCATGAAAGCACTCCAAGAGGGAATGAAGTCCAATAAAACTCTAGAAAACATACATATGTACCCAAGGAGAGAGCTTCAATGGTGCTAAATCTGCCCCGACAATGGCATTTGGCCAATGAGTGTCCAATCCTAAAGGCATGCTATAATGGAAATTGTACTTTTTGTGGACGTTATGGTCATGAGGCTTCATAGTGTCGCACGTGTTTGCAAGCCCTCTTACTAATGCTTCTAGAATGATGTTGTGGAGCCACTTTTGTGGACATGTTTTACCTATAGTTTCATCCCCTTGAACTATCTTTTACCTGTTGGGCGTTGCATGTTATATGCAGCATCCTACGTATGCTAGCACTATAGAACTTATTTTAGGCTCTATGATGGGACATTACTCTTGCAAATCCAGTAGGAGAGACATCACAATGTCATGATGACATAAGTGTACTTTACCCAGTGGAAGGACCCTATCAAGTAAGGAATGCACAGGAATAGCTTGTAGTGCAAGGGAGAAGGGCAAGAACTTGTGCACTTACACCATCATTCTATGAAATAATGTTACCGACTCCTTGTCCCTTGTGAAGCATGGTGGGTTATTTCCTAGACATCTTAGCTCATGATAGCTACTTAGCTCACTTACCTATAGTATGCATGCCATATCACAGCAAGGATACACTCAGACAATTTCCTCATATACCAAAGAAGATATATATATTAGAAGCAAACCTAACTGAGGTAGAAAATCAACCTAGTGATGTCAAATCCAAGCGTACTACGAGCTATGGTTATCTGATGAGATGAGCTTGCTAGATGAGTTTGATTTACAAGTTATTGAGGTGCGATTGTAGAGACCAAATCTAGATTTACAACTTACAGTTGACTTACAGTTGACGCGCAACCTCGATATGGACCGGATTCTCTATTTAATGTTTTTTTTAGTGCTTTCTTACATCATTCTATGTGGCTGGTCTATCACTTTTTTAGTTATTACTTGGATAACCATTAAGGATTTGGTCCTAGTTCTTGGTCCTAGTTCAATCCTTTCTGAGATCAACCTTAAAGTATGCCAAGTACCTCACCTTTCTTAGTGTACCCTCTTTAGTTAGAATAGAGCCTTCTACATGAATTGTGAAAGTGAAAGAATTTATAAAAAACCAAAAACAAAAACATCCAAAAAAAATCCCAAGAAGATAACTCATCATATGCAATCTAGGTAGGACTTTTAGCTCTTAGTGATGGAGACTTGGGAATGTAACCTTGACCTCCATGGGATGGGACATTGTGGATAAAAGCCTATCAAAAAGGTATTTTAAAAACAAAACCATTGTTGTAGAGGTACTTAGTGGTTCTTAGATACTCTTATATGAGGTCTCCGAGCCATTGCTTGGGTCTCTACAGGGTGGTGCCCTACCTTTATATTTTTATCTTCTTATTAAATAAAAAATAAAAATAAAAGAATCAAGGTGAATGCATGTAATAATCACTTAGCAATTTCATTTATGAGGCTAGATAATAGCTAGAGATGGTTTCACCAAAGAGACAGTGCATCGAGACTAAGGTCATAACCCAAGGTATGTTTTTGCTCTTGTATAGATCAAATTTGGACCAACCTTAATATTACCCTTATCTTAACACTCCAAAGCTCCACTCCAACAGCAACATCGTCTCCTACAAGAATCTCAAGCACAAGTATTCACAAGGTGAGTGACACATCTTTCCCATGTAATTGTGAGATAGTTCATGGAACATTGGCTTCTTGGTTGAGCTATTTTATGCTCCTAAGTGTGGTTGGGCAAAGCCCCACGACATTGGTTTATTCATGCACTCTTTGTATGGTGCAAGGGCCTTCCAAATGCTTTATAAAGGCTTGTGATGAAGTTTTGTATACAAATTTGAGATGTAATATTATGATAATTGTGAAAAGATTTGTCTAATTGTGAAAAGATTTATCTTTAGAGGGAGTGTTTGCATTCCTATTTTTTATAGATTTATCTTTAGAGGAGTTTATGCATACCTATTTTTAGAGATGTATGTGCGTGAAAGCTAAAGTTTAGGTTCAATCCATTGGTTTAGGCATGTGTGTGTGTGTGTGTGTGTGTGTGTGTGTGTGTGTGTGTGTGTGTGTGTGCACGCGTGTGTCTGTGTACACATGTAGAATAGTTAAAAATTTAACCCTAGAAATAAATAGTGATAGAAATTGTTTATTAACTTGGAGGAATTGCCTACAATCCTTGAAGAGAGACTTTTTCAATTAAGCCTTGACAAGCTAGGATAGCTTCTTTTTAGTGAAGTTAGAGGTGAGGCCCCGAGTGACTAACTCTACCCCTACAGGAGAGTTCCACATCCTAATGGTCTAGAATCACGAGTTAGCTGTCTCACATTTGGTAATAGAGCCTAGTTTTTAAATTTTGAAAAACAAACCTAGCGTGTTGTTACTAGGTTTCTTCTTTAGATGGCTCAGTAGATGATGAGGATGTTAATGGGCAGAAAAATAAAATAGTCTTTACTTATCCCACAACCCTTGATTAGCCGAGGAACATGTTATGAAAATATGCAAGATAGCCTTTTTATTTTGAGATTGCGAATGACGCTTTATGTAGGAAGCTAGGAGAGATTCAACATGATAAAGATTTGTTCTTATTATTGGCATAAGCTCTCAAGATTATATTAGAGAAAACTTAATTCTCGCAATGATTACGAAAAACTTAAAGCTAATAAAGAGATATCTTGCTTTGGCAAGCCAACCCTTAACTTTGTGCCAATATGTTAGAAGACTCAATTATTTAAGCCTATACCTCCAGCATCATAAGTTCACTTGTACAATCATAGGGGATATGAACTCGCCTTGTATGGATGCAATATTGAAAATTATTAAGGTAAGAGTCCAAAATTTGGATCTTTCTAATTGAATTAAGGAACTTGAAATTAAGAAAATACATACGTTACAAATACAAGTTTTGATGTATATATGGGTTGTGAATGGTTATGGCCTAGGACTAGTCTCTTACCCTTGAGCAATGGGTGATAGGCAAAGCTTTCAAACAAATGATCTTAGACAAATGCATGGCTATGAAGTTTTATTTCTAGTTTAAGGAGTTTTATTTCAAAGAAACTTACATGTACCTCCTAACGTGGAAATGCTAGTGGGTCGGTCAAAGGGCCGAATTTATTCTAGAAATAGATTTAGATTTCATACCATATTATAACTGTAATGTATTACTAGCTACCATATTATACCTCTAATGTATTAATAGCTGTGATTTTGGAAAAGCTAGATCTATCAAAAGACTAAAAGGATTACACGATGATAGCTAGATTTAGTTTTCTTCCTTTACATGAATATCTCGCTAGAGTAAATCATCTCAACTTTTATAGGTATTATAGGAGGATAGCTGGACATAGTTTTCTTCCTTTACATGAATATCTCTTTAGACTAAATAATATTAGTTTTTATCTCCCATATAAAGAGTTTGTATATCAAATCCCTATCAATGTTTCTGAATATTCAAAATAGGGAACGGATGTAATAAGAATGTTTACTAAATAAAGAGATTTTTCAAGGGATTTCTTTATTGTGAATATCAAATTCTTCATTCATTATCTTATGATTAAATAAATTCTCAAGCAAGAGGAGATGCCTCATGGTTCCCATTGACGGGGTATATCCTGCATGGAAATGACATCAAGGAAACTCCATGGAAATCTTGGATAATGATGTAAAGAAAGCTCTTCACAAGGCTCAACTAGGAAATCTTGGATAATGATGTTAAGAAAGCTCTTCACAAGGCTCACTCAAGACCTTTTAAAGGTGAAGGAAGCTCTTCACAAGGCTCACTCAAGACCTTTTAAAGGTGAAGGAAGCTCTTCACAAGGCTCACTCAAGACCTTTTAAAGGTGAAGGAAAAAATCTAAGATAAATAGTGGAGAATTGGATTGATTGTATGGATGAGTATTTTGATGTGGTTGGTTATTAATGAAAGAAGTAAGTTAGCTCTTGACCAACTTAAGTTATAGGAAATGTTAGAATTATATATGAAAGAATTATTGTGAGTCCACCAACCACTTAAATAAGAATTATATATGAAAGAATTATTGTGAGTCCACCAACCACTTAAATAAGAATCACTTATCTTGGGATGCTTGATGAAGAAATATCTTCATCAAAGATTTTACCCTCCAAGATTTCAAGAAGATAAGATGAATGGATTTTCAAATTTGTGTTCTAAGCGGGGAAGTCTATAGAATGTTGAGATATTTAGTCCACCAACCACTTAAACGAGAATCACTTATCTTGGGAGGCTATGAAGAAATATCTTCATGAAAGATTTTACCCTCCAAGATTTCAAGAAGATAAGATGAATGGATTTTTGGATTTGTGTTCTAGGTTGGGAAGTCTATAGACTGTTTAGATATCAAGCTCAAATAGTGCTACGGACATTAATGACCCACCTAGATAATAGCTTCCACTTATGCCTCTGGCATGATTACTTAGATGATTTTTTTCCAATGGATGATAGGTGTGATAACCATATTTAGATTACTAGAGTATGGCACAGTTATAGCGCCAGCTCATATAGTCGGGTCACACTATGGACTGAACATTCTATGTTGGAAGGGAGTACTTTCCCTTATAGTATGTACTCTTATCTCTTTAGTTTTTATGGTTGTAGAGAAGAGAAGAAAATAGAAGAAAATTCAGCCATCCTCTCTCTCTCTTGTGCCTTGCTCTCTTTTATGTGGAATTCAACATCTCCCCCTCCCTTGCATTCTCTTTATAGAAGAGTACTATCAAACCTTTTCGGGACCTCAATGGATGAGATCATTCTTCTCAATTGGTTTGTATGGAAACTTATTGAGCCCTTGGATTGCTTGGTCAAGAATGCAAAGCCTTCCTTGATCTCTAAATTTGTAATCATGGTAGAATATTTTGCCAAGGTATCTTTGGTGGAATCCACTTAGAGAAATGTAAGCCCTTCAGCTTCAACAAAGAGGCCCCCTATCTCAGGAAATGCACCCAATCATCCCATGCCTAAGAGGAACAATCTTTGAATTAGTTTGCATAGCACAAGAACAACATACAAGAGACGATGCAACCTGTAAATTTTCTCCCCAAAAAAAAACAGAAGAAGGACTAAATTTATGGATACCATGAGAAATTAGCATTATATCATTGAGTTTCTATTCAAAGAAGAAAACATTTTAGCAAAACATGAAAATACCAAAGGGAAACCTATCTCTAATTTTTTTCCTAAAAGAACAGAGAAGAAAGACTACATTCAAGAATGCAATGAGAAATCAACAATATCTCAAACCGATTATGTCTAAATGAGATAAAAGTCTACCATAAGATAGAAATATTAGAGAGAATTATTATAATAAATGTTTATGAGAAACAAAACAAGGAAGTGTGAAATATGATAAAATTGAATTCCATAGAGAAGAAAAGGAGGGAAAGTTAAAATGGAAAAAAATCAAAGCATGAAAAGTGAAAGAGGGAGAGAGAGGTAATTCAAAATTGAGATATTTTTAGATATAAAAATTATCCTATTATCTAAAATATATTTCCCTACAACAAAAGTTCAAAATAAATTCTCCAATGTGCATTAAGAATCAATTAAAAATGATATAAGGGACCTTAGCCTAAGGGTCTAGATTTTTAGAAATTTCTAGATTATGGTCCAATTAAGGTTCCTATGGGACAATAGGATTAATCCAAGTGTTGGGATGAGAAAAATCTAATTAATAAAAGAAAATATCCAAAAATGAGTAAATGCTCACATAAGATGAAGAGTTGACTAAGTACAAGGTTTATTAGTTAAAAATTAAGAGATATTACTAAAAAATGAGATATTTTGGAGAAATGATGAATTTTGGACACCTTGGTAAGGAGAGGGGGACCTTTGAGGTAGGCGCCTCCTTCACATGTGTGGGAGGGTTTTTAATTCAAAAAAATTATGATGTTTTTATCTCTCCTGGATCCAAAGAGGGGAGCCAAATTGGTCTAAATCTTGTCTAAATTCACTCAAACTGAAGCTGGAAGATACTAGAACCTAGTTGGACTCAGTTAGTGGCCTCCCTCACCTATAAATAGACCCTCGTTCTTTTGTATTCTCATCTGTGAGCTATACCATGCCAGTATTACATTAAAATAATCATACTTTCTATTATCTCTTAAAAATCCTCTACTTTTGGGGAGCTTGGAGCTTCTTGTTGAAATTTGAGCATAATGATGAGCTATGGTGGATCATACACTAGAATCAACATCATTAACAAAGTGATTAGCAAATGATTAAGATATAATTAGTGAATAATTAGCAAATAGATTAATGTAGGCATGGATACTCAAAAACCAGCAAATTCTCATTAGGACTATGCCTCAATTTATAGAGTTTACATCAAGCATCAAATCCCATTGATTTCTCCATGATTCACTCCCAGAATATCTCCACCTTTTGCCTGATTCTCTCCACCTCTTCTCTTTTCCTTGAATATCTCCCAGAATAACTCCACACTTCCTAGAATATCTCCACACTTCTTAAATCTTCTCATGCTACCCTTTATTCTCTCCCAATAGATTTTACTCACCTTTTCACAGGTTCTTTCACATTTACTCATCTTCTTTTACAGCCTCTAACCAAGGGCTTGTTCCCGCACACACCCTATTCACTTGTATATTTCAACACCTCCCCTCAAGTGAATAATCCTAGCACACCTAGACCCTATACCAAGTTTGCCTCCCCTTACTTGGTAGTCTGCGAGACCAGTGTCTACTCCTCCCCTCAAGTTATCTTAGCACACCTGGACCCTATATCAAGTTTCTCTCTTACTTGACAGTCCGCGGCGACGACCAGTGCCTCAAGTCCCTAAACTCCATAGTCCTTGACACTCTCTCTATGTGTCCAAGGCTACTATAAGTGCCCGCGACCTTGACTAAAGTGCTCACACATACATCCACCATAGTCCTTGACACTCTCTCTCTCTATGTGTCCAAGGCTACTATAAGTGCCCGCGACCTTGACTAAAGTGCTCACACATACATCCACCACGGGGCCTACATCATCGGTGGCTCAAAGGTGGTTTTACTTTGTTGGGGCAGATTACATTGGGTTGTGGGGTCTCTCTCTCTCTCTCTCTCTCTCTCTCTCTCTCTCTCTCTCAGAGATTTTCA
This sequence comes from Cibotium barometz, assembly GCF_041138505.1. Lineage (NCBI taxonomy): Eukaryota > Viridiplantae > Streptophyta > Polypodiopsida > Cyatheales > Cibotiaceae > Cibotium > Cibotium barometz. Next base: position 54,061,784 of record NC_141048.1, on the reverse strand, counting down.
CGTGGCTCCTCACTCTTTGGAGCCTCACATCTTCTCTTTTCTTCTATCTTCTTGTCGTGGCAGCTTCTCTCCACGCGTCCGTCTCTTCTTTCAGTCTTCTTGGGGCAGCTTCTCTTCTTGGGGCAGCTTCTCTTCTTGTGGCAGCTTCTCTTCTTGTGGCATCTTCTCTTCTCGTGTCCATATCTTCCTTTAGATCTTCTTGGTGTGGATCCTCTTCTTGGAAAGAGATATTCTTCTTCTTTCATGGCTGGGGCCATGAGCGCGTCCGTCAGGTCATTTTGCTCTATGTGAGCAACATGTTTCAATGTTTTGCTGACAGTTCCTTTGGGCTTTTTATGTTTATCTTGTATCATTATGCAATGCAAACCCAAATTTATGTGGGAGGTCTTACCTCTTGCCTTATTCTGGACAAGGGCAGTGTCTGTTCCCATTTTTACACTGATGCAATGTGCCCAATACATAATGCGTATAGCATTCATTCTTATGCACATTCCAAAATGCAGCTCTGGCTATGAATAATCTTGATTTTGAGTGAGATTTACAGGCATTAACCAAGGGTTAAATGCAAAAAGATGATTTTCACAATTTTATCAGTACAATTTTCCCAAAAATTACATTAAATCAGGGGTAACCAATTTGTACGGGATGGTTGGAGTATCAAACCAACTCCGAATTACAATCTAAAGCTATAGGGATCTGTATCAGATACCTAATGGTTAATTTGAACCCTCAATTGCACCAAAATATAGTGATTAGCACTGATTAATGTAAAGCTATAGGTATCTGTATCAGATACCTAATGGTTAATTTGAACCCTCAATTGCACCAAAATATAGTGATTAATCACTGATTAGCAAATTAATGCTCTGTTTTGTGTGCAAAAAACAGAGTATGTGGGGAGCTCAGATCTGGTGCCTTCCACTTCAAATGAGCTCAAATGCTTTCAAAGGCATCAATATCAATGAGTCTAGTAGAGGATTAAGCCAAGAAACACAAGATTTGACCAAATATTGAAAGCTTAATCTCTGTTTTACCAAAGTCACCTGCAGATTTGATGAAGAGCTTGAATCTCACTGTAGACTTGATGAAATTGAATTCTGTCTTCACCAGCTTGTAGAGCATGCTTGATTACCCCTTGGGCTAGGAGGAATTGAAGCAATTTGATTTGAGCAAGGAGAAATCTACAGTTTACTCAGAAAAAACGTGCTGGAAAAAACGTCAAATTCTCCTGAATGCGCCGACGGTTTGCTTTTTTTTCTTGATGGGCTTGCAGCCAAAGATGTTAGCTAACATGTGCTAGAATCTTGTGCCCTAATTCTATGTATGCAAGGTGCTAGAGATCCTCCACCCACTGGCTGGGGATGAAGGGGGAAGTGAAAAACTAACTAAAAATTTGATTTTTTGCTAATTATCTACTAATCTAGATTAATTAACTAATGGGCTCAAAAAACCTGATGGATTCTAGGCATGGCTCTGATACCATGTTGAAATTTGAGCATAATGATGAGCTATGGTGGATCATACACTAGAATCAACATCATTAACAAAGTGATTAGCAAACGATTAAGATGTTAGTGAATAATTAGCAAATAGATTAATGTAGGCATGGATACTCAAAAACCAAAAAATTCTCATTAGGGCTATGCCTCAATTTATAGAGTTTACATCAAGCATCAAATCCCATTGATTTCTCCATGATTCACTCCCAAAATATCTCCACCTTTTGCCTGATTCTCTCCACCTCTTCTCTTTTCCCTGAATATCTCCCAGAATAACTCCACACTTCCCAAAATATCTCCACACTTCCTAAATCTTCTCATGCTACCCTTTATTCTCTCCCAGTAGATTCTTCTCACCTTTTCACGGGTTCTTTCACATTTACTCATCTTCTTTTACAGCCTCTAACCAAGGGCTTGTTCCTGCACACACCCTATTCACTTGTATATTTCAACACTTCTCTCTCTCTCTTCAACAACTCTTGGAGCTCTCTTCTCCACTTGCTAAACCAATTGATTGGTTGGGGGCTTCACTTCTAGAAAAAGAAGCAAGCTAATCCTTGAGGTAAGAATGAATTTTATGGTTTTTTTTATATTCTCAAATGACTTCTCTTCTCAACCCCTCTCAAGCTTGAGAATTTTTCTAATTGGTTGTTTTAAATTCAAATCAAGATTTCCCTAAGAATTTTAATGTGTAATCAAGAAAAAGTTAATCTTTATGCTTAATTAGAATGCTTTCTTATGTATATCTCTCTCTCAAATAGAATAGTCATTCCTATGGCTAATTCTTTAGCAAAAGAATGCTTCTTATTGATAAATTCTTAATTCAAAACCAAACTCTAAGCTTGTTAAGCTAGAGAATAAGAAAATGGTATTTTTATGCTTTTATGATTAATAAAATAATAGTTAATTCTTTTAGATTATTTAAAAGTAGTTAAAAACTACTTTAATTGATTCTAAATGAGAAAGAGATAATCCTATCAATTTGGAAAAAGAGGAAAAATGGAAATAGCTTAATCTAGTGGAATAATCATAATTAAGTTTATGATTATGGTTAAAATTATGATTTAAATTCATAATTTAGATTTAATCTTAAGATGAGATTTTCTATCATATTTGCATTACAATGTTTTATTCTTTTAAAGAAAAAATTAAAAATTATCAGTAATAGCAGCAAAGCTATGGCAAAATTTTAAGAAAATAATACATATCTTATTTTATGCATAATGCTAAAAGAGGACTTCCTACCAGATTATAGGATTGGACATCTTATGCAAAAAGAATGATTTTCATCATAAATTTTAGTATTCATGCATAAATATTCAATTAAAAGAAAAGAGAAATTTTTGGTAAATTTATTTTTATGTGAAAAGAGGAATTCCAATGATAATTGAGATCCAAGTAATTAAATAGTAAAAGAGAAATTTTTGGCATATTTAAAATAATGGATATTTTATTTAATTTAAAAAAGATAAATTTATTTTATGCATAGGAAATTTTTAAGAGGAATTCCCATGACATTTGGAATTCAATCATTAAAATGCAAAAAGAGGGATTTTAAGCATATTCAAAAAAATAGATATTTGTATTTAATTTAAAAGAAGAATTTTTATGGTGTTTGAATTAGAGAAAGGTTTAAATTAAATTTTGGTGACAAAAGAGGAATTTTCACCATAATTCCACCTAGAAACATTGATAATTAAATTGGTAGAAAGAATATTCTTAGATATTTTAGGTGGATAGATCACCAAATTGATATTGACCCAAATTTAGATTAATGGAAGGAGAGTATTTTTATAAAAACCCAATATTCTCATTTAGAACCATTTCTTAATCTATTATGGTTAGGAAGGAATGAAATTCATAAAGTTGGAATTTTCCTTACAGTTAGAAGTTTTGTAGATTTTTATCTAAAGAAAATCCTTAGGAATCAAAGTTAGAAGTAAACCGAATAATTTTTGTTAGACCGCGACTACGAGAGGAGTGGCCTGTAAACTACTTGCCCATCTCTCGAATCTTAATCAAGCAAAAACCTCATGACCAATTCCAATTCTTGACATCAATAATAGACTACCGTTGAATTAGCATAATTTTCCCTTAACCGATATCACCAAGAATCTAGTTGGAAATTCAGTCAAATGATGGGTAGATTACCCCCCTGATGAGAGATCATTGATTCTCATTAAGAAAATCAAGATTAAGAGAAAAGGGTTTTGTGGAACCAATCTCGAACCGGGAATTCTACTTGCATAGAATCTCTGTTTTCTTTTAAACGACTGCTTTACGCCAGAATGCTAGAGGAAGCATTTGGTATGTGTTTAACTAAGGAGAGACTCATTGCAACAGCTGGCGGGGAGTCGTTGAGGGACGTCTCTTCGTGGTAAAACCTACCGAGGTCTTGACCAACCTCGGTATGGTTAAAATGGTGCGCTTTCGGTACGATGGGCAAGGACCGACAAAGCGGTCCCTGAGTGAAGTGCTAGGACACCTAAGTAGGATCCTAGAGGGTTTTGACCAAGTGATGCACGGGCTTATGGTTGCTAGGACACCCATGCATACGTCAAGGAAGATAAGGATAAACCGAAAGAATGACTTTTGTGAATGGAATTTTGATATTGGATCTCATTGGTTGACCAGCTGGTCTTCAACGGAGAGTCCGGATGATATATTTTGTAAAACAATGGACTCAATATTTTGGAGGATTATGATCAGTAATACTATGAATTTTTTGAAAGATTGTTTTAAAGATAGCCGAATCTGTTAAAATGGCAATTTCATATTGGGTGTGTAAATGGTATGACTACCTTGAATTTTGCTTGAAATGCCGGCTAGGGGGCTTGGGAACTCTTTTTCTCGGTACCCGGGCAAAACAGAACCAAATTTTTATAAAGGAATCCCACCAATACAGTGGTTGGTAAGCAGTTGGCTAACCCTTGGGCTGGTTTGGGTTAGGTTGGATCGGGGGATTCGTGCAATAAAAATAGTTACAGTTAAGTTACGTTAGTTAGATTAAGTCCTAGGAAGACCATTGTTCTGTGTGGGAGGGAATCAGCAAACTGTGCCCCGAGTGTGGATCCCACCCCACGCGAGAGGTTCATGCCGCTTTCGTTGTCATCGCCTCAGAGGGGGCATCGCGGAGGGGGCGGGGGTCTCACATGCAGTTGTTGCTGGTATCAGAGCTTTGTTGAAAGCTAATAAGGAAAAATGAATTCTTATTAGATATTTATAATAAAAACTTTGAAAGAGAATTTACGTATTGTTTTTTCATTCCTTAAGCTTTATTAATGAAGATTTTTAATCAAAGAATTTGGTTTTATAGATGGAAGTTCCACACTTATATGGTATTCTCGATCTCACCCAGTCATCATAGGATATGACTGCCTTCGCCTTCGAGCATATTGTATCTTCTGCTACGACTCGCACAAGACGAGCCAGACTCGCAAGCCATTTCGAGGATTTATATTTCCCATTTCCAGCAAAGAGGCGGCAGCACAAGTGGCACGCAGGGCAATATGTCCATGCCTCCTGCAGCGCATGATGCTGAGGGAGAATATCTCGTTGACTATGGTCCTGTTGAGGTTAAAAGTGATTCATGGTGTCATTTTGTATCACCCCACGCCTCAAGATTTTAGACTTTCTTGCCATATCTATAAACTTCTTAGATGTTTTATCCCAAGTAGTAAGATAGTAGCTCCTTTGGCAGTAAGGGAACATTTGTATCGGGGCATGTCTATAGCCCAATATCGCCGTCTTATGTATTTCCCGAGGAGGTTTTGACTTTGTGGAGCCTAGATGCTCTATGTACATATTGCAACCTTTATATAAATAAAGAAATGTTTTGTGAAAAAATTCCTTGTGGTATAAGTGATTGTTTATTATATGACGAATTGATGAAGCAAAATGTGCTACTCGGACATATGTCATAGATCTCCAATAAGATCGTTTATCTTGTTTAAGAAATTTTTTTCCGAACCTCTTAAGTCTTAGGATCTCGTTGACAAAATCAAAATAAAAATTAATAATGTATCATTTTTGGTAGAATTATGAGGCAAGGAAACCGTTGGCGGACAGCCAGATCCTCTCACTGATTGAGGAAGAGCTTGACCTCGATGTTCGCAAGGCTCTTCACAAAACTCAGCCACCCATGACCCTTCAAAGATGAAAGGGAGAACTTGGGTGAGGCTGTGGAGAAGTGGGTTGAAGCCATGGAGGAATATTTTGATGTCATCGGATACAACAATAGGAGCAAAATGGCTCTCGCCCCGCTAGGCTAAAGATTGTGGAACAGCCACATGGTTGAAGCTACAAGAATCGCGAAGGACTTCGCCAAAGCCTTCATCGTTAAAGTCCCACATCCTTCAAGAGATTCCAGACACCAAGAAGTTCTTCCAACCTTCTGCCTCCAAAGAGACACCAAGGTCCCAACCAGAATCTGGAGTTAGGAAGATTCAGGAATGAAGGAAGACCTTTTTCTCAAAACCCTTTCTAAGGAACTTTGGCTCTTTCAAGAATGCAGAGGGAAGAGCTTAGAAGTGAGAACAGGTGCTTCGGATGTCAGGGGTTTAGCACCAGCTCAAGAATTGCCCATCTCCTTCTGTGGGCCAAGGAAGCTAGGGTCCCATAGTTCAAAGACAGACTCCTTTGTATCAGTCTAATCAAGGTCCCCCGTGCCAAAATCAAGGCAACCCCAGAAGAGTACCATCTCAGCCTACAACCTCCATGCAAAGCAGTCTCAGAACTCCCTTCTAGAATTGGGGAAACTAAAGAGAGAGAGAGTTCCACCTCAGACTATAACAGCTAGAGCCATCACTATAGCTGAGGAAGTGGAGGAAGAAAAAGGACAGATCTATGCTACAATTGAGCATCAGGGGAATAATCGTCAATTTTCAATCCTCAAGACTCCAGCAGAGTACCAAGGTAAGCAATTCAAGCTTTTGATTGATTTAGGCAGTACTCATTCTTTTATTTCCCCAAGATGTCTGTGTAAGTTAGTCCTAAATCAAAAATCATGGAAACCTATGCAAGTGGAATTGGCCAGTGGAAAGATTTTTTTCACACACCTTGGAGACAGACCTTATTTAGTTTAGTCTAGATGGGAACATAATTGAGTGCCAGTCAGAGTCCTACCCTTGGGAATCTATGATGGAATCCTTGGAATGGATTGGCTCCATAAGAATCAAGCTGACATTCGTTGTCACGATGGAACAATCTCTTTCCTTGACCTTCACAGGAATAAAGTTCAAGGAACTGGAATATCTGGATCCCCAGTGCTACAATTAGTCAAGGCTTCTAAATTATTAAAAGGGCTCAAAAAGAGGCAAGTTGTTTATGTCATTAAGATGAATCCGATAGACAAATGCAAGGCTAAAGAACGAGAGTGGTTAAGTGAGTATGTAGATGTGTTCCCTCAAGAGCTGACTGAGATGCCTCCGACTCGCGAAGTAGATCATGAGATCAAGTTAACCCCTGGAGCTCAGCAACTAGCTCAGCATGCATACAAAATGCCAGTCCCTAAAGCCATAGAACTTAAGGAGCAGTTAAGACAACTGTTAGAGCAGGGATTTGTCACACCTAATGTCCCACCTTGGGGTGCGCCCGTTCTCTTTCAAAAGAAGAAAGATGGAACGTTAAGACTCTGTATTGACTATGGAGGATTGAATCAATTAACAATTAAAAAATAAGTATCCTATCCCGAGGATTGATGAACTTTTGAATCGGTTAAATGGGACCAATGTTCACAAAGGTAGATCTTAAATCCTGGTACTACTAGATCAGAATCCTTGGGGTGCGCCCGTTCTCTTTCAAAAGAAGAAAGATGGAACGTTAAGACTCTGTATTGACTATGGAGGATTGAATCAATTAACAATTAAAAAATAAGTATCCTATCCCGAGGATTGATGAACTTTTGAATCGGTTAAATGGGACCAATGTTCACAAAGGTAGATCTTAAATCCTAGTACTACTAGATCAGAATCAAGGAACAGGACATCCCAAAGACAGCATTCAATACTCACTATGGGCATTATGTAAGATCCCTGTCCCCACCGCGCAACAAATTTAGGGTTACTGGCAGCGGAAGTAGCACTTCTAGCGCAGGGCAGGGTCCCACACTCAAGGCCTCGCCCACCACGGATATCCGGACAAGAGACTAATCCATCGGTTTTTCAAAAACCAAACCCGGAAAAAAACTTCCTTTGTCCGGAAAGCACGGGCGATTCCACCAGGATAACTTTTCCCTAACGTAGTCAAAAGCCTTAACTAACTGAGCTCATCTGACCAAACCCGTAAGTCCCATAGTCAGATCAGGGAACTTGGATCATAGAGACCAACGCTTTTTTCCTTGTTGAGAGGCACAGCCGTTGATTCTTTTCCATAGAACAATTTTTGTCCGGAATTTACTTCATCTATCAAACTAAACAGAAATTGAGTCTCAATTTACGGATCCATCAGTCCAGCCTAACCCCATCCAATCTCATGGGTTAGCCAACGCCCAGCCAACCGCCCAACCACTATAGTAATGGGATCCAATTAGGAATTTGGTTAGGTTTTGTCTCGGGTACCAGGGAAAAGAGTTCCAAGGCCCCCTAGCCAGATGTTCATGCAAACATAAAACTAGTCACACCACTTACACACCCAATATGAAATTGCCTTTTTTCTCAGCATCAGCTATCTTTAAAATAATCCTTTGATGAAACCATTGTGTCACTGATCACAATCCTCAAAGTCTCTGGTTGAATCCTTATTTCCAATCATTCCTTCATCGGTGTACTTATGGCATCATTGGCAGAGCCAGGACGCTCACCACCTGTTCACTCAGGGGCCTTTTTGATAGTTCCTAGCTCATAGTAAACCGACAATATATTCACATAACAAAATGGAATCTCCGTGGAAGATCAGCAAGATCAACCAACAGATCCATATAAAAGAGTCATGGACTCATCCGTTGTGGACCAGCAAGGTCAATTAACCAGATCCACACCCGAATTCAGAAAACAACTCTTACTCCTTGTTCCAATATTTTCCCCGATGTACTTGTGGGTATCTTCGGCAACCCAGAGCCCGAGCACCGTATGGTCAGCACCCTCTAGGACCCTTCGTAGGTCACCTAGCGCTTCACTCATAGGCCGCTTTCGTAGTCCCTCATCCACTGTACCGGAAGCTCACCATTTTAATCAAACCGAAGCTGGTCAAGACCTGGGCCGACCTTGCTATGCGAGACGTCCTCCATTGACTCTCCAGTTGCAACTTTAACAGATAGATCTTTAGGACCTCATTCACAAGATCGTCAAAATGCTACCCTAGCATTCTTGACATAAAACAGTCATTTAAAAACAGATTTCACATACAATTATAGTCCCAACAGTATTTCCATCTTTTCTCAATCACTCCACATCCTTACATATTAGTCCCCATCTTTTCTCATCTTACCACAATTTTACTTCATCGATCCCTATCACATCACATCATTCCCACATCAATTCACATCCAATCACATCATCCACACGTCAAACCACATCACCCAAAAAAGTCTACAGTCACATCATCCACATCCATACATTCATTCACATCAATCCACATCATCCGTACATTCATTCACATCAATCCACATTATCCATACATCTATCCACATCAACCCACATCATCCATACATCCATCCACATCATCCACATCAATCCACATCATCCATACATTCATTCCATCAATCCACATCATCCATACATCCATCCACATCAACCCACATCATCCATACATCCATCCACATCATCCACATCATCCATACATTCATTCACATCAATCCACATCATTTCATAAGCACTCCCCATTTTTATCTAATCATATCTTTTTCTATTTCATCGCTTATTTCTTCATTTATCCTCATCGGATCTCATCCACTTGCATCTACCCATACATCTCATCCACTTGCATCCACCCATACATCTCATCACTTCTCATACATTAACATATATTCAGTTTACATTACATCTTATCACATCCACTTCACATCTCGATTCACATGCTAACACATTCATTCATTCACATTCATTAACATTCATTCACATCCCGATTCACATGCTAACACATTCATTCACGTTCCTTATCGTTCATTCACATCCCGATTCACATCACATCACATCCATTCACATCTCTTATTATTCATTCACATCTCGATTCATGTGTTATCATATTCATTCACATCTTATATCACTCATTCACATCTCGATTCATGTGTTATCATATTCATTCACATCTTATATCACTCATTCACATCCCTTATCATCCATATCTATCCAATTTACATCACATCTCATCTCCTCTATTCTCATTCGTATCTATCACATTCACATCCACATATATTCTTCCACATACATCCACATCCATACTTATCACATACATATACATCTTTCCTTTCACATACATCCTTCATATACATCCACATCCATTCTTCACATGCATTCACATCCATTCTTCACATGCATTCACATCCATCCTTCACATGCATACATCTACATCCATTCTTTCACATACATATATCTACATCCATTCTTTCACAAACATACATCTACATCCATTCTTTCACAAACATACATCTCCATCCATTCTTCGTTCATTTTCATCTATCTGATTCATTTTACATCATCATATCTATTTATAGAATACAAGAGAATTCTTATTTTTCATATAAGATTTCTTTACGCATCTATTTATGCATAAATTCCATTTTAAGGAGAATAACACTTTCGAAATAAAAATCAATCTTTTATGCATCTTCCTATGCATAAAATCATTTTAAATGAGAATGACACGAGAAAAACACTTTTTGGATTAAATTAAATTATTTATGCATCTTTCCATGCATTAATCCAATTTAGTAGGAATTACACTTTTAGAATAAAAGAATTTCTCTTATGCATCTAATTTATGCATAAAATCCATTAATGATGAAAATCACACTTTTAATATATAAAAAATCTTTTATGCATATGTTTATTCATACAAATCATTTATGATGAAAATCACTCTTTTAATATAAAAGAATTTCTTTTATGCATCTATTTATGCATAAAAATCATTTATGATGAAAATCACACTTTTAATATAAAATTATCTTTTATGCATATGTTTATGCATACAAATCATTTATGATGAAAATCACTCTTTTAATATATAAGAATTTCTTTTATGCATCCATTTATGCATAAAAATCATTTATGATGAAAATCATACTTTTAATATAAAAATATCTTTTATGCATATATTTATGCATACAAATCATTTATGATAAAAATCACTCTTTTAATATAAAAGAATTTCTTTTTTGCATCCATTTATGCAAAAAAGAATTTCTTTTTTGCATCCATTTAATATAAAAGAATTTCTTTTTTGCATCCATTTATGCATAAAAATCATTTATGATGAAAATAACTTTTTTAATATAAAAATATCTTTTATGCATACAAATCATTTATGATGAAAATCACTCTTTTAATATAAAAAATTTTCTTTTATGCATAAAAATCATTTATGATGAAAATCACACTTTTAATATAAAAATATCTTTTATGCATATGTTTATCCATACAAATAATTTATGATGAAAATCACTATGCATCCATTTATGCATAAAAATCATTTATGATAAAAAAACACTCTTTTAATATAAAAACTTTTCTTTTATGCATCCATTTATGCATAAAAATCATTTATGATCAAAATCACACTTTTAATATAAAATTATCTTTTATGCATATGTTCATGCATACAAATCATTTATCATGAAAATCACTCTTTTAATATGCATAACAATCATTTATGATAAAAATCACACTTTTAATATAAAAATATCTTTTATGCATATGTTTATGCATACAAATAATTTATGATGAAAATAACTCTTTTAATATAAAAGAATTTCTTTTATGCATAAAAATCATTTATGATGAAAAAGACTCTTTTAATATAAAAGAATTTTCTTTTATGCATCCATTTATGCATAAAAATTATGTATGATGAAAACCACACTTTTAATATAAAAATATCTTTTAGCATATGTTTATTCAAATCATTTATGATGAAAACCACACTTTTAATATAAAAATATCTTTTAGCATATGTTTATTCATACAAATCATTTATGATGAAAATAACTCTTTTAATATAAAAGAATTTCTTTTATACATCCATTTATGCATAAAAATCATTTATGATGAAAATAACACTTTTAATATAAAATTATCTTTTATGCATATGTTTATACATAAAAATCATTTATGATGAATATAACACTTTTAATATAAAAATATCTTTTATGCATACAATTCATTTTTGATGAAAATCACTCTTTTGATATAAAAGAAAATCATTTATGATGAAAATAACACTTTTATAATCAAAATAACAATTTCAATATGCTTCCTTCTATGCATAGAATTTAATTCTAAAGAAAGTAACATTTTTTAATAAAATATTTTTAGTATGCATTTTTTTATACCTAGGATAAGAATAACACTTTAAGAATTACTCTTTTTGAATTTAAAAAAAAAGTAAAACTTATTTTACACAATTTTAGAAAATTTTGTCATAACTTCCTTTGTATGGCTAACCATTTTTCAATTTCTAACTCTCTAAAATTAATTAGAAGTTCACCAAGAGTATTGAAATTGTTCTAATGTAAACATTTTCTACTTATATAAGAGAAAAATTATGAAAAACTTGATTTTATCCATTATATAATTTTTTCACATCCCTTATCATTCATATCTATCCAATTTACATCACATCTCATCTCCTCTATTCTCGTTCGTATCTATCACATTCACATCCACATATATTCTTCCACATTTATCTACATCCATACTTATCACATACACATACATCTTTCCTTTCACATACTTCCTTCATATACATCCACATCCATTCTTTACATGCATCCACATCCATTCTTCACATGCATCCACATCCATTCTTCACATGCACATCCATCCTTCACATGCATACATCTACATCCATTCTTTCACATACATATATCTACATCCATTCTTTCACAAACATACATCTCCATCCATTCTTCGTTCATTTTCACCTATCGGATTCATTTCACATCATCATATCTATTTATAGAATACAAGAGAATTCTTATTTTTGATATAAGATTTCTTTACGCATCTATTTATGCATAAATTCCATTTTAAGGAGAATAACACTTTCGAAATAAAAATCAATCTTTTATGCATCTTCCTATGCATAAAATCATTTTAAATGACAATGACACTTTTGAATTAAAAATCAATCTTTTATGCATCCTCCTGTGCATAAAATCAAAACTGACGAAAATAACTCTTTTGAAATAAAAATAGATTTCTTTATGCATCATTCTATGCATAAAATCAAAATTGATGAGAATAACTCTTTTTGGATTAAATTAAATTCTTTATGCATCTTTCCATGCATAAATCCAATTTAGTAGGAATTACACTTTTAGAATAAAAGAATTTCTCTTATGCATCTAATTTATGCATAAAATCCATAAATGATAAAAATCACACTTTTAATATTAAATTATCTTTTATGCATATGTTTATGCATACAAATCATTTATGATGAAAATCACTCTTTTAATATAAAAGAATTTCTTTTATGCATCCATTTATGCATAAAAATCATTTAAGATGAAAATAACACTTTTAATATAAAAATATCTTTTATGCATACAAATCATTTATGAATGAAAATCACTCTTTTAGGTCAGTTTAGCTTACTTTTTGGAACTAGACTTGAATTTGGAGAGAGGAGAGATGAAATATCTCAATTTTTGATAATTTTAAACTCCACCACACATGTGAAGTAGGTGCCTCCTTCATGAGGGGGAATCCCCATCTTGAGGTGTCAAAAATTCATTATTTTACTAAATGTCTCTTCTTTTTTAACTAATATCCTTGTCCTTAGTCAACTCTTCATCTTATGTGAGTATTTACTTATTTTGGGGGGATTTTTTTTATTTCTTCCATTTATCTCCTCCACACATTTGGATGAATCTAATTGGCCCCTCAAAACCTTAATTTAAAATTTTCAGAAAACCTGGACCCCCAAGATAAGGCCTTTTTTGAACAGATTATAATTTATTTCGAATCTACCTTCTGAAAATCTTTTTGAACTTCTGTTTCAGGGGAACTTATTTAAATATGAAGAGATATTTTTCCATCCAAAAATATCCAAAATCTGAATAATCTCTCTCTAGAATATTTTCTCTCTCTAGGCCAAAATAGGTAGAAACAAGATCTTTTATATTTCTGAAGAGGGATTTGACTACAGGGAAAGATACTGGACATCCTGAGAGGCTAGGGAAGAATCTTACATTCTACCCCACTTAAAAAATGCGAGATGTCCTCATCTCACAGGTGGAGTATGATCTCTTTCATCTTCTTCTTCTTCTACAAATCACTTCCAGCGTTCTACCTTGGAAATGGACGGCCGATTTGGGAAGAACTCTCTTTGACTTCCCCTATTCTAAGGTGGAGGTCTTGCATTACTTTGGATTGAAACTGCAGGTTGGATAGAGGGTCTACCTCTGGGATTTCCCTGATTTTGGCGGATAGAACCCTGATTACTCTGGAAGGAAGGGGCTGGAGTCTGGAATCTTGATCCCTGATTTCCCTACCCTGAAAACCTTGATCCAAAAGGAGTTGGGCAATCCATACTGCGATGTCCAAATCCTTGACAGTTATAGCATTTCACTCTCTTGTTCAAGGGTGGAACTTCTGAAGTTGAAATCCAGGGGATTGAGTTTTGGAAAAAGGACATTTCTTCCATTCTGGAACTTCCCATATCCTGGGTTTGACCCTGATGTCTCTTAGGCGGATGAAGGTTGGAATCATCTTCTGGGAATAAAAAACCTTTTGAAAGGTGATGGTGCTGGCTTTGGCAGGACTTTGACATCAAAGGATCCTTCGCAATCCGAACTCCTTTGGCCATGGAAACTGGCTTGGCATTCTTCACCAGGATACATTCAATCCCCGAATGAACCTGGCCATCAGCTGTTCTTCATCCAGTGGAGGTGAGTATCTGAGGAGGAGGGCCAATTCTTGGTGATATGCCTCAATAGTTCTACTCCCCTGGGTTAACTCTAAGAATTAGTTCATCTTTGTTTCTAAAAGGTCGGGAGGATAGAACCTCGTCCTTAGGTAAATTTTGAGATCAGTCAGGTTTGGGTATTTCGGTCAAGACGGTTTGTCTCGTAGTGGTTTCTCCATGCCACTCTAGTCTCCACTATCTTCAGCCTTGCAAGAGCCATTTTTCTCTTCTCATTGTACCCGGTGACATCGAAGTATTCTTCCATTGATTCGATCCACTTCTCCACAGCCTCGCCCAAGTTTTTCCCTTCACCCTTGAAAGGTCCAGGCTGCAAACTAGAAGAGTTTTATGAACATCCAGGTGGAGCTCTTCTTCATCGAGTTGGGGGTTAACATTTCTACTACGACGACCTCGATCCATGTTCCTATCAATACGAAAATTCTTGTTAAGTTTCTTTATTTATGATTCAATTCGATTTTTTATTCAAATGATTCTGGGGTTCTTTAAATAGGTCAGCTCCCCACAGAATCAAGGGATAAAGATACTCATATAGAACATATTATCAGTTTAACAATTCATTCAGAATATCTCATTCATATCTTTAACACAATAATGGTCCATCAGACTAATTTTTTCCATGTGAACAGTCCTCCATGGGGATTTCAATTTTTCAGATTTTTAATTTATCATCCCTTATCTTGATCCACTGGACAAAAGTTAATAGTAGCAATCAACAGCACAATCCACTAATCTCATAGTGATTGGCTGAAGTCATTAACGTCATTCCAATTAAGAACATCATCATAGGGACTCGTCCCATTCATCCTCATTGCGGTTTCGCTCAGCTTATTACATTTCAACCAAATTTCAGGGATCATCATTTTTCAATTAGAATCCAAATCAACTCATCAGTTCTCAACCAGAATTTAAAAATCATATCAACCACATTCAAATTCATCATCTGGATAGCATTAATGCTTATAATTTCAAGTCTTAGATTTACTCGTATATACACCTCCAGTTATACCCTCGGTATATACGGGTAGTCATGGTTCTTGGAACTATAAGGTAAATACCATCATGTCTAGGCCTCAAGCAAGTAAGGGATTCCATACAATTGCGGTACTTCCATCTGAAGACCCAATTACTAATTTACGAATTTCAGTTTGTATGAATTTTATCACACAATTACAACCTTTTTGTGCTTCTTGATAAATTTTTGACATATCTGGCTTCTCGGTTAATCCTCAAAATGGCTCTGATACCAACTGTAAGATCCCTGTCCCCACCGCACAACAAATTCAGGGTTGCTAGCAGCGGAAGTAGCACTTCTAGCACGGGGCAGGGTCCCACACTCGGGGCCTTGCCCACGGATATCCGGACAAGAGACTAATCCATCGGTTTTTCCAAAACCGAACCCAGAAAAAAACTTTCTTTGTCCGGAAAGCACGGGTGATTCCACCAGGATAACTTTTCCCTAACATAGTCAAAAGCCTTAACTAACTGAGCTCATCTGACCAAACCCGTAAGTCCCATAGTCAGATCAGGGAAAAAGACTGTACTTGGATCATACAGACCAATGCTTTTTTCCTCATTGTGGTGAAAAACCACACATACCCGAACAAGGACTATTGTCTCCTCAAACATGTCGGTCCCTTCCATTGACGGGGAAGACACCACAAGAAATTGTAGTCCACGAATGTCCCAGGATCCTAGGGGCCCACGTGCAGACTCTAGCAGGAGAGCCCTCATCGGGGAGGCGGTGTGAGACTTGGCAACAAAAATGAAATGCCTCTATAGTGTACCAAGCTCCATTGCTTCTATTACTTATGATATGAATTGGCTATACAAGAATATCTCTTCAACTCTCATTATCTTGGCACATCTTCTTATACTGTCTCATATACAAGCGATACAAGCATAGGAAAGGATTTGATACAAGACAACTGAATACACGAGAATATGTTTTATAAGTAGATACAATATCTAGATAGGTATCTACTTGTTGTTTTTAAAAAACTTATACAAGGTAATATAGAAACAAGTAGATGGCACTGGTGTCTTCAATCAAGATCTTCCTCTTCACAAACTTCAATATGATAGATCTCTTGACGCAGGTTTGGTGGAATTTGCACTCCCCTCCAGCTATCCGGCAACTTCAGCAACACAAACCACTCCAAATTTGTCTGCAGCAGTGAGGCAAACACCTCACAACAAAATCCATGGCAAATGATTCTTTGTATCCTTAAATCTAAAGCCAAGGAAAGGATCATACTATGGCTGTCTCTTGTCACATACCCACACGGCACAAATTTTGCAAGACATTGAATTATACAACCACCGACATCAACTCACATTGTTGAGGCCACTTACCCACACACCACTTATGATGAAAATCACACTTTTAATATAAAAAATATATCTTTTATGCACCCATTTATGCATAAAAAACATTTATGATGAAAATCACACTTTTAATATAAAAAATATCTTTTATGCATATATTTATGCATAAAAACCATTTATGATGAAAATCACACTTTTGATAAAAAAAATATCTTTTATGCACCCATTTATGCATAAAAATCATTTATGATGAAAATCACACTTTTAATATAAAAAAATATCTTTTATGCACCCATTTATGCATAGAAACCATTTATGATAAAAATCACACTTTTAATATAAAAAATATCTTTTATGCATATGTTTATGCATAAAAATCACTTATGATGAAAGTAACACTTTTATAATAAAAAAATAATCTTTTCATGCATACTTCTATGCATGAAAATCAAATATGATAAAAGTAACACTTTTATATTTAAAAAATAATCTTTTATGCATACTTCTATATGCATGAAAATCAAATATGATAAAAGTAGCACTTTTATATAAAAAATAATAATCTTTTATGCATACTTCTATGCATGAAAATCAAATATGATCAAAGTAACACTTTTATAATAAAAAAATTAATCTTTTATGCATACTTTTATGCATAAAAATCAAATATGATAAAAGTAACACTTTTATAAAAAAATAATCTTTTATGCATAATTTTATGCATAAAAATCAAATATGATAAAAGTAACATTCTCACAAAAGTGGATTATTTGTCTTGATGGGCTGAAGTCAAGTCCATAGATGCAAAGGAAGTATCTAAATTTGTTTATAAAGACATCTATTGTCGTTTTGGAGTACCCTTGGAGATTTTATCAGACCGAGATCCGGGATTCAACAGTGAGCTTATGGACTTGTTGTGTAACAAGTTGAAGATAAAACAGAGGTAGATCACTCCTTATTATCCACAATGCAATGGCTTAAATGAATGTTTCAATGGAGAATCAACTCACATGTTAAGCAAACTTATGGGACCTCATGTAAAAGCTTGGGATTTGGAGTTGCCATGTTCACTTTGGGCTTACTGATTGGTTATTAAACAAGAGACATGTTTCTCACCATATCATCTTGTGTTTGGGAAAGAAGCAATGTTACCTCTTGATGTAGAGATCCTTGCTTTGAAATTGTCTACACATGAAAATGGAGATTCACAGGTAACTAACTACAAGTATTCTATAAGTATGTTAAGCAACATGATTACTCAAGAAGACACAAGATGTAGTCCACAAAGAACTAGGCACATAGCCTTTTTATTCAAGTGCTAATACTAGAGTTATACAATGGTCATATGGAGCTAATTATGACTTCCCAATTTATAGGGAGAAGGTGAAGAAGGTGCCTACTTGAATGACATCATCCATCATGTCTTGTGCCTCTTGAGAGCATCTAAGGCCACCTCCAAGACCTCTTCAAATAGGGTGCCCACTCCTTGACCCATGCCATGTGACACCCTTGCCACCTAGACTCCTATTTTTGAATAGCTTATCTAGTCTCTTTTACTCCTTGTAAAAGCACCCACCACAAAGGTTAAAGATAAACCTAAAGCTAAATCATTACTTCCAATACTCCCTCTTGGTTTAGCTTCACCGCACAGGGTAAGCTCCCACACCAAGTTCAAGTTCTTTGAAAAAAAACACAAAAACATAAAAAATCCCACTAGCTAGAAATATTTACAATGTTTATTCAACCCTTTTCTAAAAATTATAGTCTGAGTCAATAATTACCGTGTTGGCCTCTTCCTCCTTGTCCATGTCCTTAATCCCCTTCAGCTTTTATTCATCAACCTTCTTCTTGTAAGATTCCTCCTCAGCCTAAATAATGAATAAGCTTTTACCTCAATTCCCTGTAATCATTCCCTATTTTTGAATGCAAGAAAATACTATTTTTCCTTGTTTTTTGCCTAGAGAGAAGAAAAATTCTAGAGAGAGATAATTCAATATTGAGATATTTTTGGATATAAAAATTCTCCTAATATCTAAAATATAATTCCCTGAAATAGAAGTTCAAAATAAACTCTCTAATGTGCATTAGGAATCAATTAAAAATATGTATTAAAGGCCTTAGCCCAAGGGTCCAGATTTTTAAAAATTTTTGGATTATGGTCCAATTAAGGTTCCAATGGGCCAATAGGGTTAATCAAAGTGTTTGGATGAGATAAATAAGTAAAAGCTCACATAAGATGAAGAGTTGACAGAGTACAAGGTTTATTAGTTAAAAATTAAGAGATATTAGTTTAAAAATGAGATATTTAGAAGAAATGATACATTTTGACACCTAAGAGGGAATGCCACATCAAGGAGGCACATTTTTCTTCATGATTACTTAAAAAATGGGATATTTTCCTCTCTCCTCTCTCTCCTGGATCAAACTGGATCAAAAAGGGAGCCAAACTGGTCCAAATCTTGTCCGAATTGTGTGTTGTCGATGCCATATTGTCAGGGACCCTTCCACTTAGCAACAAGAAGAGGTGCAAGACTGTAGCTACCAATCTTTGAGGTAAGATTAATTTTTATGGTTTTTTTTTTCAATTTCCTCAATGACTTTCTTCTTCTCAACCCCTCGCAAGCTTAAGAAGCTTTCAAAATGATTTTTTAATTCAAATCAAGCTTTCCCTAAGATTCTTAATGTTTAATTAGAATTAAGTTAATCTTTATGCTTATTTGTAATGCTTTCCTTAAGTAAATCTCTCTCTCAAAAAGAATAGTCATCTTTATGGCTAAATCTTTAGCAAAAGAATGTTTCTCAATGATAATCTCTTATTTCAACACTAAACTCTAGGCTTGATGAGCTGGAGATTAAGAAAATGATATTTTCATGATTTTGTGCTAGTAAAAATAATGGTTATTTCTTTTTAGATTGTTTATGAGTAGATAAAAATTACTTTAATTCATTCTAAATGAGAAAAGGATCATCCTAATAAATTGGGAAAAGAGGAATGTCTAAATAAGCTTAATCTAGTGGAATAATCATAATTATGCTTATAATTATGGTTAAAATTATGATTTGAATACATAGTTTAAATTTAAGCTTAAAAGAAGAACTTCTATCATATTTTCATTTTCAAGCTTTTATTCTTTTAGGAGATTTGAGAATTATCAGTTATAGCAGCGAAGAAAAGAATAATTTGTATCAAATCTCCTGATGATTAAATTGGTGGAGATTTGATACAATTTAATTTTAGGAGAATTATCAGTTATAGCAAAATTTTCAGAAAAAAATACATATCTTATTTTTATGCATAATACTAAAAGAGGAATTCCTACCATATTGTAGGTTTAGAGATTTTAAGCAAAAAGAATGATTTTGACCATATTCATGAGAGAATACTTTTTTGTATTTATGCATAATTATTTAATTAAGAAAAAAGAGAAATTTTTGATAAATTTATTTTATGCATAAGAATTTTTAACTGATAAAAGAGGAATTCCCATGACATTCGAGATTCAATCATTTAAATACAAAAAGAGGAATTTTTGGCATATTCAAAAAAATGGATATTTTTATTTAATTTAAAAAGAGGAAGTTTCTTAGTATTTAGGTAGAAAAAGGTCTAAATTAATTTTGATGATAAAAGAGGAATTTTCACCATAATTCCACATAGAAAATTAGGGTATACTAATGTTGATGATTAAATTGGTGGAAAGAATATTCTTAGATATTTTTATGTGGATAAATCAACAAATTGATATATACCCAAAATTGGATTAGTGGAAGAAGAGTATTTTTATAAAATCCTGATATTCTCGTATAGAACTATTTTTTAAATTCTATTGTGATTAGGAAGGAAAGAAACTCATAAAGTTAGAATTTTCTTACGATTAGAAGTCTCCTGAATTTATTTGAAGAAAATCCTTAGGAATCAAAGCTAGAAGTAAATCGAATAATTTTTGGTTAGACCACGACCATAAGAATGGCAGCCAGTAAATTACTTACCCATCTCTCGAGTCTTATAATCAAGCAAAAACCTCATGACCAATTCCAAATCTTGACACAAACAATAGATTACCATTAAAATTAGAGTAGTTTTCCTTTAATCGAAATCACCAAGAATCAAGTTGGAAATTCAGTCAAATGATGAGTAGATTACCCTGATGTGAGATCAATGATTCATTAAGAAAATCTGGATTGTGGGAAAAAAAGGATCTTGTGGAATCAAACTCAAACCGGGAATTCTACTTGCATATTTTTTAAAGGACTCTTGTACGCCAGAATGCTGGAGGAAGCATTTGGTTTGTGATTAACTAAGGAGAGACTCGTTGTTGCAACAGCTGGCGGGGAGTCATCGAGGGACATCGCTCATGGCAAAGCTTGTCGAGGTCTTGAGACCAGCCTTAGTATGGTTAAAATGGTGCGCTTCTAGGTACGATGGGCGAGGACCGACGAAGCGATCCTTGAGTAAAGTGCTAGGACACCTAAGTAGGATCCTAGAGGGTTCTGACTAGGTGATGCATGGGCTCGCCAGTTGCTAGGACACCCATGCGTACGTCGAGGAAGACATAGATGAACTGGAAAGGAATTACTTTTGTGAACTAAATTTTGATATTGGATCTCGTTGGTTGACCAGTTGGTCTTCAATGATTTTTTTGGAACTACTACAATGGGGGAAAGCCATGTTGCCTGATCCACTTGCTTAGTAAACCGTGCTTTTAGGAGCTTATCCAATTCCTCCTTCACTTGTCGGGCACAATTCAGATTCATGCGGTAACGTTGTTGCACCACTGGTACAGCATCCTCTTTAAGATTAATCTGATGCTGATGAATCTATGGATCCATCCCTTTCATATCACTGTAGTCCCAAGCAAACACATCAATAAATTCATGCAGCAACTTCTTCAACTGCTCCTTAAAATCAGAATCTAGGTGCACACTAACCTTGACAATCCTTGGATTGTCCAGTGTACCCAGATCTAAATCTTGCAATTCATCTTCTTTTACTCTAGAACTCTTTCCCAGAGTATGTTCATACATAGTATGTTCATACAATGCCTCTGCCTACTTTTTGATAGCTTCTCCAGCATCCTTTTCGGAGTCCTTGCTCTGAACATCCAAAATCTGAGAAGTTGTTTCCTCCCTTGAGATTTCCTTCAGGTCGGGCCCTTTTGGGTCTTCCAACTCCACTTGAGCACACTGAAGATTAGATTTCCCTGTGAACCAGTACCTATCCATAATGTCAATGACATCCACTTCAAAAACAGGCACTATTGTCAGATTTGCTCTAAGATAATCCTCTTCCTCATCATCTGCGACTTTCGATGCATTAGGGGAAGGTTGAGGTCTATAGGGGCCCTTTAAGATGCCATGTGATTAAAAGGTTATTAAGGAAAAGAGCCAATCATGTGATGCCATGTATACAAAAATGTTGGGTGATTAAAGGTGGTCTAAAGATTCTTTAAAAGATGCCTTTTTGTACTTTTCATTTCCAAAAAGTGGGGGGAAAGTTTTTGAAATTTTGGACGTCCATAACTTCTACATATGAGCTCAAAAGTTGTCAGAGATTACAAATCCAGAATCTACTCGTCGAGCTCTTTCCATAGATATGTCACATGATATAGTTTTGCTCGCTCGATTTCAAATTCAATTTTGGTGGGAAACTTTGAAATTCAAACTTCTAGCCGTTTGAAGAACAAGAAGGTATCTAAAGTCAAAGAAACTTAACGTTTTAACAAAAAGTCATTAAAATCATAATATGGCAGCTTAAAGGGCCCCTATAGACCTCAACCTTCCCCTAATGCCAAGTTGATTGCTTGAGCATATAGAGGCTTAATTTCCTTTGCTAAAACTGCTTTATCAGTCATGCCAACCTTCACTGTTTTGGAGCCTTTCTTAAGAGCAATTTCATCCTTCTCCCAATCTTGCTTAAGTTTTGTTGTGCAGAACCAAGGTCTCCCTAATAACATTGGGTAAGCTCCTCGTGTGTCTTCCAATTTTAAGACCACAAAATTTACTTTGAATGACAAACCAGAAATCAGTACCTCTTGGTGTCGTAACATCCCGATAGGCTGGACCCTCCTCTGATTCGCCATCCGCACTTGGAAAGGAGTTGGTTGCAACTCCATCTGCTTCAATTTTAGAAACTCCCCTTCAGGTAAGATGTTCACTCCAGAGCCTCCATCTAATAAAGCCTTAGTAAAGTCCTTCCCTGAAACTTAAGATTTATGGTAAGAACTCTCCAATCCACATCTCTAGGTGACATGTTGCATACTTCTACCTCTAATGCTTCTGGCCTCTTCCTTGTAGTTATCACTTTGTCTTTAAATATTGGCACTATGTTGAGCAATTGATCCAAAGTGATATTTAAAGGAGTATGCATTAATTCTTCAAAGAGTGAAACTGAACCAACCTCATCCTTCTTCTTTTCATCTTCCCAAGCTACTTGTTTCTTCTTCTGCATCTTCTTCAACTGTTCCGATGACTACTCTCGGGACATCCTTTTGTTCCTCCCAATCCAATGGAGACTTCAGCTTCTGAGATCTAGTTACTGCCATCACCTCAACATTATCTTCTTTCTCTACACAATTGGAACAGTCACATGCCATTTGCATTGCTGACACTGATTTCTCTTGTAAACACTTCCTTCCTTCACTCTCTGGGATATCCGATGGCGGACTCACCATAGGCTGAATTTTTGTTAACACAAGGTTAACCTGTGGAGCAGGATTCTCGTCCTGTCTAGGCTGTTGGTGTGGAGACAGATTTTGATTATCATACTCATTCCAAATATTCCTCCATTCATTCCGCCAAGGAACTCTTCCTCTTCCTCTATTCCATTGTCTGTTTGGAGGTCTCCATTGATTTCTATAATCCTGAGTTGGAGGATACCAATTTTGATTTCCTCTCTGTTGGACTTCTGGGGCTACTTGCACCACTGCTGCCTGAGTCTCCTGTCTTTGCTTCTGAATCTGATCTGGAACTGGACCTCTATACCGTGGATTATACCAACAGTTTGATGTTAGATGACCATCCCTCTCACAAATATGACAGTGAGGTTTATCAGATGATGAAATCCCCATTTCTTTTATCTTTTTGGATACTAACTTATCCAATTCGTGAGTTCCTTTGCCTTGCTTCTTTCTCTTTGTCTTGCTCTTTTCCTCCTCTTTTTTCTTATTCTTGTCTTTCTTCCTCTTTGTCTTTTTATTCTTCTTTTTAGATTTCTTTTTCTTTGATTTGCTCTTTTCATCTCATCTGAGCTATCTGAATCTGAATCTGAATCTTCAGAATAGGATGACCGATCCTAGAATATGGTAGGAAGTCCTCTTTTCATGTTATGGATAATTATGAATTATGTATCAATTTCTTGAAAATTTTACCATAGCTCCGCTCTGCTATTATTGATAATTTTTAATATTTTTGAAAAGAATAAACTTAGTAATACAATTATAATAGTATAACTATTTTCTAAACTTAAATCCAATTTATGGATTTAAATTATAAGATTATCATAATTTAAGAAGCGTAAAAGTATAAAAAGCCACTTTCTTAACCTCTAGCTTCACAAGCCTAGAGTTTGATTTGTGAATTGAGAATTTATCAATGAGAAGCATCATTGAATAGAGAATTGATCATAGGAATGACCATTCTTTTGGGGAGAGAGAGATAAACATAAAAAGCATCAATGTAAACTTTTCTTAATTATTCATTACAACTCTTAAGAAAAGCTTGATTTGCATTATAAACACTTAATTTAGAATTTTCTCAAGCTTGAGAGGGGTTGAGAAGTGAAAACATTGAGAATAGTAGAGAAAACCATAAAATTACACTCTACCTCTTATTTTTGCTTGCTTCTCTATCTTAGAAGAAGCCCCCAACCAATCAATTGGTTAGTGTGTTGAGAGGAAAGCTCCAAGGACGGTTGAAGAGAGAGAGAAACTCCAATCTCTCCAAAATGTAGAGGATTTTTAAAGGATAATAGAAAATATCATTATTTTAATGTAATACTGGCATGGTATAGTTCACAGATGAGAATACAAAAGAATGAGGGTCTATTTATAGGTGAGGGAGGCCACTAACTGAGTCCAGCTAAGTTTTAGAATTTTCCAAGTTTAGTTTGGCTAAATTTGGACAAGATTTCGACTAGATTGGCTCCCTTTTTTATTTGGTTTGATCCAGGAGAGAGGAGAGATAAAAATATCTTAATATTTTTAAATTAAAAAACTCATTCACATGTGTGAAATAGGTGCCTCCTTAAAGTCTCCCCCCCTCCTTACCAATGTGTCAAAAATGTATCATTATTCCAAAATATCACATTTTTTTAGTAATATCTCATAGTTTTTTAACTAATATCACATTTTTTAGTAACCTTGTACTCAGTCAACTCTTCATCTTATGTGGGCATTTACTGATTTTTAGATATTTTCTTTTATTCTTTGGATTTATCTCATCCCAACACTTGGATTAATCCTATTGGTCTATAGGAACCTTAATTAGACCATAATCCAAAATTTTCAGAAAATCTTGACCCTTAGGCTAAGGTCCTTTATACATATTTTTAATTAATTTCAAATGCACATTGAAAAGTTCTTTTTAAATTTTTATTTCAGGGGAAA
This sequence comes from Cibotium barometz, assembly GCF_041138505.1. Lineage (NCBI taxonomy): Eukaryota > Viridiplantae > Streptophyta > Polypodiopsida > Cyatheales > Cibotiaceae > Cibotium > Cibotium barometz. The sequence continues at coordinate 54,036,271 of NC_141048.1, read as the reverse complement.
CCATTTTAGACACTAGGAGGATTTTTATATCCAGAGGTATCTCAATTTTAGATTACCTCGCTCTAGACAGTTTCTCTCTCTAGGTCAAAACAGCGTAAAACAAGATCTTTCTTTTATTTCACAGAGGGGAATAATTACAAGAACAGAAGGGGAGGTTCTTACACCTTTACACCTCAAAAGCTGGAGGGAGCAATTTTACATCCTACCCCACTTAAAAAAATGTGAGATGTCCTTATCTCGCAGGTGGAGTATAATCTCTTTTGTCTTCTTCTTCTTCAATCACTTCTAGTGTTACTGCCTTGGAAGTGGAGGGCTGATTCGGGAACATCTCTCTTTGACTTCCCCTATTCTGAGGCGTAGGTCTTGCATTACTTTGGATTTAAATTGAGGGTTGGTTAGAGGGTCTGCCTTGGGATTTCCCTGATTTTGGCGAAAAGGAACCTTTCTTTGTTGTCTCTTAGGTGGTGGAAGGTTGGAATCACCTTTAGGAGCTGGAAATCTTTTGAAAGATGATGGTTTCGACGGGACCTTGATATCAAAGGCCTTGGCGAAATCCTTCGCCATCCACACTGCTTCGGCCATGGAAACTGGCTTGGCATTCTTCCGATAGGATATTCAAAGGTTCATTCAGTCCCCAAATGAACCTGGCCATTAGCTGTTCTTCGTCCAGCAGTGGGTGGTGAGTATTTGAGGAGGAGAGCGAACGCTTGGTGATACACTTCAATAGTTCTGCTCCCCTAGGTTAACTCTAGGAATTTGTTCATCTTAGTTTCTAAAAAGCCGGGAGGACAGAATTTCTTCCTTAAGTAAATTTTGAGATCATTCCATGTCTGGGTGTTCCGATCCAGACGGTTTGTCTCGCAGTGGTTTCTCCATGCCACTCTGGTTGTTTCTAGTAATCTTCAGTCTTGCAAGAGCCATTTTATTTTTCTTGTTGTACCCGGTGACATCGAAGTACTCTTCCATTGCTTCGATCCACTTCTCCAACATAGCCTCGCCCAAGTTTTTCCCTTCACCCTGGAAAGGTCCAGGCAGCGATCTATTTGAAGAGTTTTTATGAACATCCAAGTCAAGCTCTTCCTCATCGAGTTGGGGGTTATCATTCCTACCATGATGATCTCGATCCATGATCCTATCAATACAAAAATTCTTGTTAAGTCCCTTTATTTATAATTCAAATCCGACTTTAGATCCAACTGATTATGGGGTTCTTTAGATTGGTCAGCAGCCCCCCACAGAGTCATGGGATAAAGATCCTATCTAACAGAAGAACATACATAACTCATTATTAGAGAATAATTCATTCATATTCTTAACATAGTAATGGTTCATCAGACCAAAAATTCCATCTGATCATTCCTCCTTGGGAATTTCAGTTATACAAGTTTTCAATTTGTCATCCCTTAATTAGATCCACTGGGTGTCCAGGGCCAAACAACAGCAATCTGTCAACATAATCCACTAATCTCATAGTGATTTACTGAAGTCACAATCATCATTCCAGTTACTATCATCATCATTGGGATTCGTCTCATTCATCCTCATTGTGGCTTTGTTCATCTTATCTTCTTTCAACTAGAATTCAGGAATCATTATCTTTCAATCAGAATCCAAATCAACTCATCAATTCTCAACCAGAATTCTAAAATCATATCAAACAGCATTCGAATTCATCATCTGGATAGCATTTTTGCTTATAATTTCAAGGTCTTAGATTTACTCGTATATACTGCTAGTAATAAAGAGCTGCAGTTATGCCCTCTGTATATACGGGTAGTCACGGTCCTTGGAATTATAAGGTAAATACCATCATGTCTAGGCCTCAAGCAAGTTAGGGATTCCACACAATTGCAGTACTTCCATCTGAAGACCCAATTGCCTATTTATGAATCTTCATTTTGAATATCAATTTGTATGAATTTCATCACACAACTACAACCTTTGACTGCTACTTCATAAATTTTTGACATTTCTGGCCTCTCGGTTGATCCACTTTAGACAATTCGCTCTGATACTAGCTGAAAGATCCCTACCCCCTCTGCGCAATGAATTCGGAGGTGCTAGCAGCAGAAGTCACACTTCTTGCATAGGGCAGAGCCTCTCACTTGGGGCCTCACCCACACATATATCCGGACAAGAGACTAATCCCTCAGTTCTTCCAAAACCGAACCCGAAAAAACTTTCCTCGCCCAGAAAGCACAAGCAATTCCTCCAGGATATTTTTATTCTAATGTAGTCAAGAGCCTTAACTAATAACCGAATTGATCCGATCGAACCCGTAAGTCACATGGTCAGATCAAGGAAAAGACTTGTACTTGGATCATAGAGACCAACGCTTTATTCCTCATCGAGAGGCATAGCCGTTGATTCTTTTCCATAGAACCAGGACTGTCCGGGATTTACTTCATCTATCATACCATAACAGAATTGAGTCTCATTTTAGGGATCCATCAGTCCAGCCTAACCCTATCCAGCAGTCCCACCAATGGTTAGCCAATCGCCTAACCACTCTAGTGATAGGATCCATTTAGGAATTTGGTTATGTTTTGTGTCCTGGGTAGTACCAGGGAAAAGAGTTCCCAAGCCCCCTAGCTGGCGCTTCATTCAACCTTCAAGATAAACACAACACTTATACACCAATATGAAATTACCTTTTTTCACAGATTTAGCTATCTTTAAAACAATCATTTAATGAAACCATAGTATCACTGATCATAATCCTCCAAAATATCTGGTTGAATTCTAATTTTCAATCATTCCTTCATCGGTGTATCTATGGCATCAATGGTAACCAGATTGCTCACCACCTGTTTACTCAGGGGCCTTTTCAATAGTTCCTAGCTCATAGTATCCTACAATATAATCACATAAGAAAATCCTGATGGACTCTTTGTTGAAGATCAGCAAAGATCAACCTCCAACAACAGATCCATATAAAAGAGCCATGGACTCATCCGTTCAGCAAGGTCAATCAACCAGATCCATGCCCGAGTTCAGAAAACAACTCTAACACCTTGTTCCATTTTCTTCCTCGATGCACGCGTGGGTATCTTTGACGACCTAGAGCCCGAGCACCATATGGTCAGCACCCTCTAGGATCCTTCGCAGGTCACCTAGCACTTCACTCATAGGCCGCTTCCTTGGTCCCTCATCCACCAGAAGCTCACTATTTAAATCATCGAACCGAGGCTGGTCAAGACCTCGACCGTGACCTTGCTACGCGAGACATCCTCCGTTGACTCTCCGTCAGCTTGCAACTTTATTACTTAGGTCTCCACCCCCACGAACTCATTTACAAGACGGTCAAAATGCTTCCCCAGCATTCTTGACATAAAATAGTCATTAAAAATAGGTCATAAATATAATTTCTAATGAACTCTCATCTTTTCACATCGTTCCACATCATTTTCCGTTATTCCACATTCTTCTAAATCAATTCACTTTGCTTAATCCACATCCAATCATATGTATTCCCATCGTCCTTTATCCATTCTCGTCTAATCACATTATATTACATCCATTCTCATCTAATCACATTATATTACATCCATTCTCGTCTAATCACATTATATTACATCCATTCTCATCTAATTACATCCCATGTTATCTATCCATTCTCGTCTAATCACATTATATTACATCCATTCTCGACATTATATTACATCCACTCTCGTCTAATTACATTATATTACATCCCATATTATCTATCCACATCTATCCTCATCACATCTCATCCATTCTCATCATCTACCCATATCCACATCACATCTCATCCATTCATCTATCCCGATTCACATCACATCACATCCACATTACATCTCACCCATTCACATCTATCCTGAGTCATATCACATCACATCATATCTATTTACGTCACATCACATTCACATCCATTCACATTCACATCCATTCACATCTCATCGCATTTCTTCACATCCATCACATTCATTGCATTCCCATCCCATTACATACATTCTATCCACATTACATCACATATATATCCATCCATATCTTATCACATCCATACACATTCTATCTCATTCATCCACATCCATCCACTCATCCATATGCATGTCTATCCACATTCATTCATACATTCACATTCACATCCACATATATTCACATCATATCACATTTCATCCACATCTCATCACATTCACATCTACATCCCTTTACACCACATCACATCCTTTCACATCCACATCCACATCCACATCCCATCACATCACATCCACATCCATATTCATTTACATCACATCACATCCTATCACATCCACGTCCACATTCATTTACATCACATCCTTTCACATATTCTCACATCTCATTCTCATCTCTTCATTCATATCTACATCCATTTATATCACATATCCTCACATCTCATTCTCATCTCTTCATTCATATCCACATTCATTTATATCACATCCTTTCACATATCCTCACATCTCATTCTCATTTCTTCTTTCACATCCACATCCATTTCACATTTAGTAACATTTTCTATTTTTAATACCGATAGGACTTTTCTAATATTTCTACCAATTGCTTCGCCTAGGTAAAGGTTCTTTTTCTCAACGAATATTTTCATATTCTTTCTTAATTTTCTCAAGTGAAATATATTCAATATTCTTCTTTTTGAGTAAAAGATTCATGGGATTTACAAAAAATCAATTCTACCCATATTTCCCAATAACGCTCAAAATTTCACTTTTGATAAATACTCATAATTTGAATTATGCTAAAAATTTCTCTTTTTCCCATTTAATTTCCTGGATCTCAAATATCATGGGAATTCCTCTTTTTACATTTGATTGATTGAATTCCAAATGTCATGGGAATTCCTCTTTTATCATTTAAATTAACGGATTATGTAAACCATCCATACACACATCCTCCTTTCAATGAAACATGTTCTACAAGTTTAGACTTTAAATTAATGGATTATGCAAGGCATTCATACACACATCATCCTCTAATTTCCATCTTAATGAAACGTATTCTACAAGTTTAGACTTTAAAAAAATGGATTCTACTAGGTGTCCATACACATATCCTCCTCTAATTTCCATGTTTAAGTGGATTTTTCTCAAATCCATCTCATAGATCTCTTTTTCGCTTCCAAATCATTTTGAAACCAACAAGTCCATGCAAATCATCTTTAATGATAACTACAAACCTTCCCTTGCATTTGTGCTAAGTTTGGGTTATGCTCCAATAGGTCTCATCCTTAAGTTTATACATGATATGCCTCATCCTTAAGTTTATACATGATCTCATGCACTATCTAGATTATGACTTCTTCAATGTATCTTAGCCTCTATTTTTATCATAATATTTCAAGGGTCATTATGATGCTTAATTTAATTCTAAGACCTAGAATAGCTCTTAACCTTTAGATTTGTGCATCAAGAGTTTCCCAAGGAGTTGTACCAAGGAATAAGGGCACCACTCTCTATCTAACCTTGGTATGCATATAATCGTTACTTATCCTTCTCACAAAAAAGGGTTGGTTACTTTTCATTATAAAAAATAGTGATTAACCTCCAAAACATTAGTTTGAGAATATCTTTAATATTATCAAGGATTTTATACCTAGATTTCACCCAATATTTGGGGGACTTTGGCTACCCCAAAGTAAAGGATAAAACATGATTATACAAGATGAATTATACAAGTTTGACCCACCAAAAGATAATATCCCTCATTAGATTAAAACTATGTGCCACTAATAAGTGCAAATGCACTAGAAGACTATTAGGTTTTCACTCTAACCTTTATCTCAATTTCACCCTAGTTCTAAGGTCCAAGGTAATAGTCTCCTAAAATATTCACTCATGTCACATTTGAGGATTTAACTTTATTACTAATTTTTCTAAGGTTCATGGCTAAGGGTGAATTTTTCCCACTTCTAAAATATTTGATTGCTTATTCATAAGGGTAAAAGGGAATCTAGCCATAAAATTAAAGGATCTAAGGAAACCATATCCTAAGGTCAATCAAAAAAAATTCATGGGAAATAAACTATTATTTAAAGAAGGAAAGTGTGGGGTTATAATTTATTTAAATTTGAAACAATGGGAGAATTTCCAATAGGGGGAAATAACCGAACAAATTTTTTCATGAGAAATATGCTGCATGTGAAAGAAGATGCTATGTATAGACTCATAGACAAAACATGCACACAAGCTTAGAGAGCAATAGAGATGATAGTGATAGATGGAATGTACTCATATTAGATAATGAGTGAGTGGAGTATAACTCTAGTAGCCCTAGCACTAGGACTGATGTGGTTGATAACACACTAAGTATGTGTTGTCATGGGGAAAATACCCCTACCAGCACAAGGCAAAAGGTGCTCGTGATCAACTCAGCTCACACATGAACTAATTGGAGGCAGAAGGCTAACAAACCCCCTAAAGTGAATGGCGTGAATGAATACAAGGTGTATCATACTATCTTAGTAGAGGTTTACACATGATGGTTATGCGCATTGATAGTAACATATAGTGATCTACATGCCTCTTGTTTGTCCTTTGTCAGATGCTTATTAGTACTTTGATTCGAGTGCCACTAATCACATTACTTCATGCAAGCATTGTTTTCTACCTTGAGAGATGCTTTGTCAGGTGGAATAGTTTTGTGTGCTAACAATGCATCCTACTCCATTAAAGGCATTGGCAATGTGGAGTTAACTTCATGCTCTAGGGATCCTTATACTCTTGTTGAGACCTTGTATGCACCCAGAATCCGGAAGAATTTCGTTTATATCTCAGCACTCACCAAAGCTGGCTTGAAGATTCAATTTTCTAATCATTGCTATTCCATTCAGGATAATTTATTTAGATGCACTTCTCTTGTCTGGTACATTATGCATTATCCCATACAGGCTTTACATGTATGAAAGGAGTACTAATCCTCATATAGATACCTTAACTATTTCCACACCAAAGATTTAGTGTGGCACTAAGCTTTGGCATACTTAGTTTGGTTGCTTAAATTTTTCATCCCTTTTAAGGTTATGGCATCAAGCTATGGTTCATGAGCTAACGCCTATGGAGCTCCCCCACAAGCATGTATGCAAGGGATGTATACTAGGAAAGATGCATTGTCAGTCCTTTCTGAAAGATGACATTGTCCATGCGCTAATCTCCCATTTCAGCTAGTGTAGTGATCTCTATATGGTCCTATGTGGGCTCCTTCTTTCGGTGAACATCTATACTCCATGAATTTTATTGATGACTACACACATTGGGGGCATGGCTTGAAAGTCAAGTCAGATGCCTTCTCAACTTTCCATCAGTTTCTTCCTTGCTAAAAATGCTTGTGATCGGGTTTGATTTTTTTGCGAGCTTTATTTGGCGAGCTTTTTGGAGATAAGATAGTTTTATGCGAGCATGTAAGAAAAATGATGTAACATTTTGGTGAGCTTTTATATAGTAAGTATTTATGAAAGAGAAATAAATACATTTACATACATACATACATATATATATACACCAAAATGATGTAACATTTTGGTGAGCTTTTATATAGTAAGTATTTATGAAAGAGAAATAAATACATTCACATACATACATACATATATACATGTATATTCTCAAACACACCTACCTTCCTACATATATACATACATATATACACACATTTGTACAATACATACATACATACATGCATGCATACTCCCAAACATATACATGCATGCATACTCCCAAACATATACATGCATGCATGCATACATACCTACATACCTACATACCTACCTACCTTCCTACATCTAAACACACATTTTATGTCCAAGAAACTTAAATATAGGCACAAACATACCTATCTATGTACCTTTCTTCCAATGTTTATTTGAACACAAGTAAAAACAAATATACCTGGCTCATATTTTCTTACAAAAAGATTGAGTTCACATTTCCTTACAAGAAGATATATGGTTGGTACAACTCCTTTACCATAGCATCGTAAGCTACCTACAATTAGACTTTAGAGTACGTGATAGTATACTCCATCCCAAAGCAAGACAAAAATAATATTGGTTCAAATTTTCTTACAAAAAGATTGACTTCACATTTCCTTACAAGCTTAAGTAGGCACAAACATGAGAGGCTTGATTAAAGCTTAAGTATAGGCACAAACATCCTTGCTTCGAGGACGTGATAGTATATTGTCCACTTCCTCTGGTGATAGTGTCGGTTGATGCATTACCATATCCTCATTCTTATGTAATCCCAAAACTCGCAAGAAGACAAAATAGATATGCTTACATGCAACGTAAGACTTTCCTCTAGATTCTCTTTGCATGAAATCAGGACATGTAAACCAAGGTTGTACCTTTATGTGTATAAAATAGTCCTCTCCACACTCACGTGCCAAATGAAAAATAGAGTAGGGGGACGGCTGCAGTGCACTCTCATTAAGGACTGTCGCTGTCATGGCCTTGGCACTACCAATCCTCTTTTTTGCTTCTTTGGAAATCTAATGCCTCCACTTGGTTGATCTCTTTGTATTCTGTCTAGCATCATGTGGCCTCTTGTCACTTTCTTTGTTGCCCCCACCACGCTGCTTGTGTGGATGTTTCTCTCCCACCCTTGACACAAAAGGTTCTTCATGAGTAACATCTAACTCGAACCCTGCCTTTACTAATTTCTCTACCTCTTGGCTGGTTATGTTGGTCTCAACAACCACTTTCCACATATCTGGGTATGATGGCTTGTATATTATGTTTGGATCTACATGCCATGTGTGTGAAACATCTGAAGGACAAAACCACATCATTTGAGCGTTTGGCCCTCCCGGACCAGGATGTTGTCGCTCTGAGTAGAAGCTAGGGGCAACAACTCCAATAGTGCTTCCCTGCATGTATGATTTGCACTTAAGTCTTCCATCAATACCTCCCAAACATTTGACTTTTGAGTTCAATGGGGTTCGTCTAATGGCCCACATTGTGCGTCCAACGGCCTCTTCCTTTACATGCATTTGTCCTCCGCTCATTGTGCCATAATGTTGTTTAGGCTCTTCATGTCCGACATCTTTGTTTCCTCCAATCATTGGACTTTTTGGTCCTCCCCTTGAAGCGTGACTTGCTGCACTGTTTGTTCTAGATCTATCTCTAAAACTTACTCTTCTTGTTGTTCCCCGGTTTTGACGATGTTTGCTCTGCATGACATAACCTGGACGATGTGAGCATTGGTCTACTTCCGTTGTCCTCACCCTCTTATGTTGAATAGTCTCCTTATCTCCATGTAGAGGCCTTGATTCCTCATACATAGGAGTATTAGCTACTGTTTCATGGACCATGCGAGCCACTTGTGGTGGTGTCAGTCTTGACCTTGCTGCCACCCTGTCCAGCAACTTGCTCAAGCTTGGTCCCTCACCTTTGTGCTTCCCCATCTGATATGCATATTGCTTTGCACTTTGTAGTAAAGCGTTTGCCATATCTGAAATGCACGCATCATACAAGCTAACCTTTTCCTTGTATCCTTCACCAGCAAGCCAACTCCCATGTACACTTTCAGATAAGTTTGTTCGAGGGGTTTGTGCTAAATCCACTGAGCTTTAGACCACCTGCACACAAGAGGTTTCATACATGAATTGACTCCAATGCAAATACATCCATACAACATATCATTTCTCCATAAAATTGACCCCAATGCAAATACATCCATACAACATATCATTTCTCCATAAAATTGACTCCAATGCAAATACATCCATACAACATATCATTTCTCAAAATTGACTCCAATGCAAATACATCCATACAACATATCATTTCTCCATAAAATTTCTCACCCTTGACATGAGGTTGCCCCAATGTGCTATTCGTACTTCCCACCAACTCATCCACATATCCATCACTGATAGTTTTCCCTCATGAACATGTCCATTTCTCCACCACTCACGAATCTCTTTACTTTTTAAGAAAGCTAACTCCTTATTGGTTGCCAATCTCCATTCTTCACACAAGTCAATATGGTGTTGTCGACTTTCTGCCTTCACGCATTGTTTAGCATGCTTCATTAAACTTTGTTTCCAATGGAATAAGCACGTTCGCTCCCTGTCCTCCATAATGTTGTGCGGACCTCCATTGAAAACGGTCCTAACTACACACCAATTGGACCCTGCTTCATCAGCCATAAACCCATAGAAGTGTGCGGGTGCATAACCGCATTGCTCCATTGTGCTATTCAGCATTTCCCAAATAGTACTTGGCTTTTTGTATCCTCCTCCTTCATTTTGCATGTGGCAATTGTCAACAACTCTTGAACACTATAGGATTTTGGAGAGAAATTTTTTCAATGAGCTATCATTCAAGGTAAATCAAGGTAAATGAAAGAAAGGAAAAAATTGAAGTACGTAGTCTCACCTTGGGTCGTAAACATGACAAGCCATTGTTGACCAACCAAAACTTGATGAGTGTGATCAAACAAAACCCAAGACTTTGACAAGTCACCTCCACTATCACACCGCATGCGATTCACCAAGTCCACGCCTGATGCTGGTCCTCGCAAAGACATCTTAAAGACATAACATTTGTCATCAGGGCCACCTTGTCCTGGGAAACGGCTACCTTGTATAAATGAATAGCGAGATCTTCTCTGTATAAGAAGGATGCTATCAAAGCCCTCTCCTGTCGGTATCAATTTTCTTTTCTCCTGGGATACAATGCGTCTAAACCTAAAAAACATAATTTCACCAAATGTAGAAAAATACATCCAAATATAATTAAGTTACAGAATGAATACTCACCTCTGGTTTTCCACAAGAGGACTCAACTCCTCCAAAAAATTGCAGAGCTCATGATCCCCAATACTTGTGGGTAGCTCATCATTTTGATTCATCATGAAGGAAAACAGCATATCCTTCACAATATCCATCTGTATTTTTTGAGGACCTGCACTTCTCTGGGCTTTCAACACTTGAGAAACAAACATTTTCACGCGCTTAAACATTGACCTTGAAGTTCCTGGCTGAACTGGATGTTCATGCAGCTCAGTGTGGGGTGGTTGTTGCAAGATCAGGGTGCCCAGTTTTGTCCACTCAGGCACCCTATAAACAGTAAAAAAACAGGCATTTGTTTACCTTTAGTGGCTAATCTCTCCTAGTAAATGAAGGAATTTCGTTTCAAGTTCTTTTGTTGGAACATCATATTCAAAGTTGGAAATATAGTTGCATAATTTTATTAAGCATTAGATAGTCAAAAGTCCTCATTTTCTTAGGTACAAAGTCAATGTATACACCCTGTCCCAAATTTGAACTGATTCCATAAAATGCTAATATCTTTTACATATAAACTCATATAAGATTCCCACTTTGTACCTTAGATCTTCACATAATATGGAGCTTAACTTGATTTTTTGAGAAAATTTTAAGATATTTGTCTATTTTTTTTAAATATTTCAAGGTCTTTAAAGTGTTATAATATATGCCACTTTTTGTACCCAATAGCTACCACTTAAAATTCTCAATCTCGTAGATCAAAAGTGTGGGTAGATATTGAGACATTAGTAGAATGTGGTGGTTAGTAAAAATTGCAAATCCAATGGTTGGATTTTTAACGATCTCTTTTTCAAAATTCTTCCAGACTATCAGAAGGCCTGCAAATATTAATAATCTAATTAGTAAAATTACATTTTTGATGTGAATCATCTAGAACCTATAGGGACTAGTGTACTTGTAATGGTGCATCTATGGAAAAATAAATTGGATCACTCTAAGTATGGAAAGATCATTATTTTATCATTTCATCATATTTTTGATTAATTTTGATTAATTATACTAATTTATATTAATTTAAGTTATATTGGGTTAATTTAAGAACAAGCGTATTTTCTATTATTTGCTTGATCTCATTTTAAGTACCTTGCCTCCCAAAATTTTCTCTCCAAGCATTGTCCCAGTCCAGCATAAACTAGATAAAACTGGATACCCTGATCTTGCAACAACCCTGTGGAGCATCATTCTTGTAATAGTTGTGTCACGAGGCATTACGTAATACACAATACATCTACACACTTGCACACAGTGTGCAGTTTTGCGACAAAAGTGACAAACTATTTTAGTTTTCTCATCCTCTGTCAGAAGTCCAACTGCAATCCTTTTTGTCAGATGTCCATGAAAGAAGGTGTTGTTATACCTTTTATTGTTCAAGTAAAAAGGACAGCTGAGCCTATGGCACTCCAAAGTACCAACACAATAGCTAATATGCACGGTATAACTTACAGACATGTTTGATGTTACTGGACGTGTCCATAGGTGACCATCATATTTTTGCTTCATTCCATCCATATTTCCTATTTTGCCATATGTTGGTGGAAACTCTAGGATGGAATCACCATCATAATGTCGGCACCTCCTGGACTTGGATGACTCGAGTAACTTTTTCCAACAATGAACGTAGGAGAGAAGGTTGCTCCTTACGAAGAACTGAAAGTATACTCTCCAAGCAATACATTCATCTTCAGAGGTCTTGTGCTTTGAACCTTTTGGATTGCGTGTGCCTTCACCTGGTTGCAAAACAGTTGCTGAGCCATTCAAGTCACTCTTAGAGGAGGAGCTCGAGATATGAACATGGGTGTTTTGTGTCCCTAATTCTTTATCCCCACTGAAGTCTCCAAATGTTGGACATCTTGGGCAATGTCATTAGAAGTGGAATCAAGACTATCAGCAGCACAGAGAGGACTACATTGTAGCATATATGTTTTACTTCGAGTAATATCTACGAGAGGTAGTTTTTTAATTGCCCTCCATATCATAATGAGTGATGATTTCCTATAGGATTCCATTGGTCCTAGTAGCTTTCACTCCAGAAAGGGCGTGTGATGAAGGCAGAAACCCTTGTAGATATCCATGACTGACAAGCGTGGTCTGATGGAGAAGTATTAAAGTTTGAGATTTTTTGCTGCAACAGCCATCAAGCTCCCACTCATCAAAGGTGACAGTGTGCTCCATAGGGAAGGCAATCCAAAGATGCAGAAAGGACAGGAGAGACGAAAATGTGAAATGAAAATATAAAAACGAAGGAATAGGTGGAGCAATCACGATTGAGAATGAAGGCAGTTGAAATGATAAAACAAGGTGGAGCAATCACGATTGAGAATGTAGGCGGTTGAAATGATAAAACAAGGTGGAGCAATCACGATTGAGAATGGTCACGATAATTTTTTTAAATAAAAAATATACAAATATATATGTATCTACAAATATATAAAAAAATATACAAATATGTACATTTATTGGTTCTAAGTATTATTTTTATAAAAGGCTTGTCTCTTTGTAAATACACACACATACATGTCTATATTTATATATTATATTGTATATATTTTAGGCTAAGAATCTATTAGGATATATGTATTTTAGTGTGTGTGTGTGTGTATTTACAAAGAGACTAGCCTTTTATCTATTTTAGGATCTATAGATATATTAGACTATATATCTATTAGGCTACACACACACACACCACACACATTTATTAAAATACATATAGCTTAATATGTGTGTGTGTGTGTGTGTGTGTGTAACCTAATAAATACCTAGACTAAAATATATATATATATATACATCAATATATATATATGTACATATGTACATAGCCTAAACTATATTCTCTCTCTTTTGAGCCTAAATGTTTAAAAAAGTTTTAAAAGAGCATGAGTTTTATCTTTTTTTTTGTAAATCACATATTCTCTCTCTCTCTCTCTCTCTCTCTCTCTCACACACACACACACACACACACACACACACACACACATTTTTCAATGGTTCAATATGTGTGGCACACTTTTTTAAAACGTTTCTATTATTTAAGTTATTGAAATTATTTTTCAATGGTTCAATATGTGTGGCATACTTTTTTTAAACTTTTCTATTATTTATGTTATTGAAATTGTGTGTGTGTGTTTATATACATGTGTGTGTGTACATATAGCTTAATTCATTTTTAGCCATATATATGTGTGTGTATATATCTATCTTTAGGCTATATATATTTTAAGCCACACACACATATGTGGTACACATATTTTAGGGTACTTGAAGGAAAAGATGTTGTGGATACTCTCAACATAGCAACAAGCAGGCGAACGCATGCAGGAGGAAATTGTGTGTGTGTGTATATATATATGTGTGTGTGTACATATAGCTTAATTCATTTTTAGCCATATATATGTGTGTGTATATATCTATCTTTAGGCTATATATATTTTAGGGTACTTGAAGGAAAAGATGTTGTGGATACTCTCAACACAGCAACAAGCAGAACGCATGTAGGAGAAAAAGAGGTATTTTCTTTTTCATTTCTTTTCTATGTGCAGTTCTTTTTTGTTAGAGCCGGCGGAAACCTGGTTCGGGTGTCGACAGAGGTGGAGGAGATGGAGGCGCAGCCAGTGGAGGAGATGGAGGCGCAGCCAGTGGAGGAGATGGAGGAGGTGGAGGCAGAGCCGGTGGAGGAGGTGGAGGCGGAGTATTTGCGCATGCAGTGCAGAAGATGGAGGAGGTGGAGGTGGAGTTAGTGAAGGAGGTGGAGGCGGAGCATGCATTGCACCCCTTGCTCCAGCCTCTCCAGTCCCCCGACAGAGCCGAGGGATGGTCTGCGCCTCGCAGACCATCCCTCGGCTCTGTCGGGGGACTGGAGAGGCTGGAGCAAGGGGTGCGATGAAGGCCCAATATGTCTAAATTCGACGGCGGAGTGGCTAGGATGTCGACCGAGGTGGAGGAGGTGGAGGCAGAGTAGTGGGAGGCGCAGCCAATGGAGAAGATGGAGGAGGTGGAGGGAGGAGGTGGAGCACAGCCAATGGAGAAGAGGGAGGAGGTGGAGGCGGAGCCGGTGGAGGAGGTGGAGGCAGTGTAGTTTAGGCGCATCCAGTGGAGAAGATGGAGGAGGTGGAGGTGGAGGCAGTGCAGTGGAGAAGATGGAGGAGGTGGAGGTGGAGCGAGCATGCATTGCGCCCCTTGCTCCAGCCTCTCCAGTCCCCCGGGGGACTGGAGAGGCTGGAGCAAGGGAGCAAGGGGTGCGATGAAGGCCCAATTTGTTAGTTTCGCCGGCATCTAGTGGAGAAGATGGAGGAGGTGGAGGGGATTTACTTAATCCAAGATTAGTACTAGCGTTTGCCGCGGAAAGAACTACTTTTGATTTATTTCCATTTTCTATGAGATATGATTTCCTAATCATCGCGACGACGAGACCCTTTATCACTTCTGGCGTGTCCCCGAAAATTTCGAGTGGATACAAATTCTCCTAGTTTGTGACCCACCATACGATCAGTTACATAAATTGGTAGATGCTCCCGTCCGTTGTGAACAGCAATGGTATGACCAATCATGCTAGGGACTATTGCAGAGGCACGAGACTGGGTTATTACTAACTTCTTTTCTCTCCGTACATTAAGATTTATCAATGACCCTCCTACTTAATATCCCTATTTATCAATGACTCTTGCGTCGAGACAAAGTATATTAGGTGTGGGAAAAGATTGGAAAAGTGAAGGAAGGCCAAAAGCAACCTGAGGTGGAGAATGCCGCAAAGAGGGTTGTCTATAGGTATATATCTTCTAATGCCATTACATTTTTGTAGAAAATACATATACGCATTAAAAAAAATATTTTAGTGCTGTTTGTTTAATTTTGGATATGTAGGTGGGTGCAGCTACTCATTGGCCAAGGTCTAATGGACGAAGAGACGGAAGCAATCAAAGAATGGGTAGATCCAAATTCCTCGAAATCAATGTACCCGAAGGAATGGGTTGAGAGAGGGGTTTCTGATTGGGAATTTAAGAGATGTCCTTGGTGGTTGGACTATCCTCTAAATCATGTGCCTCCAAGTGAGGAGCTCCTAGAAAAAGGTACTTTTTTGCTTTCTACTAAATTATATGCATGTAAATGTAAATGTATATGTTTATGTAAACCTTCCTACCTATACAAATACATACCTATACATACATATAAATATATATAAACTATCCATATGCATATACATATTAGATACATATACATACAGATATATACATATACAAATACATATGTACATATACATATGCATACATAAATACATACCTACATACATACACTAAATTATATACTAAATTCCTACATACATATAAAGTTCATGTTACATATACATATACAAATACATATGTACATATACATATACAAATACATATGTACATATACATATGCATACATAAATACATACCTACATACATACACTAAATTATATACTAAATTCCTACATACATATAAAGTTCATGTTACATTTAAGATTTGGCATGTTAGATTTTAAAGAAATATTGTTAACTTTTAAAGTTTATTTTGGGATATTTTAGAAAATGCAAAGGAGATGCTATCCAAATTTTTTGCAAATTTGTACATACATACATACATACGTACATACATAGTTCATGTTACATTTAAGGTTTGGCATATCAAATTTTAAAGAAACGTTGTTAAGTTTTGATATATACATACCTACATACATATACATGTAAATAGATACATATACCTACATACATATACATACACATACATATACATAGATACATACCTACATACATATACATATACATATGCATATACACATACACATACATGTACATATACATATACATAGATACATATACATCTACATACATATACATATACAAAAAGGTATGGGGATTTTTACCTTTTTACTAAATTATCTTGATCTATTTCTTGAAGAATTGAAGAATTGGCAATCTGAGCTTGAAAGAGAGCCCCCAACTCAAGAAGACTCTAGAATACCTTCCCTGCAGCCAACAATCTTGACCCAGTCTCCAATAGTTGGATCCTCGCACGTGGCCCCAAAACCATCCACACCACTGTCACGAGTGCCACAATCACACCAAGAGCATACATCTACATCGTCTCAAGTGCAACGTGAGAGGCGAACAAAGAGACATATTGACATTATGCATGATGTTCAAGAGGCAGACCCCACAAATGAAGAACACACACACACACACACAAAAATATATATATCCTAATAGATTCTTAGCCTAAAATATATACAATATAATATATAAATATAGACATGTGTGTGTGTGTATTTACAAAGAGACAAGCCTTTTATAAAAATAATACTTAGAACCAATAAATGTACATATTTGTGTATTTTTTTATATATTTGTAGATACATATATATTTGTATATTTTTTATTAAAAAAAATTATCGTGACCATTCTCAATCGTGATTGCTCCACCTTGATTTATCATTTCAACCGCCTACATTCTCAATCGTGAATGCTCCACCTTGATTTATCATTTCAACCGCCTACATTCTCAATCGTGAATGCTCCACCTTGATTTATCATTTCAACCGCCTACATTCTCAATCGTGAATGCTCCACCTTGTTTTATCATTTCAACTGCCTTCATTCTCAATCGTGATTGCTCCACCTATTTCTTCGTTTTTATATTTTCATTTCACATTTTCGTCTCTCCTGTCCTTTCTGCATCTTCCTATTGCCTTCCCTATGGAGCACACTGTCACCTTTGAGTGGGAGCTTGATGGCCGCTGCAACAAAAAATCTCAAACTTTAATACTTCTCCACCAGACCACACTTGTCAGCCATGGATATCTACAAGGGTTTCTGCCTTCATCACACGCCCTTTCTGGAGTGAAAGCTACTAGGACCGATGGAAGCTTACAGGAAATCATCGCTCATTATGATATGGAGGGCAATTAAAAAACTACCTCTCGTAGATATTACTCGAAGTAAAACATATATGCTACAATGTAGTCCTCTCTGTGCTGCTGATAGTCTTGATTCCAGTGCTAATGACATTGCCCAAGATGTCCAACATTTGGAGACTTCAGTGGATAAAGAATTAGGACACAAAACACCCATGTTCATATCTCGAGCTCCTCCTCTGAGAGTGACTTGAATGGCTTAGCAATGGTTTTTGCAACCAGGTGAAGGCACACGCAATCCAAAAGGTTCAAAGCACAAGATCTCTGAAGATGAATGTATTGCTTCGGAGAGTATACTTTCAGTTCTTCGTAAGGAGCAACCTTCTCTCCTACGTTCATTGTTGGAAAAAGTTACTCGAGTCATCAAAGTCCAGGAGGTGCCAAGACATTATGATGGTGATTCCATCCTAGAGTTTCCACCAACATATGGCAAAATAGGAAATATGGATGGAATGGAGCAAAAATATGATGGTCACCTATGGACACGTCCAGTAACATCAAACATGTCTGTAAGTTATACCGTGCATATTAGCTATTGTGTTGGTACTTTGGAGTGCCATAGGCTCAGCTGTCCTTTTTACTTGAACAATAAAAGGTATAACAACACCTTCTTTCATGGACATCTGACAAAAAAGATTGCAGTTGGACTTCTGACAGAGGATGAGAAAACTAAAATAGTTTGTCACTTTTGTCGCAAAACTACACACTGTGTACAAGTGTGTAGATGTATTGTGTATTTATGTAATGTCTCGTGACACAACTATTACAAGAATGATGCTCCACACTGAGCTGCATGAACATCCAGTTCAGCCAGGAACTTCAAGGTCAATGTTGGAGCGCGTGAAAATATTTGTTTCTCAAGTGTTGAAAGCCCAGAGAAGTGCAGGTCCTCGAAAAATATAGATGGATATTGTGAAGGATATGCTGTTTTCCTCCATGATGAATCAAAATGATGAGCTACCTACAAGTATTGGGGATCATGAGCTCTGAAATTTTTTGGAGGAGTTGAGTCCTCTTGTGGAAAACCAGAGGTGAGTATTCATTTCGTAACTTAATTATATTTGGATGTATTTTTCTACATTCGGTGAAATTATGTTTTTTAGGTTTAGATGCATTGTATCTCAGGAGAAAAGAAAATTGATGCTGGCAGGAGAGGGCTTTGATAGCATCCTTCTTATACAGAGAAGATCTCGCTATTCATTTATACAAGGTAGCCGTTTCCCAGGACAAGGTGGCCCTGATGACAAATGTTATGTCTTTAAGATGTCTTTGCGATGTCTTTGCGCGAGGACCAGCATCAGGTGTGATAGTGGAGGTGACTTGTCAAAGTCTTGGGTTTTGTCTGATCACACTCATCGAGTTTTTGGTTGGTCAACAAATGAATGATATGTTACCTTCACCAGATGACTGTTGCATGTATGGATGATGCACAGAAGGCAGAATACTGTTGTAGAACTGATGCTGGACTGAAACGCGCTGAAATGCAGTGCTGTACAGCTCTAGATCTGCAAACGCAGGCCTGGAGGGGACTGAATGGCTGGTGGTGGTGTTATGTGCTCAAACGCAGACTGTAATCTACTGTCCTGGGGCCTGGCAGAAGGCTGTATGCAGGCGCCTAAGAGCTGAGCAGATGGCTGGACCTGAACTCCTGCGTTTTGGCAAAGATGGCTGCATTAAGGTACAATAGCTGGCTTGCTGACTGTGGGGCTACTCTATGCCGAATAGACTGCAAGAAGGGGTTGCGTTAAGCTGCAAGGAAGGCTGAAAGCACAAACACAAGCTCCAAAGGCAGGGACCAGTCTAGCCTAAGGCTTCTGGGATGTTCTAAATGATGCACAGGCATATGAATGCGTATTATGCAGGATGCAAAGTGCTTTCTGATGCAAACCCTAAGGCTTCTACTGACTCTACATGCATGAATGATTCTCTCCAAGTGGGTTAAGGGACTTGACCGACCGACTGACCCGCTAAGGCTGAGGAATGACCTACGTAGCTCGTGCCTGACTTATCCTGGACTGAGGATGTACAATGGGGTCACAACTTACGACAAATATCATCCTACTGGGTTCTAATAATGTACAAATGTTGCACTACTGATGATGAGCCAGTTTGTCACCATGCATTGAGTGCAGAGTGCATGTGACAGATGATGTCTCTTACGTAAAGCCTTATACATAATACTATGCAATAGACTGTATACATAGAGTCTTATGCATAATACTATGCAATGGACTCTATAAATACATTCTTATGCATAAGACTATGCAATAGAGTCTATGTTTATGGTCTTATGCATAGACTCTTTACATATTCAAAGCATAGAGTCTTATGTATAAGACTTTGCAATAGACTCTATGCATAAGACTGCATAATAGAATCTATGTATATAACACTATGTAAAAAATCTTATGCATAATACTCTTTACATGATATTATGCATAATACTATGCAAAAGACTATATAGAGAGTATTATGCATAAGACTGTGCATATACTCTACATAAGACTATGCAAAGAGTCTTATGCATAAGACTATGTAGATAGTCTTATGCATAAGACTATGCATATACTCTTCACATGGTATTATGCATGATACTCTATACGTAAGAAAATGCATAGAGACTATGCATGGTATTACTCTTCACATGGTATTCTGCATGATACTCTTATGCATAAGACTATGCATAGACTCTATATGTAAGACTATGCATAGAGACTATGCAAAATACTCTTTACATAGTATTATGCATAATACTATGCAAAAGACTCTTATGCACCAAACTATGCATAGTCTTATGCATAGACTTGTATGCATAAAACTATGCATAGACTCTTATGCATAGACTCAAGTCAAACATAAGACTCTATGCATAACACTATTTTGAAACAAAGTTTTCCCAAGCACCCTAGGGCATTAGGAATTTTTTGGACCCAAAGAGGGCCTCTTGGATTAACTTTTGATTAGGAATGGACCAATAGGAAGAGGGCCTCTTGGATTAACTTTTGATTAGGAATGGACCAATAGGAAGAGGGCTGGGTGCACATTTTTGACTTCTTTGACCTTAGGGGGCCTAGGCTTTGGTTTGCTAATGGGGCCTAATTACTACTCTTGTCCCCCTACCTCCTGGGCTCAAACTTAGAGGTCCCCCCCACCTAGAATCGCGCAGATTAAAAACCCTAAAAATTGAAAATTTTTAATTTTTTCCCAAAAGTGTGTTCCCTCTTAAACTTCCCCCCAACATACTCTAGGTTTAGAAAGCTCATTTTGAACCTCTTTCTTCCTCTTTCTTCCTCTTCTAAGCTCTCGATTGCTGCAGAAACTCCATACCTCTCAAGCTCTCCCTCCTTCTCAAGCTCCCTCTCCATCTTTCAGCTCTCCATTGCTGCACAGAAACTCCATCCCTCTCAAGCTCTCCCTCCTTCTCAAGCTCCCTCCCTCTCAATATCCCTCCCCCCCCCTCTCTCTCTCTCAAGCTCCCTCCCTCTCAATATCCCCCCCCCTCTCTCTCTCTCTCAAGCTCCCTCCCTCTCCATTGCTTCCCTTTTTAGTTTACTTTAGGTTCAGGAAGCCTATTCTCAAACTCTAACCCTCTTTTAAGCTTTCCATTGCTGCACTAAAAACCCTGAACTTTCTCTCCTCTCCACTCCTTTGTTGTAAAACAAGATTTTCTTTTCCATTTTTCTCTTTTCTTACCAACCATGGCCTCTTCTAGTAATGTGAGAAGACCTAGGGAGAAGGTGGAAGAGCTTGTGTTGCATAACACAAGAGATGAGAATGGAGTTTGGGCTCCAACAAGATTCAGGGTTAGGGCTTGGGTCTACATGTAGCCAAGCTCTAAGGGACCACATCGAGAGTGCATCAACTGGGAAATATGCTACATCATTGGAAGGGGCGGCTGCAAGGTTTCAAGCATACTAAGAAGGAAGGACTGGTTGCCATAGTGCAACATGTGTGTACCCATGGAGACCTGTACATTCAAGTCCAACGACTAAGGTTTCCTTTAAATTGTTAGTGTAATATAAATACAGCTTTAACAACATGCTAATATTGGATTTTTTATTTCAAATTTTCTTATGATTCTCCATTTTCTTATGTCTCTGTCTGTAAATATTTTCTTATGTCTCTATCTTATGTCTCTATCTGCAAATATATTCTTATGTCTCTATCTGCAAATATTTTCCCCTCTAATTATGTTGAGGAACAACCACTCCAAAGCCTCATTGGAGTTTTCTATGCTATGCATGCATCCATTGGAGAGGCAATGTTTGTATCTCAAAGCCCAAGTGATCTTGTACAAAACAATATCTTTTTCTTTTCTCACTCATATTTTGTAGATAAAAAACCTGGTTTATTTGGTAAGCTAGAAGAGATCCCCAACCTGGTTTATTTGGTAAGCTAGAAGAGATCCCCAATCCCTCTCTTAACAATCTCAAATGGCCTAAACCTGATGCTTGGACCATCTTATACGTGCCCAAAGTTTAAGATGGTAAGTGATATCAAGACATCACTCAAGTTTTCAAAGGCATCTAGGTCAGTAGGGCTAAATTGGTTTTGTCCTTTATACATGTTTTTGTGCACATGTTCAATTCCATGCCAATGCACTAAACAAAAACAATGTTAAAAGTGAATATTCTTTAGTGGTAATGGGGCTCGACTTTGAATTCTTGTTTGGTTCTCCTAGCATATCAGGAGACATGACACCTTCCCCCCACCATCTTGCATTTGGTTGTTCCTCATCAGTTGACTCGTTTGGATCTACTGCATTTTCCTGTTGCTTCTTCCCTTTCTTGGGACCTTTCGAGGCATCCTTCCTAACAGAGCTAACCTTTTGCATACCTTTTCCATTTGTCTTTTTCTGCCTAGGAATATCAATCTGAGCATTGCAGTATGGACAAGGCCATCTTGATGTCGCGCCTTGAGCACAACCCACATCATGTATTTTATTTTCTTCAAATCTTCCCCAAGATGCCAATCCACCTTGAACTTTCCTATGTTTTCTACATCTAAAAGTTGACCATCAATTTTCTTTTTGATTACATCTGTTATCCAGGGATTCCTTTCAAACATCCATGTCAATACCTCATGTGTCTCCTTCGGTACCTCAATGCACCAAGCCACCAGACCTCTTTCTCAGATTGCACACTAAAACTTGATTTGGTAGTCTTTTCCCGTGCACATATCATGGCCTCATTCATGAGCGTAATGCTCATACATTCCAGCTTCTGACCTTTCACAATTTGGCACTCATCTAGCTTGAGCACAAATGAAAGTGTGCTCCCCAAAATTGTAAATAAACGGTAATTCACAATATTCAAAACAAAATAATCGTCTTCATTTTCTACTGAAAAACATGAATAGTAGCAATTGCAAGTTCACCTTCTAGTGAAAGACCATAGAAATTCACCATATCTTATTGTAGTCTCTCAATATGAACAAAGATGTTATTGTAAACATCATAGTGAAATTCTGTACTTGTTGTCTTGATTTTCTTTTTGCTCGACCTGTGTCTAATGTTAGTGTGCCCTCGACGTGATAAAATTGTCCTATAGCTCACTGCATATCATCATTATTGATACGCTTGACATTGTGAATCCCCTTGAGTGTAGGAAATAAAGTGACAGTGAATCCTTGTCTTAGAAATGCATCTTTTACAACCTGACGGATTGCTTGGTACCCTTTCATGCTGATTCCAGCCACATCACAAGCATGTTGAATTAATGAAGAATCGATGGAGAGGTGGTAATATCGCTCTTCACATTGCTGACAATAGCTTGGCGTATTTTAGGACGATGAGGGTTAGTAATAATTGAGAGAATATCCTCTTTGTTATACAACCACACACCTCTTGTTTTGCTGAAAATTCTTGGCAGAACATAAATCATGACTATTTTATTTAAATCACTGAGTGCATAATGAAAGTTTATGTTACTTACTTTGTTGTACGAATCCTTTTCTTCTATGCTCCACCTTTAAACGCAAGTCTAGATTCTATACCAGCCAATGTATTTTTATGTTTACGAGTACCATTTGGCGTTGCTTTGAGTTGTTTGTTGATAAGTTCCTCTAGCCTTTGAGTCTTTGCATCCTTCTCCACATTCTGTGCAAGGATCTCGTTCATTTTATCTGATGATATTTTAAGTCCTTCTTGACATTGTAAAAGGGTGAATTGTGATGCTTGCAATTGAGATTGGAGAATATGGGTTTGCCAAGCACCACTTGTAGTCAATCTTCTACAGTATCCTAACAAGCCAAGCTCTCCTTCACCAACTAATTGCATAAAAGATGATATATCAATGTAAGGAGGGTTTGCTCTTAATGGAGGGTTTGCTCTTAAGGAGGGTTTGCTCTTAATGGAGGGTCAATTGGATAGAGACGCCCATCAACCCAAAGATCTACATTTTTTCTCCTTAGCTATCCTACAAGCTTGGAGAGATTGTGCATCAGTAGGATGGGTTTTTTTAGAGCTGCCATACTCTTCAGGAATACGAATGTGTAAATCAACCTTCCGTTTTATAGCTTCACAAGGGGCTACACACACAGATTGCAAAGGCTCCATAGCTATTAAGCAGAGGAAGAAGCTAAAGCAGAGAGATCCTCAGAGGGGGAGAGAGAGAGAGAGAGAGAGAGAGAGAGAGAGAGAGAGAGAGAGAGAGAGAGAGAGAGAGAGATGAAATGAAATGAAATTTTATTATTGTCTTCAAATGACTATAACGAGAGAGAGAGAGAGAGAGAGAGAGAGAGAGGGAGAGAGAGAGAGAGAGAGAGAGAGCGAGAGAGAGAGAGAGAGGCTGTTAAAACTTTGTTGTTGGAGGTTTAACACAAATCCGTTTTTCTAAGTAGAAAATGATATTTTTGATATACAAATATACTAACATGGAGTTTTTCATCAATAAATTATATTTATGAGAAAAATTAAAAAATAATAATTTTTGGGGTCCCCACAATTTTGGAATCTCATGGATGTAGTGATTCCGGACAGTTAGTTATGTTTATGGGGTTGTGGGGACCTGACAGTTAGTTATGGATGTATTGGCTCCTGACAGGCTTCTGACGTGACCCTTGAATTACAAGCTTTTTGGAGGGAAAGAAGTATTTTCATCATACATATTGGTTGGGTGGTGTTTTTTCCACCTCAAAATGTTTTTTAAAAAAAAGAAAAATAATTTTTTTAAACCTTTTGGGGCCTACCTAAATACAAGAATGTTTTGCTAATGTGGAAGGGAGATATGGTGGGAGTTAATGAGGAAGGAGATTTCAAACTGACAAGAAAAATTCAATTTGTAGAGAGTGAAGATAAAAAATTCAAAAAGTAAGAGAGAAAGCATGAAAAAGTCAAAAAGTAAGAGAGAGAGTACTATGAGAATATTCCCTTTAAAAAGTGAAACTAGGCGAGTATGGCTGATGTGGCAAGGCAAAAAATAGGGGTCATCATAGCCTTTGTCTCCCTTAGAAGCCCAGTTTTTAAAGCCCTAATCCCTTAAAATTAGGAATCCCTAGGATGCCCTTTTTGGGTCCAAAAAATTCCTAATGGTATACTAGCAAAGAGCATGGTGGTGAAGGTCTCTACTACTAGAAATGAAGAGAGCTTGAGGGAGATCGTAAAAACCTGAAAAAACAAAATACATAAGAGGATACATAAGCAATGCATGCATACATGGCTTTCATTATAGACAACATTCATGGATTCAATTAAGAAATCATGGATACAAAAAGGAAAATGATCATAATGGTCTTTGATTAGTGTGGTATATCCATAACCATGAGGGAAACACCTCTGCATAAGATTATGTAATAGACTCTATGCATAGAGTCTTATGCATAAGTCTATGCAATAGACTCTATGCGTATAGCCTTATGCATAGACTCTCTACATAGTTAGAGAATAGAGTCTTATATATAAGACACCTATGCATAAGATTACTCTACGCATAGAGTCTTATGCATAAGACTATGCAATAGACTCTATGCATATAGTCCATGCATAGACTCTTTACATAGTCAGAGTGTAGATTCTTATATGTAAGATTATGCATAGAGTCTTATGCATAAGAATATGCAATAGACTATATGCATAGATTCTTATGCATTAGACTATATGCATATAATCTTATAGACTATATGCATAGACTCTTTACATAGCTAGAGGATAGAGTATGATGCATAACACTATGCATAGAGTCTTATGCATAAGACTGTGCAATAGACTCTATGCATAGAGTCTTATGCATAAGACTATGTAATATAATCTATGTTAGTTTATGCATAGGCTCTCTACATATAGTCAAAGCATAGAGTCTTCTGCATAAAACTAGGTATATAGTCTTGTACATAAGACTATGTAGTCTTATGCATAAGACTATGCAATAGACTTTATGTATATGACTTTGCAATAGACTCCATGCATAAGACTAGGCATAGAGTCTAAAACCAATAGTGCATAAAACAAATAAAACAAATGTTCCCATAGCACTTGTTGGGAGTGCATCATAAGCAAATAAGGTGTGTTACTCATGGAGAGATTGATGTGATTTTAAGCTTCAACAAAGACAACCAAGAAACAAAGAACTAAAAATTAACAAGAAAACATTACCCTATGCATGGTGGAACCAAAATTAACAACAAAACATTAGCTTATGCTTTGTGGAACTAAAAAACCTAGCTATGAAAGCATGCATGCTTATCCCAAGCCAAAAGACAACCAAGAAACAAAGAACTAAAAATTAACAAGAAAACATTACCCTATGCATGGTGGAACCAAAATTAACAACAAAACATTAGCTTATGCTTTGTGGAACTAAAAAACCTAGCTATGAAAGCATGCTTTGTGGAACTAAAAAACCTAGCTATGAAAGCATGCATGCTTATCCCAAGCCAAAAATAACAAATTCCCAGGCACTCCAGGATGCCACAGCCATGATAAGAAAAAATAATGCAAAACATGATATCGTACTTGTTGTTGTGGATAACTTGGCTGCCGAAATGCATGCAGTGTGGTGCCAACCTAAGAGAAAAGACATGCTAAACTTTAAAAAAAAAAAACCTAAAACTCAAAATCCACAAAAAACCCTAACATGTAGGAAACCCTTACCTACTTGTAAAAGGGATATGATGAAGGGTTTAGGGTTAAGAGGGCCTACGCGCAAGAGAAGATGAGACTTCAAACTTCTTTTAAAAAAACCTAAAACTCAAAAAAACTCAAAAAAAAACTCGCAAAACTCAAAAAAACCCTAACCCTAACACATAAGAAACCCTAACGCATAAGATGAGCTTGCAAAGGAGAGGACGAGGGAGAGAATGATGGTTTAGGGTTGAGAGGGTCTTTGTAAGAGGAGAGGGAAAAGAGAAGATTTTCAAAACAAAATATTGAAAATGAGAAAAAGAGAGGAGAAATGTTCTTGGGTTGATGTTTTTCCACCATTGGTATAAGCATCGGTATATATATTTTATCCAAAGCCGGTATAAGCATTGATATATGTGCCGGTATTAGTGTCAAACCCAATATACATACTAATGGATATATTAATTCTTTATCGATGCCACAAATTTTCTTTGGATGCTTAATACTAAAACTTACTTATTGGTAGTATTAATCGACTAACAAAATGTAGCTATACACATCATTGGTACTAATGGTAGTATTAAAACTTACTTATTGGTACTAATGGATATATTAATTCTTTATTGATGCCACAAATTTTCTTTGGATGCTTAATACTAAAACTTACTTATTGGTAGTAATCGACTAACAAAATGTAGCTACACACATCATGCATCATAATTTCTATTAATCTATCTTGTTCCTCTCTCTCTCTCTCTCTCTCTCTCTCTCTCTCTCTCTCTCCATAGAAGCGTGTAGATAATTCTTCATCTTCAAAAAGCATACAATGTCCTTGCACATGTTGTAAAGTACTCGATTAGAAAGGAACGTCAACATGTCGAGAGTGATATGAAGAGTTTGAAAGATCCATATTGCAACACATAGGAAACTTTGATTTGGTAAGTTAATGGATTTCTCAATATCTCTCTCATACACACTCTCTCAAAATCTTGCTCACTCTCTCAATCATTGTGTCCAGTTAGGATGTGGATGATATAGAGATTACATGCAAGTGTAACCCAATCTGAACCCAATCAACAATACAATCAAGATATTGGAGGTGAGGCACAATGAAGGACATAGTTCAAGTAACACACCCACATAAGAACCAAGAGAAGAGAACTTGATTCAAGACACACATACATATACAGGGGAGCATATGGAGCGACATATACAAGAAGAAGGGATAGAAAACATGATTGATGCAATATTTGGAGTATAAAATTTGGCATCAACCCCTTTATACAAGGGGGATTGAGAACATCAAAGTTGTGATGTTGTCTTTCTTTGCTTAATTTACAATTTATTTATGGTTCATCAACAAACACAAGTGTCTTTGCATTATTCAAGTCACGAGACGAGGCAAAGAAGATGTTGAGTTATTTGGGCATGGATTACAATTGTATACAGCATGCCCAAATGATTGCGTGCTATTTTGTGGAGAGAACTCACGTTTAAGGGCAAATCCATAACATAGCTAATGACATAGCATATTGGAAATCAATTCACATTTGGTATCTTAAGCAAGCGAAGGATAATGGTGAAAGTATCAGTGAGCGATAGATGGAGTCTATAAGAGGATGTGACTGGCATGTAGGTAAGTTGAAACACAAACATAACCCTATTTATAAGATCAATGGATTAGTAAGATGTATTTCTTTAAAGGAGATCAAATTACAATCTATAATGTATTTAAAAAGTAAGAATCAACTCAATAGAACCAGTGTGCTTAATTGAGAAGCATTTTTACACTTATTGGCACACACGTAGTAGATGAGGTGCAATAGCAGGTACTATCCATAGTCAATGGATGTTCTTTTGGAAATATTTATAAAGATCTTAAAGGGTTTTGTGAGACAAAAGGAAAGGCCTAATAAAGGGATTATGGAAGGAGCTTGGCTAGTTCAAGAATCACTGATATATATCTCAGAGTTTCTTAGTCGAATAGATCCGTGTATGCCTCGACTTTGGCACAACAAAGATGATGAGTGTATAGTTGGAAAGGTACCACAAGAAAATGGGATCACTCGTACAAGATCGATGAATTCTTAAATAAAATGTATTTACTAATATGTTTTATAAAACATAGTAAGTAAATTTATTCTCAGATACCAACGTGCATATTGATGCACATATCGATAACATAACGATGAATTCTACTGATGTAATCAATACCTAGGCCCATAAGATCATATGCCTGAAAGAAACTCACCTAAAAAACATTGGTACTAGGTAGATGTCTTGTAGTGTAAAGTGATTGGCTCAATATAAGATAGATCTGATCAGACTACTATTCGAGCATCTTAAGGTATAAGCATGATAGAGCGCATAAGATCTCTATATATAACTAGCCTTACAAAATCTTATTATCCCTAAATATTCTTAAATTATGAGCCTCTTAGATAATCTGACATTGATATGATTAGAACTCTAGAATATGAATATGTTGATTGTTTGAACCACTCAAATTAAAGTCCAAATTCAAGTTGTAACCCATTGACTTGGAAAAAACACTTGATGAGATTTCATTCATGTAAATAAGCCAAAAGAAGATGAGTACCATGGTCGTCTCTTATAAATAAGCCAAAAGAAGATAAATATCATGATTGCCAGAGGTAAGTCCCAAGAACAATAGTAGTGGCAAAGATGTCTTTAGGCTTCAAGCAGTCATGGGGCAAGGGAGAGAGATTAACTCAATTTTTAGAGATCATCATGATATTACCTAACGAATGGGGGCAAAAAATAATTGCATATAGTGCTTCTAATGTGCATCGTCCTACACATGACTTCACAATCATTCTTCAATTATGTAAGTTTCAAATTATTCAATAACTCACCATAATTCAATATGCACATGTGCACATGTGCATGTGTGTGTGTGTGTGTGTCGAGATAAGCTAACAAGCTTTGGTGTGTGTGTGTGCACACACACCAAAGCTTGTTAGCTTATCTCGACAAGAGCAATACAAAAAGAAGATTCTATTCCATATGCACATGTGCATGTTTAAGTGTTGGTGAATGTGTGTGTGTGTGTGTGTGTGTGTGTGTGTGCACACCAAAGCTTGTTAGCTTATCTCGACAAGAGCAATACAAAAAGAAGATTCTATTCCACTATAGTATGTATATATGTGTGTGTGCATGTGTGCACGCGCGCGTGCGCGTATGTGTGTGAAATTTGCAAATCAAAAGTATTAAAGACTCTGGCTAAGAAGTACTTGAGTGCTAAATTTTTCATTGAAAGAGACATATTGGAGGAGTCGTTCCTCATAACATGGAGAAAGATAGAGAGGAGACTCCATTGTTACAACCCATCACCATATACATCTCCCTCATATAGAGGTTTTCCACCATGACTGTAAAGTATAACTCCAAGAAGAAGGACCCTTGTGCATGCATTGCTGCTCAAACTTCATGTTTTATATCTCACATAGCTTGATCTTCTCTTGCTTGTTTGTCTCTTTACTCACATTCATGTCCTTTAAGCTCTTTAGCGTGTGTGGCCTCCTTCCCTTTCCATGGTCTTTACTTATTTGTCTCTTTACTTACATTCATGTCGTGTAAGTGTGGTCTCCTCCTCCTTCCATGGTCTTGGCTTAATAAATCCTATTTGTTGTAGTGTATGGTAAGAGGTATTAAGGAGATTAGCTAGTAAGCCTACATGTTTTGAAGAGTGCATAGGCAATTTGGAGGCAACTAGAAGTGGAGGGTAGAGAGGAGAACGGGAGGGGAATTGGGATGGGAATGGGGATGGGGATGTGGCGATAATAGGGTGGGAGGGGATGGTTTTATTCCATATAGCTCAAACAAGATGGGCTATAAAAAATATATATATGTGAATAAGAAAGTACAAGTAGGGTTGTTGAGGTCTTTGAGTTTATTTAACAAAGTTTAAGCATGATTGAATAAAACATTTGTGGAGATCATGTGAAAGTTTTGGATTTTTAGCTATTTATTTGTTTTATTTTCATTCAAGTCAGAGACGTAAACAGCATGGACATAAATTATTAATGGTAAACATGGTGGGTCTTGAGAACAATATTAATAATACAAGAGAAGAAAGAGGCCTGCGTTTCTAGGTTTGAGAGAGAGAGAGAGAGTGAGAGCCCTTTTTTTTTTTCTTTTTGCTAACTTTTTGAAGTAGACCTCACGAGAAGGGTTTCTTCAGAGAGGCAAGTCTTTGTTGGGTAGAGGGAGAAGGACAAAAAGAAGAAGATGAGGATGACAACAACAACAAAAAGAGAGAGAGAGAGAGAGAGAGAGAGAGAGAGAGAGAGAGAGAGACGAAGGGAGAGAGGTGGCTAAGCGAGAGGTGGCTAAGCGAGAGGGGATGTCACGTGCATCCTACACTTGGATTTGGATGGTGTGGACATGAGTGTACAGGAAAAGATCCCATGGTAAAGTAAAGTTCCCATCCAGCTTTGTGAGAGAGAGAGAGAGGTCTATTAAAATGGGATCTCTTATTTATTTGAAGAGTTGTAAACCCCACCCCCCCCCCCCCCCCCCCCCCCCCCCCAAAAAAAAAGCCAAACGCCCACGCGGCACGGACGTCTGTGCACCTGCAGAGAGTAGTGTGGGTCTGAACGGCCGGGGACCGAGCGTGAAGACGACAGATGCTTTCCATGCAGACCACCCAGATAACTAGCTAGTACTCCACTGTTTTTCTTTACAGGACCCGCCCTTTCACTTTAAATGACATCGCGTCGTGCAGGCGCGGCGCCACCTGGTTTGATTTGCCAGTCCCTGCGATTCTCCTCTCACCTCAGAAGCAAGCAGCAAGCACAGCTGTAGTATAAGCTGCGAGGTGAGTACTCAGTAGATTCTTGAGGCTGGCGACACCATGGATGCGGCTGTCGAACTTAGCAATAGACCAAGGATTTAGTGAACGATCAAAACGCTACATCTAAAAATTCTGTTAACCCTAGGGTACAACAATTCTTTCGGGGTCCTTTTCAAATGATAGCATTGCAGCTGTGCCATGGAAAAGCGTGAAGCAGAGCACAGGATAAGCCTTTGAAGAAAGCCGAATTGCAAGCAAGGTGATCGGAAGAGAAAGTACACGAGAACACAAGAAATGATTCCCTGGCTTAGCCAGCAGACCGTAAACACCAAATTATGTAGTCTTGTCCATGATCGAAATCCTAAATGGCGCCAATCTTCTTCTTATGATTTATCACATTTGAACTTACAAGTTGCGCGCATCCATATTACCAACGTTACAATTCAGACAAGTTTTCCAGTACCTGCTCTCACAGTCGTTCCAGCAGCTCAAGGCTCAAGGCCTGGACTCTGCATTTCCGCCGCCGATGATGGAACGCTACAACAGTCTGTATATTGTAGTGTCACACGCGACAACAACAAAAAAAATCATGCTTTCTCGCCAGGCTCCACCAGTTTAAGCTTTTCTTTTCCAAATTGATGGTCATCATCCCACACACTAGTCAAGTCATCCCTACATGATCCCATGGTGACAAATTGATGGTGATCATCCCACACACTAGTCAAGTTATCCCTCCATGATCCCATGGTGACAACAGTGTCCTACATCGTCCAAGCATTTTACATAGTCATCACCGATCGCATAGTGACAACAATGTGCTATGATTGCCCCTCAAGCTCAATGCCCTAGATCAAGACAATAGCTTCCATGCGTACCAAAGTTCGCGACTCAATTGTGATGTCGAGTGACTAAAAACTCTCCAGGTGTTCACTCTAATTTGCCGACGAGCAACTCATTTGCAGGGTGGCCGTCCCACAGCTTGTCGATTGCTTTCAAAAGTGGCCAATGTTTGGAAGGGTGACACCCCTTGTACGTGGGTGTGTATGCGTGTGTAGAGGTAGCTTGAAATTCCCTATGCCCAATTAAAAAAAGAGAGTTAAAGATAGTTTTCTTTTCGTGAGGTCTAGGGAATCTCTCCCACTACATTACACGAGTAGTAAGGGATACATTTTTGTGTCATGATCTAGGTAGATAACAATAAAAAATGAGCATAATTAGTTTATAAAGGCAATTGATAATAACAAAATTTTTAGGTGGTAGGAAACAACATTCATGTGCTCATATCCTTGTCACTTACCTTTATATTCTTGGGTTCAACAATGGTTCTAGACTAATTAAAAAACTATATAGACACTTAGCATACACAAGCCTAGTCTCTCATTAGCACAAGGGACTTTTAACACATTCCTATATAGGGAAAAAAAACATTTTGCTAGATAGTTTACTAGAAAAAATGAACATATCTTGCAAAAAAATGGAGCACTTCTTTCATTCTAGGAAAACACTTACTATATAGCAAATAAACTAGTAATAAATAACTATATAGTAAACTACACAATAAAAAGTTGCTATATAGCAATAGTTTTAAAAGCATTCACTATATAATAATTGATCTAGGAAAACTTTCCCATATAGCAATCTATATAGGAAAATATTGCTATATAGCAATCAATAATCAACAATTTACTATATAGTCATCTATATAGTAAAATATTGCTATATAATAAAATATTATAATACATAAGAACTATAAATTAGCTCCATTGACTTTATGTATAGAACTATATATAAGAGCACTCTTACACTTTATTCTTACTCTTACACTTTATTCTTTATGGAAAAAGACATAAACATACTCTTATGTTTAAAGACTGTTATGCTTTTATAAGTAGCTATATGCATAGAGCTATTAATGGCATAAAATTAATCGTCTCTTTAAAAATGCATAGCTCTTATGCATACACTCTTGTGGAGAAAGGCATAAGAGCTATGTGTTAGTGGACTCTTACGTATAGCTATAATGCATACACTCTTATGCAGAAAGGCATAATTACTTAAATTCGATAAAAAAGTAAAAAACATCAATGTACTCAAGGATGCCAAAAGCAACAAAGTAGAGAAGGATAAAGTAAAAAACATCAATGTACTCAAGGATGCCAAAAGCAACAAAGTAGAGAAGTATTAGACTCCTACAAAAAATATCAATATAAAGTTAAAAAATAATCAAAAAATGAGTAAATAATTTTTTTTAAAAGTGAAACACAAGAGAAATCATAAGATACAAAGGCGTACTTTCAAGAGTGCAAATTAAAGGATCGTGCATAGTTGGATAACTATCCAAAAAAACAAGTATAAAAAATTTTGCTTAAGTGAAACATCAGAGAAATTCATAAAGAACAAAGATGTACTTTCATGAGTACAAATTAAAGGACTGAGTGTAGTTTCCCAAAAAAATAAATATATAAAATTTTTCTTAAGTGAAACACAAGAGAAATCCATAAGAAACAAAGACATAATTTCCCAAGTGAAAACTGAAGGATGGAGAGTAGTCAAATAATTATCCCAAAAAGCTGCCTTCGCAGGAGCGGAGCTATAGGGAAGGTATACTATCCTACTGGAAAATGTTTTTTTGGCCAGATTCACGTTTGGGACACGTTATTTACGGGCCCCGTTTCGTCACTGTAGGGTATTTTCGAAAGTTTTTTGGAAGTTCTGGTAGAGAACTGTTTCTGTTCAAAATCTAGCTATTGCACTACAACAATGCA
This sequence comes from Cibotium barometz, assembly GCF_041138505.1. Lineage (NCBI taxonomy): Eukaryota > Viridiplantae > Streptophyta > Polypodiopsida > Cyatheales > Cibotiaceae > Cibotium > Cibotium barometz. Next base: position 54,001,922 of record NC_141048.1, on the reverse strand, counting down.
TTTTGGAAGTGCACAGGGTTTGCACATGTATTGTTGATATTGGTTGTATGTACATGTACTCTGGTCAAATTTGGTGACACACAAGCTGTGCTGAAGTACCGCTGCAGGAGTTATAGGAGATACTGCTATTCACAAGTTGCTTACAGAAATTGTCTATTTGCAGGTTATTTGTTTGCTACACAATAACATGTCTGACGGAATTAATCAGATTGTTAGTGAGAAGCTGGATAAGAATAACTTTCATGCCTGGAAGTTCAGAATAACCAATTTTCTAATGGGTAAAGGATTTTGGGATTATGTAGAAGGAGACAATGAGGACCCTCCAGAGTTATCTGAGAAGAATGCCACTCCTGGAGATATAAAGGCATTCAAGGATTGGAATCAGGGTGTAAGAAAAGTCATGTACTGGCTTTCAATTAGTGTCACAGACACTATGATAGGACACATACAAGATGCAAACACTCTAAAAATTGCATGGCAGAATCTGGTTCAGATGTTCTAGACTAACACAAAGTGTTGCAGTTAAAGCAAGAGTTGCATACTGTGGAAAAGAAAATGTGGAAAAGAAAAGCATGCCAATTAATGAATATGCCTAAAATATCAAGGGCTTGTTGAATCCCTTGGGTCTATCAATGTATCAGTGGAGGATGTTGATTTGGTGAGTGTCTGTCTAAATGGGCTTGGCAAAGATTACAAGCCATTCAAGACCTCCATTGCAGTTAGGGAGAATATTCCCAACTTTCGGGACTTGATATCTATGCTGATCATAGAAGAAAAGGATTTAGGTGAGGATTTTTCTACACAAAATCAAGAACACATCGGAACAGGCCTTCTACTCTAATTCAGGTAGAGGCAAAGGTAGAGGCCATGGTTGAGGCCAAGGTGGTGGCCGACAAGGAAATCAGAATTCTGGACAACAACACTCCAATGATTCACATCAGCAATCATACACAGGTGGAAGAGGCCAGTCTAGAGGTAGAGTGAGCCAAAAAGGTCGAGGTGGTTGGCAAAGAAATCAAAATGCAAATAGCATAGAGTGCTATTACTGTGGCAAACCAAGACACATGGCAAAAGATTGCTACAAAAATCAAAATGACATTAAAAGTGGGAAGTTACAGAGCAAGGCAACTATGCATCATCTAGCAAACATGGAGGTGATGAGACAGAAGTGAGCAGTTGTTTGTGATGCAACACATGCTTAGTTCCATAACGACGGCGGATGTGTCAAGATCTCAAGGTATATGGTATGTGGATTCTGGCGCCTCTAACCACATGACCAGTCATGCTAGGTGGTTTAGAGAGATGCAAAAAATGGAATAGTTGGGTTATGTAGAAACAAGTGATGATACTGCGCATCCCATTGCACATGTTGGTAAAGTGCCATTGTCTATGCAGGATGGCAAAATGAAGTACTTGGCTGATGTACTTCATGTTCCAAATATTACAAAGAACCTAGTTTCTGTTGGACAGATGGTTAAGGTTTGCAAGTGAAGTTTAATCCTCAAGGATGTTCTGTGGAATACTTCAAAAATAAGTGTCGCTTGGTTGCAAAGGGTAACAGAAATGGCAAGATGTTTACTTTGGATATAAACATGCCTGAGATAAAGGTAGCCATGTTTGCGCATGGAACAGGTGTCATTGTAGATATTGACATATGGCACAAGCGCATTGGTCATGTGAATGTACACGACCAAAGTCTATGCAAGCCCAAAATATTGTTGCAAGTTTGCCAAAGTTTAAGGTTGATGATATGCATAAGGTATGTGACGCATGCCAACTTGGTAAGTAGGCCAAACATGCTTTCCCACATGAAATGGGAGAGTCCGTGGGGATAGGGCAGTTGTCATATATTGTGACAACATGAGTGGCATATAGTTGGCCAATAACACACTATATCATGCTAGAATGAAGCACATTGAGGCGCATTATCACTTTGTGAGGGAGAAGGTTCTAGCAAGAGATGTAGATTTGGTATATGTCAGCACAGAGGATCATGTGGCTGACATCTTCACACGAAGGCATTGGGCACATAGAATCTTCACATGTTTAGGAGCTTACTTGGAGTACAACATGTGGAGTTGAGCTCGAGGGGGAGTGTTGAGGTATTGAGCTCAACTAGTGCTATGACAGACATTGATTACCTGCCTTGGTGATAACTTCCGCATCTATACCACTGGCATGGATGGTAAGATTATGGGTAATATGCGGCCAGTGGGATGAGAGGCTGTGTGGTTTAGCTATTTTGGATTACTAGAGACTGGCATAGTTATAGCACTAGCTCATTTAGTCGGGTTCACATTATGGACCGACCCTTGTATGTTGTAGTAGTTGAGTACTAACCCATATAGTGTGTACTCTTATCTTTCTGTTATGTTGGTTGAGTAGAGAAGAATAAGATTGAAGAAAATTCAGCTATCCATGTCTCTCTTGTGTCTTGCTCTCTCTTGTGTGTGTGTGTTTGCTTGCCAAGGTTTGAAGCTCTCCCTCTCCCCCACATTCTCTTTAATGGATGCTTTACATAATCCATTAATTTAAAGTCTAAACTTGTAGAACATGTTTCATCAATAAAATTTTCATTTCAAAAAAAGAATGATTTGGGAACAAGCCTTGTCTAAAATCCTTAGGTGGAATGAATCGATCTAGTGAGAAGAACCATGTGGAGCATAGGCAAGATTCATCTAAAAGTCTAAACTATCTTGTTTGAATTGCAATGGTTTAATTGCCACAGTCATTTGAATTTTTTCATGATGTACTTGCTTGAAGCATGTTTTCAATTGTTTTATGAACTGTTTTATAATACATGTTGTTATGGCATAGTGGCAACCTCTGGTATCACACAAGTTGGATATATTTTGTGTGAATGTATTTGATTGAATTTTTTCAATTCTTTTTGTGATACACATTTTTGTGCATAGTGGCAAAACCTATATGATGGAATTCACTTAAAGACCATGTTTTGTATATTTCAGCGTGTTCTCGCGCTTATATATTAAAGGCACACCATAGGATTTCAAGTGGAGAGTGCTAGCTTTAGAATAGGTGCTTACACCTGCTAGAGTGGCAAATGAGCTGGAGCACCAGACTTTTAACTTTGGCCACCTAAGAGTGTGAACCCTTGAGGTCACCTACTACAAAACCTAAAATATAAATCTCATGACTCATTCTTTTATTCTAATTCAATAGAGTGCTCTTACTCTCTATCTACTATCTTATGCTATTTCTTGCTTGCTTTTGTGACCTCTTATATGAGCTTGCTGCGTACATGTGAGAGAGTGAGTGTGAGAGAATAAGCTGTGAGGAGGGTCGACGAGCTTCCTTTGGAGTGCGATGGCGGTGGCGGTGGGGCAGACTGGAGCATTGTCCAACTGCACACATCGACTCCTAATGAAAACCATGAGCATAAGTATTCACAAGGTGAGTGACAAACCTTGCTCTTGCGATTGTGAGCTAGGTCATGGAACATTGGCTTCCCGGTTAAGTTGTTTTATGCTCCCGAGTGTGTTGGGACAAAGCCCCACGACATTGGTTTATTTTTGCACTCCTTCTATGGTGCAAGAGACTTCCATAAGTGGCACCATTGCTGAAAAATAGCCACAAGGCATTTTGAATCCGTGTGTGCGTATAGTTGATTTTTGTTTTCTTTTTTTTCAAGAATTGTAAAAAATGATATTTTGGAAATCTGTCCATTTTGTTGCATTGTTGTTGAAATCTTAAGAAATTTATGTTCAGTTTCAATAATTTCAACATGTTTTGTAATTTTTGCATGTTTTTCAATTTCTATAATTTTTGCATTTTGAGTGAGTTTTGTAATTTGTGCATTTAGGTTAACTCTACACCCTTTACAAGTTCAATTTTTGGTTTTCTACATATCTTGTTTTTTTTTATTTTTAAATTTTAAAAAGAAAAAAACAGCCAGATGAACATGAAATTGAAAGAATCGGGTTAAATAGACCATAAAAACCGTTTCCTAGCATAGTATTTATCCCAAATTTGATTCCTTAGAGAAATAGGGATAAAACTAGAACTTATCGGGGACTTGTAATACATAAATTTCTATGTTTTTTGCACATTCTGTGTTTTTTCATTAGTGTTATCAATGCAAGTTAATTAGGCTTAATCCTCTGTCTAATATGGGACATCTTGACTAGTTGTCTGCATTTAATGCGTGTAGGCTTTTAGGCCACTAGCCAAAAAAGTCCAAAAGCCTGTCAATAGCCATTTTCAGGTAAGTTTTGAGTGGTTGGACATATTCAATGCATAAAGAAGAGAAAAGGTAAAAGGGAAAAAGGGAAAAGGTAAAAGTTCCAAGAGAAAAAAGAGTATAGAAATGTTTTGGAAAGTGCATGCATAAATTTGCCTAATATATGTTTTAGGCCGTTTGCAATCGTGTTGACACAACTTGCGTAACACGCAAAAAAAATACATTTTTCCATACTAGTTAAGGAGCTTCCTTAACTATGGGAGCCAGCGCCTATAGAGTTGGACTAACCCAAAAAAAGCACACTATTTCTTATGCCACACGGGTTCAGAAACATCCAAAACGTGTTTCAGAAAAACTTTGGACAGTCCAATTTTTTTCAAAAAAAACATTAAAAAATTCCCAAACTTGTCCAAGACATCCGTAGGAGATTATAACACCCCATATTCACATGAACCTATGATTTGGGCGTGTATTAGAGGCCTACTTAGGTGATAGTGCATATATCGAGCTAGGTGCGTACTGCGTACTCGAGCAGTAGAACCCAGTTTAACATTATACAAGAATCTCCACTAGGGGCCAGTGATACATCGTCAAATTTCAAGTAAATGGAAGGATTCTGAGTCCTAGAAAGTGAGAACGCTAACCAAGCCTCACTAATCAACCCAACCTACTACGAGTAAAATCATCCACAAATGTGATGAATAGTGTAAGCTCCCATGCTCCCCCCTTGCTTGGCATCACCTATGCCCTTCCCCACCCGTTGTGCATCCCACCTTCCCCCCCTGTCGTCCTACTGTCCCTCCCCCTGTTCCCTGCCCCTCATCACTCTGCTGCGCCCAGTCCCCCCTTCTTCAATCTGTTGCCCGCCCCCCCTTTCGCTCGACTTCCTATGTTGCCCCCTGTTCACTGCTCTACCTGCCCTCTCCTCTACATGATCCTCCCCCCCTTTCACCCCCTATCCGCTCTTTCCCCCCCCCCCTCTTTACTGCCCGCCCCCCTCCCTCTCTACGCTGCTCAGTGCCTCCCCCTCCTGCCTCTTCTTTCTTTTTGGACACCCCTCCCCCCCCGGTCTCCTGCCTCCCTCCCTTTTTTCTCTAAGCCCCCCCCCTTTTTGTCTTTCCATCCTCCTCTTTTTTTCCCGGCCCCTCTCCTCTCTGTTGAAATATACAAGTGAATGGGTGTGTGTGGGAACAAGCCCTTAGCAAGAGACTCTAAAAGGGAGTCTGTTAGTGAGTGGGTAGCAGTGAAAAGGTGAGAGGTATCTACTGATGAGAGAATCAAGGGTAGCATGAGTGAATATAGAGGTGTGGAAAGATTCAAGGAAAAGGTGCCCCCATATGTAGGGGAGGTGGCACAACTCAAGGAGAAATCAGTGGGATTAGATGCTTGGCATCTTGTGGATGTAAACCCTATAAATTTAGGCATTGGCCTAATGAGTATTTGTTGGTTTTTGAGCATCCATGCCTACATTAAGCTATTAGTTAATTGTGCACTAATCTCATCTTAATCATCATTTAATCACTTACTAATTATGTTGATTCTTGCATTTGATCCACCATAGCTTATCACATTGCTGCAAATTTAACACTCTCTTCCCTCCCGTGCTGCATGTTGGTGCTTCCTGGCTTCTGGAGTTTTCAGCTTTATTCGGCAAGCTTCAGCCTCTTCTGGTCTTTACTCTCATGATTGAGGACTCCATGGCAACCACTCCATGATCCATGACAAAAGCTGTCGTTGCTTGCATTTCCTTCTCCAAAGCAGATCTAAAGGTTCTTGTTGGCAACTGTTGCCTCACTTGAGGCCTTCACCCTAGTCTGCAAAATGTTTGGCACATGGATAGCTCAGGGATCTTTTTCAGGGCAGTCTCATTGACGAACTTGCAAAGATCACCAATATTCACCCTCTAGGGTGCAGATACTACCACGTGGATTTCGACTCGCCATTGGTGTCAGATCGAGTCATGCAGCCGAGTCCCCTTGCACTACATACGGCACATGCCTTCTTTGCATGGTGGCATTTCAGGCTTCCCAAGGCTTAGGAAGGAGTACCGTCTTCTACCAGTTCCATCTACTTGTTCCTATATTGCCTTGTATAAGTTTTTGAAAAATAGTAAGTAGATATCTGAGTGAAAGCATGATAATGTGCTACACTTTCTAGCAGTTGCATTGGCTGCTACCACACTTGAAGACAACAAATGTTAATGGATTTAATATCATCATAAGATGTATTTAGCAATTTATCTAGTGTATTTTAGATATAATAAATATGAAACAAGATTAAAAAACTATGTTTTAATTCTCTAACCGTGCATAAAAGTGTTTCACAAAACCAGTTGTAAACCATTGTCTAGGACACAGGTTTTAGTCCACCTTATCATGCTTTCACCCACCTATCTGGATATTGTATCTACTTATAAAACATATTCTCTTGTATTCGGTTGTCTTGTGTGAGATCCTTTTCTATGCTTGTATCACTTGTATGAGACAATACAAGGAGATGTGCCAAGATAATTAGAGTTGAAGAGTTGTTCTTGTATAGCCAAATCATATCATAAGTAATAGAAGCGATGGAGCTTTATAGAGGCATTTCATTTTTGTTGCCAAGTCTCACATTGTTTTGGTGCCCCCACTGAGGATAGCTGCCTTCAAAAGTGTGAGTGGAAAGTGGAAAAAAGAAATCCAGAAAGCACGAAGCAAAGATCCAAGGTGATTGGCGTGGACCAAGTGGAGTCTGTTTTTTCTTCAAGCCTTAGAAGGAATGTTTCAGTTGAAGGGAAACATGGCTCAAGACTTTCTAGAGTTTTATGGCCTTCTCGATGAAGACTCCTCCCGCTTCCTAGAAAAAATAGAATTTGCTACTACTTTGATGAAAGAAAAAACCGAGCATGTTGTTCTTTTATGGATTCTCATGTTTTGCTTGTAGGGAGAAACCAAAACATGGTTGCAAAACGTCTTTGTAGCCTATAGAGAATCAACTTCTATTACATAAGACCAAGATTATCTAGCCATCAAGACTGCTTTCTTGACTCAATTTTCTACACCTAGAGACCCAAACAAAGCATGGAGAGCTATTTTGGATTATCATCAAGCAAGTTAGTTTGAGGTGGATCACTACTATTTGGCAGACTTTAGACGCTTCTGGACATGTTGGGTGGAGTCACTTGTCAGGGAGATGCCTCCAAAAATGCTAAAAAAAAAAGAACGATTTGTAGCTGGCCGCCGACAAACAGACTTGTGCTTGAAAGTGGAGCTCAAAACGCCACAAAGCGTTGATGAAGTAGTATGGCTTGCATGGGAAAAAAGAATGGAAGCTAAAGAAGCTGAGCCAAATAGGGATGCATGATGAAGTCAAGAAGGAGGCTCATGTGCCTAAGGAGAATCTAGCTACTCAAGCTCCTACTAAAGATAACATGAAGAATGAGCTGCATGAGGTGGTGGAATTAATGAAGTCAATGAACTTGAACATGGTCAGAGAGGTGAAAGATCCTTGTCCCCACCGCGTAACAAATTCTGGGGTGCTAGAGCAGGCGGAAGTAGCACTTCTTGTGCAGGGCAGGGTCCGTCACTCGGGGCCTCGCCCACATATATCCAGACAAGAGACTAATCCCTCGGTTCTTCCAAAACCGAACCCGGCAGAACTTCCCTCACTCGGAAAACACGGGTGATTCCTCCAAGATAATTTTACTCTAACGTAGTCAAAAGCCTTAACTAACTGAACTAATCTGACCGAACCCGTAAGTCCCATAGTCAGATCAAGGAAAAGATTGCACTTGGAGACCAACGCTTTTTTCCTCATTGAGAGGCACAACCGTTGATTCTTTTCCATAGAACAATTTTTTATTCGGGATTTATTTCATCTATCGTACCATAACAGAATTGAGTCTCATTTTAGGGATCCATAAGTCCAGCCTAACCCCATCCAGTCCCGTGGGTTAGCCAACCACCCAATCACTATAGTGATAGGATCCAATTAAGAATTTGGTTAGGTTTTGTCCTGGGTGTATGAGCAGGAAAAAGAGTTCCCAAGCCCCTAGCTGGATATTCATGCAAACTTAGAACTAGTCACACCACTAATGAAATTACCTTTTTCACAGATTCAGCTGTCTTTAAAACAATCTTTTAATGAAACTATAGTATCACTGATCATAAACTTCCAAATTATCCGGTTGAATCCTAATTTCTAATTTTTCCTTCATCGGTGTACCTATGGCAGAATGCTCACCACTTGTCCAAGGACCTTTTCGATAGTTCCTAGCTCATAGTAACCAGTAATATTTTCACTTATAAAAGTCAAAATGGAATCTCCGTTAAAGATCAGTAAGATCAACCAACAACAGATCCATATAAAAGAGCCATGGACTCATCCGTTGGAGGACCAGCAAGGTCAATCAACCAGATCCATGTCCGAATTCAACAAATATCTCTTACTCCTTGTTCCAATATCTTCTCCAACGTACGTATGGGTATCTTCGTTCGGCGAACTAGATCCCGAGCACCGTATGGTCAGCACCCTCTAGGATCCTTTGCAAGTCACCTAGCGCTTCACTCATAGGCCGTTTCCTTGGTCCCTCATCCACTACTGTACCACCGAAAGCTCACCATTTAAATCGAACAACGGAGGCTGGTCAAGACCTCGGCCGACCTTGCTACGTGAGACGTCCTCCATTGACTCTCCGTCATTTGTTGTAACTTTATCAGATTATGTCTCCACAATCTCATTCACAAGACGGTCAAAATGCTTCCCCAACATTCTTGACATAAAACAGTCATTTAAAAATAGGTCATAAATACAGTTTCTATAACGAACTCTTGTCTTTCCATATTGTTCCACATCAATTATCATTTATTACATATGTATTCCCATTCTTATCACATCATTTTCCATCTCATCACATCTTTTCTCATTTATCCGCATCAAATCTCATCCACTCGCATCTACCCATATCCACATCTCATCACATCATATTCGTTCACATCACATCTATCTCCATTTACATCACATCACATTCATTCATATCCATCACATTCATTCGTTCATATCCACCACATACATTCTCATAACCATCCCATCGCATACATTCTATCCACATTATATCACATCACTTCTATCCACATCATATCTCATTCATACACATCTCATCTCATTCATCCACATCCATCCAATCGTTCACATGTACGACTTCTCACATCTATCCATACATTCATATCTATCACTTCACATCCACATATATTCATGTCACATCTCATCTCTTTACATCACATATCACATTTTTTCACATACATATCCATATCCATTCTTTCACATACATCCATATCCATTCTTTCACATACATCCATATCCATTCTTTCACATGCTCATTTACATCCATTCTTCACATACACATTCACACCGGATTTTCCCACCATTATAACTTTTTTAGTTATTACTTGGATAACCATTCAGGATTTGGTCCTAGTTCAATCCTTTCTGAGATCGACCTTAAAGTATGCCAAGTACTCCACCTTTCTTAGTGTAGCCTCTTTAGTTAGAATAGAGCCTTCTACATGAATTGTGAAAGTGAAAGAGTTTATAAAAAACCAAAAACAAAAAACAACCAAAAAAAAATCCCAAGAAGATAACTCGTCATATGCAATCTAGGTAGGACTTTTAGCTCTTAGTGATGGAGACTTGGGACTGTAGCCTTGACCTCCATATGGGATGGGACATTATGGCTAAAAACCTACCAAAAAAGGTCTTTTAACAACAAAACCATTGTTGTAGAGTTTGATACTTAGTGGTTCTTAGATACTCTTATTATATGAGGTCTCCGAGCCATTGCTTGGATCTCTATAGGGTGGTTCCCTACTTTTATATTTTTATCTTCTTATTAAATAAAAAATAAAAATAAAAGAATCAAGGTGAATGCATGTAATAATCACTTAGCAATTTCATTTATGAGGCTAGATAATAGCTAGAGATGGTTTCACCAAAGAGACAGTGTGTAGAGACTAAGGTCATAACCCAAGGTATGTTTTTGCTCTTGTATAGATCAAATTTGGACCAACCTTAATATTACCCTTATCTTAACTAGAAAAATTTAACCAATCACAAAAATTTAACCACTCATAAAAATCTTTCCTCACTACTTGATTAGGCGTTTGTATTATGCTTAAATTTTATTTATTTTCCATAAGAGCACCTTACTCGTTGTACCATGTTACCTTGTAGACCTTCCAAAACCTCTGACATTTCCAATGCCAACATACATACTCATTCACATCCATTCTTCAGATACACATTCACATCCATTTTCATCACATCCATTCTTTCACATACTCATTTACATCCATTCTTCATATACACATTCATATCCATTCTTTCACATACTTTCACTCACATCCCATATCATTCATTTATCATCCTAATTCACATGACATCACATCTCATCCATTCATTAACATCTATCTGATTCACATCACATCTCATCACCTCTATTCACCTCACATCTCATCACCTCTATTCACATCACATCCATCCATTCACATCCATCCATCCATTCATTTTCATCCATCTGATTCACATCCATCCATCCATTCACATCCATCCATCCATTCATTCACATCCATCTGATTCACATCACATCTATTCACCTCACATCTCATAACCTCTATTCACATCACAACCATCCATCCATTCATTCACATCTAATCTGATTCATTCACATCTAATCTGATTCATTCACATCACATCTCATCACATCTATTCACCTCACATCTCATCACCTCTATTCACATCACATCCATCTATTCATTCACATCTATCTGATTCACATCACATCTCATCACCTGTATTCACATCACATCTATTCACCTCACATCTCATCACCTGTATTCACATCACATCCATCCATCCATTCATTCACATCTGATGTGATTCACATCACATCTATCACATCTATTCACCTCACATCTCTCATCACCTCTATTCACATCACATCCATCCATCCATTCATTCACATCTATTTCATAGATTTTAAACACAGAATTTAAGAGAATTCTAATTTTGATATAAAGATTCTTTATGCAAATTTTATGCATAAAAATCAACTTCAGTTGGAATAACACTTTTATAAAAATCCTTTTATGCATCTATTTATGCATAAAAATCAAGTTTAATGAGAATAACACTTTTGAAATAAAAATAAATCCTTTATGCATAAAAATAAATTTTAATGAGGATAACACTTTTGAAATAAAAATAAAGCATCTTTCTATGCATAAAATCAATTTTAATGAGGATAACACTTTTGAAATAAAAATAAATCCTTTATGCATCTTTCTATGCATAAAATCAATTTTAATAAAGATAGAACTTTTTGAAATAAAAATTAATCCTTTATGCATCTTTCTATGCATAAAATCAATTTTAATGAGGATAAAACTTTTGAAATAAAAATAAATCCTTTATGCATCTTTCTATGCATGAAACCAATTTAATGAGGATAACTTTTTGAAATAAAAATAAATCCTTTATGCATCCTTCTATGCACAAAATCTCAATTTTAATGAGGATAACACTTTTGAAATAAAAATAAATCCTTTATGCATCTTTCTATGCATAAAATCAAATTTAATGAAAATAACACTTTTATAATAAAAAAAATCCATTATGCATCTTTCTATGCATAGAAATCAATTTTAATAATTAATATCAATGATATCCATGCATATTCATAGGTGAATATGTACATGGAGTAATTAGAATATTTTTGGTTTCACATCAAGGTTGGGTTTGAGCATTTATCGTTTAACTTGCAAATTTACCTTATCAATGACATGAATTACATGTGTTGTTTGGCTTGGTTTATGTGATATGTAGAATTGGAGGGAGTCCTATCGCTTATACTGAAGTTGGATGAGGCTCAACTAGTAAAAGGGAAAAGATTGGAGCAAATGGGAGTCGCATATATGAATGAAGCAATGACATATGCAAAGGACAAGGATAAAATTCCTTCTTTCAGTGTTCAATCTAAGAAGGATAATTGATGGCTTGGAGCCTTTAAGGTTCCAAAGGAGAACAGTGAGGTGTTGAATTGGATGCTTCAACGATGCCGTCAAATTCTAGAAGTCATCAAACAACAGATGAATGGGGAGGAGCTTGAAGTGGATGATGGGGGCTCCTTTCATGTGGATTGGCATCTAGGTGGTGATTTCAAGACCATAAAATGCATATGTAATTGTGACAATAGTGCACAATGCCTCCATCCGTGTCCATTGTTGTGCATGAAGCAGTCAATTCTCAAGCCAAAGAGCGAGGATGAGCTCCGATGGGTGGAGGGAATCTTGTCTTACGATTTAGATGCAACACCTAATAGGGACACAAAGGATCCAAATTGGGCACCAACTATTCCTTTCCCAATGAAAAGTATACACTTTTGCACATTACATGCCATGATGAGGATTTTTGATAGGTTGCTTGAGCTTTACATTGAATATGCATTCACTATATGCAGCTAGCCTCACGCTCAGCCCAAGCAATAAAGCAAGTGGAGGAGCTCCTCAACTCTCTGGGATTGCATGGCAGGAATGTAAAGATTGTGAAAGATCTTAAGAAGTCTAGGGCACATCATATTGTTGCTCAACAAGTATCAATGAGTGGTGCAAAGGCGAGGCGACGATTCTTGCATCCTATGAACAATCAAGGAAGGAGCCTGCGATGGGAGTGTTGGAAAGTTCTTTGCAAGTGCACCACCACAGATCTCGACAAGGATCCAACTCTACAAAACAAGCGAAAGAAGGTGTGGGCTTACTTTGACAAGGTTGTGACAACTATGTTAAAGAGCACAACAACTCAAGAAGAGCAAAGTGTGTTCAAAATAGATGTGATAGAATTCATCAAGCTTGTTAGTGAGAGTTGGGGAGATACCTCCATTACATATTACATGGTAAGATATTCTTATCTTAATTATCGCCGTTCATTAATTACCATTTCAATTGATTACTAAAATTCCATAAACATTTGTCTTCATAATTTCTTACTTGGGCATTTTTTCACAGCACATTGTATATGCACATGGACCGTATTTTCTACAAAAATACGGGTCTTTGGATATGTTCAACCCCCAAGGCATGGAAAAATCACATTACGCAACCAAAGGAGTGTACTTCAAGAATACTCGACATGGTGGAGGGAAGACACATAGCAATTATCTTGTTATATGTTTAATTTGTTCTATCGCAACAATCTTGCAAGAAATGTTACTAGGGAAAAGGCTCAAATGTCAGCAATTGCTAAAGCCGCACGACTCAAAAAGAAGGAGGCAAACATAGAGAAGTGGAATGGAAGTTCAAGAGCAGGCCATGTCACATGGTGTGCCACAATGGCAAGACAAGGCAGACGTTGGGTTAAACATGTCTAATTTGGTGGTTTTGTAATTTTTGGCTGGTTTCAGACTATCTAAACACATTATTCTATATTTTGACTTCAATTTTTTCCGTGGCTCACATGAAAACCACTGCACGTAAGCTTCCACCATGACCTCATCGTCCTACACCGCCATCACCTCCACTTCCCTCTCCCCCTCATCCAGACACCATTGACCCGGCCACCACCCACTGACGCTGATCGAGAGACAGGGAGTGATATTGTTGACCCTGATGGAGTGCCATGTGCTGATATTCCTATCTCCTCCAATACGTTCCACAACTGGGGGGGGAAGAGCTTGCATTGAGGCATGGATCCGTTGCCAACATGAGAAGAGGTGGCACAACAACAACAACAAAACGGAAGCAGCAGCAGAGCAGCAACAAAAGCAGCAGGCAGGCTGAAGGAGCTCCATCATCCTCTCATCGTAAATGTACACGATATTGGAGTGCTCATGCACATCCTCCCTTGACCACCTGCAAAGAAACCCTCCTCCTTGTGCCCCCTCTTGTGCCCCCTGTGGAGGAAACAACGCAATGACATGGCAGCTCTAAAGGAGATTCGGAGGTTCTAGAAGAGTGTCGACCTTCTCATCCCGAGAGCTCCTTTTGCACGTCTTGTTAAAGAGATACTATACGATTTAGGGGGCCGAGACAAGAGGATGCAAAGCCTTGCCCTGGCTACTACAATCCAAGAAGCAGCGGGGAGGCATTTTTGGTCACCATGTTTGAAGATTCTAACCTCTGTGCAATCCATGCAAAGCGGGTCTCAATAATGTGTAAAGATATGAAGCTGGCACGCACCATTCGACGTGATAACCTCTGAATATTTTTGCTTATGATGTACATGATTGGACAATGTAAAACTTCACTTAATACATTTCTGGCCTCTCGGTTGATCCTTTTTAGACAATTCGCTCTGATACTAGCTGAAAGATCCCTACCCCCTCCGCGCAACAAATTCGGAGGTGCTAGCAGCAGAAGTAGCACTTCTTGCACAAGGCAGAGCCTCTCACTTGGGGCCTCACCCACGGATATCCGGACAAGAGACTAATCCCTCGGTTCTTCCAAAACTGAACCCGAAAAAACTTCCCTCGCCCAGAAAGCACGGGCGAATATTCCTCCAGGATATTTTTATTCTAACGTAGTCAAGAGCCTTAACTAACCAAACTGATCCGATTGAACCCGTAAGTCACATGGTAAGAGCAAGGAAAACACTTGCACTTGGATCATAGAGACCAACGCTTTATTCCTCATCGAGAGGCACAGCTGTTGATTCTTTTCCATAGAACAAGGACTGTCCGAGATTTACTTCATCTATCGTACCATAATAGAATTGAGTCTCATTTTAGGGATCCATCAGTCCACCAGCCTAACCCCATCTAGTCCCAACGGTTAGCCAATCGCCTAAAATATACAAGCACACACATAAAATATACAAAACACATGTGGTCTTCAAGTGAATTTCGTACATTTCGGCGCTTGTGGCCCAAAGGTGGTGAAAATGATGTGGTGGCCAGCATCGACGCCATAGAGATCCTTGGCAAGGGTTAACACCATCATAACCTTAGAATTACACATCTAGGTTTGGAATTATTCATCTAGGTCACTTAGGAATCAGACATCTAAGTATAATTCATAACATAACCCGACCAAACTAGCTCACGAGAGGACCTATATCCGAGTCCCTTGGCATAAATAATCTGGTAGAATATATTCATATCAAGGATCCCAAGAATATATCTCATCTAGAATATAGGGAGCATACCCATGTTTAACCAAGAAGGGTCAAGATACTAATCGTGCGTCTTCATATGGAGCACCCCACAGATGACATCCACACAGATGACATCCACACAAACTATATCCAACCTATGTGGTACCATCATATAGGTTTGCCACTATGCACAAAAGTGTGTATCACAAAAAGAATTAAAAAAATTCAAGCAAATACATTCACACAGAATATATCCAACTTGTGTGATACCATCACATAGGTTGCCACTATGCCAACATGTATTATAAAACAGTTCATAAAACAATTGAAAACATGCTTCAAGCAAGTACATCATGAAAAATTTTAAATGACCGTGGCAATTAAACCGTTGCAATTCAAACAAGATAGTTTAGTCTATTAGACAAATCTTTCCTATGCTCCACATGGTTCTTCTCACTAGATCGATTCATTCCACCTAAGGATTTTAGACAAGGCTTGTTCCCAAATCATTTTTTTTTTGAAATGGAAACTTTATCGATGAAACATGTTCTACAAGTTTAGACTTTAAATTAACGGATTATGTAAACCATCCATACACACATCTTCCTTTCAATGAAACATGTTCTACAAGTTTAGACTTTAAATTAATGGATTATGCAAGGCATCCATACACACATCATCCTCTAACACTACAAGGGATCGGGCTCATACCCGCGCTCCTAGCCGCTAAAAATGACTTGTGAAAAAAAGTAGCGGGCCCGTGTATCAGCGCGTGTATCATCGCGGCCAGAGACATGCGTGTAAAAGCGCGTGTATCATCGCGGCCAGAGACATGCGTGTAAAAGCGCGTGTATAGGACTGCTCAAACGCGCTCATACACGGGTGTATACATGCATTCTGTTCAGTTCAGATGCATTTAGACGCGTTGATACAAGCGTCTATACACGCGTTTTGTCACTTTAGATGCGCTTATACACGCGTATTTCATAGATTTGACGTGTTTATACATGCGTATTTTACAGATTTTCCGCGTATATACACGCGACTTTTTGCAGTCCTGATGCGTTTATACACGCAAACAGAGAGCAAAAAAAAAATCCAGAGAGTGCTATTTGGTGCTTGAATGCTGTTCCAGCATTCCAGCACCCAATAACACTCTCTGGATTTTTTTTTTTTGGTGCATTAGACCATCCACCACGAAGAACATATCCACGAGGAAGATTAAGACAAAAACGACATGAATGCATACATTGTCAATACACGATTCAAGACAGACATGAATGTAATACTATCGATTCACGATTCAATATTACTATCAAAATTTCACACATATATACAAGGGAGTCCATATCTCGAAGTAGCCCATGGCTTCACTTTACAAAAAAATATATACAACCACATCCTCAATATGGAATGTGATACTATAAGTCTGAGTACTACTCAGACCCAGATGATGACTCGATGCTCCCTCCATGCTCAGATGAGCTCACATCGGTCGGAATGTCCGATGAGTAGTGCTCACGTCCACCTGCAGTGGCCGGCAGCTTGTGCCTGTTCAAGTAATATATAGTATATAAGTATATATATATGTAATTCAATAAACCAAAATCATTCGTTTAGAGTTTTCAAGTACCTGTCGACCATATGGTCTCATGGCCATCTCAAACTGCGCATCCGTAATACGTCCCTCGGCTCTGAAGATGGCCCACATGTCACGTCTGCTATGCCGGGGCGAGCATACGCAGTATCGTGGGTTGTGGGCTTCCTCCTCGTAACCCGTCTCGCTGTATCATAATCAACACAATTTGTAAGATTAAAACAATCATAGAATCAATGAATTAAGTAAACAATCAAATAAAGTGGCAAGATACTTACGAATTCTGCCTCCCATGACTCGACGCCGCCAGATCCGAAATGCGAAGATCCAATGGTCTCCATCTGGATCCGTCGTGCCTCCACATGCTCTTCACGCCACCCTCTGCTCGTTTCTTTGCCTCCTTCCACTCACGTTTGTGCGCAGTGTGGCAGGTTTCTCGGCAGGTTAGCCACCCGCAGCTACATTTAGCCCATCATCGTACGTGAGTTTTTTAAGGTGAGATCTTTTATTACTTAAGATCTCCCTTATTCACGTCCTTCCCCATACATCCGAGAATGTAGCATGTGGGGGATTGGGGTACCGACTATGTACAGCCTCTATCACCTCCCCAACTAATCGGCTATTTTGATCTTTAAATTTAATAAAATAATTTCTATACAAGTTTGATACTACCCCACACATGTACTCCATTACCTCCCTCCCCCTCGCATCCATCACTATCCCACCCCTATCCGTCACATCATAGCAGATCACTCCCTCCACCTCTCTCATCTCCTCCTCTTTCGAACTGTCTCCTCTAACTCTTCTCCCTCTATCTCCTCTAACTCTTCTCCCTCTATCTCCTCTAACTCTTCTTTCGAACTGTCTCCTCTAACTCTTCTCCCTCTATCTCCTCTAACTCTTCTCCCTCTATCTCCTCTCTCACCGCGTACCCTACTACCTCCCCCACCTCCCCCACCCCAAAGCACCCGCCGCATCCTCCACTCCCACTCTTCCTACTGCTCTACGGGTGGAGTCACGACTGGGGAATTGTCTACGTGACGGTGGCTCTGATGAGGGAGCACGCGATGGTGGCTGTGAGCCCTGACGTGATGGTGCTTGGGAGGGTGTGCGTGAGTGTGTCTGGGGACGAGGTATGTCTCCTCGGTGGACGTGGAAGAGGAGAAGCTGCATGCCGTCTCATCGGACTCGTAGGCACAGACGGCAGTGGAGTGCCCTGGATACTCGCGGTAGGGGTATAGACACCAGGCATGGAAGGAGGGGGATGGGCATACATGTACTCTGTAAGCTCAACTAGACGAGGATGGCGCCCAAAATGATTTAGCATCTCCATCAGCCAATTGATGTACGCAAATGGATCGGATAAAGAACCTGGAATATCCATAAAGAATCTGCAAAAATAATCCTCATGTACATCATGGGCTGTCTCTTGACTCACACAAATATCATCATTCAAGTCACCTATTAGCCTGCAAACCATAGAAACAAGAAACGCAGTCTCGTGTATACACCCGTCCAGAAACGCGTGTATACACCCGTCAAAAAACGCGTGTATATCCGCGTGAACACTCTGTGCAGACAGGATACACGCGTTTCTACACGCGACCTGCCCAAAAAAAATTTTGAATTAAAGCGACCGACCTCCGACAATGTGTCCTTATAAAAGGCCCACTGTCGCCCCTGTCAGAATCGTTCACCCAAAATCGTGTGCACAGAAGCAAAAGGACGGAGACAAACCCAAAAAGCAAAGAGAAAATAGCATAAACAAATCTGAGGAAGGAGACAAGGCAAAGGACAAACTGACTCACCTCTGAAAAAGTGAGTCTTCTTTCTTGCTCGGTTTCCTCCCGTGTGTGCTCCTTCTCTGCTCACTTAGGTTTCATTTTTGTTGGAAGAGGCGAAAACGAAAGCAGTGTTGATATGTTAGTTCAAAATCTTTATTTGGGGAAGGTGGGCTATTTTTAGTTTAAACAGATCGTCGCGTTTATAAACGCGTGTATGTTCGCGTGTATGATAATTTAGTTGCGTTTATACACGCGTTTTGCAGGAATTACCCGCGTTAATACACATGATTTTTAGGAAATAGCCGCGTTAATACGCATAATTTTTAGGAAATAGCCGCGTTAATACACGTGATTAATACACGCGATTAGGAAATAGCCGCGTTAATACACGCGATTAGGAAATAGCCGCGTTAATACACGCGATTTTTATACTTTCATTAAAAACATATTATGATTTTGTGTTTTCTGGTTTGTACATAGGATGTCATCAACCTCCTCAAGCAGTTCTGGGGAAGATGAGACAATACGTCATCATAATCGCGATGTGTGGTTGGGACAACGGATCAAATGTATGTGTAATCGATGTCAAGGATGCATTGTACGAGCACGTCGAATTACCTTGAATCACATCTCCATGTATGGAGAATGGAATCAAACAGGTTTAGAGGTGAGTAGATGTAAATTGATGGTATTTAAATGACTCATGGTATCCAAATTAAATTAATAGAGTTGTAATATATAAACTCTAATTAAAGCAGGACGCAGTACCACACCCTAACATGGTGCCCTACGTGCGACGAGAGCACGCAAAGCGTTGACGAGATGATGCTGGAGCTTCGGGATCTATTGTCAGAGATGAGTGGGAAAGGGATGACAATAGCCCTGCACCCCACGAAGTTGTGGAAGAGGAAGTGTTTGATGATATGGTGCGGAATCTTTTTAAGGATGATCCCAAAGGTATGGACGACGATGATATGGAACAAGAGCATCTTTACAAGGCTTCATCGACACCGGTTTTTGAAGGGTGCACATTCTCTATTTTACGTGCTTCACTTGAACTACTCAATATACAAACAGTTTATGGATGGAGCAATGCAAGTCTTGACGCATTATTGAAGTAAGCATTCTAACTTACAAATTTGAATTAGTGGTTTAAAGTTTAGGATTTAAGACTAATTATAATTGATGATATTGGATGCAGGTTATTATCAAACATGCTTCCAAAGGGAAATAGACTACCCACCTCAAGAGACATAGCGAGGCGCTATGTGACATCTCTTGGAGGATTGGATTATGATCGCATACATGCATGCGTCAATGATTGCATTCTCTTTCGTGGGACGCATTAAGGAGGCTCGACATTGTCCCACTTGTGGTGAAGCAAGGTATAGAATAGATATGAAGAGTTTTGATGTACCTCGTAAAGTCTTGCGACACTTTCCTATAATTCCTCGCATCAAACACATGTTCAAGTGCAAATCCATAGCAGAGCTCATGTCATGGCATTCCTCACATTGATCGGATGATGGCATGTGGAGAATTCCCGCAGACACTCCTGCTTATTGAAGATGAGTGTCCCAGCTTTAAAACAGAGCCCAGAAACTTAAGACTTGGCCTAGGTATGGATGGAGTGAATCCATTTGATTTCAAAAGCACCGCATACAGTGTGTGGCCAGTTGTGTTGGTGAATTACAACCTTCCACCATCAATGGCGATCAAGAAGGGACATCTTATGTTATCCCTTCTAATTCCAGGGAAACATAAAGTCAAGCATATGGATGTTTATCTTGAACCGTTGATTAATGAGTTGGAGGAACTATGGAGAGGTGTTGCGGTGGTGGACATTAGTAGGCCTCCCTCCTCTCGACACTTCGACTTAAAAGCAGTGTTGATGTGGACAATGCATGACTTTCCAGGATACAGCGAATATTCTAATTACCTCCCTACTCTAATACTATTGGCTATATATATTAATTATAAATATTGACTTTATTATTCTAATTACCTCCCTACTCTAATACTATTGGCAATTAATTATAAATATTGACTTTATTATTCTAACTTTTATTTATATTTTGACAGGTTTGAAAACATCGGGTAGACATGCATGTCCTGTTTGTGGCCCTTCGTTAGTACATGAGTATGCTGACGGTTTGTGTAAGACCATATTCGATAATCATCATCGATTTCTCCCCTCAGATCATCCTAAATATGTTGCTAGTAAGAGTAACATTCCTCCACAAACACTTCGTGCAAAAGATTGGAAGCGTATTTGGGAGTCTACAAATATTCTTCCTCCAGATGGCATGAACAGGTATAGTAATGTTTTTTCAATCTTGTTTTGTGTAGTCTCTAATTGGATTAAAGGTCACATAGAGCAATCCCTTGTGTAGGTACTCCCGATTTTTTTTCGGCTACCGTATTGGACCCATCTTAAGATCAACCATCTTCTTGATCCCATGCACATCTTCAAGAATGTGGGATCTGGTATTTGGGAACATATTATTGGTAAACGAGACAATGTTAGCGTACGTGAGGACTTGCGGGTCACAGGACGTATGCGTCAAGCTTGGCCACGAGAGGTGGGTGGGCACGTTCGTCTTCTGCCTGCACCATGGATTATATCAAAGAACAAGGAGAAGCAGGTAAAGCAGGCCATCACCACTTTGCGTACTCCCACTGGATGCATGAGATCATTGAAGGGAGCCTTTACAACCACTAAGAAAAGAGGCGTTGAGCAACTATATGGGTTGAAGTCCCACGATTGGCACAAGATGCTCCAAGTAAGTGTTTTCCAAGTCTTGTACGTTGAAATTAAATTTTGTAATGCCATAAACCATACATACATGTGCTCTTATGTGCGCAGTTCATACTACCTACTAGCATTGACCATTGTGCAAATAAAAGTTTGAAAAAATGTATTTATAAGATAGGCGAGCTTGTGAGGTATGTAAAACCCATGTCAGATCACCCTTCATTATACCTTGCAAAATGAACGTGCATGAGGTAAAACGTACTATTTATTTATTTTTCAGATATGTTAGTTCCAAAGCAATTGATCCAGCCACGTTGAATGATGCGCGTGTTATGGCAATGGAGGTGGTTTGTTTGGTAGAGGAGACTTTTCCGCGAACCATTCTCACAAGTCAACTACATCTCATTGTACATTTAGTGGAGGGTTGTTGCAAGATCAGGGTGTCCAGTTTTATCCAGTTTATGCTGGGACTGGGACAATGCTTGGAGAGTAAATTTTGGGGGGCAAGGTACTTAAAATGAGATCAAGCAAATAATAGAAAATATGCTTGTCCTTAAATTAACCCAATATAACTTAAATTAATATAAATTAGTCTAATTAATCAAAATTCATAAAAAATATGATGAAATGATAAACAAATGATCTTTCCATA
Organism: Cibotium barometz; assembly: GCF_041138505.1. Lineage (NCBI taxonomy): Eukaryota > Viridiplantae > Streptophyta > Polypodiopsida > Cyatheales > Cibotiaceae > Cibotium > Cibotium barometz. Next base: position 53,979,815 of record NC_141048.1, on the reverse strand, counting down.
CTAAGAGTGATCCAATTTATTTTTCCATAGATGCACCATTACAAGTACACTAGTCCCTATAGGTTTTAGATGATTCACATCAAAAATGTAATTTTACTAATTAGATTATTAATATTTGCAGGCCTTCTGATAGTCTGTAAGAATTTTAAAAAAGAGATCATTAAAAATCGAACCGTTGGATTTGTAATTTTTACTAACCACCACATTCTACTAATGTCTGAGTGTCTACTCACTCTTTTGATCTACAATATTGAGGATTTTAAGTGGTAGCTATTGTGGGTACAAAAAGTGGCATATATTATAACACTTTAAAGACCTTGAAATATTTAAAGAAAATAGACAAATATCTTAAAATTTTCTCAAAAAATCAAGTTAAGCTTTATATTATGTGAAGATCTAAGGTACAAAGTGGGAATCTCATATGATTTTATATGTAAAAGATATTAGCATTTTATGGAATCAGTTTAAATTTGGGACAGGGTGTATACATTGACTTTGTACCTAAGAAAATGAGGACTTTTGACTATCTAATGCTTAATCAAATTATGCAACTATATTTTCAACTTTGAATATGATTTTCCAACAAAAGAACTTGAAACAAAATTCCTTCATTTACTAGGAGAGATTAGCCACTAAAGGTAAACAAATGCCTGTTTTTTTACTGTTTATAGGGTGCCTGAGTGGACAAAACTGGGCACCCTGATCTTGCAACCACCCTGGACGAAATCGCTTTATGTGGCACTGTGCATGCACGTTGGATGTTCTTCCTAGAGCGCTTCATGAAGACCTTAAAAGACTTTGTGAGGCAAAGTGCAAGGCCTGAAGGAAGCATGGCCGAGGGTTGGTTGATACAAGAGTCTCTTGTATATATTTCAGAATTTCTTGGTCAGGTGAACAGCTCTTTGCCACGACTATGGAGCAATGAAGAGGACTTGAGGATGACCTCTATTGTGCCTCAAGGAAAAGGACAGAGTAAAGTAATTGACAGAACATTGATTGATGATCTCAATTTCACTTGCATCCTTAATAGTGATGTGATGAGCAGATGGGTTACAAGATATGAGGATGCAAAGACAAAAAGGCAAGCAAAAAGAGCTCTCTTTCGGAGGCAACATGGCTCTCGTAAGGCGTACCCTAAGCATCTAGCAACACTTCCGAATGATATCCATGTTGATTGGTTGCATGAGGAAATGGAGAGAGCAGAGAGCGACGAGGGGCTGCATATCACGGCGGAAGAATGGGAGTATGCACGAGGATGCATGTTAAAGGTACATAGAACTAATGTTTTGCATTAGTTATAAGTGATTTGCTTTTAATATTTATTCACATTGCTTACACAAATATTGCTTCTATTTTGGTCCAGTGCACTATGTTCAATGCTATATGGTGTGAAGGTAAGCATTTTCGAACACAAAGAATTGATGAAAAGAGGAATACACAAGATTGCGGTGTCATTAGTAGCTTTGAGGGAGCTAATGGAAAAATGGATGATTATTGTGGCACAATCCAAGACATATTTAGGCTTGACTTTCGTCGCTTCTTTGTGTATGTTTTGGATGTCAAATGGCAAATGAACGTGGTGGAAAAAGGGCCTGATGCAACGATAAAACGCCATGCAAGTGGCTATGTAACTGTTGACTCTACAAAGTTTTGGCAAACAAAGAAAGATAGGCTCGTATTGCCGCAACAATGTGAGCAGGTATGCATTTTTTTACTAATGTGTTTCATGTACATATATATCTAAGCTCGCGTATCCCTTGACTTTTGATATGCTAATTAATTACTGTAGTATGTGTATTTGAGTAGGTTATCTATCTACCAATGGTGCATGACATTAAATGGTGGTACGTCATCCCTATTGCACCACGTTCCAAAGTGATGTATAATACATTCACTGATATGGAGCATATGGAGGATGTAACAAGCCGCAATGAAGATGATGTCGAACATGCCAATGAAGATGTTGTGATCGATGATCAAGAAACAAGAGATGATCATGATAATGAGGATGAGCGTGCCATTTCTCATGATCATGAGAGTGACCCTACCATTGAGGATGATGGTGATGTTGATGAGGATGATCAGGATATCGATAACATTATCAATGGAGTACAGAATATCGATAGTGGAATAAATTTAATCGTAGCCTTACAAATTGATCAAATGGATATTGATGTTGATCGTTTGGCAAGGATGGATCTTATTGAAGATGAGATCGAACCCTAACCAATCCGTCTCACTGTATCGTTCTAAATTGATGACATTTCTATTGTATGTGTTGTCTTTTAATTATCATCTCATGATTTATTTTTGAATATATTTCATTGTTGTAAATGCATGTAGTGGGATTGTGTAATGATATATACTGTAATGTACTATGAGATGGTTTAAAGAAAATAGTTTTTAATTTTGTAAAGGAATTTAGTTTTTTTACCAAGCGTGTATTGATGCGTGTATGGCAGCGTGTATTGATGCGTGTATATAAACGCGCTTATACACGCGCTGATAAATGCAAATATACACGCGAATTTAAATGCCAAAATACACGCGCCCGATTCTATTCAAATACATGCGCGACCATACACGCGCTCGTAATTTATCGCATGTATGAAACGCGTGTATGGCAGCATTGTCTTGTAGTGTAATTTCCATCTTAATGAAATGTGTCCTACAAGTTTAGACTTTAAAAAAATGGATTCTACTAGGTGTCCATACACATATCCTCCTCTAATTTCCATGTTTGAGTGGATTTTTCTCAAATCCATCTCATATATCTCTTTTTCACTTCCAAATCATCTTGAAACCAACAAGTCCATGCAAATCATCTTTAATGATAACTACAAAACCTTCCCTTACATTTGTGCGAAGTTTGGGTTATGCTCCAATAGGTCATCCTTAAGTTTATACATGAAATGTCTCATCCTTAAGTTTATACATGATCTCATGCACTATCTAGATTATGACTTCTTCAATGTATCTTGGCCTCTATTTTTATCATAATATTTCAAGGGTCATTATGATGCTTAATTCAATTCTAAGACCTAGAATAGCTCCTAACCTTTAGATTTGTGCATCAAGAGTTTCCCAAGGAGTTGTACCACAAGGAATAAGGGCACCACTCTCTATCTAACCTTGGTATGCATATAATCGTTACTTATCCTTCTCACAAAAAGGGTTGGTTACTTTTCATTATAGAAAATAGTCACTACAAGGGATCGAGCTCATACCCGCGCTCCTAGCCGCTAAAAATGACTTGTGAAAAAAGTAGCAGGCCCATGTATCAGCACGTGTATAATCGCGGCCAGAGACATACGTGTAAAAGCGCGTGTATAGGACTGTTCAGACGCGCTGATACACGGGCATATACACGTGTTTTGTCAGCTCAGCTGCGCTTAGACGCGCTGATAGAAGCGTGTATACACGCGTTTTGTCAATTTAGCTGTGCTTATACACGCGTATTTCATAGATTTGACGCGTCTATACACGCGTGTTTTATAGATTATCCGCGTATATACACGCGACTTTTTGCAAATCTGGCACGTTTATACACGCGAACAGAGAGCAAAAAAAATCCAGAGAGTGCTATTTGGTACCTAAATGCTGTTCTAGCATTCCAGCACCCAATAACTCTCTGGACTTTTTTTTTTGGGTGCATTGGAACATCCAACCACGAGGAAGATATCCACGAGGAAGATTAAGACAAGAACAACATGAATGCATACATTGTCAATACACGACAAGACAGACATGAATGCAATACTATCGATTCACGATTCAATATTACTATCAAAATTTTATGTGTACACATATATACAAGGGAGTCCATATGTCGAAGTAGCCCATGGCTTCAGTTACAAAAATATATATACAACCATATCCTCAATATGGAATGTGATACTATAAGTCTGAGTACTACTCAGACCCAGATGATGACTCAGTGCTCCCTCCATGCTCAGATGAGCTCACATCGGTCGGAATGTCCGATGAGTAGTGCTCACGTCCACCCTCTGCAGTGGCGGGCAGTTCTCTTTTTTTACAGTGTTATGTTTTCGAAATATTGTTTTTCTGCATTCTTTGTAGTTGTCTTCTGAAAAACCAGTTGAATAACTTTGCAAGAGCATTGCTTCTTATAGCCCCTCCACCACGTCTTGTGCTCCGAAAGAATGATGTGTGTGCCTGGTAATGTGACTTTTCCATCCCTTGGTTACTGTATGTTGTTAGGGGTCCATGCTCCTCAACAAAATATGGCCCATATACATGGAGGATGTGTTGCATAACAAAAAAAAAAATAGTATATGTCATTTCCACTGAGTGTATCATGAATACAAAGGAGTCTTACCAAATAGTATGTGATATCTTTTTCTCCCCATGCTTCTTTGATTATTTGAATGAGATTTGTGATAGTGCATATGTAGCTAAAGTCTTCTGTTGTCTAAGAACATTTAAAAAGATGTCAAGATGCTTCCAAACCTTCATTCTAAGAAAGTTTTCTGGCTTTTGCACCTCCCATGGAGACATCTACCAAGACATCTCATGTTTTCCCTGAAACTGTAGGAATTTTTCTTAAATGAACCTGACCCGCATGAAATCCCATTTTTTATAACAATGCTTCACATTTATCAATACATTGATTTGCCAATGATGTTGGTTTAATAGAATATGCATAATAAAGATGCAATCTCAGAAGCTTGTCAATTATTCTTATCTCTGCATGCAAAGTGCATATGTGAACATTCTTAAGAGAGATAGGAAGAATGGGATCCCAAATGTCTTCTTTATTCTTGAACTTACTCAAATCTGTAGAGTCTCTCATTGGTTCTCTCCTTGTGCTGGTTTCGCAAATTGTTCCACTCTTTTGATCCCATACCTTCCACACAATAAATGCAAGGATACTTTGCATTAGCCTCGTTGCATATTCCAAGCATGCATTTGATAGTCTTTAAGTCAGCACCCAAATGCCATTCCACTTTGAAATTGCCAACTCCATCAACTATCACATATCTCCAGTACTTTGGGATTGAATGATATTAGGGATACCAACAACCATTTGAGGGTTTGATGATTTTCAGTTGGTATCTGAGCTGCACCAACCCACCAAAGCTTCATCTCCGACTGGATTTTATGTTATGGTTCCTCTTCTCTACCATTGTTGTACTCAATGGCCTTGTTCATGATAGATATGCTCACTCTTTCCATCCTTTGTCCTTTTTGGATTTGTGCCTCATCCAACTGCAACACGAACTTTAGCACACCACCACATTCTTCTACATTAATTTTATACATATGCACCATTGCAATTTGTACTTTTCTAAGATCCACCCATATATTGTTGAATGCATTATAGAAAAATGTACTCTTTTTCTTTTGCTTCTCATAAGGCATTATCTCTTCAATATATATGTACTCTCCAAAAATACTCAAATTTTTTTGATTCATAGCAGTCCTAGCAGTAGAAACTGAAAGGGATCTTGGCAAACCAAAAGCTCTTATTCTCTTGCATCTAAGATTTTGGAACCATAATCCAGAAAGAGCTTGGTAACCTTTGCGACTAATACCCACAGTGTCACAAGTCTCTACTATTTCATCTGGTTTCACAATGGTCCTTAAGTATCTTACCAACTCTTTGAGAGTAAGATCTCTCAAATTTGTATTCGCTGGAGATTGAAGAATTCTAACCAGGTTTGCCTTGTTCATGGTTTCCATGAGAAGCATGATTCTCTCCTCATTTCGACGGATAATAATACCTGAAATGTGAGAGACGCATTTCTTTGCAAGGTAGAGTCTCCTCTTTTTAGCCCCACTACTTTTAGACAACTCACTTATATTATTTAAGGTTCTCTTCCTCTCTCTGAATCCTCCTGGGGTTTCTTTCAACTTTACTAGTTTCTCTTTCAAGGAGTGGTTTACAACTTCTAGCTCTAAGCTCTAAAATAGTTTTTGGAGATGTTAATAAAGTTTCTTTTAGTTGATGCATTTGGACTGAGCACATAGAAGATGCAGAATATAACTTCATACAGTAACCAAGCAAACCATCAAAACCATCTCCAACAAATCTAATCAAGTCATGAACATTTACAAATGGAGGAGGTCTACCAGTTCAAGGATCATTGGGATAAATACTTCCATCCACCCACAAATCAATGTGTTTTCTTCCCTCTAGTCGTAGTCTATTTGCCTCATCTTTGTCCAACAATGCTCGGTGATGAATACTTCTCCAAGATGAGTAGACTTGATCTATGCTAATAGCAAGTTTGTATCTGTGTTCTCTTGCATTGAGTAAAGAGTTAGTGATAGACATTAGAGTATAATCCACTATGCAAGGGTATAACAGAAAAGAAGAGAAGAAAAGAAAAGAGAGAGAGAGAGAGAGAGAGAGAGAGAGAGAGAGAGAGAGAGAGAGGAGAGAGAGAGAGAGGAGAGAGAGAGGAGAGGAGAGAGAGAGAGAGAGAGAGAGAGAGAGCAAAAAAAAGAGAGCACTCAATTGATGATGAGAGGAAAAATGGACGTGTTTTGGTGGGAATATTTGTACAATAGACTTCTCAAAATTTCATATAACATTGAGAATAATGACTGGAAAGTATCTCTGACATAATTTAAGGAATGTTAGCATTTATTGTGCTCGTCTCTTAAATGCTCCAAAAGTACCTCTAAAAGGCTAAATTTGGAGGTCTCATTCTAATACAACCTCAGCTAATTAGCGTTTTAATCAAAACCTTAAAGGGCCCTTTTTTCTTCGTTTTTGGCCCTAATGACTAGTGTAGCAATAAGCTTATAATCTTTAAGACCAAACTGTGTAAGCAGACTCTATATGTACTTTCATTGTAACATTATAACACCATCATCATGTTACTAAACTGTGTGCCCAAATAAAATGTGTGCCCAAATAAAATGCAATGAGCCCAAATCTGTCATCTTAAATGAAAAATGTAATTTGCCATCTCAAATGAAACATGTAATTCAGTGTTAAAGGCTAAAATCTTCTTCTCATTAGGACTTGTGAGCAGCATGTCATCAACGTATAAAACGATGACCAAGAAATAATCTTTACTCCGTACTCTCAATTGGACTGTTGCAAAAACCATTTGCACAACCAAGTACACATTTATCTTCTTATACCATGCTCTAAGAGGGTGCTTAAGGCCATATAACGTGTTTCTTAACCTGCGTACTTTAGATTTCTACCACTTCTCAATAATACCATGAGGTTTGAGATACATAAAACTCCTCATGTAGATCACCATTCAAGAAGGTAGTCCAATCTAACCATAATGTGTTGCTAATGCAATAATACACTTGATTGTAAGACGTGGGGCTACAAAGGTCTCATCATAATCTCTATGCCCTTATCTTGAGCGTAACCCTTTCCAACAAACCTTGCTAATGCTACTATCAGCTTTATTCTTAAGCTTATAAACCCACTTTATACCAATGGTCTTCTTACTATAAGGTAGATCTGCTAAATACCAAGTGTTATTTTTGAGGATTGAGTCATACTCATCCTGCATGGCCTGCATCCAATGATCATTTTCATGTCCTTTGTCAAAGGATATAGGTTCATCTTCATTGTATATATGGTTAATAAGAGCATGATCCACAAAAGAATAAGATGAATGATGAGAACATGCACATCTCTTGCTTGGTAAAAGGAGTACCTAATTTTCTATCTCACAATATCTGCACCATCTATTTTGGCATGCTCTTGGATGCCTGTATGGCCACTCATTGCTCATCCACTGCATCATCCATAATTATCTCATCAATAGGTTGATCTTTGGGCTGAAATTCAAGCTGATTTTATGCCAATGTGGGAATATTTGAAGTACCTTTTTAAGCATTCACTTGCTCCATATATGGGTTCACACCAGCATTATACAAAGATAGAAGTATATCAAAGATGTCCCGTGAGCATACATTTTGCATAAAAGCATGGGTTAAAATGAACTCTCAAAAAAGACAACATCTCTACTCAAAAAAAGCATGTCTCGTGACCATACTCTTTGCTATTTTTTTGCATAAAGGCATGGGTTAAACAGAATTCTCAAAAAAAGACAACATCTCTACTCAAAAAAGCATGTCCCGTGAGCATACTCTTTGCTATTTTTTTGCATAAAGGCATGGGTTAAACACAATTCTCAAAAAAGACAACATCTCTACTCAAAAAAGCATGTCTTGTGAGCATACTCTTTGCTATTTTTTTTTCATAAAAGCATGGGTTAAACAGAACTCTCAAAAAAGACATCTTTACTCAAAAAAGACATCTTTACTCAAAAAAGACATCTCAACTCACCAAAATCTACTTTTTATAGATGAATGGTAGAGTCTATACCCTTAGATCCTTAAGTTGTAGCACAAAAAATGCATTTTTATGCCTTATCATCCAGCTTATTGTGTTGTTTCTCATGCACAAGAGCATAAGCAAGACAACCAAAAACACACAAATGAGCCACACAGGGCTTCCTTCCATTCCAAGCTTCACAAGGGGTAACTGTCTGCTCGCAAGACCTTAAGTGGTACACATAATTGCCTCCATCAACAAAAAAAAGGTAAATCCTGGACTTTAACCATGCAACATGCCATCTCTATGAGAGATCTGTTCTTTCTCTCAGCCACACAATTTTGATGAGGTGCGTAAGCCATATATGCATGAAATGCCTTTAACAGATACTCCCCCCCTTGATCTATATGAAGGGTACCAACTTTACATGTAGACATATTTTCAACCATAGAAACAAAATGTCTAAAGCATGTAAAAACTTGACTTTTCCTTCAAAACGGACACACCTATATGTTTGACAAGGGCCTCAAGCTTGGCAACTCTAACACCATCTCTTGCCTTTTTTTTAAACGCAACAAATTGCCTAAATTTAAGTGCTCAAAGCAGGCATGCCATCTCTGCAGCATCACTCATAGCACGTGTGATAGTAACTGAACAAGCACTATGTGCCAATCCCTCATGCATGTCCAACTTGTAGAGCCCCCATGGCTTAGAGTTCTAGATACCATAGTGATATCTCTATCACTCCGTTCATGAACTGTACACTATCTTCAACAAATCTAACCACTAGGCCTACCCTAATAATGGCATAGACTGACAAAATGTTCTTTTTGATACCTGGAACAAATAAAACTTCAGAGAGAATGATTATCCCACTCTTCATCTGAGCCAAAGTCTAGATGCATTGTGGTTACCCTTAATCATGAACTGAAGTGTAGATGTAGATGTAGTAGGATTACCCTTCATCATGAGCCGAAGTAAAGATACAAAACCTTGGTATGAATCCAATAGAACTATGAGAATGGTAGACACCAAAGAACTGTCCGAATAGGCATCATCTATACATGCAAGTTGCCCCCTAATATCTTTAATCCTTGTGTGAGAAACTCATGCATTAAAGCTCCCTCGTTTATGTGCTTGGACTCTAACTAAATTTGTGTAAGTAGGCCACTCGTGCCTTGTTATGTACTTGCTTTTGTGTAAGTAGGATGCGTGTACCTCGTTACACACCTAGTAAAGCACAAGAAGAACATCTCAAGAATGCTTTCTAGTTTTACCTGAGTGAATATGAGGAATAATGCTCCTTTTTACTGAAAGTGCCACTAATGCATGTGCATGTGTATCCCTATATTTTGCTATGGGAGGTGCAGAGTTGGATGCCACAGTTACGTTAGAACTTATATCACCATCCAAAGTACATGTAATATGATGCTTGCATTGGAGAGATAGGGCGTGCCTCAATGCCAATAGTAATATTCCAAAGTCCATGCCAAGAGAACATGCTCTGATACTAATTGTTGGAGTGAAGATTAAGGTAGAAACATATGCATAGATGTAGTATGTAAGGAGAGATAGATGAAAGCACATCATTCAATGTAGATCTATAAGAATGAGTGAAGTACAAGTGAATTGATATGATAAGGTCACTTACGAGTGTGTACATATGCTTAGGGGGAAAAACCTCGTAAAGAGAGATAAAGTGCCCTTACCATTATAAGCCTACGTCCACACATCACTACCATAGGCTACGGTTCACACGTCTTGGGAGCAATTAAATACCATATGGCTACGGTTCACACGTCTTGGGAGCAATTAAATACCATATGGGAGTAATTTAAATCCTCCCTCATCTCAAGAGAAATTAAATACCATGTTTACGAGGCTTGGTGTGTCTCATTTCAGTCAATATAGAATATGCCAATGATTAGAGAATTCTATAAAAAATTAAAGCGTGATTGCTTATTTAGCATGTAGTGAGAAGTGTTCAAAGTGCCCCATGCCTAGAAAGGATATGTTATGTTTTGATTATATTTGCAAAAAGTAGATCCATGCACCATGAATTCTTGGAAATGTTCACATCATTGAGAACAATTGAAGTTGTTTGCAAAAACTAGATCTATGTGCCATGAATTCTTAGAAATGTGGTGAATAAAGAGAGACGGTTGGCACCTAATAGCTATGATGATTCTAATAGAATGTATGATTTTTGGGATGGTACTAAGTGTAAAAGTGTTAAAGAGTTTTGGAATCCACAATCATATTTTAAGCTACCCTTGATATGTGAGAATGTCTATTGAACAAACTTATTAAGCATGGCCTTCTTTGCTAAAATCAAAAGCACTTCTAGAGGGTAAGAATGAAAACGAGCAAATGTAGAAGTTTTTTGTTCGATGGTCTCAAAAGACTCTTTGTAATTATTAATTATATGTTATATGTATTATCTCTATAGTATATATAAAAGTGTGATATATAACTACTACACTTTGATGTGTCTGTTATTAAATGGACATGGAGATCCACACAATTTTCGATATGTTATTTCATTGGGATGGCTTCCAAGCATCAAAGATGACCCAAAATGATTGTGGTGTGGTTGAGATCAAGGTTCTCAATTGTGGGAAGAAATCTTTGATTAGAGTAATACTTGTGTTATTTATTCCATTCAATTTGCAAGAAAATTGTTGGAAGCTCAAGCAAACTTTTCCTTGTTTTTATGAAACCTTTTGATGGATGAGTTGGAAACTATCTTTATATACATGAAATTGACTTACACTTTAAGTATCCACTGCCACCTATCTTTAGACATGGCCTAGCTCTTTTTTTTTAAGGGACCAATAATATATTTATATTAACTATTCAAAATCAGGCATACATCACCCCCACCAAGAACACAATTATCTACTCCTTTTTTATCTCATTCAAGATTTTACAAAGAAATTCCCATCTTTCATCCTCACACAAGAAGCTAGACTAATCCCAGGAGATCTGATACCCCAATAATAATCAAACCTCCATCATGGCCTCAATAGTGCAGCCCCGGGGAGACTATTTTTCCAACATTCCCCCATGCTTTAACCACACCTTGACAGTGGGTCTAGTGCCAATTGGGTTCTCAATAAAAGCCACAAAAGTGTGATCCATCTGTTTTTCCTTGCATGCTCTTATAACCAAAGATTCAAAGCACGTGCTATGCTAATGATAGTGATCACGATGTAGCTTTCTCATCGATTGAAGCTTGAGTATGCGGCTATTGCAATCACGAGCAAAGAAGGGATTTGGTGACTTCGGATACTTTAGGTGTTGGAATAGTGTGTAGTGCTCTCACAAGAAAAGGCAAGGGACTTCATATGAAATCCCACATTGCAATATTGAGGGTAAAATATAATCCTATAAATAAAAGGTAGTTCCCCTTGTAATAATATATTGAGGAGCTCTTTTGGAATGGCTAGGCGGGTGTTTCTATGATGGAAATCTATGTGGCCCTACATGTGCGCAATGTCCTTTATTTTCACATTTAGGAGGTTGGTCCATTCAAGTAATCCTCTATTATGACAACTAATCATGTATTAACTAGCTCTAGCTAGAGATCTACAACACCACCACAAGAAGACAAAGCACATTGATTACAAATTCCACTTCATCTTTGATTTGGCTGAAGATGGTACCATTAATCTTCAATACCACACATCAATGGGTGGAGTTCCCCCACCCCCACCCCCACCCCCTCCTCTCTCTCTCTCTCCCCCTCTACTCCTTTGAAGCTTTTTATAAAGAATGGTGGACCTTCAATAGAAATGATATGTGTGAATGCATGCAAATAGAAATGATATGGGGGATTATCCTTTTATTGCCTTAAATAGATAGGATTGCAAATAGAAAGCATGTGGGTTGATGTACGCAAATAGAAAGCATGTGGGTTGATGTACGCAAATAGAAAGGATATGGGGGATCATCATTTTATTTCCTTAAATAGAGAGGATATGGGGTCAACATTTCATTGATCATTACATGCTAAAATGAAACCTTAGAAAAATATTCTTATTCTTGAAAATCTCACATAATATATTTAATTTAATGGAAATGCAAAACACATTTTGGTGCCAAATATTATTCGGTCTCTTATGATCAATGCCCAAGGGGGCATGTTAAAGTGAACAAACCTTTAAAAAATGAAGTTATAGGGGGACCCAAAGCGAGGCTGTGTGGGCTGGATAGAGAATCAGCTCCACATCCCTGTGGCTGATTTCCTCCCTCCAAAAAAAACAGTGGAATTCAAGCTTTTTAAGGTTTAAAACCAGTGGAAGTCATAATACTTTTTAAGGTTTAAAACCTGAAAATACAAGCAAGCAGCGAACCCAACTACCATAAACAGTAGGCCATAGACTGCTCCTTTTGAGGGACATCAAGCTACCAAAGAGTCCATACAATGTAGTATTACATTGACTGTGACATGCAATCTAGGGTGTTGTTTTCTTCTAATATTGCATTAAGGCATTTTTGCCTGTACATAGCATGGCACATCCACGTTCAAAAAGTATGAGAAGAGCTCCACTATACAAGGACATTCTCAACTCCATTGAAACCCTGGTGGAAAAAGTATCCCAAAATTTTTGTTGGACTTTATAAAGCTGTTGCAGAGGAAGAGCTTTGGGGGTTTTATCCTTCCCATTTTTAGTTGGCATACACCTTCGCTGAACAAAAGGTGATGCAATGCATGATCCTTGCCTTTCATCATTGCTGAATGTCTTCTTTCATGGCAACAACCAGCCAAGCAAAACGATACACCGCATCTGCCGGCGGCACAACAAGTTCTGAAAACATCCAATGTGTATCATGCTATCATGACAACCAGCAAAACCATACACTGGGTATCCTACTGGCAGCCATCAAACCATAGGATGCAAATGTGTTGCCGTAGTAAGCTCACACCTTCAAAGCTGGTTCTGTGTTCCCTGATTTCTCCCCACCTTAAAGCAAGTTTGTGAATTCATACTTCAAAGTCCATGTGATTGAAGGAAGACATTGAGCTTTGAAGTACTGATACAAACTTAACCACCACTCTGGCTATCAGTGGGCACCAGCACAGTGTAAGCCCTGGCTGCCTTCTCTTTCTTGGAGAAAAGGTTCCCCAAATTGAAGAGCTTGGACTTGGATGATGGAGTGATGCATGCTGGGACATTGAGTACAGGCGTAACCCTTACACTTGTGTTATCTCTGCTTAGCATATCCTTTGGCCGTACAAGACCTTTAGGAGGGCCACCATTGTTGCATCTATCAAGGTTCCTCATTGCACCTCTGCCTGCATTACCCGTATTTGGACTATTCCAAGCACCTCGCCGGCCAGGACTGCCTTGATTGAAATTCCGCCCAGGATTATTGGCAGGCCTCACTTGCCTTCCAGAACTGGCAGAAGCCCTGCTTCCCTGTGAGGTGGAGGAAGAATCAAGATATGGATGTGATTGATGATCTTCATCATGACCTCTTGTAGCAGCAATAGCATCCGATTGTTTCTTGTGTGTTCTTGAGCCGACTGCAGCATTTGCAAACTTATGTGATGATGATGATAATGATGACCTAGACATGGGCATGGAGGTAGCCGGAAAGGCATAAACTGACGCAGATGGTGACGAGAGCACTACGGCATCATAGCCACAATTGGTGGGTACTAAACAAGAGCTGCCTTTCTTGACACCAGGGTTGGGGAGAGGGGGCAAACCCTTCTTATTAGCCAGCTGATGACTGAATTGAGCTATCTGAGGCTTTCCTGCAGAGGCCATTGCTGACGTTGCCTTCGTGTCCCCATTGCTTCTGATGGTGGCGGTGGTGGTTGGCAGTAAAGCAGAGCTTGTAGTTTTGCTTTCACCTGCAGAATTGCTTCTTCTAGGAGGAGGGGAAACAGCAGGTGAGCTCTTGCTTTCACCGGCTGAATTGCTTCTGGAGAAGGGCCAGAAGGATCGGGGCAACCGGTAGCTGGAGGTAAAACTCTCTGCAGGGGGCAGCAAGGTGGTCTCCTTGCTGGTATTATGGTGTTTTCTGAGCTTGAAGAAGTCCATGAATTTGCTGCTGCTGGAGTGCTTTTGTGAAGAAGCTTTGGGGGACGTTGGAGTGGTGGGGGGTTGGGAGAAGGTTCTAGAAGGGGGGGAGCCGAAGGTTCTAGAAGGAGAGGAGCAGCGAGAGCTATTCAAACTCACGCAGCTGCGGCGAGGGTGCCCGCGAGAGCCTTCTATGGTCATGGAAACACAACGCGGGCTTTCATGCAAGCTTCTGAGATGCTTCTTCGCCATAGCCAAGCTGTCATCAAAGCTTGTTCCCACCAGAGCCAAACCCTGATCAAACGTAAACCCTGCCATAGCCAAACTCTCATTGATTCTTTTGCCCGCCATAGCAAAATTCTCCCCAGAGCTTCCCTCCATAGCCAAGTTAACTTCATCTTTCTCAACAGAGAGCAGGAAATCCTTCTTTGGCTGATGCGTTTCTTCTCTATTTTCGCTGATTACAGTGTCTTCTGCCAATGGTCGCACCTTGCCGTTGAAGAAAAGCTCCTCTGCAGAAAGCATTTTGTGTCCCGTGGGCAGATCTAAGCTCACAGAACTCGAGAATTCAAAGGAAAAATCAGCATCTTCTTCTTCTTCTTCATCATCGTCATCGTCTTCTTCTTCTACTACTACTTCTTCCGCCATAGCCATGTATTCCCTCTTCCGCTTCTCTGAAGCAGTCCTTTGCAGCATATCAAAATCGTGATCATGAGAGAAAGAATATCTTGGACCCTGAACTTCCCCCAACGCCTCCATATTTCCTCTACCTTGAGTTGCTTTCGACAGAATTGGGTTGCTTTTTACCTCAATTAGGTTGCTTCCCCCTTCAGTTGGATTGCATTATTCCCTTCTATGAGCCCAAAGAACTTGCAAACATGGCCATGCCCACCACGCTTTTCTCTGCAGAGATTCCAATTTCGTCTTTCTGTTTGCATAATCAGAGGAAAAAAACATTAATCAGGAAGACAGTTTACTAAAAACAGCTGCGTGGCACCTCCACTTAAGTTAACTAAATAGTCAAGACCACCTGTGCCAAGTGCAGCATAGAACCTATTTACCCCTTAAATTCACTTGAAACCGCATCTTTTAACTCAGTGAAGACACTACTACTCCCTGAATTCACTAAAAAAGAAGCTTAATTCAGGTCAAATTTCAAACAACATAGAGGACAAGCTGAAATGGAGCTAAATTTTCATTCAAGTAAGAAGAAGCCATAAAATTCAGTAAGAAACTTTGGTACAAAATTGAGCTTCACCCAAAAAGAGGCCTGTGAGTAGGATCCAAGCTGCTGATATATGTATATGTGTGTATCTCTGTGTGTGTGCTCGCGTGTGTTGGAGGGGAGGGGAAGGGAGGGGGGCAGGGGAAAGGAGGGGAGAAATTGATGAGAGAGAGAGAGAGAGAGAGAGAGAGAGAGAGGCGAGCCCAAAATTAAGCTAAGCTTCCTTGATAATGCGAAGCATTGCTTCAATCTCTATATGTGGGATATACATAAAATGGTTGCAGACAAGAACCAATGATACTCGGGGAAAGCTAAGTCAAGGTAGGAAAAGGGAGGGTATTCTGTCAGAAAGAGGGAGTGTTTTTCTACGAGAGGTGGTGAAGGAGGACAGGAAACCGTTGGCAAGAGTGGAGAAAAAATCGGTTATCAGAAAGGAAAATGGGGTTGTTCAAAGGGGAAAAAGAAAGGCTCATTTTGCATAATTAAGCTAAGAAATCAGAGTGGAATTACTGTGTATGTAGTCAAAGCTATGGAGTCTCTGTATTAACTCAGATTAGGGAGCCAATCTCAACATATAACCCAATCAATCAAACAATTAGAGCATGCAAAACCCTATTATTATCAGTCAATGAGTTTCAAATTATAATTTGAGCTAAAGCAAAATGATTAGCATGTGAATAAACGTGGATGGAGGAGAAGGGGGTAGAGGCCAGAACCACCTCCATCACCATAGCTATAAGCTGCCCATGCCTTTACGAGTGTTCAAAAATATAATACAGTTTTACATTAAGGTTAATACCCATCATTAACAACCATCATGCGCCATTGATGATGGATCCTGCACTGTGCAGTGCAGAAGCTCACCTTGAAAACCCAGCTGAGATCATGAACATTGAGCACACACATGCACATGACTCATGAGCTCTTTGGAAAGGGGACAATGTAGCTGACCCTACATCATTTATATTATATATTATTCATGTGAGAGAGAGAAAGGGAACAATCCTTAAGTGTCAGATAAAGGTGTTGGCAAACCCCAAAACAACAAAAAAATAGAACTTGGCACAAAGCCAAGTAGCTAACACAAATAAATACTAATGTATGTGTGGTGCTTGACACTTTTGGGATCAAGAAGGAAGAGGCTTTTAACCAATAGGCACAAGCCCACCACTCTATGAAGGAGCATGACACCCCCAGATATGAGAACCATCCAAGATGCAATGCGAGGATGGAAGGGCAACCTTACTCAGATTCCTCGTCCCAGACCGACAAATCCTTGCCATCGATGGACGTGTAGCCTAACACAATGTCCGTAAAATGATTTTTACTAATCCTTTCTACCATGGATTGAAGAGGAAATTGTATTCTTGAACAAGCATTTTCTTGAAATTTTAATCAAATCAGATTAAACCTCTAAATTCTTGAGGAGGTATTTTTCCTTTTCCCAGCAAATTGAGCTTGATTTTTGACAGGCACCCTTGCCCTTCAAAATTGATGGGCTTGGTGAAATATTGCAAGTCTTTTTTTGTATTTTAATGTAATTTTTGACAGGCATTTTAAAATTTCGCGAGTATTTTACTGCCAAAATACTCTAAAACATGATGCCCACTACTGTGGAACTTATCTTTTTCCAAACTTTGGCACATGTTCATGAGGATAAGCACTTGTGTCAGTGTGAGAAAAAGAAATTCTCCACCAAATGGTGGAAAACCTTCATCTTCAAATATTAGAGGTGTTTTTGGTGTTTTTGAACAAATGGGGTCGATCTTTCCTCTAAATTTTTTTTAAAAAAAACCAAGCAATAACCTAAAGGGTAACGGAATTGCACCCACACCTAATGGTTCCCACGAGCAAGAATATGTGCCCATTTTGCTAGCGTGTGAACAGCCCCAATTGTGCTCCTTTCTTTCTGCTTCTTGATCCTCCTGCATAATAGGCCTACTCTGAAACTTGCAACCCATGGGCGGACGACATGGCCAGTCCGATCCCTGCCCATGATTAGTCTGAACACTACCACCTGCTTGCCATCGACAAACCTGTGGCAGTGGCAAGTCTATAGAAAAGGAAACCATAGACACACGTGTGACAGTGGCAAGTGTATACAACAGTTTGCTTTTTGCAAGCTGGTTAAGCATGGGATTAACTCCATACATCAAAATTCCCAGTGCAGAGAAATTGCCCACTATTGCAAAACAGCCAAGCGTCACCAATTTTACCACCATTTCAACACAAGAGTATCCTTCATTGCAACACACACGACCCCCCCTCTCTCTCATCACAACAACTTGTAAAGATATGAAGATGGGCACCACCACACAGAACCTCATCTTTTGTCCTTGTTAATTCTAGCTAAACTTGTACACCAATACTACTTAGGCATGGCTCACCAAACAAGATCTTACCCAGCCTTGTGCTGCATCTCTTACTCACACAAAAACAAAGCAATACGTACCTACCATTGCAAAGCAGGAAGCCTCCCTCTTTCTGCTAAAGATTGACAGAATCGTTCTTTAGATAGAGATGATCTAGATCATGGCACAACCTTTGTGCCCTCACTGGTTGGGCAGTCGTGTCTCTGTGTGTGTTAGTTCTTCAACTAAGGCTTCAAATTAAGCTCTATTATGTGCCCCCTGGTTTAACACATTCTCAATTGCAACGGCTCACACACGCTTTGCTTCTGTTTTGCTGAAACTGCTCCGGCCTGCCGTCCTCAACGCACGTGCCAACTCCTCTTTCACACATGCAAAGTGTTCACACAGCACCCTTCGCACAGGTCGACTCACATGCTTCTCCGGCACGTGCGAGAGTACCCAAGTGCCGAGAACAATCCCTCAATTCGAGACGCACCAGCCAAAGCCAACTTCAGGGAAAGACGGGAAGAGAGAGCTCGCACGAGACAGACCCCAAGTTCCAACGACTGCATTTCTTTTGCATGTGTGAAGCTCATACATGTCTAAATTAAATTCAAACCTCTCTTGGGAATCAAAAACTTTCAATATACGGACAGAGGAGCTTGCTAAACTAGCGAGTGGGGCCAAGTGTGAGGTGAGTGGGGAATTGGGTTAGGGTCCTTTCCTTGCATGTGCTTGTATGCTACTCTACGTCAACGGGTGGTCGACGAGACATTGGATGCATGGCTGGGATGTCTAGTCTGTGGCATCAAGGCGATGAAGAGGTTCTGGGCGGATGGGGGGATTGGGAGTCCAACAACAAAGGGGAGGTGAAGCGTCGCAGAGATGAGGTTGAGGTTGAGTTTTCAAGGAAGAAGAACGTGTCTGACTGGTTAAACGAGAGATTGTGTTCTCAATTGAAGGATAAGAAGGTATGCTTGAGGATTAACCCAGAACTAGTCAGACATCAAGTGGGGCTTTTCTCTCTGTGTAGCGTGATCGTTTTCTGCCCAGGTAGACCGCCATCCAAGGTCGAGCTAGGTAGGTGGTTGCACGAAAGTGTTTTGCATGAAAATGTGGTGTCCAAAGTTTTCTACCTAGGTAAAGGATTGTTCAATGTTTTGTTTGTGAAAGGACAGTCAATTTGACTGAGCTATTTGCCAAGGGTCCCCTCTTCTTGGGCCAACGATTAGTGCATGTGTTCCCTTTTGACCCTTTATTTGATGTTAACAAGAGTATTCAAAATGCATGTCCTGTATGGGTTGAGATTGTAGGCCTTCCCCCATGGCTTAGACCGGCTATGCATGATATTGCTCAGTCTCTGGGTTCGGTATCGTATTTACCTAATGACGAGGTGAGTGGCTGGCAAGCCAATAGCGTATGCATCTCCTGGAACACTACCAAAGAGATGCCTAAATCTTTAGATGTGGACTTGGGGGATTTGGATATTCTAGAGTTGGGTCTAAATTTTGGAGCTTTCCCAGGTGCTTGCTTTAAATGCGGAGGGTTTGGTCGTATAGCAAAAAATTGCCCTGAACAGCTTGTGGTTAAAGGGGATGGAGAAAAGGAGGGAAATAAAGATGAAGGGGAAAAAATTAGAGATTCAGTATGAGCGAGAAGATGGAATCTAAGGGAAAGGAAACGATAAGGAAGGCTCGTGAGGGTGTATTGGAAGGAGATTGGGTTAGGGTAGAAGGGAAATCTAGTGTACGACATGCCAAGATTGAAGCTAGGAAAAGCCAGCTTAATAAGGGGATAGATAGCAAGAACATGAAATCCTAAGATAGCCTGAGCCCTAGTATGTATTCTAATCCTTATAGCCCCTTGAAGGAAAGTGATAGTCGCCCCTCCTTAGAACAAAGATTTGATTTCATGGTGGAAGAGGCTTGGAAAGAGATGCAGATAGAGGATGTAGTACCAAGGGTTGAGGAGGAAGTCGATATGGTCCCAAAAACTGTGCCGTCATGAATAAATTCACTGAATTCTCAGGGTGCATGTGGAATGTAAAAGGGATAAAAGATAAAATAAAGAATTCTTCTTTTTGGGGATTAGTTAAGCTATGGGGTTACTCAGTTATGGCCATACAGGAGCATAATCTTTTTGGCAAGATTTCTAGAAAGGATAGATACACAATTTTGTATGGGGCGTGAGTGCGGGATATAGCGGGTGATGACAATAGTGAGAAATGAACTCAACCCTAGCATAATAGCTAATCACCCTAATGGTAGAACTCAACCCTAGCATAATAGCTAATCACCCTAATGGTAGGATTCTTGTGGTAGAGGTTTTGGTGAGGGGAGAAAGAATATGGCTTATTAACATGTATGGGACTCACAATCATAAAATCAGATGTGAGATGTGGCACTAGATAGCTAATTTAAATATCCAGGTTCCTTGTATTCTCTTGCGAGATTTCAATATGGTTGAAAAGGTAGTGGATAGATGTGGTGGAAGCATCGTTCTTATACGCAAAGAAAAAGGCAAGTGGGTGGAATTAAGAAGGGATCTAGACCTGATAATTAGTTGGCACCTAGGGGATTAGAGAGATAACCCGGGTCACACGTATTTTAGCATGTAATACTTGTCCTCCTCCTCCAGAATTGACAAAGTGTTCTTTAGTCAAAAAGCCTCGTGGGTTCCCCACACCCTGAGAGTATCTATTGATTACAGCTCTGCTCTATCTGATCATATGCCTTTGAAATGGTGCTAGACTGTGCTAGACTGTCAATGATGGGGATAATCTTGATTTCTCCCAGTATCCCACAAGGAAGATGAGGGTCAATAACCTTCTTCTTAAGGATGCTCTATTTGTGGAATATACAGAGGAAGCTATTAGAATGCTGAAAAGGAGAGGTGTGTCAGAGGGTGCATGGAGGCAATTTGCCAATGAAATGCAAGGGATTATTAGAGCTGTAGGTAAACTGAGAGTAGAGGAAAGGAGGAGTGAAAGAAGGAAATGGGCAGCACAACTGGAGAAATTATAGATTAAAAGACAAATTGGTGGTCATTAGGAATTTTTTGGACCCAAAGAGGGCCTCTTGGATTAACTTTTGATTAGGAATGGGCCAATAGGAAGAAGGTTGGGTGCACATTTTGGACTTCTTTGACCCTAGGGGGCCTAGGCTTTGGTTTGCTAATGGGGCCTAATTACTACTCTTGTCCCCCTACCTCCTGGGCCAAAACTTAGAGGACCCCCCCACCTAGAATCATGTAGATTAAAAACCCTAAAATTTTTAATTTTTAATTTTTTTTCCCAAAAGTGTGTTTTCCATCTCAAACTTTCCCCCAACATACTCTAGGTTTGGGAAGCTCATTTTGAACCTCTTTCTTCCTCTTATAAGCTCTCCATTGCTACAGAAACTCCATACCTCTCAAACTCTCCCTCCTTCTCAAGCTCCCTCAGTCTGAAGCTCCCTCTCTCTCTTTTTTCCTTTTCTAAGCTCTCCATTGCTGCAGAAACTGCATCCCTCTTTAGTCTACTCTAGGTTCAGGAAGCTATTCTCAAACCCTAACCCTCTTTTAAGCTTTCCACTGCTGCACTAAAGACCCTGAACTTTCTCTCCTCTCCACTCCTCTGTTGTAAAACAAGCTTTTCTTTTCCCTTCTTCTCTTTTCTTACCACCATGGCCACTCCCAGTAATGTGAGAAGACCTAGGGAGAAGGTGGAAGAGCTTGTGCTGCATAACACAAGAGATGAGAATGGAGTTTGGGCTCCAACAAGATTTAGGGTTGGGGCTTGGGTCTACATGCAACCAAGCTCTAAGAGACCACATCGCGAGTGCATCAATTGGGGAATATGCTACATCATTGGAAGGGGCGGCTACAAGGCTTCAAGCATACTAGGAAGGAAGGACTGGTTGCCATAGTGTAACATGTGTATACCCTTGGAGACCTGTACATTTAAGGCCAATGACCAAGGTTTCCTTTAAATTGTTAGTGTAATATAAACACAGCTTTAACAACATGCTAATATTGGATTTTTTGTTTCAATTTTTCTTATGATTCTTCATTTTCTTCTGTCTATCTGCAAATATTTTTCCTCTAGTTATGTTGAGGAACAACCACTCCAAAGCCTCACTGGAGTTTTCTATGCTATGCATGCATCCATTGGAGAGGAAATGTTTGTATCTCAAAGCCCAAGTGATCTTGTACAGAACAATATCTTTTTCTTTTCTTACTCATATTTTGTAAATAAAAAACCAAGTTTATTTGGCAAGCTAGAAGAGATCCCCCACCCCCCCTCTTAACAATCCCGAATGGCCCAAACCTGATGCTTGGACCATCTTATGCTTAAAGTTTAAGATGGTAGGTGATATCAAGACATCACTCAAGTTTTCAAAGGCATCTAGGTCGTTAGGGCTAAATTGGTTTTGTCCTTTACATGTTTTTGTGCACATGTTCAATTCCATGCCAATGCACCAAACAAAAACAATGTATATTTGTAAGGAGGTATGGTCTGAAATCATTCAAGGATTACTAGGAGAGAGTTGGGAGGTTAATGAGGGGTCACATCAAGGTGATGTGTACAAGTGCAATGTAGTAGATTCTACAGTGTCTTTCAGGTTCTTGAAGGCACGCTCTATTTTGTACATGCGTCTGCACTACCAAAGATGGATGCAAAAGCACGGGACACATGGATCCCACTTCAAGCCTTAGAAGAAGAAATTGTTTCTATTGAGGTAGTTGTGATGATGCAAAATGGATGGATTGAATGAGTGGGAGCAAGCAAGCATTGGAGCCTAGCAGACCTCCGTCAACACTTTAGCATCACGAGCTTTGACAATGTGGAAGAGTCAAGTTTCAAGTTGATGAGAAGAAAGGTATATTTGATTCCACTACATGTCTAGAATTAACCCTTACACTTTATGGTTATTGTGTCACTTTTTATATTTTTACAGATTGGGAAGTGTAAGGAGGGGACAACCATGGTCTCAGAATCATGGCAAATGGGGGATCTTGAATTTCTAGCAGCAAGGTGCATAGCTCTACCAACACATAGTAGGCATGTGGAAGAGCTTGAAGATGAACTGGGTATATGGGAAAATAGTCTCTGTTCTAATGCACGTGAGGGGCAAGAGTTTCAGGATCGAGGTGAAGGCAATGATGAGCTTTCAAGTCAACAAGGAGATGGATATCAACATGAAGTAAATGTCACAAGAGAGGCAAAAAATGAAGACATTATAACAATTTTAGATTAGATGACATGCTTGTAATTTTGTAGCAGGCTCTTTTTTAACCAATCTTTATTTAATTAGAATCTTAATATTTTTGCAAACTCTGTTTTTTGTCTAGCAGTCTAGTGTGAAAAGGCCAAACTTTAAATTTTAACTATAAATAGCCAAAGGTACCTTCTTTCTCATTTTCACGCAATAGAAACCAAGCACGAGCTCACACTATCTCTTTACATTCACATGGCTACCCACTTTGACAACTTCTGTGAGTTCCTCTCCACCACCCCTTGGGCGGGCAAGAGCGAGCTCTTTGCCATGTTCGCTCATGAAGTTGACTTTGAAAAGTCACTCGCCCTTGCGTCCCAACATCACCCCCCCAATGATTGATGGGTGCCTCTTGAGCTGCTTAAGTACATTCAACAATATGCCCGCCCCTACATCCAGCGCCTTGAACGCTTCATCGACATCTACATCCCCGCTACTGTACCTTCAATAAGCAGAAGGTGAAGAGATTGGGGAAGGGCAATTTAGGAATAGGTTCCTCTCGTGGCTCGCCACTTTTGCGTTCCTCATCAGATGAGGAGGTAGAGATGCTTACATTGCAGCTGGCAAGGTATTTGAGGGATGACAAGGAAGTGAAGGCACTAGGTACGAGTGCTGGTGTGGAAGAGCAGCTTGCATCAGAGCACTTTCTAGAGGGTGCACAATCTGCAGCTGAACAGCCCACTGTAGTAGAAGATGTGGGGCCATCTTCCCCATACGAGGAGAGCAAGGTGCTGCTAGAGCTTGAGATCAATCTCTTGACCACCATTGTGGTGGAAGGTGAAGAATACTTATTTCTTCATGACCTTGAAAAGAGAGCTAGCTTGATAATGGATGAATGCTTGGGCATTATATGCACGCGATGTGAGGTGATACGTCTAACCTTGGTCCTCACCTAGATAATGTCATATTACCCCTTGGAAAATCTATCGCAAAGATAGTTACTTTGGTCAAGGAAACTGTGGTTGAGACCGCAAAGCAAGCCCTAGTTCCAAAGGAGGAATTCACAACCTTATAAGACAAGCTAGAGGTTGAAAAGGATACCCTTGCTGTTGCTGGAGTGATGGAGGAGACCAAAACACCTAAAAAGGATGAGGCTAAGTCCTCGAATGACCTCTCTGCCTCCACCAGCACTTTGGCTAAAGAAGACATTGAGCAAGAGGTAATAATCGACCTTTTACAACTTAGAAACATTTGTAATTATGTATAGGAAAATATTTTGATTTTTCCTTTGATTGCAGAGGGTGGTTGAAATTGACGCATTTGCTGGGAGAGGCGGCGGCAGCGGAGACCAGGCCAAGGTCCATGGACATGATGCTACGTTGGCGCACTATCTTAGTCTACTTCGTGTGGAACTTCGTGTGGATGGCATCACCATTATCCACCACCACAGGGACTACACCCCTCAATCTGTCTTCACTCTCTTCTTTTTGAAAGCCCTCTCTAAGGTGCTCTGTGTAGCCTCTATGGCACAGAGCACCAAATATATAGTTCTGATTAAAAAATCCATTGCCTTCAATGTTTTTGGTTTTGGATTAAGTGGTAAGCTTCTTGCTCGTATAGGTATAGCCAAAGCATAGGCACAGAGGATCCTCAAGAAATAGCCCAATCACTCCTTGAGCACACTCTGCTACCCAATAACAAGAGAAGGAAGCTCAATATTGTAAGAAAGCTTTTGTAAAGATGATGTATCACTTCTTATTATATGAATACAATACAGTTTTTGCAAACTTCTTATTATATGAATACAATACAATTTTTGCAAACTTATTTTCATTAAGTATATCATTGTTTTTTCTAGTTTATACCATCAAATTTTTTGTAAATGCATCAGAAATGACCCTGGGGGCCTGGGGGAACAGTGCCAGAACAATGCGAATTTTGAGCCTGCATTGTTGCTATAGAGCCCAAATTCGCACTGTTTTGGCACAGCTTCCCCAGCCCTTCAGGAGCAATTCTAATGCATTGGATGATAAATAATGTATTTTTACACACGATTAAAGGTGTTTTTATCTTGTAAATTACTGTTTTTCATAATCAATGTCACGTAGGCTGTAACGCCTGTGATGACCGACGGTCGGATGGCCATGTCTGGGGTTCAATGGGAGAGGACGCCCATGCGGAGTCATGGGCGGCCAGGCTAGTGTGGACGGCAAGCCACACACTATATAGCCTGGGGGGTGAGGGGCAATCCTCATTCTTCCTCTATGGCTGGGTGGTGAGCCAGAGGCCGTCCCCTCCTGTGGTAGCACCCGTAGCGGCGTTACGAGTATCTAACACTGGTATCAGAGCGTCGGCTCGATTGGGTCGTCAGAGTCCGCGCGTGACCGGGGGACCAATGGTTTTCAACCATTCATCTTCTCATCCTTATCTCCACAATGGAGTGTGTGGAGGGAGGCGGCCAAAATTGAAGGGAAGAATTCTTTCTCTCTCTCTCTCTCTCTCTCTCTCTCTCTCTCTCTCTCTCTCTCTCTCTCGGTAGCACACACTAAAGCGAAACGGCAGGCAGCAGAGCAGGTAAGCATTTCGTTTTTTCTGCGTTGAAGCTTGTCTGCGAAGCATTTTCGTTTGGTAGAGAGAAAGTCGCCTAGTGAAACGTTGATGCTGTCTGCGAAAGACGTTTTTTTTTTCTTTTGCGTTGAAGCTGTCTGCGAAAGACGTTTCATTTTGGTGAAAAGAGAGATGTTTTGGGTGTAAAGAGAGGTCATCTGAGGCGAAGCGAGAGAACAATGCTGGCCTACGTTGTGCAGAAACAACAGCACAACGGCCGCTTTCTCTATCTCCGCGGGGCGGCTAGGCGGCGGCCAACGCAGCCAGCGCAGTCAGCCAGGCCAGGCGCGACGGCCAGCCAACCAGCGCAGTAGGCAGCCACCAGAGGAGAAGAAGAAAAAAACATTTATTTATTTTTTATATTTTAATTATTCATTTTTTAATAAAATTAAAAATGAAACTAAATTCAAACGGATCCTCTCTCTCGGCTGGGGAGGAGGGATAATCCTGGCAAGGGATAACCGACTGTTTCAGGCACAGCCTCCCGAATAAATTTATTTTTCTTATGAGTTGAAGTCATTTTTTCTCTCGGATCAGAGCATCCCGGAGAAGCGGTGCTGTCTGGAGGCTCACAGCGCAACACAAATCGACAGGCGACCGTAAAGGGGGGTGACTATTCTCTCTCCGCCACTGCTCATTTTATTAGCGTTTTTTTTTGTAATTTTCGAGTTCTCGCATTGTTTTTTGCAAGAATTAAAGATGTTTGCTAGGCGTAGTGTGTCCCCACCGCCTTCTACTTCTTTAGGTTTTTCAGGTCTCTTGTCCTCGGTCGCGGGTTTGACCCCCACCGAATTGTCAGGCCGTACACGCCCGACCGTTGTCCAATCCGAAGTGCGCTCGTCGATCACGCGTGATCCGCCAGCGCCCTCCTCGTCTATTGACCCCGCCTTAGAACCCAGCGAGCCCGCAGAAGCGGCCGCATTGGCAGATGACCCCTTTCTGGCCGACAAGCCAGAGGACATGAACACCGACGTCGCCGAGGGGACTGAGGAGGACCTCTTGGATTATGACGACAACGATTATGACCTATTGGACCCTGCTGAGGTCCTGACAGAGACGGAGCTCTCTAGTGGACTTTTTAAATATCTTAATGCCAAACTAAACAATATGGGTAAAGTCCAGGCTGACTTAGTCACGATGCTACAGAGCATCTCCACACGGTTAGATGCACTGACAGCCGCCTCGGCTAGTACTCTGACTCCTCGTGGTAGCCGAGCTCCTGCGGCACGGGTGAGCGTAGCCTCGCCAGTGGTTGCAGGAGTACAGGCCGATGCACCTACAGGGCCGTCTGTAGTGACAGCTTTGTCGTTATTAAAAGACTTAAAGCCGCCTAGTTTTGGTGGCGAGGAGAAGGAGAGAAACAAGGACTCAGTCAATATGTTTCTAGCGAAGTGGTCAGATTTGTACGCGCTGCGACAGCAGCCTAGCCGTATTCATTCAGAACATATCATTCATATCCTTAACACAATAATGGTCTATTAGACCAAAAATTCCATCTCAACATTCCTCCATGGGAATTTTAGTTATGCAAGTTTTTAATTTGTCATCCCTTAACTTGATCCACTGGGTCAAGTGATAACGGTAGCAATCTGTCAGCACAATCCACTAATCTTGTAGTGATTTGCTGAAGTCATTATCGCCCTTCCATTTATTAACATCATTACTGGGATTCGTCCCATTCATCCTCATTGTGGTTTTGTTCAACTTATCTTCTTTCAACTAGAGATCAGGAATCATCATCTTTCAATCAAAATCCAAATCAACTCATAAATTTTTAACCAGAATTCTAAAATCATATCAACCAGCATTCGAATTCATCATCTGGATAGAACTTTTGCTTATAATTTCAAGGTCTTAGATTTACTCGTATATACTACCATTAAAGCGCTACAGTTATACCCTCGGTATATACGGGTAGTCACCGTGCTTGGAATTATAAGGTAAATACCATCATGTCTAGGCCTCAAGCAAGTCAGGGAATCCTTACAATTACAGTACTTCCATCTGAAGACCCAATTACCTATTTATGAATCTTCATTCTGAATATCAATTTGTATGAATTGCATCACACAATTAAAATCTTTTACTGTACTTCATAAATTTTTGACATTTCAGGCTTCTCGGTTGTTCCACTTTAGCTGATTCGCTTTGGTAGCGAAAGTAGCACTTGAAAAAACTTCCCTCGCCAAGAAAGCAAGGGCGATTCCTCCAAGATATTTTTATTCTAACGTAGTCAAGGTCATCACTAAGCAAACTGATCCGGCCGCACCCGTAAGTCACATGGTCAGATCAAGGAAAAGACTTGCACTTTGATCATAGAGCCCAACGCTTTTTTCCTCCTCGAGAGAGGCACAACCGTTGATTCTTTTCCATAGAACAAGGAGATTTACTTCATCTATCGTATCATAACAGAATTGAGTCTCATTTTAGGGATCCATGAGTCCAGCCTATCCACAGTCCCATGGGTTAGCCAACCACCCAAACCGTTGTAGTGATAGAATCCGTTTAGAAATTTGGTTATGTTTTGTCCCGGGTACCAGGGAAAAGAGTTCCCAGGCCCCCCTAGTCGGCGCTTCATGCAAACTTCAAGATAGTCACACCACTTACACACCCAATATGAAATTGCCTGTTTCACAGATTCAGCTAACTTTAAAACAGTCTTTTAATGAAATCATAGTATCACTGATCATAATCCTCCAAAATAATCGGTTGAATTCTAGTTTTCAATCATTCCTTCATCGGTGTACCTATGGCATCATTGGCAACCAGAACACTCACCACCTGTCCACTTATAGTACCCGAAAATATATTCAATAGTTCCTAGCTCATAGTACCCGGAAATATATTCACTTATAAAAATCCAGATGGACTCTCTGTTGAAGATCAGCAAGATCAACTAACACATCCATATAAAAGAGCCATGGACTCATCCGTTCAATCAACCAGATCTGTACCCGAATTCAGAAAATAACTCTTACTCCTTGTTCCAATATCTTCCTGGACGCACGCGTGGGTATCTTGCGACCCAGAGCCCGAGCACCGTATGTCAGCACCCTGTAGGATCCTTCACAGGTCACCTAGCACTTCACTCATAGGCTGCTTCCTTGGTCCCTCATCCACCGTACCGGAAGCTCACCATTTAAATTAAACCGAGGCTTGTCAAGACCTCGGCCGCCGACAGTGCTATGCGAGACATCCTCCGTTGACTCTTCGTCAACTGTTGCAACTTTTTCACTTAGGTCTCTACGACCTAAGTAAAAAACCACGACCTCATTCACAAGACGGTCAAAATACAGTTTATATCACATAAAACAGTCATTTAAAAGCAGGTCATAAATACAGTTTCTATAACGAACTCTCGTCTTTCCACATTGTTCCACATCAATCCACATTACTTAATCCAAGTCCAATCATATGTATTCCCATCGTCCTTCATCCATTCTCATCCCATCACATCATTTTCCATCTCATCACATCTTTCCACATTTATACTCATCACATCTCATCCATTCATATCTACCCCGATCCACATCACACATGACATCCATTTCACCTCACATCTCATTCATTCATATCTATCCCGATTCACATCCCATCACATCTCATCCATTCATATCACATCTCATTCATTCACATCTATCCCAATTCACATCACCTCCATTCACATCACATATCGTCCATTCACATCTATCCCAATTTACATCATATCACATCACATTCATTTCACATCACATCTCACCCATTCACACTTATCCCGACTCACATCACATCACAACCATTCACATTCATCACATTCACTGTATCCCCATTCCATCACATACATTCTATCCACATTACATCATGTCCACATCTATCCACATCATATCTCATTTATTCCATCCACTTTACATCACATCCACATCATATCTCATTCATTCCATCCACTTTACATCACATCCACATCATATCTCATTCATTCCATCCACGTCATATCTCATTCATACACATCCCATCTCATTCATCCACATCCATCCAATCATTCACATGCACGACTATCCACATCTATCCATACATTCACATCTATCACTTCACATCTACATATATTCACATCACATCACATTTCATCCACATCTCTTCTCATCACATCACATCTCATCCACATCCACATCTCTTTACATTACATCACATCTCATCCATATCAACATCACATTCACATCCACATCCCCTTACATCACATGACATCTCATCCACATCCACATCACTTTCACATCCACATCCCTTTTATTACATTCTTTCGCATACACATCCACATCCATTTACATCAAATTCTTTCACATAACATCTTTCACATACTTCACAACTCATCCAATTTCATTTTCATCAACACATCCTATAACACCCCATTCACATCTTATCACATCCATTCACATCCTATCGCATCCCATTTACATCTTATCACATCTATTCACATCCTATCATATGTGGACTATTAAGATAATGGATGTTGGCAGTAGTGTAGCATGTGGATCTATTTGGTAGTGTGCCAAATCTAGTCCGATATTCACATCCTATCACATCCCATTCACATCTTATCGCATCACATCTATTCACATCTTATCACATCCCATTCACATCTTATCGCATTCCTTTTACGTCTTATCACATCCTATCACATCCCATCTACATCTTATCGCATCACATTTATATCTTATCACATCTATTCACATCATGTGATCTAAATCAGATGGATGTGAATCAATGGATGGATGGATGTGATGTGAATAGTGGTGATGAGATGTGAGGTGAATAGATGTGATGAGATGTGATATGAATCAGATAGATGTGAATGAATGGATGAGATGTGAATAGTGGTGATGAGATGTGAGGTGAATAGATTTGATCAGATGTGATGTGAATCAGATAGATGTGAATGAATGGATGAGATGTGAATAGTGGTGATGAGATCTGAGGTGAATAGATGTGATGTGAATCAGATAGATGTGAATGAATAGATGAGATGTGATGTCATGTGAATCACGATGTAAATGAATGATATGGGATGTGAGTGGATGTATGTGAAAGAATGGATGTGAATGTGTATGTGAAGAATGGATGTGAATGAGTATGTGAAAGAATGGATGTGATGAAAATGGATGTGAATGTGTATGTGAAGAATGGATGTGAATGAGCATGTGAAAGAATGGAAGTGAATGTGTATGTGAAGAATGGATATGGATGTGTATGTGAAGAATGGATGTGAATGAGTATGTGAAAGAATGGATGTGAATGTGTATGTGAAGAATGGATATGGATGTGTATGTGAAGAATGGATGTGAATATGTGAAAGAATGGATGTGGATTTATGTGAAAGAATGGATATAGATGTGTATAAAAGAATGTGATGTGATGTGACATGAATATATGTGGATGTGAAGTGATAGATATGAATGTATGGATAGATGCGATGTGACATGAATATATGTGGATGTGAAGTGATAGATATGAATGTATGGATAGATGTGAGAAGTCGTACATATGAACGATTGGATGGATGTGTGTGTATGAATGTGATATGATGTGGATAGAAGTGATGTGATATAATATGGATAGAATGTATGTGATGGGATGGTTATGAGAATGTATGTGGTGGATATGAACGAATGAATGTGGATATGAACGAATGAATGTGATGGATATGTAAAGGAGTCCATTTTGCAACCGGAAATGAGGTAACTCTTCACAAGTACCAAGCTATAATTTTTGCAATATTTGTGAAGTCTTCTCATGCAACATAAACTCTTCTTGGATGTCTTCAATCCAATCTTTATGCACTCCTGTGATGGCAAACAATGTACAAACTCACATTCTTGAGAGTGAATCAGCCCACCACATTATCCTTTCCCTTTGTATTTGTGATTTCAAAATCATAATTTTGAAGGGTTGCTAACCATCGCCTTTGCTTGAGTGAGAGATTTGGTTGAGAAAGGAAATACTTGAGAACCCTATGGTCACTTCTCACATAAAACTTGCTTCCATAGAGATAGTGATGCCATTTCTTGATCTCATGTAATATAGCACTTATCTCTTGATCATAGATATATCAAGTTTACAGCTTTCAAATGCAATTACTCCATGGTCTTGATACAACACGGCACCAATACCTCTTCCACATGCATCCGCCGCCCTAATAGTGAAAGGCTTGGTGAAATTTGGGCATACCAAAATTGGGGTGGAAGTAAGCATTCTTTTCAACTCTTTAAAGCTTTTATGGGCTATTGCATCCCAAAAGAATGCCTCCTTCTTCAACTTATTGGTCAATGGAGCCACTATGTGAGCATACTTCTCAATGAACCTTTGGTAAAATAAAGAAAGCCCCAAGAATCCCCTTATTTGAGTGATGTTCTTAGGTATAGGCCGATATAGCAGGTTGAGTGCAGATTCAGGAGAGATTTTGGAGGATCCTACTATGTATAGGTGCATAGTAGGAAGCTTGATAGATGTGATGTGTGATGGATATGAACAAATGAATGTGATGGATATGAATGAATGTGTTGTGATTTAAATGGAGATAGATGGAGATAGATGTGATTTAAATGGAGATAGATGTGATTTAAATGGAGATAGATGTGATGTGTGATGTGAACAAATATGATGTGATGAGATGTGGATATGGGTAGATGCGAGTGGATGAGATCTGATGCTGCGGATAAATGAGAAAAGATGTGATGAGATGGAAAATGATGTGATGAGAATGGGAATACATATGAAATAAATGAGAATTGATGTGGAACAATATGGAAAGACGAGAGTTCGTTATAGAAACTATATTTATGACATGTTTTTAAATGACTGTTTTATGTCAAGAATGTTGGGGAAGCATTTTTACCATCTTGTGAATGAGGTCGTGGAGACCTAATTTGATAAAGTTACAATAGCTGACGGAGAGTCAATGAGAACGTCTCGTGTAGCAAGGTCGGCCGAGGTCTTGACCAGCCTCGGTTTGATTTAAATGGTGAGCTTTCGGTACGGTGGATGAGCGACCAAGGAAGCGGCCTATGAGTGAAGCGCTAGGTGACCTGCGAAAGATCCTAGAGGGTGCTGACCATACGGTGCTCGGTCTCTGGGTCTTCGAAGATACCCACGTGCATCGAGGAAGATATTGGAACAAGGCGTAAGAGTTGTTTTCTGAATTTGGGCATGGATCTGGTTGATTGACCTTGCTGGTCCTCAAAAATGGATGAGTCCATGGCTCTTTTATACGGATCTGTTGGTTGATCTAGCTGATCTTCAACGGAGATTCCATTTTGATTTTTTTAAGTGAAAATATTGTCGGTTACTTTGAGCTAGGAACTATCGAAAAGGCCCCTGAGTGGACAGGTGGTGAGCATTCTGGTTGCCAATGATGCCATAGGTACACCGATGTGAAGGAAAAATTGGAAATTAGGATTCAATCGGATATTTTGGAGGATTATGATTAGTGACACTATGGTCTCATTAAATGATTGTTTTAAAGACAACTGATTCTGTGAAAAAGGCAATTTCATATTGGGTGTATAAGTGGTGTGACTAGTTTTAAGTTCGCATGAATATCCGGCTAGTTTTAAGTTCGCATGAATATCCGGGTAGGGGGCCTCGGAAATCTTTTCCTTGCTACCCGGGACAAAACCTAACCAAATTCCAATATGTTTGGTGCAAGCATGGTAAATAGGATTATGAGCAAGCTGCACACTGCTCATATTATCACAAAACAACTTGATAGGATAGCATACTTCAATGCCCAAATCAGCCAATAACTTCATAAGCCATGAAATCTCACAAGCAGCTAATGCAACACCCCTGTACTCAGCCTTTGTACTAGATAGTGCAACAATAGAGGTTGTGCAAGAATAGAATGGCCCTAGGGCCATTCTTGCACTGGTTGTGCAAGAATAGAATGGTCTTAGGGCCATTCTTGGGTGCCCAAGAGCATGCAAGAAAGTTGGGTGGCACCAAGGCTAGAATGGCCCCCGGCAAATTACCAAATATCTATGATAAACATTGCCTTTGGTTCTTTTCTAATTTAGTCTAATTAGATGATGAAAAGAAAAAGTTATAAATAGATGATTATAAAATATATTATATAGTCGGAGCAAAAAGTTTTGTTATGACATGTTGTTTAGTTACTATGAGGAGGGGCATATCGGAGCCCGCCCTACATGTCAGACCATGGATAGCCTTATTGATAGTGTTGATAGAGAGCTATCGAGTGTACGGGAGCGCCTGCTATTAGCACTCCCACTAGATTACATTTTGTCATAGGATTGGAGGTGATGTTTGTGAGATCCCACTGCCCCTTGTGCGCACCAGATTCTCGGTTGGTAGCAACAGAAGTAGCTGCCTCTTGCGCGGGGTAGGGTTTCCCACTCGGGGCCTCGCCCAAGAATGTCTGGGTGCACGAGACTAATCTGGTGGTCATTCCGAAACCGAAACCGGGAAAATTTCCCTTGCCCGAAAACCGGGGACGATTCCACCTTTTTGAATTTCTTAACGAATTTTCTAACGGGGTCAAGAGACTAAACTAACCTTCATCTGATTAAACCAGATAGAAGGAAACTATACAGACTTAACTTGAAGAAATCAACGTTTTTTTCTTAGTCATCATACGGTGGCTTCAACATAAGCTATCAAAGAAATACTTTCTCAAACAAGAGCAAAGCACCATCGTGTATTCTGTACGATCATTGATCCTACATGTGTGAGCGAGATCGTTCTCTTGGTGGGGGCAAGCCTGAAAAGGATGAATTAGTAAGTTGCTTATAAATTTATGTTTGAGATCTTGATCATGTGGTGTTTTTCTCGGAAAAATTATAATTTTTTGTGTCCGTTCTTTAAAGCTTGAATACTCATGCTTTGGTAACCACAACCTTGTGGGATGAGATTGTAAATTATGCCAACATTAGTGCTGCCAATCATGATGATTACATGAAAGATTTGCCAGAGAGAGATAGAAAGTTAATTAAAAAGCTAAAAATGATGCAACATAAGAATCTTGTTTTCGGATTGCCTAAGTTCAGATACACAGCTTTAGAGCATGTTTGGAGCTGTTATAGGCAAACTCCAATAAGGGCAAGTACTCTTCCCAATTAGATTGCTTCTTACTAACATAAGAACGCAACATATCCTCTAGAATTTGGTTAACTCTTTCAGTTTGACCATCAGACTCCGGATGATCTGCCGTACTCATACTCAGAGTAGTATCCAACTTTTTGAAGACTTCCCTCCAAAAATGACTGTTGAACTTTCTATCTCTATCCGACACTATATCTGCGGGGGCAGGCCATATAGCTTATAGAGATGTTCAATAAAGAGTTTTGCCAACTCTGGCGTTTTAACACTTTTCTTCGTGGCAATAAACTTTGCCATTTTAGTTAACCTGTCCACTACCACCCACACCGAATCATTCCCTCGACTCGTCTTGGGTAAACTGGTAATGAAATCCATGGAAATGCTTTTCCATTTCCCTTGAGGAATCTCCAGCGGATGGAGTAGTCCTCCAACCTTAAGACGTTCATGTTTATTGACCTGGCACTTACTGCATTTCAGCACATAAGTCTGGACGTCCTTAAACAAACTAGGCTAATAAAACTGTCTTTTTACTAGTGCATAGGTCTTCTGAATCCCAGGATGACCCGCACTTGGACTATCATGATTTTCTTTAAGAATTTGGGCCCAAAAGTCACCAATAGTTGGTACACATATTCTACCCTTGTAGAGTAAGTACCCGTCGTCAATGGAGTAATTAGCATATTTCTCCCCTCGACGAAGTTTATCACTCCCCTTTGAAGCTGTGGCAGTCAAAGGTGATGAAGGGCCTATGTAAGAGCTCTCCGGCTCCAAACTATACCCAGAAGACACGGCTAGTCTCTCCAGACTAACTCTCGCTTCCCTTCTCGTTGCACCTTCGGCCAGTCTCTCCGGACTAGCAATACGTGCCAACGAGGGAGGTGGTCGCGTCTGTGAAGAAGTGCGTACGTGTACAACGCGCCAGACCTCTGTAAAAGATGGATCGTGCTCACATAAACCACGTAGTGACTCCAAGAAATCATTCTTAAAGACTGTGAAACTAATTTCATTAATCTGTGGCATGCGACTAAGTGCATCTGCCACCACATTATACTTACCTTTCTGGTAACGTATCTGAAGGTCAAACTCCTGTAGAATCTCCGCCCACCGAGCTTTTCTACCCTTCAGTTCATTTTGACTTGAAAGCCATTTCAGACTTTCATGGTCCATCCAGACCTCAAAAGTAGCACCATATAAATAGTGTCTCCACTTTTTCAGTGCATGAACTCGCTAGTAACTCTCGCTTGTAAGCCGAGTAGTTACGCTGCGCACGATCTAACTTTTTACTCTCAAATGCAATTGGGCGCCCCCTTTGCATAAGTACGGTCCCAATGGCCTCATTACTAGCGTCTGTTTCCAAAACAAACGGCTCATTTGGATCGACAATAGTCAAAACAGGTGCATCTGCTACTACGGTCATCTTGAGCTTATCAAAGCTCTTCTGCTGGGCTTCCCCCCAACTAATGTTTTTTGTTTTTGATCGCGTAACTCGTCAGTCAACGGGACTGCGATCTTCGCGTAGTCCTTCACATACTGTCGGTAGAATCCCGACATGCCAAGAAAAATCTGCAGTTCCTCGAGATTCTTCGGCGCTGGCCATTTAAGAATAGCCTCTACTTTTTCTGGCTCCATCCGCGTACCATCAGCGGATATAATATGGCCAAGGTAGTGAATTTCTGTTTCAATAAATTCACATTTGCTCTTCTTTGCAAATAGTTTGTGCTCTCGCAAAACACTAGACGCAAATGCTCTATGTGTTCTTTCTGTGTCTTACTATACACAAGAATATCATCTAGGAAAACTACTACGAATTTTCCCAGATATGGACGTAAAATGCTGTTCATCAGCGTCATAAACATCGCTGGAGCATTGGTTAGCCCAAATGGCATAACCAAAAACTCAAAATGCCCGAAACGGGTCCTAAATGATGTCTTCGCAACATCTTCTGCTTTTATTCTAACCTGATGATACCCAGATCTCAGGTCTATTTTTGTAAAGTATCTCGATCCATAGAGTTGATCAAACAACTCATCCATGCGTGGCATTGGATACTTGTTCTTAATCGTTAACTGATTAAGAGCCCTATAGTCTATGCACATCCGCATAGATCCGTCTTTCTTCTTTACCAGAAGAATAGGCGATGCCCACGGACTTGAACTAGGCCGAATGAAGCCTTTGTTCAAATATTCCGTCAATTGTTTTTCCACCTCCTGTGCCTCAGAGTGGCTTAATCTATAAGCAGGTTTGCTTCTAGGTTTTGATCCTGGCATAACTTCGATGCCATGGTCTACTTCTCTAGATGGTGGTAAACCATCTGGTAAATCATCAGGAAAAACATCCTGAAATTCCTCTAATAAATAGTTTAAAGTATCTACGTACTTTTTCTTTAATGTCTCATTCACCTTGGATTTTTTCTTGTTTGAATCACATGCATGCCAAACAGGGTTTTCAAACAGTGGGTCTCGTCCAAGGCTATCTTGTTTTCCTTGTTTGTCTACGCAAACATCATTTATCGTTTCATCTACGGAAACAGAATTCAAAAGAGGGTAACAAGCATATACCTCTGCTATCTAGTCTCTGCGGACCACTGTACACAGCTCCATGGAGGAAATAAGTGGTGTGGCGGGGACAGTACGGTCGCCCTGCAAGGTAATGACTCTACCTCCATGCTCAAAACATAGCGTATTATGTAAGTAATTCCGAGCTAGACCAGGGCCCAAGCCATACATCCACTCCTTGCCTAGATATACCTCTGCTCTGGCTAAGTGCATGACTTGAAAGTCAAGCGGAGCCTCGTAGTCCTGCATAGATAATGGGACCCCCAATACTACGGTATTCCATACCGTTTTGTCATATCCGTTGGCTAGGCCAACAGTATACTCATGATCACTCCGGGTCTCAGTCAACCCCAACTTCTTGACTAACGAGTAGTTCAAGAAGTTGTGGCTAGCTCCATCATCAATAAAAACTGTGACTCTACGGCCACCTATGGTGCCATACATGCGCACCATGTCATGCGGACCTACAGTAGGCTGCTGCCACATCGCTGGTGTCACTGAACAAGCGTGATGCTCATCACAATGACACACTGTCACCTCTCTGAACTCTGCGGAACTGAGAGGGAGTCTCTGCACTGTATGCAATTGCCTAGAGGATTTACCATCTTTTTTAGGCTCGTTGCCACTCGTGCTGGTTTTAGGCTTTGGACACTTAGCCTTCGTGTGCCCTACATCATTGCAATTAAAGCAGCGATTTTCCTTTCGCGCTTTAATATACTGCTCTTTCTTTTGGATTTCGCTATCTCTTTTCTTCTTGGATGGTTGTGGTTTTTTAGACCAATGACCACCCTGTCCTTCCTCGTCCGTCCTATCCCCTTGTTTATCACTGCGGAACCCTTTTCTTTTAAGGCCTGACCTCCTCTTTTCACTACCCTCGGCCCTGCTAGAACCACCACGCGCACTACGGTGCTTGATGTCATCGAATATCTGCGCATACTTAATTGCCTCTGCTAAGTCTTTAGGCTGTAAGGGCTCTACGTACTCAAGGTAATCATCTTTGAGGCCTCTCTTAAAGCCTCGCAATGCCTGGAACGCATCGATTCCCTTTAGCTTGAGTACTATCTCCCTATAGTCTGAGATGTACTGAGTTAGGGATTTGTTCTCCATCAAGCACTTGTCCCATAACTCCCAACTTCTCTCTGCCTCATTAACAGGCAAAAATTCTTTTCGAAACATCGTTTCAAACTCCGTCCAAGTGGCAAGACGAGTTGTCAAACTCATCCACTTGTACGCTTTGCCGGTTAATGAGAGGCTAGCCTCTACGGAATGAACTGTTATCTGATAATGAGTTCTATATGAAGGGATCTTTATCCCAGGATTCTGTTGGGTTGACCAGACCATAAGGAACCCTAGAATCAGTTGGATCTTAAGGGAAAGAGTTTGTCCTCCAGCTACGAGATGAGGACATCTCGCGTTTTTTAAGTGGAGTAGGATGTAAGATTCCTCTCTCCAGCTGCGAGATGAGGACATCTCGCGTTTTTTAAGTGGGGTAGGATGTAAGATTCCTCCCTCCAGCTTTTGAGGTGTAGAGGTGTAAGAATCTCTCCTTTTGATCTTGTAATTATTCCCCTCTCTGAAATAGAAGAAAGATCCTGTTTTACCCTGTTTTAGCCTGGAGAGAGAAAATGTCTAGAGAGAGGTAATCCAAAATTGAGATATTTTTGGATATAAAAATCCTCCTAGTGTTTAAAATGGTTTCCCTTGAAACAGAAATTCAAAAAGAACTTTCCAATGTACAATTAGAATTAATTGAAAATGTGTATAAAGGACCTTAGTCTAAGGGTCTAGATTTTCGAAAATTTTTGGATATAAAAATCCTCCTAGTGTTTAAAATGGTTTCCCTTGAAACAGAAATTCAAAAAGAACTTTCCAATGTACAATTAGAATTAATTGAAAATGTGTATAAAGGACCTTAGTCTAAGGGTCTAGATTTTCGAAAAATTTTGGATTATGGTCCAATTAAATTTCCTTTGGGACAATAGGATCAATCCAAATAATATTTCTTTTTTACAAATGCTTTGAAATCCATGAACGTTTCTAACACCTCTCTTCTCTTTGAGAATATAGATCTAAGTCATCTTGCTATAATCATCAATGAAGGTTACATAGTATGTGCTGCCCACTAATGGATGGAGGCCCGCATACATCACTCTGAACAATCTCAAGTGGCTTGCTACTCATGTTGCCTTCTCTAGGAAATGGCAACCTTGCTTGTTTTCCAAACTAGCAAGCATAACAAACATGCATACTCCCATCATATTTGAATCTGGGCAGCCCACCAACTATGCCTCTCGATTGCATATTCTTTAACTTCTGTATGTTCGCATGCCCAACATGTTTGTGCCACTTCTCAATATCTTGTACCACATTACGGCTTTTAGAAAACAGAGGCGATTTTAACTCTGGAATACCTGCATCCAATTTGAATAACCTACCTTCCTTCTTGCCTTTGGCAATAACTCTACAACCATTCTTAAAGTCCTCAATGAAGCAACCATGCTCGTTGAATTGTACATGTAATCCTTGCTCAACCATTTGACCAATAGAAGACAAACTCTTTGTAATGGAAGGCACATACAAAACTTCTGACATAGACTTCACCTTGCCATTATGCATCAGCAAGTATCTTGTATATGGCATAACATGGTGTTTGTTACACAAATTGAGAAGTAATGCAACACTTTGAAGACCCTATCTGTCCAATCTCAATGTGCTATAAGCTGAGCAGGTGTTGTATACATTTGGGGAACCCTTGGATCTTTCTCCTCGCTTGTCACCAAGTTCCATAGTCCTTTTCCTTTGAGAAATTGTTGCTTAGCAGTGACGTGCAAAAAAGTACTCCCACCTAAATCTTTGCCTGCCCATGTTTCTACCTACCCTCCAAAGGAGCACATGGCTTGGACAACAGATTGATTATAGTTCTTTCTCCCACCCATGTCACTTCCATCCTTCCACCTCTTCCTCCCAAAAAATTTCATCCTCTTCCAAGGTATATGCTATTCTCTCCCTCTCCTATGCTCGCAAGCTTTCATGGAAAGCTTCATCCTCTTCTCCTTTGCTCTCGAGCTTTTAAGGAAATCTCATCCATGCTTTGAGGTGAGATTATCTCTTCCTTCCCCTCTATTTTCTTTATCTTTCTCCTCTTTCTTTGCCTTGACCTAACCCTAGATTCTACATAGAAGTGCCAATATAAAGCTTCATGGAAAGCTTCATCCTCTTCTCCTTTGAGTAGGAGCTTCTTCTCCTAGGTATCACTGTAAAGTGCATTGGGAAGTGGAGGGCGATCGTCCTGGCCATCATTGTAAAAACAATTTTAAGATTACAAGATTTATATTTGCACAACGCTTATTTTTAGAGAGTAAAACATTGAAATCATTTTATTTCCAAATATTTACAAGGACGAGTTTTATTACAAAGAACTGAGACTAATATTATTAGTCTTATTTGCTATCAAGGAAAATTCCTAAGCTTGACTATGACATAACGGTAGAGCGGTCCACATAGGTGAAATATGGGGGTTCCGCTGTAGTTTCTAAGACTCTAAAAACTGATGGTAAGGGTGGTAGAGTCTGGATTGGGGTAGATCCCAACACAGCTACTCTATCAGAGCAGGTAAGATCTGCATCACTTTGTCATACACCCAGTGATCCTGAGGTATGCAAATCCCATCTATAGTCATAGAGGTGTCGGCCCTGGGGGTACCGACGAACCAAAATAAATGAATCATCTTCAACTTTTCAATCCAACGAATCCGCTTAAGGTCGGTGGTGAGGTTTCCAATTCGATCTGCTCGGATGAAGAAATATCTCGGCCCACGACTCCAGAAATCTCTACCCCATCCTCTTTCAATATGAGCGAAATGAGGGAGGGACATCTTCTCTAGTATCTGCACCATGGTGTCACGGAACTCCAAATTTGAGGAGTGACTAGCAGTCTCGAAGATGCATTAGAAAATGAGAAACTTCGAGTAGGCATCTTCCTCTTCCTACAATCATTAAAACATCAATTCAACTTGTTTGTTTTAGTAAGATGTTTTTATTAATTAGCATTATGTTAGGTAAAACATTCATTACAAAACAGTCCTTAACTAGCAATTCCTAGGAGCTAACCTGGCTCTAATACCAATTGTAAGGTTCCCCCTTCTAAAATAGGAGAAACACTTAAGATAGTCCACTAAGTCTTAACTTGGAGAAAATTTTCTATTTATCGACACCTTGACCATGTAGAAATTCATATAAATAAATTCTAGAGAAAAATTCTCTGTTGTATAAGTGGTTGTTTATGGATGAACTAATAAAGCAAATTTCAATGTAATTTATTAAATACAGCATCACACATTTCGTAACTTCATGTCATTATTTCAAAAAAGAAAAAGATACACATTTATTAGTAATATATGAAAAAAACTTTTCTTTAAAATATAACCAAGCTAACCTGGCCACCATTTCCTTGAAGAGCTTGAAGAGGGAGGGTTGGAGCTGCATTAGGAGCATCTTCCCTAATTTCGTTGTTACGTGCTCCTCTCAGTGCAATATTTTGACGTTGTCAGGGATGGGACCATCTTGGACGTCGACTTGTAGAGTTTGTTGCCGCGATCGAAACGCTTCAGTCGGATCTCAATTCTGAGATCGTTTGCTCACCGTATGAGCAAAAGACTATAGCGTATGAACCCTTTCTAAAGGCAAAAATCCCTTATTAAAGTCTAACGCAAATGGGGGGGGGAATTGTAAGATGTCCTTAAGACCAAAAATGTGGAGGAGGGCTGTGAGGGCTGCTGTAAGTCTATTCACACGGTGGGGGGGGAAGAGTTAAGGACACTGCCTCCGAGCAAGAGGGGGATGGAGGAAAATTAGCTTATCTGAAAAGAGGCAAATGAGGGGGTGTGAGAGGGGCGGCTGCAAAGGGCGACTGTACTGCAGCAAGTACGCTACATAGGGACGGATGGCCTTACGAACAGCGGTACGAACGACGGTACAATAGGGCGTACGCTGCACATAAATCGGTGTAGCCTGTGGAGCATCCCAAGGGTTTATATAGCTGAGGGGTACGGGTACGGGCACTACGCAAAGCAAGGACGAAATGACGGTGTATCGTCAACAAAGGCTATGGATCAGTGGCCTGCATGGGTCTAGGAAAAAGGTACGGTGTCACTTGTCCGGGAAAGGAGTGGTACGCATATACCTTATCTGGTCTGGGACAGCATGGATGTCCACGTAGGGGTACGTGTGGACCATACAGTGGGTGGCCGTCCTTTGGTTCTTGGGTGGCCATCGTACGGGCACCCTAGTAAGTGTGTACGGTTCAAATTTTGAGATGGGGTACCCAATTTTGGGACGCTTGCCTCGATTTGCATGCCGAACGGGGGGGCGAAATTTTTTTTTTTTGTCCGGGAGGTTCTACTGGTCGTTGGGGTTTAGACTGTTTGTCAATCGGACGCCCGGTCGTGCATTTATTAAGGTTTAAAGGTCGTCGCTTTTTAACTAAAATGATTGAAATTTGCGTATAAGCTTTGATCCGGTGTCCGTTTGGATGCTGTAAAATCTTATATTAGGGTAAAATCACGTGCAGATTCCAAATTTGGGCTCAAAATTTGAAGATTCTAAGTAGAAATGACTCAAATAATAAAATTATTGATTTGTATATCATAAAAAACTCATAAATTTATCTATTACATGAACATTTCTTTATTAGTGAAGATGGGTATGTTACATTACCAAGGTGTCCCATGCCTCCTTGGGGGACTTGGCATGCTGTATGTGCCCAATCATGGTGTCCTGTATACTGATAGAGAGTCAATACATAACTTTTCTGGCTCCTTTGTTCCAATCCTTGAACTCTTTCACATCTGCACAACAGTCGGATTGATCTCCGGTATCTCCGGTGCCTCTTCATGCTCACCTTCTATGTAGTCTCAGTAACCCTTTCCCATTAAGAAATTTATCAACCTGAACCTCCAAGCATGGAAGTTGTTCTTATCAAGCTTCTCAGCACAACAATCTGGTTTATGCCATCATTTTACATATTTCCAGACACACAAATTTACCAGAAACAACACTCTGGTTTGTCCTGCACAAACAGCTGTATTTTCTGCAGCGGCACTATACTACACTCAAATGTCACAACCAGTGACCTCAATGTGCATACATACACCTAATGGCAACTGTTTTACCTCCTTGTAGCACACACAATGTCTGCACAACCAATATGTCTTCCTGCAGTTCTTAAAACAGAGTTCTGCATAGAATCGATGACTTACCCGTAGTGCTCAAAATCGCCTGCTTTCTGAAAAAGGGAGGTCCTAACAAGGGTGTAGTCGCCAACACAAATAGGGAAGAGTAGATGAAGCTCTTACCCTCATACCGCTTCTTGTGCTTCTCTTGCTTGCAGCTCAACCCTTAGCATGAACTAGGCCCTCATACCATGAAAAGATGCAGGGGAGAAGAGAGCTTGAGCTCTTGCAAGCACACACACACTCACAAAACCCTAAAAGAGAACACACAAGGTGAGAGGTTGAAAATCTTCTTCTTCTTCACACAACACTCAACACACCATATACAAAGATAAGAGTACACTCCATATGAAAAGGTACTCAACCAAATACATACTAGGATTCTCTATAGTGTGAACCCAACTAAATGAGCTGGTGCTATAACTATGCCAGCATGGCTGTCACACAGCCTGTCATCCCACTAGCCGCATATCACCCATAATCTCACCAACCATGCCAGTGGTGTAAGTGTGGGGCATATCCCCCATGCGGGTCATCAGTGTCCACCGCCTCACTAGATGAGCTCAATATCTCAACAGCCTCAAGAGCCAGTCTTCATTAGGGACCTAGAGGACTCGGACTCCTTGGACACAAGGGCTGATTTTGAACAAGATAGGGAAATACCCCCCAAAACTAGAAGCGCGAGGAAGGAGACC
Organism: Cibotium barometz; assembly: GCF_041138505.1. Lineage (NCBI taxonomy): Eukaryota > Viridiplantae > Streptophyta > Polypodiopsida > Cyatheales > Cibotiaceae > Cibotium > Cibotium barometz. The sequence continues at coordinate 53,935,567 of NC_141048.1, read as the reverse complement.
CCATGGGAACATGCGATTCCTGAGACCATATCACACATGACAAAACTTGGCTCTTATCCTGATCCTCATAAGGAAATTGAGAAACTCCAAGAATTTGGTGATTTAGTTACAAAAACCCAAGAGGAGCTTGAATCAAAGCCTAAACCAAAGCCCAAGCAAGTGAGAGTCTCAGATACTGTACACCCTAGTACCTTAATGCCTACTACTAAGATTCGCAAACCTCTAAACTTGCCGAGTGTCATCATGGAAGAGATTGAGGCGTCCACCTCTCACATAGTTTGATCCGTGATTGGTTCAAGGGACAACTACCATACAGAAACCCTGAGCCCATCTTGGAAATGGATTTTCCAATCTCACCGGAACCTACTTATGGAAAGGAGGTCATGAACGCACCTCTAAATATTCCCAAATTGTTAGACTTTATGGCCTCACAAACCAGTACAACTATAACAGCCCGATTGAGTGGAGATCTTAAATTGTTTGAAGTGATGAGATCTCTCGTTAATGGAGAACTCAATGTCGGATTACCACCAAGAGACTAATCCCTTGGTTCTTCCAAAACCAAACCCGGAAAAACTTCCCTCTCCCAAAAAGCACGGGCAATTCCTCCAAGATATTTTTTTTCTCTAACATAGTCAATGACCTTAACTAACTGAACTAATCTGACCAAACTTGTAAGTATCATTGTTAGATCAAGGAAAAGACTTGCACTTGGATCATAGAGACCAACGGTTTTTTCCTCATTGAGAGGCACAGCCGTTGATTTTTTTCCATAGAACATATTTTTATCTGGGATTTACTTCATCTATTGTACCATAACAGAATTGAGTCTCATTTTAGGGATCCATCAGTCCAGCCTAATCCCATCCACAGTAGTCCCGTGGGTTAGCCAACCACCCAACCACTGTAGTGATGGGATCCAATTAGGAAATTAGTTAGGTTTTGTCTTGGGTACCAGGGAAAAGAGTTCTTAGGCCCCCTAGCCAGATATTCAAGCAAACTTAAAACTAGTCACACCACTTACACACCCAATATGAAATCGCCTGTTTCACAGATTCAGTTGTCTTTAAAAAAATCATTTAATGAAATCATAGTGTCACTCAACATAATCCTCAAAATCTTCGGTTGAATCCTAATTTCCAATCATTCCTTCATCGGTGTACCTATGGTATCATTGGCAACCAGAACGCTCACCACCTGTCCACTTAGGGGCCTTTTCGATAGCTCCTAGCTCATAGTACCCGGTAATATATTCACATATCAAAATGAAATCTCCATTGAAGATCAGCAAGATCAACCAACGGATCCATATAAAAGAGCCATAGACTCATCCGTTGAGGACCAACAAGGTCAATCAACCAGATCCATGCCCGAATTCAGAAAACAACTCTTACTCCTTGTTCTAATATCTTCATCGACGCATGCGTGGGTATCATTGGCCACCCAAAGCCCGAGCACCATATGGTCAGTACCCTCTAGGATCCTTTTTGTAGGTGACCTAGCGCTTCACTCATAGGCCGCTTCCTTGGTCCCTCATCCACCGTACCGGAAGCTCACCATTTTAATCAAATCGAGGTTGGTCAAGACCTCGGCCGAGACCTTGCTACGCGAGATGTCCTCCATTGACTCTCCATCAGAAGCTGTTGCAACTTTATCAGTTAGGTCTCCATGACCTCATTCACAAGACGGTCAAAATGCTTCCCTAGCATTCTTTCTTGACATAAAACAGTCATTTAAAATACCGTACCGGAAGCTCACCATTTTAATCGAATCGAGGTTGGTCAAGACCTCGGCCGAGACCTTGCTACGCGAGACGTCCTCCATTGACTCTCCATCAACTGTTGCAACTTTATCAGTTAGGTCTCCACGACCTCATTCACAAGACGGTCAAAATGCTTCCCTAGCATTCTTTCTTGACATAAAACAGTCATTTAAAAACAAGTCATAAATACAGTTTCTATAACGAACTCTCATCTTTCCACATTGTTCCCCACATCAATCAACATTATTTAATCCACATCCATTTCATATGTATTCCCATTCTCATCCAATCACATCATTTTCCATCTCATCATATTTTTCCTCATTTATCCTCATCCACTCATATCTACCCATATCCACATCTCATCACATCACATTTATTCACAGTTTCTATAACGAACTCTCGTCTTTCCACATTGTTCCACATCAATCCACATTATTTAATCCACATCCATTTCATATGTATTCCCATTCTCATCCAATCACATCATTCTCATCCAATCACATCATTTTCATCCAATCACATCATTTTCCATCTCATCACATCTTTCCTCATTTATCGTCATCAGATCTCATCCACTCACATCTACCCATATCCACATCTCATCACATCACATTATGATTCACATCTCATCCATTCTCATCTTGATTCACATCACATCTCATTCACTCACATCTATCCATTTCACATCATATCACCTCCATCCATTCACATCCATCACATCACATTCATTCATATCCATCACATTCATTTTTATCACCATCCCATCACATACATTCTATCCACATTACATCACATCACATCTATCCACATCATATCTCATTCATACACATCTCATCTCATTCATCCACATCCATCCAATCGTTCACATGTACAACTACTCACATTTATCCATACATTCATATATATCACTTCACATCCACATATATTCATGTCACATCACATTCTTTCACATACACATCCACATCCATTCTTTCACATACACATCCACATCCATTCTTTCACATACATCCACATCCATTCTTCACATACACATTCACATCCACATCCACATCCATTCTTCACATACACATCCACATCCATTCTTCACATACACATACACATCCATTCTTCGCATACACATTTACATTCATTCTTCACATACACATCCACATCCATTCTTTCACATACACATCAATATCCATTATCATCACATACATTCACTCACATCCCATATCATTCATTTACATCTTGATTCACATGACATCACATCTCATCCATTCATTCACATTTATCTGATTCACAGCACATCTCATCACATCTATTCACCTCACTTCTTATCACCTCTATTCACATCCATCCATCCATCCATTCATTCCCATCTATCTGATTCACATAACATCTCATCACATCTATTCACCTCACATTCTCATCACCTCTATTCACATTACATCCATCCATTCATTCACATCCATTCACATCCATCCATCCATTCATTCACATCTATTTGATTCACATCCCATCTCATCACATCTATTCACCTCACATTCTCATCACCTCTATTCACATCACATCCATCCATCCATTCATTCACATCTATCTATTTCACATCACATCTCATCACATCTCATCACATCTATTCACCTCACATTCTCATCACATCACATCCATCCATTCATTCATTCACATCCATCCATTCATTCACATCTATCTATTCACATCACATCCATCCATCCATTCATTCATATCTATCTATTTCACATCACATCTCATCACATCTATTCACCTCACATTCTCATCACCTCTATTCACATCACATCCATCCATCCATTCATTCACATCTATCTGATTCACATCACATCTATTCACCTCACATCGATCCATCCATTCATTCACATCTATCTGATTCACATCACATCTATTCACCTCACATTCTCATCACCTCTATTCACATCACATCCATCCATCCATTCATTCACATCTATCTAATTCACATCACATCTATTCACCTCACATTCTCATCACCTCTATTCACATCACATCCATCCATCCATCCATCCATCCATCTATTCACCTCACATTCTCATCACCTCTATTCACATCACATCCATCCATCCATCCATTCATTCACATCTATCTGATTCACGTCACATCTATTTACCTCACATTCTCATCACCTCTATTCACATCACATTCACAGAATTTAAACATAGATTTTAAGAGAATTCTAATTTTGATATAAAAAATTTCTTTATGCATCTATTTATGCATAAAACTCAACTTTAATGAGAATAACACTTTTGAAATAACAATAATTCCTTTATGCATCTTTCTATGCATAAAAATCAAATTTAATGAGAATAACACTTTTGAAATAAAAATAATTCCTTTATGCATTTTTCTATGCAAAAATAAATTTTAATGAGGATAACACTTTTGAAATAAAAATAAATCCTTTATGCATCTTTCTATGCATAAAATCAATTTTAATGAGAATAACACTTTTGAAATAAAAATAAATCCTTTATGCATCTTTCTATGCATAAAATCAAACTTAAGAAAAATAACACTTTTGAAATAAAAATAAATTCCATTATGCATCTTTCTATGCATAAAATTCAAATTTAATGATAATAACACTTTTGAAATAAAAATAATTCCTTTATGCATCTTTATATGCATAAAATTCAAATTCAATGAGAATAACACTTTTGAAATAAAAATAATTCCTTTATGCATCTTTCTATGCATAAAATTCAATTTCAATGAGAATAACACTTTTGAAATAAAAATAATTCCTTTATGCATCTTTCTATGCATAACAATCAAATATAATGAGAATAACACTTTTGAAATAAGAATAATTCCTTTATGCATCTTTCCATGCATAAAAATCAAATTTAATGAGAATAATACTTTTGAAATAAAAATAATTCCTTTATGCATCTTTCTATGCAAAAATCAATTTTAATGAGAATAACACTTTTGAAATAAAAATAAATCCTTTATGCATCTTTCTATGCATAAAATCAATTTTAATGACAATAACACTTTTGAAATAAAAATAAATCCTTTATGCATCTTTCTATGCATAGAAATTAATTTTAATAATTAATATCAGTGGTATCCATGCATATTTATAGGTGAATATGTACATGGAGTAAATTAGAATATTTCTTTTAGAATACACAAACGGTGGGAATTACTCTTTTGGAATAACATAAAAATAAACTTTCTTTTCCACAAAATTCTAAATTTTTTTCCATAACCTCCTTTGTATGGCTGACCATTTTTCATTTTTATCATTCTAATTTTAACTTAAATTAACTCAATCTAGATGTATAGGACTCTAATCTACTCAATTTTCAAAAATCAAGAGAGTAAACAATAAGAAAAGTTTAATTAATCTTTTTGTTAATCATTCTAGAATAAAGAAAGACTAAATTAAAGAAGAGAAGGGGGGTGGCCTTTTCATCAAGGCATAGAATTAGAATTTACTTCAAGCATCTATAAAACAAGAAAATAAAGAAAACCATAGATTTAAAATTAAAAAGTAAGAAAATTTTTAAGGTCCTTTTTACCTATTTTCAATTAATTCCAATTGCACATTGGAAAGTTCTTTCGAATTTTTGTTTCAGGGGAAACCATTTTATACACGGAGGATTTTTATATCCAAAAATATCTCAATTTTGAATCACCTCCCTCTAGACATTTTCTCTCTCTAGGCCAAAACAGGATCTTCTCATTTCTACTCTACACCCATACCTCATCTCCATTTTCTCTCCCTACTACTCCCATATTACTAAATTATTTTTCCAATCTCAAAAAATACATAAAAATTCAGCATGAATGTATCATATTAACCTCTGCAAATATGGGGTTTCCATCTACAAAAATCCCCATGTTCTTCACCTCAATCAACTTTTGTGGCGTCAAATTCCCAAGGATGCATGGGATACTTTGGTAAAGTTGTATGATACAATTACAACACCTAAGAAGATTCAATTGAAGCAGAAGATACATGGTGTGGTTGAATAATAGGAGCATAAATGATTATGTGCAAGAGATCAAAGAATGTGCCGATGCATTAGCATCTATTGGTGCCCCAATGGATGATGATTTGGTAGCTATTACATTGAATGGCTTGGGTAAAGAGTACAAGGCATTTGAAACCTCTATCATGATGGTATATGGATTTAGGAGCATCAAATCACATGACTTGCCATGGTGAGTGGTTTGAGCATATGTAACCAATGAATGAAAAAGGATATGTGGAGACATGACACTCAGCATTCTATCACTCATGTTGGGAGTGTTCACTCTGATACCAGTTGAAAGATCCCTGCCCCTTCCGCGCAATGAATTCGGGGGTGCTCGCAGTGGAAGTAGCATTTCTTGTGCAGGGCAGAGCCTCTCACTCGGGGCCTCACCCATGAATATCCAGACAAGAGACTAATCCCTCAGTTCTTCCAAAACCGAACCCGGAAAAACTTCCCTCGCCCAGAAAGCATGGGCAATTCCTCCAGGATATTTTTATTCTAACATAGTCAAGAGCCTTAACTAACCAAACTGATCCGATCGAACCCGTAAGTCACATGGTCAGATCAAGGAAGAAACTTGCACTTGGATCATAGAGACCAACACTTTTTTCCTCATCGAGGGACACAGCCATTGATTCTTTTCCATAGAACAAGACTATCCTGGATTTACTTCATCTATTGTACCATAACAGAATTGAGTCTTATTTTAGGGATCCATTAGTCCAGCCTAACCCCATCCAGTCCCATGGGCTATCCAACCAATGTAGTGATAGGACCCATTTAGAAATTTGGTTATGTTTTGTCCCGAGTACCAGGGAAAAGTGTTCCCAGGCCCCCTAGCCGGTGCTTCATGCAAACTTCAAGATAGTCACACCACTTACACACCCAATATGAAATTGCCTGTTTCACAGATTCAGCAATCTTTAAAATAATCTTTTATGAAACCATAGTATCACTAATGATAATCCTCCAAAATATTCAATTGAAATCTAATTTCCAATCATTCTTTCATCGATGTACCTATGGCGTCATTGGAAACCAGAACGCTCACCACGTGTCCACTCAGGGGCCTCTTCAATAGTTCCTAGCTCATAGTACTCAGAAATATATTCACTTATAAAAATCTAGATGGACTATCAGCAAGATCAACCAACAGATCCATATAAAAGAGCCATGAACTCATCCGTTGGGACCAGCAAGGTCAATCAACCAGATCCATGCCCGAGTTTAGAAAACAACTCTAACACCTTATTCCATTTCCTTCCTCGACGTATGCATGGGTATCTTCGGCAACCCAGAGCGCCCGAGCACCGTATGGTCAGCACCCTTTAGGATCCTTCGCAGGTCACCTAGCGCTTCACTCATAGGCCGCTTCCTTGGTCCCTCATCCACTGTACACCGGAAGCTCACCATTTAAATTGAACCGAGGCTAGGCAAGACCTCGGCTGACCTTGCTACGCGAGATGTCCTCCGTTGACTCTCCGTCAGCTATTGCAACTTTATCACTCAGGTCTCCATGATCTCATTCTCACAAGACGATCAAAATGCTTCCCCATCGTTCTTGACATAAAACAATCATTTAAAAACAGGTCACAAATACAATTTCTAACGAACTCTCATCTTTTCACATCATTCCACATCATTTCCCGTTATTCCACATTCTTCTAAATCAATTCACTTTGCTTAATCCACATCCAATTATATGTATTCTCATCGTCCTTCATCCATTCTCATCCATTCGCATCCAATCACATCATATTACATCTCACTCATCACATCTATCCACATCTCATCCATTCTCATCTACCCATATCCACATCGTCCTTCATTAAATCTCTTGATTATTCTTAAATATCCATTCCTCATTTCCAAAAATGTTTGCATAACCCTCTTTCAACTTAAAATGAATTAATATGATTTTTCTTAATCATAAACAAGCTTAAAGAAATTTATTATCATTTTTACCTAGATTAAAATCATAAAAATACCTAGTCTTTTTCTTTAGCATTTCAAGCCTAGAGTTTTGTTTAAGATAATGAGTTTATCATTAAGAACCATCCTTCTAACAAGGATCTAACCATAAAGATAATCTTTCCAAAAAGAGAGATTTACTAATAAAATCACTATAATTAAGCATAAAGATTAGTATTAAACCATTTAAACATTATGAATCATTAGAAAGCTTGATTTCAAGAAAAAACCATTTAATTGAAAGCTTCCCAATCAAGCATGAGATGGGTTGGGAAGGAGATAACCATTGAGAAAGATAGAAAAACCATTGGATTAAGCTTACCTTTGATTTTGGCTTGATTCTTTAAAGAAAGAAGTGAAGCCCACAAAGCAAGCTTTGGCCACCAAGTTGGGGAGGGTAATCTCCAAGAGAGGATGGAGAATTGTGAAGCTCCAAAACTTCCAAAAGTAGAGGCAAAATAGAGGAATAATAGAATTACACTAAAATGAAGATAATACTAGCATGTAATTACTAAAAGATGAAAATGCAAAGGAATGAAGGTTTATTTATAGGTGAGAAAGGCCACTAACCAAGTCCAACTGGGATCTAGAGGTTTCCAGCTTTAGTTTGATCCATTTTGGACAAGTTTTAGACCAATTTAGCTCACTTTTTCATCTAGTTTACAGAAGGAGAGAGGAGAGATAAAAATATCTCATTTTTTGAATTAAAAATACAAGGTAATGATGAAAAAAGGTGCCTCCTTCATGATCCCTTTCCCTCCTTACTGAGGTGTCAAAATTTGATTTTTTTTACTAATAAACCTTAATTTTTAACTAATAAACCCAGTACTTGGTCAACTCTTCATCTTATGTGAGCATTTACTCATTTTTGGGAAATTTTTTTTATTATTTGTATTTTTGTCATCTCAACACTTCAATTAATCCTATTGGCCCTTTGGAACCTTATTTGGACCTTAATCAAAAAAATTTGAAAATGTGGACCCTTAGGCTAAGGTCTCCACCAATACACATATTCAATTAATTTCTAATGCACATTGGAAAATTCTTTTTGAACTTCTGTTTCAAGGGAATTCATCTTAGATATTAGAAGAAACTTTGTATCCAAAAATATCTCATTTTTGTATTATCTCTCTCTAGAATATTTTCTCTCTCTAGGCCAAAACTGAAAGATCCCTTCCCCCTCCACACAACGAATTCGGGGTGCTTGCAGCGGAAGTAGCACTTCTTGCGCAGGGCAGAGCCTCTCACTCGAGGCCTCACCCATGTATATCCGGACAAGAGACTAATCCCTCGGTTCTTCCAAAACTGAACCCGGAAAAACTTCCCCCGTTGGAAAGCATGGGCGATTCCTCCAGGATATTTTTACTCTAATGTAGTCAAGAGCCTTAACTAACTGAACTGATCCACCGACCGAACCCATAAGTTTCGAGGTCAGATCAAGGAAAATACTTGCACTTGGATCATAGAGACGAACGCTTTTTTCCTCATTTTGAGAGGCACAGCTGTTGATTCTTTTCCATAGAACAATTTCTATCCAGGATTTACCTTATCTATCGTACCATAATAAAATTGAGTCTCATTTTAGGGATCCATCAGTCCAGCCTAATCCCATTGAGTCCCATGGGTTAGCCAACCGCCCAACCACCGTAGTGATGGGATCCAATTAGGAATTTGGTTAGGTTTTGTCCTGGGTACTAGGGAAAAGAGTTCCCAAGCCCCCCAGCCGGCGCTCCACATCATATCTCATTCATACACATCCCATCTCATTCATCCACATCCATCTAATCATCCACATGTACGACTATCCACATCTATCCAATCATTCGTCCACATCCATCCAATCATTCATCCACATCCATCCAATCATTCACATGTACAACTATCCACATCTATCCATACATTCACATCTATCACTTCACATCCACATATATTCACATCTCTTTACATCACATCACATCTCATCCACATCCACATCTCTTTACATTACACCACATCTACATCACATTCACATCTACATCCCCTTACATCGCACCACATCCACATCCACATTACTTTCACATCCACATCCCTTTACATTACATTCTTTCACATACACATCCGCATCCATTTACATCACATTCTTTCTCATACACATGCACATCCATTTACATCATAGTCTTTCACATACACATACACATACACATCCACATCCATTTACATCATATTCTTTCACATATCCTCTCATCTCATCATTCACATCCACATCCATTTACTTCACATCTCATTCTCATTCATTTTCATCACACCACATCCTATCACATCCTATTCACATCCACATCCATTTACTTCACATCTCATCCTCATTCATTTTCATCACACCACATCCTATCACATCCTATCACATCCTATTCACATCTTATTGCATCCCATTTACATCTTATCACATCCATTCACTTCCTATCACATCCCATTTACATCTTATCACATCCATTCACATCCTATCACATCCCATTTATATCTTATAACATCCATTTACATCCTATCACATCCCATTTACATCTTATCACATCCATTCACATGGTATACCCATTTAGTAGCTTTTTCTAATTCGATATCGAGATAATAGGACTTTTTCTAAATTTTTACCAATTGCTTGGCCTAGATAAAGGTTCTTTTTCTCGATGACTATTTCCATATTCTTTCTCAATTTCTCAAATGAATTATATTCAATATTCCTCTTTTGAATAAAAGAATTCATGGGATTTACAAAAATCAATTCTACCCATATTTTCACTTTTGATAAATAATCATAAATTGAATTATACTAAAAATTTATATTTTTTCCATTTAATTTCTTAGACCTCAAATATCATGGTAATTTCCCTTTTTGCATTTAATTTTTTCATTCCAATGTCATGGAAATTTCCCTTTTATTAAAAAATAAATCTATCTAAAATTTCTCTTTTCTTCAAATAAAATATCCATTAATTCCAATATGCTAGGAATTCCACTTTTCCCATTTAAATGATTGAATTCCAAATGTCATAGGAATTCCTCTTTTATCATTTAAATATTTCTCAGATGTAAAATAAATTTATCTAAAATTTATCTTTAATTTAAATAGAATATCCATTAATTCCAATATGCTAGGAATTTCACTTTTTCCATTTAAATGATTGAATTTAAAATGTCATAGAAATTTCTCCTTTATTATTTAAATATTTATCATATATAAAATAAATTTATCTAAAATTTATCTTGAATTTAAATAAAATATCCATTAATTCCAATATGCTAGGAATTTCACTTTTTTCATTTAAATGATTGAATTCCAAATGTCACAGGAGTTCCTCTTTTATCATTTAAATATTTCTCATGCATAAAATAAATTGATCTAAAATTCATCTTTGAATTTAAATAAAATATCCATTAACTCCAATATACTAGGAATTTCACTTTTCCTATTTAAATGATTGAATTCCAATTGTCATAGGAATTTCTCGTTTATCATTTAAATATTTTTACCATAATTTTCTCTTTTCTTAATTATTTAATTACACATAAACCTTAAAAATTAGTTTTCCATTAAATGTGACAAAGACCATTCTTTTAGTCTAGGATAGTCAATCCTAGAATATGGTAGAAAGTCCTCTTTTCATGTTATGCATAATAATGAATTATGTATCAATTTCTTAAAAATTTTACCATACCTCCGTTTTGCTATTACTAGAAATTTTTAATTTTTATGAAAAGAATAAGACATAATAATGTAATTATGATATTATAACTATCTTTTAGCCTTAAATCCAATTTATGGATTTATCTCATAATATTACAATAATTTTCAAGCATATAAGTATAAAAACTATTTTCTTAAACCTCTAGCTTCACAAGCCTAGAGTTTGATATGTGAATTGAGAATTTCTCCATGAGAAGCACTAATTGAATAGAGAATTGGTCATAGAAATGACCATTCTTTGGGGGAGAGAGAGATAAACATAAAAGCATTCTAATTTAAGCATCAATATAAAACTTTATGTGATTAATCACTAAAATTCATTAGAGAGCTTCATTTGTATTGAAGAACCATTCAATTGAATACTTCTCAAGCTTGAGAGGGGTTGAGAAGTGAAAAACATTTAGAAGATTAAGAAAAAGACCATAAAGTCACACTTTACCTCTTGTTTTTCTTGATTCTTTAGTCTTAGGAGAGGCCCCCAACAAATCAATTGGTTAGTATGTTGAGGAAGGCTCCAAAGAAGGTTGAAGAGAGAGAGAAGCTCCAATCTCTCCAAATTGTAGAGGATTTTTAGAGGATAATAGAAAATATCATTATTTTAGTATAATACTCGCATGGTATAGTTCACAGAATTTTTCACAAATGACTAAGGATCTATTTATAGGTGAGGGAGGCCTCTAACCAAGTCCAACTAGGTTCTAGAAATTTTCAGGTTTAGTTTGGACAAGACTTGGACCTAGTTTGGCTCCCTTTTGATTTGGTTTGATCTAGGAGAGAGGAGAGATAAAAATATCACAATTTTTTTGAGTTAAAAACTCCACCACATGTGTGAAATAGGCGCCTCCTTGAAGTCCCCCCCTTCTCCTTATCAAGGTGTCAAAATGTATCATTATACCAAAATATCTCATTTTTTAAGTAATATCTCATAGCTTTTTACTAATAAACCTTGTACTTAGTCAACTCTTCATCTTATGTGGACATTTACTCCATTTTGGGTATTTTCTTTTATAAATTGGATTTATCTCCTCACCACACTTGGATTGATCCTATTGGCCCATAGGAACCTTAATTGGACCATAATCCAAATTTTTTTGAAAATCTAGACCCTTAGGCTAAGGTCCTTTATACCTATTTTCAATTAATTCCAATTGCACATTGGAAAGTTCTTTTTGAATTTATGTTTCAGGGCAAACCATTTTAGACACTAGAAGGATTTTTATATATAAAAATATCTCAATTTTGGATTACCTCCCTCTAGATATTTTCTCTCTCTAGGCCAAAATAGGATAAAATAGGATCTTTTATTTCAGAGAGGGAAATAATTACAAGATCAGGAGGGGAGGTTCTTACACATGTGCACCTCAAAAGCCGGAGGGAGGAATCTTACAAAAATAAGGGAAAACAATGCTTTCTTGTATTTTGAATTACAGGATGATTATAGAAACTGAAGGGGAGGTTCTTACACCTTTACATCATAAAAGTTGGAGGGAGGAATCTTACAAATTTAGGATCTATCTCCTTTAAGAAGATGTAGGTCTACATACAAAGCAATCATGTGTACTATTTATTATACATAACTTGTGATTGCATAAGAATACCAAATATTCAATATAACTTAGATAGTGAATTCAAGACAAGACTTATATCTCACTAAGATTCCTATTTTATAAATTTCCTCTCTCACCTTCTTTCTCCACAACCAACTATAGCTATTGGAAGAGTAAACAATGCATAGAAAAAAATAAAAGTTAGTATATGAGCCTACAAATTATGTACCATAAAGAGAAACTAAATAAAAGAATATTTGAATACCTATAATATCTTGTGTCAATCATGCGTCTTGAGGCAATAAATTGTACCTCTCCTTTCTTTTTAGTCTTTGTGTGAAGGCACACTTCAATGAATGTGTCCCATTGGTGTACAAAAAGAGGCAATCACAATTTTCACCTTATTATGCTCCTTCTTGGTTAATACCCATGGTGCCTTTGGCATGACCATGTTACCACTCTACAATTGACCATGCACTTTGAAGGTGGGGAGGAGATAAATCCAATGAATAAAAGAAAATACTCAAAAATGAGTAAATGCCCACATAAGATGAAAAGTTGACTAAGTACAAGGTTTATTAGTTAAAAACTATGAGATATTACTAAAAAAATGAGATATTTTGGTATAATGATACATTTTTGACACCTTCGTAATAGGGAGGGGGGGAGACTTCAAGGAGGCGCCTATTTCACACATGTGGTGGAGTTTTTAACTAAAAAAAAATGAGATATTTTTATCTCTCCTCTCTCCTAGATCAAACCAAATCAAAAGGGAGCCAAACTAGGTCTAAATCTTGTCCAAATTCAGCCAAACTGAACCTCAAAAATTCTAGAACCTAGTTGGACTTGGTTAGAGGCCTCCCTCACCTATAGATAGATCCTTAGTCTTTTGTAAAAAAATCTGTGAACTATACCATGCCAGTATTATAATAAAATAATTATATTTTTTATCATCCCTTAAAAATCCTCTACTTTTGGAGAGAGTGGAGCCTCTCTCTCTCTTCAACCATCCTTGGATCTTTCCTTTCAACACACTAACCAATTGATTGGTAGGGGGCTTCTTCTAAGATAGAGAAGCAAGCAAAAATAAGAGGTAAATTATAATTTTATGGTTTTTCTCTACTATTCTCGATGTTTTCACTTCTCAACCCCTCTCAAGCTTGAGAAGTTTCTAAATTAAGTGTTTATAATGCAAATCAAGCTTTTCTTAAGAGTTGTAATGAATAATTAAGAAAAGTTTATATTTATGCTTAATTAGGATGCTTTTTATGTTTATCTCTCTCTCCCCCAAAGAATGGTCATTCCTATGACCAAATCTCTATTCAATTGATGCTTCTCATGGAGAAATTCTCAATTCACAAATCAAACTCTAGGCTTGTTAAGCTAGAGGTTAAGAAAATGGATTTTTATACTTATATGCTAGTAAATTCTGGTAATCTTATGAGTTAAATCCATAAATTGGATTTAAGGCTAAAAGATAGTTATACTATCATAATTACATTACTAAGTCTTATTCTTTTCAAAAATATTAAAAATTGTCACTAAAAGCAGCGGAGCTCTGGTAAAATTTTTAAGAAATTGATACATAATTCATTCTTATGCATAACGTGAAAAGAGGACTTTCTACCATATTCTAAGATTGAATATCGTAGGCTAAAAGAATGATTTTCATCACATTCAATGGAAAAGTAATTTTTAAGGTTTATGTATAATTAAAAAATTAAGAAAAGAAAAAATTATGGTAATTTTATTTCAATGATAAAAGAGAAATTTCCATGACATTTGGAATTCAATCATTTAAATAGGAAGAGTGGAATTCTTCGCATATTGGAATTAATGGATATTTTATTTAAATTCAAAGAGAAATTTTAGATAAATTTATTTTATGCATGAGAAATATTTAAATGATAAAAGAGGAATTCCCATGACATTTGGAATAGCATATTGAAATTAATGGATATTTTATTTTAGATAAATTTATTTTATGAGAAATATTTAAATGATAAAAGAGGAATTACCATGACATTTGGAATTTAATCATTTAAATAGTAAAAGTGAAATTCTTGGCATATTGAATTAATGGATATTTCTATTAAAGAAAAGAGGAATGTTAGATAAATTTATTTGATGATAAAAGAGGAATTTCCATGTTATTTAGAATTCAAACAATTAAATGTAAAAAGAGGAATTCCCATGATATTTGAGATCCAAGAAAATAAATGGAAAAAAAGAAATTTTTAGTATAATTCAATTTATGAATATTTATCAAAAGCAAAAATATGGGTAGAAATGATTTTTGTAAATCCCATGAATTCTTTTATTCAAAAGAGGAATATTGAATATAATTCATTTGAGAAATTGAGAAAGAATATGAAAATAGTCGTTGAGAAAAAGAACCTTTATCTAAGCCAAACAATTGGCAAAAATTTAGAAAAAGTCCCATTATCGGATCGAAGTAGGAAAAGCTACTAAATGGGAATAAGATGTGAATGGGATGCGATAGGATGTGAATGGATGTGATAAGATGTAAATGGGATGTGATAGGATGTAAATAGATGTGATAGGATGTGATAGGATGTAAATAGATGTGATAAGATGTAAATGGGATGCGATAAGATATAATGCAATAAGATATAAATGGGATGTGATAGGATGCGAATAGATGTGATAAGATGTAAAAGGGATGCAATAAGATGTGAATGGGATGCGAATAGATGTGATAAGATGTAAATGGGATACGATAAGATGTGAATGGGATGTGAATAGATGTGATAAGATGTAAATGGGATGTGATAGGATGTGAATGGATGTGAATAGATGTGATAAGATGTAAACGGGATGCGATAGGATGTGAATGGATATGATAAGATGTGAATGGGATATGATAGGATGTGGTGTCATGAAAATGAATGTGGATGAGATGTGAAGTAAATGGATGTGGATGTGAATGAGGAGAAGAGAATGAGATGAGAGTATATGTGAGAAGGTGAGATGGGAAGTAAATGAATGTGGATGTGTATGTGAAAGAATGTGATGTAAATGGATGTGGATGTGTATGTGAAAGAATGTGATGTAAATGGATGTGGATGTGTATGTGTATGCGAAAGAATGTAATGTAAAGGGATGTGGATGTGAAAGTGATGTGGATGTGGATGAGATGTGATGTGCTGAAAAGAGATGTGGATGTGAATGTGATGTGGATGTGGATGTGGATGAGATGTGATGTGATGTAAGGGGATGTGGATGTGAATGTGATGTGGATGTGGATGAGATGTGATGTAATGTAAAGAGATGTGGATTTGAATGTGATGTGGATGTGGATGAGATGTGATGTGATGTAAAGAGATGTGGATGAGATGTGATGTGATGTAAAGAGATGTGGATGAAATGTGATGTGATGTGAATATATGTGGATGTGAAAAAGATAGATGTGAATGTATGGATAGATGTGAATAGTCGTGCATGTGAATGATTAGGTGGATGTGGATAAATGAGATATGATGAGGACGTAATGTAAAGTGGATGAAATGAATGAGATATGATGTTTGGATAGATGTGGACGTGATGTAATGTGGATATAATGTATGTGATGGAATGGGGATACAATGAATGTGAATGAATGTGAATGTATGTGCTGTATTGTTAGTCGGGATAAGTGTGAATGGGTGAGATGTGATGTGAAATGGATGTGATGTGATATGATGTAAATTGGGATAGATGTGAATGGACGATATGTGATGTGAATGGATGTGCTGTGAATTGGGATGGATGTGAATGAATGAGATGTGATGTGATGGGATGTGAATCGGGATAGATATGAATGAATGAGATGTGAGGTGAAATGGATGTGATGTGATGTGGATCGGGGTACATATGAATGGATGAGATATGAATGAATGTGATGTGATGAGATGTGGATATGGGTGGATACAAGTGGATGAGATGTGATGAGTATAAATGTGGAAAGATGTGATGAGATGGAAAATGATGTGATTGGATGAGAATGGATGAAGAAAGATGGGAATACATATGATTGGACTTGGATTAAGTAACGTGGATTGATGTGGAACAATGTGGAAAGACGAGAGTTCGTTATAGAAAGTGTATTTTTGACCTGTTTTTAAATGACTGTTTTATGTCAAGAATGCTGGGGAAGCATTTTGACCGTCTTGTGAATGAGGGTTTGGAGACTTAAGTGATAAAGTTGCAACAGTTGACGGAGAGTCAACGGAGGACGTCTCACGTAGCAAGGTCGCACGGCCGAGGTCTTGACCAGCCTTGATTCGATTTAAATGGTGAGCTTCCAGTACGGTGGATGAGGGACCAAGGAATTGGCCTATGAGTGAAGTGCTAGGTGACCTCTGTGAAGGATCCTAGAGGGTGCTAACCATATGGTGCTCAGGCTATGGGTCGCCGAAGATACCCACGCGTGCGTCGAGGAAGATATTGGAACAAGGAGTAAGAGTTGTTTTCTAAATTGGGTATGGATCTGGTTGATTGACCTATCTGGTTCTCAACGGATGAGTCCATGGCTCTTTTATATGGATCTGTTGGTTGATCTTGTTGATCTTCAACGAAGAGTCCATCTGGATTTTTATAAGTGAATATATTTCCGGGTACTATGAGCTAGGAACTATTGAAAAGACCCCTGAGTGGACAGGTGGTGAGCATTCTGGTTGCCAATGATGCCATAGGTACACCGATGAAGAAATGATTGAAAACTAGAATTCAATGGGATATTTTGGAGGATTATGATCAGTGATACTATGATTTCATTAAAAGATTGTTTTGAAGTTTACTGAATCTGTGGAACATGCAATTTCATATTGGGTGTGTAAGTGGTGTGACTATCTTGAAGTTTGCATGAAGCACCGGCTAGGGGGCCTGGGAACTCTTTTCCTTGGTACCCGGGGACAAAACATAACCAAATTCCTAAACGGATTCTATCACTACAATGGTTGGGCGGTTGGCTAACCCATGGGGCTGGATGGGGTTAGGCTAGACTCATGGATCCCTAAGATGAGACTTTATTCTGTTATGGTATGATAGATGAAGTAAATCCCGGACAGTCCTTGTTCTATGGAAAAGAATCAACTAATGTGCCTCTGGATAAGAAAAAAAGCATTAGTCTCTATGATCCAAGTGCAAGTCTTTTCCTTGATCTGACCATGTGACTTACGGGTTCGATCGGACCAATTTGATTAGTGATGACTTTGACTACCATTAGGGAAAATTTGGACTCAAAAAGGGGCCTTGTAAGAGATCCCTTGGGATGGTGATGTGGACAAAGCAAGCCAATAAATCCACATATAATATTGGAGGGCACGTGCGTCGTTTTTGAGTTCTTTATTCTATTAACTGACATGTAGGGTGTTTTTTAATTCAAAACAATGCATCTTGAGTATAGTTTTTTATTCCCACTATGGTGCCTTATTTTATTGAAAAAAGACACCACTCTCTTTCTTCATTACACTTTTGAATGTAACGAAGCCAACTCTGCTAACCGAACTTAGTCCCTGCAACCCATCATCTTGCATTGTCTCCCTCATTGTCTTCCCGATTGCACAACCACTACCACTCCAAATCCGAGTTTTTTTGAGCGGGAGGTTTTTGATTTTCTCTTCTTCTCAAGGCGGCAAGTTTTGAAAAAAGATGGAAAAGTATTTGTTCTTCATGCGCCATACCTGCTTGTGCATGAATAACAATCCCATTTCTTACCTTTTTCAAGTGAGGGTTGTGCTTACAAGTACTCTGTACATTTTGGTTCATCCAGGATACCAACAAGTTTGTTTGATGGACAAGGAGGTATTATTTAGTGATGTTGTCTTTTGGTTTTAATGAAGCAATCTTCTTCACGGGAGATAAGTGTAATATCTTAGGTTTTTTTTTGGTTAAAGTGTGAGTTCATTATGCTTTTTGGTGTTGTTAAAGCACAGAACAATGCAATGGAACCTGTGCAGCAAAAGAGGAAAAAGGTGGACATCCACTTCCAAGTAGAACCCGATTATGCTCCCTGCTGTAAGAGAAATTGGTCTAGGCCAGCATGCGAAGCCCGCATTACTGAGCTTCGAAATGAAGGAAAGAAAAATATGGACCTTTGGTTGGATGGTAGTATTTACCCACCAGATCCAACCTCCTCTCAATCTCCATCATTCTTTGGGTTGACAAGTTTCTTCAAGTTTGTGTGTGAGGGTGAAAATGGATTGCTTGGGTATTGCAAAAGACTGTTTGGCCAATGTCAAAGTATCTTTGAAAGACATTTGAGTGATAGAGATGCCAGGATAAAAATGTTTGAAGGTGCGAATTTTTACTTGGCATCGATCACAACAGCTTTGCAAGCTTCAAACGAGGACAAGGCAAAAGTTTGTGCTGGGTTACAAAAAGAGTTTGATCATTTGCAGCAGACTATTTGTAAGATGCAGGACACTATAAAGGAGAAGAATGAAATTTTGGCAGTTCGAGAAATCAACAATTTCACATTGGAGAGTGAGAATGCACACCTTCGAAAACAACTTGAAAAGTTCAACAGAAAATTGCAATATTTGAAAGACACGCCATTAGGTGCTCGATTACGCAAGAGAAAGATCAAACCATTGGAAGAACTCAATGTTGGAGGTGGCCAATGGAAGCGTCGTGTAAAAGCTTGTAGGTATTGGGATCTATAATTTCTTTGAGCTTAAATTTCTTTGAGCACTCACTTTCATTTTCATCTTTAGTTCCTTTCTTGGAGATGGGGGATTGGGTGTGGGGGTGGTATAGTTAGATGAATGGTGGACTGAAATAGCTATCGTTGTTGCTTCAGGATGGTCACAGATGTTGTGGGTCCAAAAGAGCAAGGTTCTGATATATTTGGCAAAGTTTTGACAAAAGACATCGTGGAGTCAGCAATTCAGCATCCTAAGTTTGCAAGACTTTGATCAGACATAGCAAAGCAATCCTTGCAAGAGGTGAGTGAAGCATTCACGCCTGCAGATGCACAAGGTATATGTGACATGGCTGGTATAAGCACAAAGTCTTACAGGATGTTGTTTAATAAAGTAAAAGAGGGTTTCAATTGCAAGCTTGGAAAAAAGACAGCAATTCCCATTCCAAAACCATTTCACGTAAACAAAGCTCGAAATATTCTCAACTTGGGAATGGTCGAACTTGTTGGAGAGCCTTGTCACGTGTCTAGCACATTGACAGTGACTAAAAAGAGCGGGGAACAGAAAATTATAGAGCTTACAGAGTTCAACAATTTCATCATGGATGTTCGGAAATTACAAATGGCTATGGTGAAATTTTATGACATCAGTGTACATGAGTGCAATGGAAGGCTGAAATTTGTTTTGAAACTTGATGAGAGTGAGGTGATCAAAGGACAGAAGCTGGAAAGGGTTAGCATTACTTTAATGAATAGAGCTTTGGATGCAAGTATCAGTAATGCTGATGAGAAGCACTTTAGTGTACAATCCGAAAATGAGATTTGGTGGCTGGCTGCATTTGAGGTGACGTGCTATCCATTTTTAAATAAAGAATATTATGTTGCTATCCTCTTGTTATGATGTTGTAGACAATCTAACAGTTGTTGTTAACAGGTTCCAACAGAGACCCATGAAATTCTGAAGTGGTACTTCAACCAGACTGAGCTTCCTTCCACTATCCAGCAGCAGTCGAATGGCGAAAAGCTTTATGTAGAAGGATATGGTGAATATGAGGTTGAATGGCACCTGGCTGCAGATCTTAAAACCTTGAAATGCATGTTTGGTATTTCCCAAGGAGCAATGGCCAAGTATCCTTGCCTGTATTGTATGACCGAACGAGGTGTCTCCAAAGGAGGAAAAGAGAGAGAATGGAAATGCCCAAATGCAATCAGTAATAGGCGTGAACCCCCAAATCGTGATGCTCTAGGAGTGGATCCTACTTGGGATCCAATTCTTCCTATCCCTTTGATCAGAGTTCATATTTGTGTTTTGCATGCGCTGGTTAGAATAATTGAGAAACTAGTCTATATGTACATCGAATTTTCATGGAATATGAAACCAGCAGTAGAGAGTGAAAGAACTATTAAAAAAATAGAGCAAGTGCTTTCAGATGCAGGTTTACATTGTGGTCAAGTGAAGATTGAGAAGGACTTGAGAAGATCAGGGAAGACCGGAAATGTTCCTAGCAAACCATGTTTTGGAGGTGCAAAAGCCAGAAAGTTCTTATCTAATCATACCCAGAGAGGTCATCTGGGTACAGATTTTGAGGTGTGGAGGAAGCTTCATGCAGCTGTACCTGACCGAGGCTCTTCAGGACAAGCAAGGGTGGCAAAGGCCAAAGCGTGGTTGGCACTTGATCGCCTAGCACCTTTGTTGCAAAAAGCAAGGTTTGAAGATGGGGATGTTGAGAAATTTGAGGCAGTTGTGACAGAGTTCTACACTAGCTATGAAAAGGCATGGGGTGCGACAAACTTGACACAATACATGGTTATTACTTGAAAACCTACAGCTTTGAGTATTTTTTGTTGTTCAAAAAATATTGTACGATACTAAATGTCTTGTTGTTGTTGAGCATTTGTAGCACATTTTGCATGCACATGGAACCTTTTTTGCGGAAGAGTTTGGAAGCCTTGGGATTTGGTCTACCCAAGGCATGGAAAGATCTCATTGGCAAGCACGTTGTGCCTATCAAAGGGCCACTCAACATG
Organism: Cibotium barometz; assembly: GCF_041138505.1. Lineage (NCBI taxonomy): Eukaryota > Viridiplantae > Streptophyta > Polypodiopsida > Cyatheales > Cibotiaceae > Cibotium > Cibotium barometz. Next base: position 53,913,879 of record NC_141048.1, on the reverse strand, counting down.
GAGGAGGAATAAAGAAAAGTAATCCCATGAAGCAACTATGTCAGTGGTGGTATAGGCGGATTCAAGTGAGGGCTCGTGTGAAGATCAAACATGCTGAATCAGCTGTGTCATGTGCAATAAGAAAGGTTCAGGCTGAACGGAGACGTTCAATATATGTCTCCTCACAGGGAAAGCAAAATCATGCTGAATGGCTAAGACAACGACAAAGACAGGGCAGAGTGTGGAAGAAAATTGATCATTGAAATATATATTGTAAAACAATGATGTAACTGTGAAAGATTTTAAAAGAACAAGAGCTTTCATCTATGTCCCATATAAATGTTTCCAATATATATACATTTCATAGTTTGCAATGGTAAACAAGAAGAGTATTGAGAAATATGACGAAACTTCTTAGCAACTGGAACAATCTAAATTTGTTAATCTGGAACAGAGACTTCCCCCAGCCGAGCCTTTTTTGTTGACGTTTCTGCATCATCTTCTTCATCCTCTATTAATGGCACAAGAGGGACCATTGGTCTTGCTGTTCTAAGAAGATGCTTCTTCCCGCAATCACTCAACAGATTGGGATCTGTGATTCCACATGCCAATCCGTAAGCAGCATATGTTAAATAATATTTACATCTTAACGAATATACTCCAGGTCCCTCTCCAAAAATTCGAACAGCTGCTTGCCGCTCCAGAAGTATTGCCTTGTTTGCATTCAGCCTTACGTGGTAGCCACCTAAATACCTGGATAAAGTCTTTATCGCCATCAGAGGAAAACTGGCGTTGTCCTTGGAGTAGCTAGCGTGAAATATCACAATTTGAGGGAAGTTTAGGCGGTGTATATATGTTCCTAGTGTCGAATCGTGGCCCAATCCCGCCATACGCTTGCCTGAAGCACGTTTGAGGAATGTGTCTTCATATATTTCCAACTGAAAAAATAAAGGAGCATTAGCCAGAAACAACATCACCAAACATTTCAGGACAAAGTTGATAAAGCCAAATCCACAACAAAAAAAAACTAACCTCTTGGTTCTCATCTGCTTCAAGCAAGGCGTCTTGCCATAAATTAGTGCTCAAACTAGGAACGTTTTCCGCTGACTTATTTGGCACATCCCTACACCCTCCCATGTTGGTGATATTCAATCTGTCCCCTTGCTTCTTGTAGCTCTTCCTCTGTGGCATATTTTCCTTCATATCTCAGGGCATCAGCATAGATCATATTTAGTGTTGCTGCAGCAGAAAGGAACTCGGTGTCTTTCACATGGCTATCCACTAGCAGGTACTTGTCTATCCCATCATCATCTACAAAATTGTCGTCGACCTCCAGATTCTGGGCTATGAAAGCTATGCAATGATCCTCCCTTAAGTTAAATACGTGTTGTATGTCTGTCAGCAATATATACTCTGAATCTCCTACTTGGTAGGAGGGGAGTAATGGCGTTGGAATGGGGGAGGAGTCATCTGATTCAATAACAAGCTGACCTACATCACTGTTTTGTTCTCTAACTGCCTCAATATCAACCACCGAACTAAGCTTCCTCTCTTCTTCAACATTGAACTCCTCAATGACATGAGGAGTGTCCTCCTCTTCAGCAGCATCTTCAACGGTGGGACTTGCCTGACGATAAATCGTGTCTTCACTTTCAATTTTTGCAAGCGGCTCTGTACATTCTTCATCTGTTAATTGCACGTTCATGTGCAAGAAGCATAAGAAGGCGTAGGAATATTCCATCAAGCGGCACTTTCTTTTGTGAAAAGGGCAAAGCAAGGCTCTCTTCTTGTCACATGGCACCTTGTGCGAATCCCTGTTTAACCTCTGCTTCTTCTCCGGCGAAACCTTGAGATTAAAATGAATGTGACTTTTTCCATCAATCATCATTGGTTCTTCATTTGTGAGCTCGTCAAACTCTTGCTTTGCCTCTTCGAAGTATCCATGATGGCTAGACAATGTATCCTCCAGAGAAAAATCACTATTGAACATCAACGAAATTGCAGGGTGCAAATCATGATGTCGACATTTGTACAGGAAGTCATATAATAGAGTTGCAGGAGTTTCTTTGATCTCTTCGTCCACATCAAATTCGACTTGAACTTGCGCCATGGCTGAATTCAAGTCTGTAGAAAAGACATGGAAAATATTAGTTCAGGCAATGAATCAAGAGACAGTCGATCTTAAACAACAAATCTCTGTGTGGTGTAAATGGATTCAACATAACGCGAGAGGAGATGCCAGAGGAATCCAGGTATTCCTCCTCGCGTTGTAGTGAATCTATTTTCCCTAACGCAAATAAAATTGCAGTTAAGTCAAGGACCTCTTCTCGCATTATGGTGAATCGATTCACCATAATGCGAGGAGGAGTATTGTGCTTCCTATGGGACCTTCGCTCGCGTTGTGGTGAATTGATTCACCGCAATATGACGACTTTATCATCCTTTGGCAACGCCTCTAACGTTATGGTGAATTAAAAATAAAGATAGTTCTCCAGTACCCATACTGAGAGAGGAGGTGTCAAACGAATTAAAATACTCTACTTCGCAGTCAATTCACCATAAGGCGAGGAGTCATAGGTTTTCAATTCACCTTAACGCGATGAAAAGACAAAGCAAGTAGTTCTCCTCGACTGAAACCAAAACAACGAAATAACAAAAGAAGAAAATGTAAATGGATTCAACATAACGCGAGAGGAGATGCCAGAGGAATCCAGGTGTTCCTCCTCGCGTTGTAGTGAATCTATTTTCCCTAACGCAAATAAAATTGCAGCTAAGTCAAGGACCTCTTCTCGCGTTATGGTGAATCGATTCACCATAATGCGAGGAGGAGTATTGTGCTTCCTATGGGACCTTCGCTCGCGTTGTGGTGAATTGATTCACCGCAATATGACGACTTTATCATCCTTTGGCAACGCCTCTTATGTGCAACGCCTCTAACGTTATGTTGAATTAAAAATAAAGATAGTTCTCCAGTACCCATACTGAGAGAGGAGGTGTCAAACGAATTAAAATACTCTACTTCGCAGTCAATTCACCATAAGGCGAGGAGTCATAGGTTTTCAATTCACCTTAACGCGATGAAAAGACAAAGCAAGAAGTTCTCCACGATTGAAACCAAAACAACGAAATAACAAAAGAAGAAAAAAGCACAAAGGAGATAAAAATACCAGGAAAACGAATTGTATACAATCGTCGCAGGAGATGGAGATGAAGGAGGTTGGAGGTTTGTCTTTGACGTTGGATACAGGAGGATGATTGATGAAGGAGGGTTGGAGGAGATAGTCAGTCGTTGATGGAGATAAAGGCCGTTGGTGGGGAGATAAATGAGAATACGAACTCCAAAAGAGGCAATAAATGAGATGAGTATCCTAGAAAATCCGTTTTTAATGCTACGCGACACGTCAGCGCCGCGTTTTCACCCGCCATTCCATAAAAGCCACGTGGCATCCCGCCGTGTACCTAGCACGTGTACAAGCTATAAAGTTTAATCAAAGCCCTTTTTAATGCTATACAACACGTTAGCGCCGCCTAGTCGCCCTGGCAGCCCGCCAGCACGTGTGTTCGCTCTAAAGACTAATCAAAGTCGTTAATCACGCCACCTTTTCGTCCTCTTATCGATTTTGCCTTGTCCGTCCTCCTGCTTGCCTCCAGCTGACTTCCGACTACCGCCACAGTACTGAACCGACTTTCCAACACCTGCACGACAGTCTCCATCCATTCACACGCAAGAAATGTAAGTTTTGTAAGTTTCTTGTATATTGCTTGTTTGTTTTGTTTTTTCTTCGACTGTTTGCCCTGTGCCATTGTTTATTCTTCGACTATTTTCCTTCTGCCGTGGTGATTCGATTCACCTTAAAGCACACGACGGGCCATTAGAATCTCAATAAGCTCCATGTCTTATGGTGGATCGAATCACCATGGCAGAAGGCAAACGTAAGAGATTCGCGAAAATCGATTCACTATAACGCGAGGAGGATTGTTTTGCTTTGACTGGCCCTTAGACTCGCGTTATGGTGAATTCACCATAACGCATGACCAAAGGGCAAAGGATTCACGATAATCCACCTCTTATTGGTGTCAATTAAATCACCTCCTACACGACAGTCTCCATCCATTCCCACTCATAGAATGTGATGAAAGTGTATTACTTGATTGTTTTGTGTTTCTTGTATAATACTTGATTGTTTTGTTTTTCCTTCGACTGTTTGCCCCCTGCCGTTGTTTTCTCTTCGACTGTTTGCCCTCCGTCATGGTGATTCGATTCACCGTAAAGCAGACGACGAGTCATTAGAATCTCAATACTGCTCTATGTGTTATGGTGAATCGACTCACCAAACTGCAAGACGGAAAGGTAAGAGATTCGGGAGAACCCTCCTCCCGTTGTAGTAGATCGATTCACTATAACGCGAGGAGGATTGTTTTGATTTGACTGGCACTTAGTCTCGCGTTATAGTGAATCAAATCACTTTAACGCAAGATCGAAGCTCAAAGAATGCACGATAATCCGCCTCTTATTGTTGTCAATGAATTCACCATAATGCGAGAAAAATTATTGTGTTTCTGTGGACCTTCATCTCTCGTTATGGTGAATGGATTCACCATAACGCGAGGAAGTGCATATTGCTTTCTTGGCCCCCCTCTCTCGCTTTATGGTGAATTGTTAATTGTGTACTACTGAATAGCAAAGTTTTCTGCTTTTTCTTGCGTTTTCAGATGGCTCGTGTAAGGCATACAGCTAGACCCATTGATAATGCAGCTCCCTCATCTACTGGGAAGAAGATGGGCGTTCTGAAAGCCTCAAGATCAAGAAAATCAAGCAGTCCTTCTCGATTGTCCAAAACGCAACCTAGACTCAGGCGTTTCGCAGAGCATTCGGCAGCCCTGCGAGAAATCAAAAAGTTTATGAAGCACCCGACAGCTGCTATTCCCAGATTGCCTTTCCAGAGGCTTGCCAGGAGAATTTGTGAGCAGAATGGAATTTTGTTTAGGTGGAAGGCATCGGCCTTGTTTTGCTTGCAAGAGGCCACAGAAGATTGGATGATCGAATTTTTTTTGGATAGTTACGTTCTTGCTGCCCACGCACACAGGGTGACAGTAATGAACAAGGATTTTTTCAGCCTAATAGCCCTTCGTTTCAGATACGATAAGTCACTTAGACCAGTTACGTTTACTGATGAACGAATGTTACAAATTTTGGATGTCCGGCCTGTACAAAAAGTGAGAATTGAAGAGGTGACCGAGGGAGGTCCAGATCATGAGCATCAGACTCGGGCAAATTTAATGACAAGCGCTCAAAGGGAACATCAAGCTGCAATGCTTGCATTGCAAACAAAAAGGGAAAATGTTCGCGCACTCCACGCCATGAATCGGGAGGCGCTGCAATTTTTGTTGCCGGAGTTCTATGTACCCTTTAATATTAGAGGGCATAGATGTTATTTCCCGATTCATGCTGAAGAAATCAACATTTTGTTTGATCCCAAAACTGAAGTCAACGACAAAGTGCTCAGATGTGTTTTAAGGTATACTCTTTTCTCTGTCCTCCCACAATTTTTCATTCTTGGCTCTTAAAGTTGATGCCTCACTCTTGATATGTTTCCTTGTGAAGTTTTGTTATTTCGCTATTGCCCGAGGATGTACAGCAACGAGTGTTCCAGATTGATTCACTGGTCTCAACACTGTTGCTAGTAGAGTCAGTTCCGTACCTCGATGTGCTGAACTGGTTTCGGGAGGTCCAGCTGGACGATGCCCGAGTATTTTTTTTGGCATATCATGAAAAGTGAGTTTGTCTCTCTCTCTCTCTCTCTCTCTCTCTCTCTCTCTCTCTCTCTCTCTCTCTCTCTCTCTCGCATGATGTTTATAGGAATCACCGTACACGAGTTATATAGTGCTTCCTTTGGATTGAAACTAATAGAATTCTATTGTGCAGTTCCCATTGGAGTCTTCTACTAGTCGACGTGCAAGAAAATGTCATTTACCTTGCAAATTCGACATCTGGTGTCCATGGAAATGTTTTGCTGTAAGTAAAAATCATTAAGATACATATTATTGTTTGAGTTAGAAGTCCGGATTGATCAGGATAATGATTGGTCTCTGTTTACAGTGGAGTCAGGAAACTAATGGCAGCTTACGAGAGCCTCAGCATGGACATCGACACCCTGGATCGATCGACCATCCGTAGGGTTAGTGTCCCCAAACAAGAAGATGGCTACAGCTGTGGGTGGAGGGTTGCACTTAATGCAATGTTGCTGCTACGAAGCATTTTTCAGCTCCCTTCAGAGGATGTAAGCATTTTCAGCTCCCATACGCATTTGTGCGCTTGTTTATCTTCTTATATATTGTCATGTTGATCTTATTTATGCCTTGATGAATTGTGATGGCAGTTTCCATCAATGTCTCGCTACGTGGACCTAGACGTCCAAACGTTTAGGGAGGAAACGATTGCGAAATTGATCGAGGTCGCTGAAGTTATGCCTCCAGACGGGCCAGTGGACTTCATCCCGCCCAATCCACGAGGGGGGATAGGCCCCCCTGAGCCTCTTACATGGGCTCCATACTTGGGAGAAGAGCCCTGGCTCCATCCTGAAGCCGATACCTATGGGTTCCAGCCATAAATAGTTTTTTCCTTCTTCCAACAAATGTACGTTTGTAAATATGCAGCTATACATGTATTGGAGGGAGAACATCAAATGTAAATACACTTATCATTTGAAAATCAGAGGATCAAATTTGCTACTGTGTTCCTTCACTGCTTGCTTTCTTACTTTAAGCCTTTTTTTGTGTACATAAAAATTCAATTGGGGAATTCTTGGCTTCATTACATTGTTTTAAACAATAAAGCATTACAAAAGCAATGTTTTGAATAGATAAGTTTATTGCATATGGAAAATACATTGTCACCGTATACATGGTCACATCATATATCTTCTAGTGCCTCCAATTCATGTGGGGCTGCAACATCTTTACAAATGATCTGATGCTCTCTTCTTTTACTTAGCTTCCGACCATCGAGCTTGAAGCAAAATTGATCTGGAGGATTCTGAATAGCTACTTCTAATTCCTTCCTAACATATTCGAGAGTCCAATTCTCTTCCACTTCCAATGTCAAAGATGGGTGACCCTGTCGAATCATAACTATATCTATCAAGCAAGAGTGGCTGCCATCTCTTGTATCTTGGTCCATGCTTTCCCAGTTGTTGTTGATCCATCGCCACCTTCTATAAGTAAATGACATGCACAGATGTTGCCTGGCAATATAGTATCTGATTCCAAAATATCATTAGGATAATTTTCCGAGTATAATCAAATAAGCGTTGTAATTGTTTCACAAAAATACATTTTAATGTTTTAACACTCACCGAAATGCAATGTCGGAGGTGTTCAATCGACATTCGATCAAATCATCTCCCTTTGATGATTTCACTCTCCAACCTTTGTCAAACAAATGATCAAGCCAGACTTCATCTACATCTTTGCACACAAAAGTTGTTCTAGTTTTTCTCAATTGTTTACAATCAGAAAATAAATGAACAAAGCATGCAATTGGAACAAACAAACTTAAGTGCACATTTCTTGCACCAATGCTAGGCTTCATAGCACATTTAATATCATTAAACATTTTGGTCCTGTATGACTCTATCACTTCTGTGTCAAGCAATGGCCACTCCGGACTATCAAGTGCGGGCAACGGAATACGTTCCAACTTTCCATGTCGACTCGATTGAGTGGGCAAGGTATAAAATGAGTCATAGAAATATGTTCTACTTCTTGCGAGATCACTTGGTGCACGACCTTCATATTGAAGTTCCCCCACCTCACCATGTACGACATTCAAGAACCCCGTCAAGCATTGTGCAGGCTCCCACTCCTGAAGGTTGGATGGGTACAAATCTGTGCAAGGCAGAAAAATGTATATCAATCACCTTATTTGCAACGTTGAAATACAAAACACAAGCACTTACAATGTGGTCTGTGTCTTGGAAGTCCTTCCAATGGTCCCACGTTGATCTCTTTTTGCATGAATACATGCTGGATCAACACTTCTTTGACAGTTTTCCCTCCTGGTGCCATCTTAAAGTCAAGGATCCTTCCTTTCCAATGTTTGGCCAAGTCTTCAGATACCTTTCCCTTCACTCGGTAGTGGCCTTGTTTTCCTGGCTGCATAGTGACCCAAGAGTACTTCCTGTATACTTGGGGAATCCATTCTTCGTTCTCGTCTTTTATGTTATACAACACAACAGATGAGATACTGCTCCTTGCTCGTTTCAGTCCACTTTCGGGTGCCATGATAGAATAACAGACGTATGAGAAAGAAGAAGTAGCAGAAAGTGGATGACTGGGCTAACCGCTTTTGTGGATCAAGGAGGGAGGATGAAATGAGGGACGGTGTGTTCTTTTTGGGCGCCAAAGATGTTTCAAGATTCAAAAGTGGAACCAAGTTGAGGGAATAACCGGGAGAATGTGTATCTATCTATTCCAAGCATTCAAGCTTCATTAGTTCTAGGGGTGGTGGAAAGAATTTTTTAGTGCTCCACGTCTAACACAGGAATGTGGAAAACATTCTTTTATTGTGTTAGTTTCTGACAAAAAAACGGTTTTAAATATTTTAAGACAAGGTGATGGTTTTTTTTAATATTTCATGAAGATAAGAGTTTCTCCACGTTTTGGGTGGGTTTGTACAGAGGTCCCACCACCGGTGAATCTCGTTCGTAGATTACATGTCACTCAATCTATGTGTCTATTATTATATTATTGTTGAAACAGCCCTCTTTTGAGTCCAGAATTTTCCTAATGGTTAGAATAAAAATATCCTGGAGAAATTGCCCTTGCTTTCTGGGCGAGGGAAGGTTTTTCGGGTTCGGTTTTGGAAGAACCGAGAGATTGTCTCTTGTCCGGAAATCCGTTGGGCGAGGCCCTGAGTGAGAGGCTCTGCCCTGCGGAAGAAGTGCTACTTCCACTGCTAGCAACCCCGAATTCGTTACGCGGAGGGGGTAGGGATCTTTCAATAGCATTTTTGCTTATAACTTCAAGGTCTTAGATTCACTCGTATATATTGTCAGTATAGAGTTGCAGTTATACCCATGGTATATACAGGTATTCACGGCCCTTATTGTTATTAGGCAAATGCCATCATATCTAGGCCTCAAGCAAGTTAGGGATTCCACACAATTATGGTACTTCTTCTATCTAAAAACCCAATTTCCAATTTATGAATATCAATTCATATGAATTTCAACACACAATTACAATCACTGGTAACTCATAAACTTTTAACATTTCTTGCTTCTTGGTTTATCAACTTCAACCAATTGGCTCTGATACTAGCTGTGGGATCCTTGCCCTCTCTGTGCATTGAACTCTGGAGATCTAGCAGCAGAAGTAGCAACCTCATGTGCATGGCAGAGCTTCCCACTTGGGGCCTTGCCCACACAAATGTCCGGACAAGAGACTAATCCCTCGGTTCTTCCAAAACCGAACCCGGAAAAAACTTCCCTTGCCCAGAAAGCATAGGCGATTCCTCCATGAAAAATCTTTTAACGTAATCAAGCGCCTTAACTATCCTTTGTATTCTGACCAAACTCGCGGGTCACATGGCCAGTTCAAAGGAGAAACTTGCACTTAGTTCATAGATACCAATGGCTTTTCCCCAATCAAAAGAGGCACAGCCGCTGTAAGAGTTCCCAGGCCCCCTAGCCGGCACTCATGTAAAATTTGAATAGACACACCACTTACGCACCCGATATGAGATTACCTTTTCTTAGATTCAACTATTTTCAAAATATCTTGCAATAAAACCAGTGTTTCCATCATAATCCTCAGTATTCCATTTCCAGGATCCAATTCCAACTTTTTCACTTTCCAATCATGAAATCCAATTTTCAATCATTCCTTCCTGGGCCTTTTCAATAGTTCCTAGCCCATAGTACCTAGGAACATAATCAAGATTTTTCCATAAAAGCCATATTTCATTCATTCCTTCCCCAGTGTACCTATGGCATCATTGGCAATCATAACGTTCACCACCTGCTCACTCAGGGGCCTTTTCAATAGTTCCTAGCCCATAGTACCTAGGAGTATAATCTCATAAAATCCCTATGGACTCTCCATTGAAGATCACCTAGATCAACCAACAAGATCCATTTAAAAGAGCCATGAACTTATCCGTTTAAAACCAGCAAGGCCAGTTAACCAGATCCATGCCCGTGTTCAGAAAACAACTCCAACTCATTTTCTTCCTCGACGCACGCATGGGTAACCTGGGCGCGACCCAGGGCTGGAGTACCGTATGGTCAGCACCCTCTAGGCTCCTTCGCAGAGCAGGTGACCTAGCGCTTCACTCATAGGCCACTTCCTTGGCCCCTCATCCACCATACCGGAAGCTCACCATTTTAACCGAATGACCTCGGCTGATCTTGCCACACGAGATGTCCTTCTTTGACTCTCCATCAGCTGTTGCAACATTTTCCACTTAGGTCTCCACGACCTCATTCCGTAAGATAGTCAAAATGCTTCCCCAGCATTCTTGACGTAAAAGAATCTTTAAAAAACAAGTTTCACATACAAATACAGTTTCCAAAAAAATTTCCTATCATTCCATCATTTCACATTATTCCTCATCATTTCTCATCACTTCACATCATTCCTCATCATTTCTCATCATCCCTTATCTTTAAGCATTATTCCACATCAATTCACATTTTCCCAAATCATTCCACATCAATTCACATCATCGCACATCATTTCCACATTCATTCACATCATCCCACATTCATTTACATCATCCCACATCCATCCACATTCATCCACATCAATCCACATCAACCCAAAAATTAATCTACACATCAATCCACATCAACCACATCAACCACATTAATCCACATCAATCCACACATGGATCCACGTCAACCATATCAATCCACACATTTCACATCCTTCCACACATCACTCCACATCACTCCACATCATTCCACACATTCCACACATCACTCCATATCATTCCACACATCACCCACATCATTCCACACAACACTACACATCACCTCACATCATTTCCTCACCTCAATCTAATTTCCACAAACAAGGTGGTCTCTTTTTGGTTTGAGCGAATCAGTTTTGATTATCAACTTTTCTTGATCTAGTTATTAGAATCTTTGTCCCACATCAACCAAGTTAAAAGTACAGTTACTCTACTTTTGATGAGAAGCTATACTCAGCGTTATGGGCCTTCCGCATAGCCTACAAGGTCTCCATAGGAATGATTCCATTCAAACTGGTATATGGCACGGAAATAGTTGTGCTAATGGAGTTCCTAGTGCCAAGCCTTCGGATCGCCCATAGCCAGAAGATAAGATCAGAGGAATCCCTGTAGGATCATGTGGATCAGCCCCTCGAGCTGGATGAAGATCGATTCAAGAGCTTCTTCATCACTACAGTGATCCAGAAGCCGAGGAATAAATGGGTCGATCACCACTCCACATGTGGACCCATCCATAACTGAAACAATAGGATTTGATCTTCTTTGAACACTCAAAACTTGGGAAGCTAAAGCTCAGGTGGTTTGGAGCCTTTTGGATCATGGAAAGATTGTACGATAGAACATTTGTCCTCAGCACACCACAGGGGAGCGCTTCTAGAAGCTGGTTAACATCTACTACCTGTCGCGACCGTACAATGGGCCAGTGCCACCTAATCCATTCATTTATGGGGCGGCACCACTAATCTACTACCTAGGAATCCATCACATTAATATGGGCACACCTCCAAGAATAATCATCGCAAATTTGCCTGGGAAGTCAAGCGATGTGATACCCCTCCATCATGGTTACTTGACGGCTGCATGGAAATCATGCACGCCACAAGGCATAATAACTATTTTTGGGTTAACACACACTGCACTTATTTTTCTTCTATCTATTTGTTTGCATGTAGTTTCTTTTCTTGTGTGAAGCAATGACCTTGCACCTATTCTTACCTCTTCACAAGCTTGTGCCTTGCCCGCAACTCCCATCTCTCTTCTCTCTTGTGCAACGCCTGCTTTGCTTGTAGCCATGGTGACCTTCGAGTCATTTAACAACATTGTCACCGAGAACACAGAGGTGCAGCAGTGGCTAGGCATTATCCGCCTGGCAGATTTCCTCAGCATACCGTGGCACACAATACTTGTGCACCCTAAAGCTATAGACCTAGCGCAGCAGTTACGAGCTAGCACGATAGTCACGGTGCGGGGCACCAAAACCATTCTCATAGAGGCTTTGGTGGCTAAGCGCCTAAAGTTGCCCCTTGTAGGCCTCACAGATGTTGCCTTGACCAAGCAGCATGACTACACGGTGTGAGACACTTTGACACAAGTTGGGAAATCACAAAAACGCCACCTCCATTCTGTGTTACAAAATGTTTCTGGAAACCATCTGAATGCAGAACAAGACGTAACACATCTCAACAAGCAGCCATGGGCAGGATAAAGGTGACGTGCAATCCGGAGCACCGAGTCGAGTGCCCACCCCACTCTACTCCGCCCCTCCCAGTGCCCCGACAGCCTTGAAGAACCAGTCCCCGGCCCCAAAAGCATCAACCTCCACTGTCCCATGATGACCTACTCATGAAGATGGACCAACTAGCACAAGAGCTCACTTGATGTAAAGGGCATAATGCCTATGGTGGCAACATGGCCTCAACCACCAGCCCCTTCTCGACCTCACCCTCAACTCGAACAATCTGAGGGCCACCTCCTAGCGATGATGATGATGATGAGCTAGGCTGAGTTGAAGAATGGAGCTATCAAACCCAAGGAATTAGGAATGTTCCCACATTGATGACAATGGTGGGCACCTCGGCTAGCAAGATGCGGCGAAAGGACGTTGGCCATACTAGTGTCCATGTTCCACATCTTGAACTTGAGAAATTCATCCTTCATCTCCCACCAACATGGATCCATTATCCCATATCAAGTTCACAAATGTGCATGTCATCTCACTAGGTTTAGGAGTTTGGACACTAAGGTTACAAAGAAGGATTCACTGCTTTGTCTATCTACACACTATGAAAGGAAGATCCTAAGGAGCATCTAACATGGTTCCTATCTCCAGGTGATTAACTCCATTAACATACTAAGGAGTACCTAACATCGAGGAAGACTATAATATTCAAATTTTGAGTCATCCCATGGGACGTGCTAGTGCTAGACAGTCGCCGCTGCGTGGTTCGACAACCACCACAGGACACCCACCCAGCCGCTGCTGCCGAGCCCGAGTGCCGCCGAAATTTTAGAGCCCACGCACTTTAACAACACACCCACTGTCTTGGCACGCACGAAGGCAGCGTGGACGAGTTGAGGAAGGGGCATGGACTAGGCCGTGGACGAGCACTGATGGGTTGAGGACTGAGCATGAACAATTGTGGCTGAGATGACGCTTTCAATTTTGTGGGAGCCATTTGCTTTGTTTTTTTTTAAAAAAAATACTCAAAGTGTTCCTTAAGCACGATGCATAAGCAGCGTTGTTTAAATGACGTACTGCAGTTTACAAGCGTGGCCTACAACATCGTATAAGTGGTATCCAAAGATGTGTCAAAAAAACGATGGCTCATTTGATGGTTCATGCGACGGAGTGTTTTCACCTCAAATAAACGTCATATGTATAACGTTTGTCATTGCATAAATGACTCTTTTAGAAAAACCCATCATTTTGGGACTGTCGTAGCTAGGGGGTTGTGTTGTAGTGACAAAGCCTATGCATAAATCTTTATGTATGCAAGCTTTATGCATTAATCGTGCAAGCTTATGCATAAGCCTACTTATAAAGCCTATACAAACCTATGCATAAATCTTATGCATAACACTTATGCAAGCTTTATGCATAAAGCCTACACATAAAGCTGTATATAAGCTTATGCATAAAGTCTACACATAAAGCTTTATACATAAATCCTACGCATAAAGTCTACACATAAAGCTTTATACATAAATCCTCCACATAAATCTTTATGCATAAAGCCTATGTAAGATTTATGCATAAATCTTACATAAAAATCCTATGCATAGAGCCTATGCGTAAGATTTATGCATAGAGCCTATCAATAAAGGTTATGCATAAAGCCTATACATAAAGCCTATGCAAGCTTATGTATAAAGCCTATGCAAGCCTGTGCATAAAGCCTACGCATAAGCTTTATGCATAGAGCCTATGCATAAAGCTTAGCATAACTCCTATGCAAGATTATGCATAGAGCCTTTGCAAACTTATGCATAAAGCTTATGCAAGCTTTATGCATAAGCTAAACATAAACGCAACACCCAAGGATGCAATAAACATTGAAAAAGAGGGCTCATCTCTGTAATATCAAGCCGAAGGAGAGGATTAGTGTAACACTTACAAAACATAAAATGAAAAACAAGGTGAGTCTACTTAACCCTAATCCTAATATAAACTTAATAAAAATTTTTTGGTTTATGAAACCCTACCTTACTTCTAAATAAAAAGCCTAATAGAGAGATTTGATAGAGAGCTCTCCATCAAAGCTTTATATTGGCACTTCTATGTAGAATCTAGGGTTAGGTCAAGGCAAAGAAAGAGGAGAAAGATAAAGAAAATAGAGGGGAAGGAAGAGATAATCTCACCTCAAAGCATGGATGAGATATTCATAAAAGCTCGATAGCACGACCAAAGCTCGATAGCACGACCATGCATGAACTCCCCTTCCAATATACCAAGGCTTATTCCCAGAGTTTGGGGTGGCCATTGGTCATGAAATTTTATGAGAGGCTTGCATTCATGATTCCCCATGAATTTTTTATTTTTTCATTAATATAAAGTTTTTTATAAGCCATTAAATCCTCTTCATAAAGTTATGTACACTTTCTACTAGGCAAGGTTTGGGGGCTCAAAATTATATCATGTCCTTTCTAGGGTTTCTCAATTATCAAGAGATAAAATTTAAGAGGTTATTTGACCCATATCAAAGTTTGGATGATCATATTCCTTGTTTGTCATTTTTGTAAAAGTTCATATCTTTAAAAATACAGGTTAAATGAAGTTCAAATTTGAAACTAGCCATATACACAAGTTTCATGAACTAAGGAGAATTTTACCAATTCAATATTTTATCTAGACCAAACTTTCTCTCTCTATAAGTATTTTCCCTTTCTAGAAATTTCAACTATAAAAGATGATTATTGACACATTTGCTTACACAAGGGGAATACCCTTGGGGAGAAATCTTACACAAGTGGAATACCCTTGGGGAGAAATCTTACAACATTGTGGAACTACTGTTTACTTTTTGGATTTCTTGTGGCCATTCCAGAGTGGGAACTCACCCAAGGAAACACCAAAAAAGGGGGCAACATAAAGTTAGCTACTAGGAATGTTGAATTAATGTGGGGATTGAGTTTATGCCTATGAAGCATTGGGCACAATATTTGGAAGTTTATCAAACCTTATCTTTATAAGTGGTTGTTTTAGGATCTCCTGATAGAGAGGGTTGTACACATAGAACATTTAGAACTTGTACTTTTATCAAACCTTCTCCTCTCAAGTGGTTATTTTAAAAAGGATCTCATTATTGATGGATATTCATGAAGATATATTGGGGAATTTAGAGCATATGCACCAATGCTTGGGTAATAAAACAACAGGGGAATGCATAATAGTTGAAGCTTCAAGGGTCGATATTGGGGTCATATGAGGATGCATGCAAGAAGGCAAGGCCAACGTGGTCTCTTCTTCATGATAAGGTATGGGTGGTGAGGCATAGGGGTAGTGGGACAAGGTAAGGTATTTACAATGTGGTTATCACCAAAGCTTAAAGAGTCAACCTTCACATAGGCCTTCACCTGAGTTTGGTGCTTAAGAGCCCAATAACACCTAAATATAGCTTGAACCAATGTCTCCCTTCCTCCAACATGAGAAGGATTGGTGCTTACACTTGGCTCTTATAGCTCATCCAACATGAGAAGGATTGGTGCTTACACTTGGCTCTTATAGCTCATCCAACCACCTCTGTAGTTGTTTTGAAAGCATGCACATGTGTTTGCAAAACTAAGTTTTCTCATTTTTGGCCTTCTTCCTTCACTCAGCTCTTTCACCATTCAAATGGTTTTCCTAAATTTATTATTTTTATGTGGGAATTATGATTTTATCTCTAAAGAGAAGTGAGTCTCAACATTTGAGCTTGATACTCAATTTTGTTTTACTAGTTTGATATTATCTTTAACCAGGCTACATACCTCTTTTGGTTAGGGACTACAATACCTATTAATTTTATTGAATTTCTTATTGCTTGTTTTCATTGTATATGAAAATTATTATATAAGAAAGTTCTAACTTACCTTTGATATTGTACTCGATTTTAGGTGTTTGTAAGATTGTAAAAAAATAACCTAGTATGATAATAACATTATATATTACAACGTTGACATTCATTCCACAAAGATTAAAAGGTATTGAAAGTAATGAGATACAATAACTAGTGCATTTTAGCTAACATAACATTCATAGGATGTTTTATATTATGTGTCACACCAAAAAACAACCAACTAGCTACAACATTAACATTGTGCTATAAATACTAACAAAAGAATTAAAAGTAATGAGATAATATAACTAGCATATTGGAGCCGATGCAATGTTAATAGGATGATATATGACATATTTCACTTTAAAACAACCAATGCACTCTAGTTTCAACATTAAAAGTGTTCTTATAAAGGGGATACTTATGCCACCTTTCCACCATACACTATGTATGGTCTCTTTTTTTCACACATAAGAAATAAAGAAAGAAAAACTTGGTATACTAATAATAGTTGATGTCAATTTGATAAGAAATATATATAGCTTCTTTTCATGCTAGCATTCATCGACATCAATCTCCATCATCAACATACAATGTGTATAGCTATTTCTTGGCATGCATAACTTTTTAGTCAAGTGGAACTTTGAAATGATATTAAGTCAAATTTATCAAATTTAAAAATTAACTCAAGAGAAAGTAGCATCAATAACAACACTTATTAAATCCACACTATGATGTGTACATAGAATTTTTTAAAATTTAATACATTCACTTGAATTGTGAAAGTTCATGGTTGCATTTCAACATTCCACTTGCCTTATAGAAGTTTGTGGTGTCTATTCTCATCTAAACATTCATAAAAAAGTCACATATCATTCTATAATATCATGAATTCATAGGCATGGAAGAACTATAATAATGCAAAAGAAAGAGTCAAACAAGAGACCTTGTGAGTAGGAAGAACGCGATGAAATATTTTGTTGCTTTTGTTGCACGTGGTTGGGTTGAGCCTAAAAATATTCTTGTTGGTGCAACTCAATTTTTTTTCTATATTGAAATGTACCCCCATCATAGAGGTGATATTGTTTCCCTCTAAGGGAAACATAAAATCTCAAAGTCTTACATTTTTTCAAGTTTGAAAACATTTAATCATTGGGGATAACAAGAGTGCATTGTACATAACTGCACAACATCATCGACATATTGTTTCCATCACCACTACGGTTCATGATGCATACTTGACCCATATTAAGTGCTTGAATCTAGAGTGCATTGTACATAACTGCACAACATCATCGACATATTGTTTCCATCACCACTACGGTTCATGATGCATACTTGACCCATATTAAGTGCTTGAATCTAACGATCTAGTAGTTAAATGCACCATATGGCAACCTCCCTCCTTTAAAGGAGAAGGTTCAAAGGTTGAGAAGGATGCTGAAGTCTAGATTGAGGCGATGGATGATTATTTCTCTGCCGTCGCGGGTACTGGAGTAGCAAATCAGTCTATGCTTGCACGGTTTCGCCTCATCGTCGGAGATGCTAAACTCTGGTGGAATCAGTGGTGCCATGTGACAAGGAAGTCACCGAGCATTCTCAAACGTGGGAAGACATCAAGCAGGCAGTGAAGGAAAGATATCTTCCCCCATCCCATGAATCCATAAAGATGAATGAGTTTTTTAGTCTTTGGCAGTGCAGCTTAACTCTTGAGAACTACTATTCCAAATTTATCACTCTTCGGAAGTATGCCCCAGCTATGACTACTTCCCAGCAAGTGGCTCGTTTCTGCCAAGGGTTAAATGAACCCTTAGACTCCCGCCTTGAAGCAATGAGGCCAAGCACACTACAGGATGCTCTCATATGAGCAAAGCCCCTTGTGAAAGAAATGTGAAAGAAATGAAGACTGACAAACCTAAGCATCAAAAGAGATCTTACCCTGAGGCAAATCCTAAAGATCAACCCTACAAGAAACCCCAATAGAATTTCCCCTACTACAACAGAGGGCGACAAGGCAACTCTTTTGTCCCCCGCTCCTATGCTGCTTCTTCCAGAGAAGGCCCTCTGTGTTTTGAGTGCAATGAGCCGGGACACTAAAGAGCTAACTGTCCCAAGATGGCAACATCATTTCCCCAAGGTAGCAGAGGAAATCAAGGCCGTGGAACCCCTATCCACCAAGGTGCAAGAGGCGGTGGACATGGCAGAGGCCGCGGAGGAGCAGTTTCTAGAACCGCCTGTATTATAAGTGAAGAACCAACCTTGGAAATGGCTGAAGAAGAGCGTGACACCGTCCATGCGGCAGTAGAACACCAAGGTCCGAATAAACAATTTGGTGTAATCCAAACCCCAGCCACTCATCACGGTAAGCCATTTCAGCTTTTGATTGATTGTGGTAGTACCCATTCACTTCTTTCTCCTAGGTGCTTGCAAAAATTAAACTTGAGTCAAAAAACAGCTAGAAGAATGACTGTAGAGTTAGCCAGTGGGAAAGAAGTAGTATCTCGCCACTCTATAGGGAACCTTGATTTTGAGCTGGGCAATGAGCAAACTCATGCCACTTTAGAGTCTTGCCATTAGGAGTTTATGATGGAATCCTTGGGATGGATTGGTTAATTGCAAACAAAGCTAGCATTCATTGTAACCAGGGGAGTATCACTTTTGAAAATGAGCATGGCCAAGTAATATCTATTCAAGGGATAACAGGAAAACCTAAATCTAGGGTAGTCAAGGCAAAACATCTTCTCAAGGGAGCACGTAAGGGCCAGCAAGTTTTCTTAGTCAAGCTTAACAAAGCCATTGAACCTAGTACGGAGACAGAACCCTCTTGGCTCCAAGAATTCTCTGACATCTTCCTTGACGAGCTTACAGGGTTACTGCCTCCTCGAGAAGTCGATCATGAAATCAAGGTGATCCCTGGAGCTCAACTCGTCTCAAAAACGCTCTATAAAATGTCCCTTCCTAAAGCCATCGAACTTAAAGAGCAACTTTCCCAACTCATTGAGCAAGGATTCGTATGCCCTAGTAGCTCTCCTTGGTGGGGGGCACCTGTTCTTTTCCAAAAAAAGAAGGACGGAACTCTCCGCCTCTACATAGATTATCGAGGGCTAAATCAAGTCACTGTTAAAAATAAGTACCTATCCCTCGCATCAACGAACTTCTTGACAGGCTTCATGGCGCCAAATTCTTCTCAAAAATAGATTTGAGGTCTGGTTACTATCAGATCAAAGTCAAGGAAGCAGATATACCCAAGATAGCCTTCAATACCGTTATGGCCACTACGAGTTCACTGTAATGTCATTTGGGTTAACCAATGCTCCTGCAACCTTCAACCGCCTAATGCAAGATATATTCCGTCCTTACTTGGATGAATTTGTGCTTGTTTTCTTTGATGACATCTTAATCTACTCCAAATCAATGGAAGAGCATGAGGAGCATGTGCGTAGAGTTCTGCAACTGTTGCGCAAACACAAACTCTATGCCAAGAAGAGTAAATGTACCTTCTTTACTCATCAAATTGAGTATCTTGGATTCATCGTCTCCAAATATGGCATTTCAGTAGACCCCGCCAAGGTCAAGGATATTCTGGAGTGGCCACCCCCTAAATCAGTTCGTGAAGTTCGTGGGTTTTTGGGAATCACGGGATTATATATGATTTTTATCAAAGATTATGCCTTGGTAGCTGCACCTTTGACGGATCTTCTTAAGAAGTATTGCAAAATAGTGTGGCTGCCAATCCATCAAAACAGTTTTGATCAGCTCAAGGTCATTATTACTTCTGTCTCAGTCCTGAAACTTCCTGATTACACCAAGGAATTTGAAGTGATTACTGATGCTAGTAGTCTAGCACTTGGTGGTGTCTTAGGCCAAGAAGGAAGACCAGTCGCTTATACTTCCCGCAAGCTGAAGCAATACGAAGCAAATTATGCCACCCATGATTTGGAGCTCTTAGTTCATTGCCTCAAATTATGGAGACATTATCTCTTGGGAGGCAACTGACCACAAAAGTCTAAAGTGGATCTTCACCCAGCCTAACCTCAACATGTCGCAGGAGATGGATTGAAATTCTGAAAAGAATATGACTTCAACATCAAATTTTGCCCTGGGAAAGATAATGTGGTAGCGGATGCACTTAGCCGTCTTGAGTACAATTTCAATGCCAAATAACCCCATATTGGTCAAGGTGGAAGAAGTCTCATCTCATGACCCAGATTATCAGAGGATGATGAAGTTAGTAGAAGAAGGAGGAAATTCAGAGAAAGAGAAGACTCTAATCAAGTGATACTCCACTCATGAAGGAAGCCTCTACTTCATAGGCTATGTATCCCTAAGGATCCTGCTTTAAAGAAACTAATCCTCCATGAAGCTCATGATAGCCCTGTTGTTTGCAGGACACTCAGGCTATGCAAAAACATTAAATGCCGTAAGAAGGAGCTTTCATTGGGCAGGCTTAAAAAATGATGTGCTTTGGTACTTGAAGCAATGTCTCTCATGCCAAAGGATCAAAGCTGAAAGGGTCAAGATGCCTGGAAAACTTCAACCCTTGGATATTCCCCAAATGAAGTGGGAGTGCATTAGTATGGATTTTGTCACAAGTCTCCCCACTGTTCAAGGAGGATATGACTCCATTCTGGTAGTAGTGGACTTACTTATACCAAAGTAGCTCACCTTATACTAGCAAAGAAGACCTTCAAAGCTTCAGATGTTGCCCGAATATTCATCAAGGAAGTCCTCAAACTTCATGGTCTCCCAAAAAGGATAGTAAGTGATCGGATTTTGACTTCACTTCAAAGTTCTGGCAGTCCTTATTTCAAGCCCTGGGAACTCAACTTTGCTTTAGCATAGCTTATCATCCAGAGACCGATGGCCAGACTGAGAGAGTCAATCAAGTAATTGAAGACATTCTCAGAGCATACTGTGGACGGGAACCAAGAAGGTGGATTCAATACCTTCCTCTGGTAGAATTTGCCTACAATGCATCTTATCATCAAAGCATAGGAATGTCACCGTTCAAAGCACTCTATGGGCAAGAATGCTTGTCTCCTCTAAATTTCTTTGATCCGACCATAAGAGTGGAGGCATCTAGGAAAATGCTCGAAGAGATGGAGGAACAAACCAAGGCAATCCAAAAGGATATTAAAGCTGCCCAAGATCGACAAAAGTATTATGCTGACACCAAGAGGTCTGAAAGGATCTTCAAGGAAGGAGACAGAGTTCTTCTACGAGTGCGACCCAAACAAAGTTCTCCATCACTTGGGAAATATAAGAAACTCAGCCCTAGGTATTGTGGTCCCTATATAGTTATCAAGTGTCTAGGTAACAGTGCCTATAAACTCCAACTCCCAGCCCATATCAAAGTCCACAATGTATTAAACCATATGTACCCAGTCTCGATCATATTCTTGATGATGATGAATAAGTTGTAATCCCTACTCAAGGAGTCCTTGAATTACAGCCCAATAGCATCATAGATTCTAGGGAAAGGTAACTCTGAAATAGAACTCTTGTAGAATATCTAGTACAGTGGAAAGATTACCTTGAAGAAGATGCATCTTCGGAAGATGAAGCTACACTCTTAAGGGATTATCCCCAATTCATGACGAGATGAGGACATCTTGATTTCTTTAAGGGGGGAAGGATGTAACATACCCATCTTCACTAATAAAGAAATGTTCATATAATAGATAAATTTATGAGTTTTTATGGTATACAAATCAATAATTTTATTATTTGAGTCATTTCTACTTAGAATCTTCAAATTCTGAGTCCAAATTTGGAATCTCCGTATGATTTTACCCTAATTTAGGATTTTACAGCATTCAAAACGGACAGTGGATCAAGCTTATACGCAAATTTCAGTCATTTTAGGCGACGACCTTTAAACCTTAATAAATGCACGACCGGGCGTCCGATTGACGAACAGTGTGAACCCCAACGACCAAGAGAACCTCTCGGACAAAAACATTTTTTGCCCCCGATGCAATCCAGCACGCAAATCGAGGTGGACGCTCCAAATTGGGTACCCCGCCCCAAATTTTGGACCGTACACACTTACTAGGGTACCCGTACGATGGCCGCCCAAGAACCAAAGGACGGTCGCCCATTGTATGGTCCACACGTACCCCTACGTGGACATCCATGCTGCCCCAGACCAGATAAGGTACATGCGTACCACTCCTTTCCCGGACAACTGACACCGTACCTTTTCCCTAGACCCATGCAGGCCACTGATCCATAGCCTTTGACGATACACGGTCATTTCGTCCTTGCTTTGCATAGTGCCCATACCCGTACCCCTCAGCTATATAAACCCTCGGGATGCTCCACAGGCTACACCGATCTCTGTGCAGCGTACGCCCTGTTGTACCATCGTTCGTACTGCCGTCCGTCCCTGTGTAGCGTACTTGTTGCAGTACAGCCGCCCCTTGCAGTCGCCCCTCTCACACCCCCTCATTTGCCTCTTTTCAGATAAGCTAATTTTTCTCCATCCCCCTCTTGCTAGTGTTGAGATATCGAGCTCATCTAGTGAGGCGGTGGACACTGATGACCCGCATGGGAGATAGGCCCCACACTTACACCACTGGCATGGTTGGTGAGATCTTGGGTGATATGCGGCCAATGGGATGACAGGCTGTGTGATAGCCATTCTAGAGACTGGCATAGTTATAGCGCCAGCTCATTTAGTTGGGTTCACACTATAGAGAACCCTTGTATGTATTTGGTTGAGTACCTTTCATATTGTGTGTACTCTTATCTTGTATAGGGTGTGTTGAGTGTTGAGGAGGTGTTGAGTGAAGTAGAAGAAGATTTTCAGCCTCTCACCTTGTGTATTCTCTATTAGGGTTTTGTGAGTGTGTGTGTGCTTGCAAGAGCTCAAGCTCTCTTCCCCCCCTGCATCTTTTCAGCTACTAGGAGGCAGTGTCCTTAACTCTTCTCCCCCCCGTGTGAATAGACTTACAGCAGCCCTCACAGCCCTCCTCCACATTTTTGGTCTTAAGGACATCTTACAATTCCCCCCCCCATTTGCGTAGACTTTAATAAGGGATTTTTGCCTTTAGAAAGGGTTCATACGCTACAGTCTTTTGCTCATACGCTACAGTCTTTTGCTCATACGGTGCTCATACGGTGAGCAAACGATCTCAGAATTGAGATCCGACTGAAGCGTTTCGACCGCGGCAGCGAGCTCTACAAGTCGACGTCCAAGATGGCCCCATCCTCGACAACGTCAGAATATTGTCCCGAGAGAAGCACACAATAACAAAATTAAGGAAGATGCTCCCAATGCGGCTCTAACCCTCCCTCTTCAAGCTCCTCAAGGAAATGGTGGCCAGGTTAGCTTGGTTAGATTTTAAAGAAAAGTTTTTTTTATATATTACTAATAAATGTGTATCTTTTCCTTTTTTGAAATAATGACATAAAATTGTATGAAGTTACGAATTGTGTGATGCTGTATTTAATAAATTGCATTGAAATTGTTATCTTTAAAGAGTGCAAGTTTTTCCTGGCTTCAACGCTAACTTTGTTCTGTGCTTGTGTAGCCGAGCGATGTCGTTAGCAAAGCCCGGGATTGGCCGAAGGTATTCCTCATACCATTGGGAGAATAAGGTTCACCAATTGAGGCGAGAGGTTATGATACTGCCTAGTTCTGAGGGCCCAGGCTAGTGCGGTAAATAAGCCCACCCTACTGTGCAAACATCCCTCTGAGGGGCGGGAGAATCGAGCGATGGAGCCTGAGAGGGCGACAGGCCGGCTTGAGTCCTCGCCAGCGGCGGCGGCGGCCGACGATGAGGTGTATGGCCCCGTAGGGTTTTGCCTAGCATGTAGAGGTTGAAAGACTAAATTCTAGATCATTTCGGCAGAATAAAGGAAAAAGAATAAGAGAGCCAGCTTGGCTTGTATGGAATTGATTCATGTATTAACTTTTATATATATATCTTGTCTTTGGCATATTGTGGAGAAAAAGAGTATGTCTGTGAATGACTATGCATTGAAGATCAAGGGTATTGTGGAATCCCTTGCATCTATTGGTGTTTCAGTAGATGATGATGATAAGGTGGAAGTCTGTCTACGTGGTCTCGGGCCACAATACAAGGCGTTCAAGACGTCTGTTTCAGACTTGAGAAAACATCCCCACAATTTCACAGATTTGGTGTCTATGTTGACTATAGAAGAGAAAAGCTTAGGTGAAGACCAACAGTCTTCACAAAAGAAAAATAATTCAGAGCATCAGGCCTTCTACACAAGTTCAGGAAGAGGACAAGGTAGAGGAGGTCATGGACGCGGCCAAGGAGGTGGCCGAATAGGTAATCAGAATTATGGCCCCAGCAGCAGCAACAACAACAGTCCCAGAATTCACAACAATAACAACACGCAGGTGGAAGAGGCCAATTCAGAGGCAGGGGGAGTCAAAGAGGTCATGGAAATTGGCAAAGGCAGTATAATGATACACGTGGATGCTTTTATTGTGGTAAGCCTGGACATGTGCACGCAGATTGTTATAAGAAGCAGGCTGACATGCAGAATGGAAAATTGCAGCAAAACCACTATGCATCCTCGAGCAGAAATAATGAGGATAATGAAAGGTTGTTTGTTATGCAGCATGTCGTTAATGCCATGTCTAAAAATGTTGAAGCAGCACATAAAGATGATGTAGGGTACGTTGATTCAGGTCCTTCGAACCACATGACAAGTCATGGTGGGGAGTGTTTCAAGGAGATGAAAAACCTTGAAAGACCAGGTTTTGTGAAAACAGGGGATGACACTGCTCATCCAATTGCCCATGTTGGAGATGTGCCATTGTCTATGCAGGATGGCAAAGTGAAGTACCTTGCAGATGTACTTCATGTTCCGAGCATAACAAAGAATCTGGTTTCAGTTGGCCAGATGATTGAGCAGGGTTTGCAGGTTCAGTTTAATCCTGATGGTTGTTACGTGTTGAAGACTTTAATGACAAGTGTAGGTTGGTTGCAAAAGGCAACAGAGTGGGCACAATGTTTACATTGAATGTAAACATGCCTTAAGTGAGTGCTGCGATGTTTGCAAATGGTTCAGGAATTGTTGCAGACACAGACATTTGGCATAAAAGAATTGGACATGTGAATGTGCAGAGAATGAAGTCTATGCAGACTAAAGGAATTGTGACAGGGCTGCCAAAGTTTAAAGTTGAAGGTATGCAGACTAAAGGAATTGTGACAGGGCTGCCAAAGTTTAAAGTTGAAGGTATGCAGAAAATATGTGAAGCATGCCAATTTGGAAAGCAAACAAAGCATGTATTTCCACGTGATAGAAATGTGAGTAAAAATGCACTAGATGTTGTGCATTCAGATGTATGGGGTCCTACGAAGACCATGTCTATGGGAGCTTGCAGGTATTATATTTAAGCTGATGAAATTTAACACTTTTGTGTGTTACATGTATGTAAGGTGCAAAGTGTAATGGTCAAGTTCTATAGCATAATAGTTCAAGAATTTGGTGGTACATTAAAGTTTTTATTCAAATTTGACCTTGATGAATAAAATTTCAAGAACATGAGAATGTCAAAGGAAATAAGTTAGATAGGGTAAGCTTCAACTCAATGAATAAAGCCTTGAGTCCGTATATCACAAAAGAGCATTCAAATTATTTCAATTTTCATATAAAAAATGAGATATGGTAGCTTGTTACTTTAGAAGTCCCAAAAGAAGACCATGAAATATTGAATGTTTTATTTAACTTGACAAGTATACCAAAGGTGGTTGAACATTAGACAAGGAAAGAAGTCTTAAAAGTAGATGAATTTTGTGAATACAATGTACAATGGCATCTTGCGAGAGATTTGAAAACTCTAAAGTGCATGTTGCTTGTGTCGTGTGAATATAATATAGATTTTACATGCCTAGATTACATGAAAGGACGGAAAGAAAACTTGGATTGCAAAGGCAAGAAAGGAGGGTGCCCCAACCCATGACCATATAATATGCAAGTGAAAATTAATCTACTTGGATATACTTGGATATAAAAAGGAGGGTGCCCCAACCCATGACCATATAATATGCACTCAAGTGAAGAAATGAGATGATCTCACTCAAGTGAGCTATGTAAAGAATTATGTGCAGGGTGGTTGCAGGATCAGGGTGCCCAGTTTTGTCCACTTAAGCACGAAGGAATTTCCTTACAAGTTCTTTTGTTGGAACATCACATGCAAAGTTGGGATATAGTTGCATAATCTGATTAAGTGTTAAATGACAGTCCTCATTTCCTTAGGTACAAAGTCAATGTATACACCCTGTCCCAAATTTGGACTGATTGCATAAAATTTGGACTGATTGCATAAAATGCTACTATCTTTTACATATAAACTCATATGAGATTCCCACTTTGGACCTAGATCTTCACATAATATAGAGCTGAACTTGATTTTTTGAGAAATTTTTTTAGCTATTTGTCTATTTGTTTTAAATATTTCAAGGTCTTTAAAGCGTTATAATATATGTCACTTTTTGCACCCACAATAACTACAACTTAAAGTGTTATAATATATGTCACTTTTTGCACCCACAATAACTACAACTTAAAATGCTCAATCTTGTAGATCAAAAGAGTGGTAGATATATAGTGAGACATTAGTAGAATGAGGTTTTTAGTCAAAATTTAAATCCAGTGGTTGGATTTTTAATGATCTCTTTTCCAAAATTCTTCTAGGCTATCAGAAGGCCTGTAAATATTAATAATCTAATTATTAAAATTACATTTTTAATGTAAATCATCAAAAACCTATAGAGACTAGTGTACTTGTAATGGTGCATCTATGGAAAACATTTTGGATCACTCTAAGTATGGAAAGATCATTTCTAAACCTATAGGAACTAGTGTACTTGTAATGGTGCATCTATGAAAAAAAAATTGGATCACTCTAAGTATGGAAAGATTATTTTTTATCATTTCATCATTTTTCTATTAATTAGATTAATTCATATTAATTTAAGTTATACTGGGTTAATTTGAGTGCATGTGTATTTTCTCTTAGTTGCTTAATCTCATTTGAAGTACCTTGCCCCCCTAAATTTTCTCTCAAAGAATTGTCCTAGTCCAGCATAAACTGGATAAAACTGGACACCGTGATCTTGCAACAACCCTGCATAAGTTCATAAAGTTTTCACTACATGTCCAAGGCTTGAGTGAGGAGTTTAAATTGAGAAAGTTCATAAAAGGGTTATAAAACAACATTAGAGTTGATGTGGATGCTCAAAGAAGACCCAACATCATCAAAGAGGACATGTTACTTGTAGAAATTATGAGGAAAAATATGCACATGTAAGAGAAGCAAGGCAAGGAGCACTTAGGGTTGATTTGAACACTCTATCCATGTTTAAACCTTCAAGTTCTATTGTAGCAAATACTAAGCCTCCTAGATTTCCTACTGTGTATGGAAGAGGTGGGAGAGAAACTTTAAGATTTGATACATATCTTCCTAGACCAAATGTTGATGGGAAGCATGTCGATGCTAAAGGTGCTAACAAGATCAAGGTCATTATTGGTGAAGATCACATCAATGGCTTGAAGAACAAGGAGTTGTGTTAGTTCAAGTGTGGTGAAAAATGGTAAAAGGTTCATTGAAAGGTTATAAAACAACATTAGAGTTGATGTGGATGCTCAAAGACCCAACATCATCAAAGAGGACATGTTACTTGTAGAAATTATGAGGAAAAATATGCACATGTAAGAGAAGCAAGGCAAGGAGCACTTAGGTTTGATTCAAACACTCTGTCCATGTTTAAACCTTCAAATTTTTTTTTACAAATACCAAGCCTCCTAGATTTCCTACTGTGTATGGAAGAGGTGGGAGAGAAACTTTAAGATTTGATACATATCTTCCTAGACCAAATGTTGATGGGAAGCATGTCGATGCTAAAGGAGCTAACAAGATCAAGGTCATTATTGGTGAAGATCACATCAATGGCTTGAAGAACAAGGAGTTGTGTTAGTTCAAGTGTGGTGGAAAATGGTAAAAGAATCATTGAAAGGTTATAAAACAATATTAGAGTTGATGTGGATGCTCAAAGACCCAACATCATCAAAGAGGACATGTTACTTGTAGAAATTATGAGGAAAAATATGCACATGTAAGAGAAGCAAGGCAAGGAGCACTTAGGTTTGATTCAAACACTCTGTCCATGTTTAAACCTTCAAGTTCTATTGTAGCAAATACCAAGCCTCCTAGATTTCCTACTGTGTATGGAAGAGGTGGGAGAGAAACTTTAAGATTTGATACATATCTTCCTAGACCAAATGTTGATGGGAAGCATGTCGATGCTAAAGGAGCTAACAAGAGCAAGGTCATTATTGGTGAAGATCACATCAATGGCTTGAAGAACAAGGAGTTGTGTTAGTTCAAGTGTGGTGAAAAATGGTAAAAGGATCATTGAAAGGTTTGTAAAGCTAAGAAGATGACATTAACCATGTTCCTCACCAAATCTTGCAATGAAGGCATAAAAGAGGATGTGGATGAGTATGAGGATTGCTTTGACAATGAAGTTGAAGATGTAGAGAATGATAGTGAATTTCACTTTGATCTAGGTGAGTCAAAGAAGAGATAAGCTGACTATGATGATGGATTATCATTGCCTATATGTGCTCACTGAATGACAAAGATAATATGGCCACTTTGTGTAATATCTCTAGTGATGTGTATTCTGGTTGCACAAGGGTTCAAGTAAATTAAGGCTTAAGGCATGCATAAATGAAAGAGTGGTGCATGTTTTGGTTGATAGCAAGAGCACACATAGTTTCATCAACACAAAATCTATGTGCAGTCTCAAATTATAGCTTGTAACTTTACCCTCGTGGTATGAAGTTCAAGTGGTTAATGGGGTAAAGATGGATTGCACATTGGTATGTAAAGTGTGAGTTTGATACTCACAAGTGATTACACTTGTAAGGTTGATTTACTTGTGTTGTGGTGGATATGGGTCCCATATTGACATTGTATTGGGATGTGATTAGTCAATGGCTACTCTTGGGTCATTCATAATGAATATACAACTTGGAGATTTATGCATGGTAATGAAGAGATCACATTGATCAAATCTCATATGCCAAGGATTAATGCTGCACAACTCAAGAGGGAGCTCAAGAATATGGGATGTATATACATGTTACAACTTTGCAAGGAAGAAGACAATAGTAATAAGGGAAAAGTAATGCATAAAGGTATGAAGAGGTTGCTCTTCCAAATGCCCAAGTGATTACTGAAAGAGAGGTAGCTTATGTAATAGATCTTGAGCCGCATACCAAGCCTGCAGAAAACCATATTATAGGATTACTAACCAACACATGAAGCACTAAGTTCTAACTAGGATCTATAGCTCTTAAAGCAAACTAGAACCAAGAGGTAACTAGAATCTATAGCTTTGAGTGCTAACTAGCACTTAAAGCTTTAAGGGCACTAACTAGTACCTAAAGCTCTTAGTGCTAACTAGCACACCTAGAGCTAACTAGAAGCTCTTAGAGCTAACTAGAAGTTCTTAGAGCTAACTAGAAGCTCTTATGCTAAATAGCACCTAGAGCTAACTAGCAGCTCTCAGTGCTAGTTAGCACCTAGAGCTTTGAATTCTAACTACCATCTCTTAGTGCTAGTTAGCACCTAGAGCTAACTTGTAGCTCTTATTAGTGCTAGTTGGTACCTAGAGCTTTGAATTGTAACTACCATCTCTAGCTTTGAGTGATATCCAACACTTATAGCTTTGAGTGCTAACTAGCACATATAGCTTTGAGTACTAACTAGCAACTTTTAGTGCTAATTAGCTACTTTTGCTGCTAACTAACAACTCTTAGTGCTAACTAGCACCTAGAGCTATGAATGCTAACTAGCACCCTGTAGCTTTGAGTACTACCTAGCACTTTCAGCTTTGAGTACTACCTAGCACTTTCAGCTTTGAGTGCTAACTAGCATTTGTAGATTTGAGTGCTAACTAGCATTTGTAGATTTGAGTGCTAACTGTTACCTATAACTCAAAGTGCTATAGCTCTGAATGCTAACTAGCACATGCATTTGTGAGTGCTAACTAGTACATGTAGCTTTCAGTGCTAACTAGCACTAGTAGCTTTGAGTGCTAATAACTAGCAGCTAGTGCATCTTTGACTGCTAACTATCAATTATAGCTTCCAGTGCTAACTAGCACTCACACTTGTAGCTCTGAGTGAGAGGTAGCACCTACATCTTTAAGTACTACCTAGAACCTATAGCTCGGAGTGCTAGCTAGCACATTTCCGGTGATCTTAATCTTAAGATCTCTTAGTAGACCAATGGGTCTAGTTGTGGCTCCATTAGCAAGTTTAACCAACAAAGTGGTGTCATCCAAGGTGGGTGCTCCCCATTTTTCCTAGCATTATTTTTTGTAACAATGCTCACTCCTGCTCCTCCATCCAAGATTCCTATAACTTGATGGCCATCGAAGGTTATTGCAAGGCTGCATTGAGTTCATTACCTTTGAAGTACTATCCGAGATTATTCACTCAAAACGTAGGGGTCCTAGTTACCTAATGGGGTATACAAAATTATTCTTCCTCAAATTCATTAGAGCTATCAGGATCCATGGTTTCGTGCATGCCTTCCCTTAGGTGTCCTTCATACAATCCTTCAGATCATTCCATAGGCTTGGGCTACTTTGGAGAAAAGTGCCAATAGGGATTTGGACTTGAGACGAGAGGAAGGAAGAGAGACCTGAAATGCCTCTTGGTCGGGGACTGTTTCATGAGGAAGGTTGGTTTGGATTAGTCTTAAGCTCTTTTGTGTGTAAGGGATGGGAACATGGATTTCTGTGCTCATTTCCCTAAGGTGTTCATCCCCTAGGTTTTTAAGATATTCAGCCACCCTGTCTCCCAGCTGGGGGGGTTGATGTTGAAGTGGGAGTTGTTGCTTGTTAACCTTTGTGGGGGTGGCCGGTTTGTAAGCTCTCTAGGATATACGTGAGCTTCTTCAGCGAGTCTCAGGTTTGAGACCGATGGGCACAAGGTAGGCAGTAGGAGGCTTATCTTCTATTTGCACTTGGCATTCCCTAGCCAACTCGTGGGCTGCCAAAAGTCTCTGCTTTTTCTCAATGTGGTTAGGATATTCAGTTAGCGTTTTAGGTAGTTGGTGGTGCATGTCAATAGGTTCCCTGGCTCGGGTGGCACCACGTAGAAAATCTTCCTCGTCAGATGAAAAAGTTGATGCATGGGTGTAGTGCCATGTTCTGAACCACTTTTGATAACCACCCAGCTCTCACCCTTTACCGATCTTTGTGGCCTTCTTTCTTGAGTGCCTAGTTGCTCGTTCTTGTTCAGGGGATCTTTCTTGGCCCTAGTTTTGCGAGGTTGATGCCTCTGCAATAGAATGTGATACGACTCTCTGCTAGTTTTGTAGTCTTGTTACAGCATTGAAAGGGACTAGTTGGATGAAACTATCTCTAACACTCAGCAAGTTCAGGCTAGTGGTGGGATTACCGTCGTGAGCTTTTCCTGTCATTCTCGATATTAGCGGTGGCGGACAATCTTTATACATGTGATCAATACCACACCCTACACCCAATGGAGTTCTCGAGAACGTATTCCCTTTAAATTATCCTCAAAATACATAGGACTCTTGCAGCATTGCTCAAAGGAGGTATGGCCCAAGGCATACAATGAGTTGTGTAAAGGCACGTCATCAAGACTCTCTAGAAATCTCCCTATTAACCTTTTGTCAGAGAACTTGTCTCTAGCACTGTAGCATGAGTGGAGATATCTAACTCTATTGATGTAGTCTTTGATGGTTTCTCCCTTCTTCTACCTTACGATATGCAGCTGCTCAACTAAGCTGCATCTAGTACCTTGGCAAGAATATCCAACCTTTAAAGCCTCTTTCAAAGCAAAAGATCCCTGCCCCCTCCGCGCAACGACCGAATTCGGGGTTGCTAGCCCTTCTTGCAGAGGGCGGTAGAGCCTCTCATTCGGGGCCTTGCCCACGGATATCCGGACAAGAGACTAATCCCTCAGTTCTTCCAAAACCAAACTTGGAAAAAACTTCCCTTGCCTAGAAAGCACGGGCAATTCCTCTAGGATATTTTTATTCTAACGTAGTCAAGGTCATCACTAACCAAACTGATCTGACCGAACCCGTAAGTCACATGGTCAGATCAAGGAAAATACTTGCACTCGGATCATAGAGACCAAAATATCCAGTTGAATTCTAATTTCCAATCATTCCTTCATTGGTGTAGCCATGGCATCATTGGCAACTAGAATGCTCACCACCTATCCACTCAGGGGTTTTTTCAATAGTTAGCTCATAGTACCCAGAAATATATACACTAAAAAAATCCAGATGGACTCTCCGTTGAAGATCAGCAAGATCAACCAACAGATCCATATAAAAGAGCCAAGGACTCATCCATTGAGGACTAGCAAGGTCAATCAACCAGATCCATGCCTGAATTAAGAAAACAACTCTTACTCCTTGTTCCAATATCTTTCTCGATGCACGCGTGGGTATCTTCAGCGACCCAGAGCCCCGAGCACCATATGGTCAGTACCTTCTAGAATCCTTTGCAGGTCACCTAACACTTCACTCATAGGCCACTTCCTTGGTCCCTTATCCACCATACCGGAAGCTCACCATTTAAATCAAACCGAGGCTGGTCAAGACCTCGACGGACCTTGCTACGCGAGACGTCCTCTGTTGACTCTTCGTGAGCTGTTGCAACTTTATCACTTAGGTCTCCACGACCTCATTTACAAGACGGTCAAAATGCTTCCCCAGCATTCTTGACATAAAACAATCATTTAAAAACAGGTCATAAATACAGTTTCTATAGCAAACTCTCATCTTTCCACATTGTTGCACATCAATCCACATTACTTAATCCAAGTCCAGTCACATGTATTCCCATCGTCCTTCATCCATTCTCATCCAATCATATCATTTTCCATCTCATCACATCTTTCCACATTTATGCTCATCACATCTCATCCACTCGCATCTACCCATATCCACATCTCATCACATCACATTCATTCACATCTCATCCATTCATATCTACCACGATCCACATCACATCACATCCATTTCACCTCACATATCATTCATTCACATCTATCCCGATTCACATCCCATGACATCTCATCCATTCACATCTATCCCGATTCACATCACATCACATCACATCCATTCACATCACATAATTTACATCATATCACATCACATCCATTTCACATCACATCTCACCCATTCACACTTATCCCGATGACTCACATCACATCACATCCATTCACATTCATTGTATCCATTCACATCACATCACATCCATTCACATTCATTGTATCCCCATTCCATCACATACATTCTATTCACATTACATCACATCCATTCACATCTATCCCGGTTCACATCCCATCACATCTCATCCACTCACATCTAACCCGATTCACATCACATCACATCACATCCATTCACATCACATCTCATCCATTCACATCTATCTTGATTCACATCACATCACATCATATCCATTCACATCACATCTCATCTCATCCATTCACATATATCCCGATTCACATCACATCACATCACATCCATTCACATTCATTGTATCCCCATTCCATCACATACATTCTATTCACATTACATCACATTCCATCACATACATTCTATTCACATTCAATATTCTTCTTTTGAATGAAAGAATTCATAGGATTTACAAAAAACAATTCTACCCATATTTTCACTTTTGATAAATATTCATAAATTGAATTATACTAAAAATTCCTCTTTTTCCCATTTAATTTCTTGGATCTCAAATATCATGGGAATTTCTCTTTTTTACATTTAATTGATTGAATTCTAAATGTCATGGGAATTCCTCTTTTATCATATCAATTAATTTTATCTAAAATTTCTCTTTTCTTTAATAAAAATATCCATTAATTCAATATGTTAAGAATTCCACTTTTACTATTTAAATGATTGAATTCCAAATGTCATGGAAATTTTTCTTTTATCATTTAAATATTTCTCATTCATAAAATAAGTTTTATTAAAATTCCTCTTTAAATTCAAATATCCATTAATTCCTATATGCTAAGAGTTCCACTTTTCCAATTTAAATGATTGAATTCCAAATGTCATGGGAATTCCTCTTTTATCATTTAAATAAAATTACCATAATTTTCTCTTTTCTTAATTATTTAATTATGCATAAACCTTAAAAATTAGTTTTCCATTGAATGTGATGAAAATCATTCTTTTAGCCTAGGATATTCAATCCTAGAATATGGTAGGAAGGCCTCCTTTTACATTATGCATAAGAATGAATTATGTATCAATTTCTTAAAATTTTTACCATAGCTCCGCTGCTATTACTGATAATTTTTAATATTTTTGAAAAGAATAAACTTAGTAATACAATTATGATAATATAACTATCTTCTAAACTTAAATCCAATTTATGGATTCAAATTATAAGATTATCATAATTCTAGAAACATAAAAGTATAAAAATCACTTTCTTAAACTCTAGCTTCACAAGCCTAGAGTTTGATTTGTGAATTGAGAATTTATTAATGAGAAGCATCATTTGAATAGATAATTGGTTATAGGAATGATCATTATTTTGGGGAGTGAGAGATAAACATAAAAAGCATCCTAATTATGCATATATGTAAACTTTTCTTAATTATTCATTATTACAGCTCTTAAGAAAAGCTTGATTTGCATTATAAACACTTAATTTAGAAACTTCTCAAGCTTGAGAGGGGTTGAGAAGTGCAAACATTGAGAATAGTAGAGAAAAACCATAAAATTACACTTTACCTCTTGGTTTTGCTTCTTGCTTCTCTATCTTAGAAGAAGCCCCCAACCAATCAATTGGTTAGTGTGTTGAAAGGAAAGCTCCAAGGATGGTTGAAGAGAGAGAGAGAGAGAGAGGTTCCACTCTCTCCAAAAGTAGAGGATTTTTAAGGGATAATAGAAAATATAATTATTTAACTCCAACTAGGTTCTAGAATTTTCCAGGTTCAGTTTGGCTGAATTTGGACAAGGTTTGGACCTAGTTTGGTTCCCTTTTGATTTGGTTTGATCCAGGAGAGAGGAGAGATGAAAATATCACAAATAGATAAAAAGAGAATAACATTTAATTGTGGTGTGAAGGCTAATTTCATGCAAGAAAGTCGTTCAAGTGCAAGTGATGGAAATACTGAAGTAGGCATGCTAGACTATTGTGGAACAATCCAAGAAATTATCAAGCTTGGATTCAGAAAGTTTGATGTGTTCACTTTTGATGTGAAATGATTTAAGTTGGTAACTCAAGGGGTGCAAGTAAATGTACGCAAAGACAAGTGTGGATTTCTTCAAGTAGATCGCACTTCAAGTAGATCGCACAAAGATATGGACTGACCAAAGGGACACATTTGTGCTACCAGAGCATTGTGAGCAAGTCATCTTTGTGGAAGACCCGATAGATCATAAATGGTTGTTTGTGATCCAAATAAATCCACGTGGAAAATAAATATTTGAAGAGGTGAAAATAGCAGTTGACTGTTTACCAGATACTGAGGAACTCCCCCCAGATCATGTGATGGTTGAGCATACACCACTAGCACCTATTGAACAATAAGAAGAACAAGAAGAAGACATACTAGTTGACGAAGTAGGTGAGGCTCATACGGCATTAGGATCGGATGAAGGTGTACTCATTGAGCAAATACATCTTGAACGAGAAACAGACACTAGAGATAATCCAAAAGAAGAAGAGATTCAAGCTGAGTATGATCATGATGCATCAACATCTCTCATGCTAGAGCTAGAAGAGGATGATGACATGGTACTACAAGACAACTGGTTCCACCAACAATTGACAACAATGATGGAGTATTTCTAGAAATATATTTATTTGGAGCCATGGATCTCGCTGATGAGGACGAGCAAGTTGATGATGAACTTTAATTTCATTGTAAAATAGAGCACTTTCTTAATTGCACCTTAGTGATGGAGGAGGAGGATCTAGCCTTTTTTTCTCCTTCAAAGAGCATGATGGAAGTTATACCCTCCTCTCTCCCTCGGCTCCCCCCTCTCTCTCTCATCTCTCTTTATCTATCTATTATACCCATGACTCTTGAACTAGCCAACCTTCTATCATGCTCCCTTGAGGCCTTTCTCATTTCCTTACAAAACCCTTTATGGTATTCATAAAAATAGCATCCCCATTGACGATGGACAATACCACCTAATATATACTAGCAATGCATTTGGATATTGAGAATAGATGTTAGAAAATATTTCTCAATTAAGCACACTATTTCTATCAAGTTAATTTTTACTTGCTCAATAGATTGTAAGTTGATATACTGCAAAGAAATGAATATTACTAATCCATTGATCTTATAAATGGTATTTCTAATATCTTTGGTTATGTAATCTTTGGTTGTATATGGGAAACACAAACTATAAAGTAATACCACCCATAAATATATTTTAGTGAGATAAGACACTTTCGATAATGATTAAGGAAGTATTAAATAAAAGAGCTCGAAAGTCTATAGCTATAAGAACTTGTGCCAATCATGAGACTTCAATAAAGAGAATGTAGGGGAGAGGGAGAGCTTGAGCTCCTTGTTGCAAGCAAACACACACACACACACACACACACACACACAAGAGAGTGCAAGACACAAGAGAGAGATAGATGGCTAAATTTTCTTCTATCTTCTTCTTTTCTCTACAACCATGTCGCTAAAAGATAAGAGTACATACATAAAGGGAAAGTACTCTCCTACAACATCATACAAAATGGTCAGTCTATGGTGTGAATCTGACTGTATGAGCTGGCACTATAACTATGCCATAACTCTAGTACTCCAAAGTGGCTCTATCACATAGCCTATTACCCATTGGCAGCATATCAACCATAATTTTCACCAACCATGCTAGTATCATAATAAGTGCGAAAGCTATCACCCAAGTGAGTCATCAATTTTCCCATAGCACTAGTTGAGCTTGATATCTTAACACTCCCTCTCGAGCTCAACTCCACACACTGCACTCCAAGTAAGCTCCTAAATATGTGAAGCTTGTCTCTGCCCGATTCCTTCATATGAAGATGTCAGCCACCTAGTCCTGCTAACATATACCAAATCTACATCACCTACTAGAACCTTCTCCCTCACAAAGTGATAATGCACCTCAATGTGCTTCGTTCTAGCATGGTATACTGGGTTACTGGGGCCAACTGTATGCTACTCTAGCATGGTATACTAGGTTACTGGGGCCAACTGTATGCTACTCATATTGTCACAATTATTGATAACTTCCCTATCCATGGGCTCACCCATATCACCAAAAGCAGCTTCTAAAACCAATATACCTCACAAGATGCAATAGAAACACCCCTATACTCTACCTATGTACTCGATAAGGCAATTATTGGCTACTTCTTACTGCTCTAACTCACAACAACACTCCAAAATAAGAACATAAAACCACTGATAGATCTCCTATCTACAACACTACCAACCCAACCAACATCTATGTATCCATGTAGATGTATCTCTATACTAGCCTCATAGAAAAGTCCATAATCAACTCTGGATTTTATGTACCTGAGAATCCATCTAGCCGCATCCAAGTGTGGCTTCCTAGGGGCCTGCGTAAACTGACTCACAAGTCCAACAACGTAGCTCAAGTTTGTCCTAGTAATCCTCATGTAGATCAAGCTACACACTATGCGCCTGTATGTAGTGGGGTCCTTCTCCAAAAGCTCAAGTTTGTCCTAGTAATCCTCATGTAGATCAAGCTACACACTATGCACCTGTATGTAGTGGGATCCTCCTCCAAAAGCGCACTTGTATCTATAGAAAGCTTTGTGTTCTACTCCAATGGCACTGAAATAGGCTTACAGCCTATCATACCATACTTGGACATGTCCAAGCTATTAGACTCCTGAGTGGTAGGGACCTGATGGGTTCATGTCCGAAACGGGATGAGCAACATCAATGCTATGTGGCAAACTGGGCGGTTTCAATGTTTGGCTATTTGTCAAGTTCTAGAGGCTCTTCAAAAGATGGGGATGGCGCGGAACGCATGCGCCTCAAGTTAGGAACTCTTGCGGGCAGACGAAACCGTGTTGGGACCAACCAATGCAGCTGAGGTTTGTGCGGGTGCGGCCACGAACTGCCGATCCCTCCGCCACTGCTGCCACCGATTTGTTTTCATCAATACATTCCTTTAGGCCATCAATGCCTTCAGTTTGGGTCGGTGAACCATCCTATTGCCACCATGACGGTCAAATACCTGAAGTTTTTGGGGCGTTCATTGGGTGATACAGATGCCCATGTTTTGTTGTTTGATAGCGCATGGCGAGTTAATGTTCCAAGCGCAGTGGATTAGTAGCAGTTGAAGAAGGTAGCCTTTATTCTGACCCTCTACAAGAAGGTGGCTGTCTAGATTGCGCAGTACGACGCGGGTCATTTTTCGACTTATGATGCACTGATGCGCAATGCTTTCTTGGCCTGCTCTACCGGGAGGAGAAGACATCCGTTCATGTGCTCGACAAGTTGGGTAGGATGAATAAAAAGGATCTTACTACGGAGGATTACGCCACCAAGTTTTGGAAGCTCCTATAGTGGCTGGATCCGGCCAATTAGCCGGCCAGCAGAGATCCTCAATTCATATTTCATTAAAGGACTGAGCAAACCTTTGAAGTGGGCGGTGGCGGGGGTAGTGACCTGGTTGCTACAACCTTGGAAGATCTAGTGGAAGCAGCTGTTCGTACTGAACGGGTCTTGGTGAACGACCACTAAGCAGAAGAGTAAAGGCAAGTCCAAGCGTTCTCTTAAGGATTCCTCGAGTGTTGTTGAGGATCGGGATTCAGACGAATTGGAGACCAGTGATGCGTCGGATGATGAGGAGGAGAAGAGCCGTGAGTGGAAGAAGTCAAGCAAGAAGGTCGGGAAATTGGCCCAAGAAGGGTCGGTGTGACTGGAGCTCAGGATTTTGAAGGTGGCGGAGGAACTTCTCAGCATACCCGATCAGAAGCATGGTGTACTGGTTGTCGGAACCCTGGCCATATGGAAGAATAATGTGGCTTGAATGACTTGTGGTGTGGGATTTGTCAGATGATGGCGACACACTCCACTGATGCTTGCAGATATAACAGGCGGCGAGCTCCGCTGTCTACAGTTGGGGCATCGATTGCCATAGTATCTATGGTCCAACATCTCCGCTGGCTCCTTGAGCAGCTGCGTCGTCCTTTCTGGCCATGCAAGCGGTTTGCTGGTGCTGGTGCTAGATAGGACAGGAAAACAACGGCACCATTAGGGGAAGGTTGAGGTCTATAGGGGCCCTTTAAGATGCCATGTGATTAAAAGGTTATGAAGGAAAAGGGCCAATCATGTGATGCCATGTATACAAAAATGTTGGGTGATTAAAGGTGGTCAAAAGATTCTCTAGAAGATGCCTTTTTGTACTTTTCATTCCCAAAAAGTGGGGGGGGGGAAGTTTTTGAAATTTCGGACAACCATAATTTCTACATATGAGCTCAAAATTTGTCGGAGATTAGAGATCCAGAATCTACTCCCTGAGCTCTTTCCATAGATATGTCACATGATATGGTTTTGTCCACTCAATTTTAAATTCAATTTTGGCAGGAAACTTTGAAATTCAAACTTCTAGCCATTTGAAGAATAAGAAGGTAGTCAAAGAAACTTAACATTTTAACAAAAAGTCATTAAAATCATAATATGGCAGCTTAAAGGGCCCCTATAGACCTCAACCTTCCCCTAAATGAAAAGATGGTGTGCTTCAATTGTGAGGCTTTGGGCCACCGCAAGGAGTGTGAGCTGTGGAAACGACACAAGGTGAAGAAGGACAATAGCCGGAGGGAACATGTGAACCATTGTCCTCCTCCAAACAACCTATGATGAATGCGGTGGAGATTGTGGCTCTAGATGAGCCAAAAGTGATAGATGAAGATCAGTCCAACTTGGAGCCCTCGGTGATGGCAATCACTCGCTTTGGAGGAATACCACCTATGCAGCCCACAGAGGATGGTGCTCCGGGCAGGAAAGGAAAGTGGCTAGCAATGGATTGGAAGGATCATGATAGAATTTGGACTCAGGTCACGGAATGGGTCACGGAGATTTATCCTTTTTAGCCCTCTAGGTGGCCAAGTGGAGGCTCTGGTCTGAGGGTACCACTGGTCGTGGTGGAGCCAAAGGCGACAAAGATTTTGACGACCAATCCTCACAAGGGTAGACACGATAGTTCGACATATGATTTATGGTGGGAGGCACTGAAAAAACAGTCGATTGACATGACAGTGGAGCAATTGCTGGTACTGACATTTCGACAACAGTTGATCTGCCAGCTTATGGGTACGGAGAAGCCCAGTAGTAGCGGAATGCTAGATAAGCTGTTAGTACAGGTGGACCTGGCAAAGGAGGCCGATGTTTGAAGCTCCGGTGTTTGATGAAGCTGTTTCGATCATTACTATGAAGTTGGCGGGTGAACTGATTCCCAATGTTTTATTGGACAGAGGATCCGTAGTTAACATTCTTTTTCCTACATGATGTGTGAAAAGTTAGGTCTGATGATATGGAAACCTACACCGTTCGGCGTTAAAATGGCTGATCAACGACGGGTGCAACCGTTGGGGTTGGTCCACGGCGGATTGACCATGGACATTTTCGGATTTTCCTTCCAGGTGTGGCAGTAGTGCTGCGGATAGAGGATATTAAGGGGGCTTACCCTATGCTCTTGGGTCATCCATGGCTGTGGAAGGCTCGCATTAAGCAGGACTGGCATGCTAACGTGATAATAATGCTGAAAGGGAAGAAGAAGCTGAAATTGTCCATAGTTTCCAGACAAAGAGTGGAGCCACTAGCCACTAGCCCTCGCCCACGGGTAGTGGAGGGGGTTAATATGGTGGAAGGACTGGGTATGGATGAGGAAGAGGAATACCTGTGGGCAGAATGTGGATCTGGTCAGTTTGTTTGAGGTTAATGTGGAATCCGTTGTTCTGGATAAATACGAGGATTCGTAGGGGGATTTCGAAGGTGACCAGGTGGAACCAAGTAGGGGGATTCCGAAGGTGACGAGGTGGAACCAAGTAGGGGCGATATGTTGACCCTACCATTGATGGAGACCACCCCGGGGAGGCGGACACTTTCGATATCCACAAAGTGATAGCAATGGAAGAAGCTTTTGAGTGGGAAATACAGCAATTAGGGAGGGTGAAAGAAGATGAGTTAATTCTAAAATTTTAAATAATTTTTAAGTAGGAAAGTTGTTGGGTGTGACCCAGGTATCAAAGTGCATGATGTGTCAAGGCCAATAAATAGGCAGGATATGGAGGTGAAAGGAGTTTTTCTTTGGATGATGCATTGCTATACTGAGTTCTCAGAGTTCTCAACTACATACTTAAACTTTATAACTTTAAACTTCTTAATCTACATCTCAATTCTAAAATAGGTTTGGAAACCTTTTGACATCATACATGTCTGATTTGTGGACCATCGCTTGTTTCAAAAAGACCCTCTATACTAAAGAAGGTGATGTATGACAAACATCATCAATTTCTCTCTCCTTCACATCCCAAGTATGTGCCATATGATGTCTCACCACTTGTGATGAGAGGTAGAGATTGGTTTGAGTCATGGAGAAGCACTCCAAATCCACTACCTGTAAGATTCCTCTCCCCCAGCTTTTGAGATGAACAGGTGTAAGAACTGCCCCTTGAGTCTCTTTTAATAATCTCCCCTCATAAATGGAAAAAGATCTTGTTTTATCCTGTTTTGGCCTTGAGAGAGAAAATGTCTAGAGAGAGGTAATTCAAAATTTAGATATTTTTGGATGCAAAAATTCTCCTAATGTCTAAGATGAATTCCCCTGAAACAAGAGTTCAAAATGAACTTTTCAATGTGAATTAGGAATTAATTAAATATGTGTATAAGATACCTTAGCCTAAGGGTCCACATTTTCAGAAATTTTTGGATTAAGGTCCAAATACGATTCCAACGGGCTAATATGATTAATCCAAGTGTTGGGATGAGATAAATACAATGAATAAAAGAAAATATCCCAAAATGAGTAAATGCTCACATAAGATGAAGAGTTGACTGAGTACATGGTTTATTAGTTAAAAACTAAGGTATATTAGTAAAAAAAGGAGATATTTAGGTGAAATGATGTAATTTGACACCTTGGTAAGGAGAGGAAGACACTTGAGGTAGGTGTCTTTTTTTTATCAAAATTTGTTTAGATTTTTTAATTCAAAAAAATCAAGATATTTCATCTCTCCTCTCTCCTGGTGCAAACTAGATCAAAAAGGGAGCCAAATTGATCCAAATCTTATCCAAATTGGGTCAATCTAAAGCTGGAAATCTCTAGAACCGAGTTGGACTTGGTTAGTGGCCTCCCTCACCTATAAATAGACCCTCATTCCTTTGTTTTTCATATTGGAGCATTACCATGCTAGTCTTTTCTCTAAATTAGCTTATTTCTATTATCTCTCTAATTTCCCTCTTCTGTTGAGAGCTTTGGAGCTTCTCTCTCCTCCAACCTCTCTTGGAGATTATTCTCTCTCTCTCTCTCTCTCTCTCTCTCTCTCTCTCTCTCTCTCTTGGTGGCCAAGGACTTGCTTGGGGATTCACTAAACCTCTTCTTTCTTGAAGATTACCCTTTCCCCTTTGTGGCCAAGCCTCTTCCATGAGGGCTACACCATTTTTGCAAGATAAAGAATCAAGCAAACCAATGGTAACCCTAAACAATGTTTTTTATGCTCTCTTTTTAATGTTGTTCTTCTTCCTAACCTCCCTCATACTTGGGAAGCATTTTATTTTGTGGTTTTTCTCTTAAAACCATGCTTTTCTTGATTATGATGAATTAATGTTTACGTTTAAGCTTAGGTTTAAACATAAACTAATTCTTAGGTTAAAAGTGTGATTTTAACCATTCTCAATTCATAGAAATTGCGGGGAAGTTATGGAAAAATTTCCTTATTAGAAAATGAAAGTTTATACATAAATAATTTTATTCTAAAAGAGGAACTTTGAGTATTATCATTTCATAGAAAATGTGGGGAAGATATGGCAAAATTTATAACCTTAGAAAATGAATTTATGCATAATAATTTTTATGCTAAAAGTGGAATTTTAATCATTATCATTTCATAGAAAATGCGGGGAAGTTATGGTAAAATTTATATTATTAGAGAATGAATCTATGCAAAATAAATTTTATGTTGAAAGAGCAGTTTTGAATATACATTATTCAATAGTTAGAAAAATAAAGAAGGTTATGCATAAAT
This sequence comes from Cibotium barometz, assembly GCF_041138505.1. Lineage (NCBI taxonomy): Eukaryota > Viridiplantae > Streptophyta > Polypodiopsida > Cyatheales > Cibotiaceae > Cibotium > Cibotium barometz. The sequence continues at coordinate 53,870,323 of NC_141048.1, read as the reverse complement.
TTGATAGAATCATTGAATGGATGTGATTAGATGTGAATGGATGTGATTGGATGAGAATGGATGTGAATGGATGTGATTGGATGAGAATGGATGTGATTGGATGAGAATGGATGTGATTGGATGTGAATGGATGTGATTGGATGAGAATGGATGTGAATGAATGTGAATGGATATGAATGGATGTGAATGGATGTGAATTAAATTGAATGGATGTGAATAGATGTGAATGGATGTGAATGGATGTGAAATGATGTGATTGGATGTGAATTAATGTGAGAATCTTGTGATTGGATGTGAGTTGACGTGGGAATGATGTGATTGGATGTGGAAATAATGCGATTGAATGTGAGTTGATGTGGGAATGATGTGGTTGAATGTGAGTTGATGTGGGAATGATGTGGTTGGATGTGAGTTGATGTGGGAATGATGTGGTTGGATGTGAGTTGATGTGGAAATGATGTGATTGGATGGAAATTGATGTGGGATGATGTGATTGGATGTGAGTTGATGTGGAAATGATGTGATTGGATGTGGGAATGATGTGATGTGATATAGATTAATGTAGAAAAAGGTGGGAAGATGAGAAATGATGAGGAATAATGTGAAAGGATGTGGAATGATAAGAAAAGATGAGGAATAATGTGAAAGGATGCGGAGTGATGAGGAAATTTGTTTGGAATTATATTTGTATGTGAAACTTGTTTTTTAAAGATTGTTTTATGTCAAGAATGCTGGGGAAGCATCTTGACCATCTTGTGAATGCGGTCGTGGTGGGGACCTAAGTGAATGTAAGATTCCTCCCTCCAACGTTTGAGATGTACAGGTATAAGAACGTCCCCTTCTAATCTTATAATTATTCCCCTCTCTGAAATAAAAGAAAGATCCTGTTTTACCCTGTTTTGGCATGGAGAGAGAAAATGTCTAGAGGGAGGTAATTCAAAATTGAGATATTTTTGGATAAAAAATTCCTCCTAGTTTCTAAAATGGTCTCCCCTGAAACAGAAATTCAAAAAGAACTTTCCAATGTGCAATTGGAATTAATTGAAAATAGGTAAAAAGGATCTTAGCCTAAGAGTCCATATTTTCAGAAATTTTTAGATTATGGTCTAATTAAGATTTCTATGGATCAATAAGATTAATCCAAATGTAGGGAGGAGATAAATTGAACAATAAAAGAAAAACTCCCAAAAATGAGTAAATGCTCACATAAGATGAAGAGTTGACTGAGTACAAGGTTTATTAGTTAAAAATTAAGAGATATTTAGAGGAAATGATGCATTTTTGACACCTCAGTGTGGGGATCTCCCCTCATGAATGAGGCACCTATTTTACATGTGTGGAGGAGTTTTAAACTAAAAAATAGGAGATATTTTCATCTCTCCTCTCTCCTATTTCAACTAGATCCAAAAAGTACGCTAAACTGACTCAAAAATGGTCAAAAATTGACCAAACGGATCTGGAAAATTCTAGAATCAATTTTCTTGGTTAGAGGCTCACTTTTTCCTATAAATAGAAGCCTCCCCCTTATTAAAAGCTTAATGGTGTTTATGCACTGTTACGCTGCTCTTGTCCTGAGCCATTTACATTGAAATTTTTAATAATTCAATTGTTTTTGGCCTAATACTCTCCAAAGTGAATTGGTGGCCACTCTTGCTTCAAACAAGAGTAGAACCCTCAATCCCTCAAGCCAAAGGAGAGCTTACAAGCTCTATGTAAGTCAATTTTCTTACTTGTTTAATTTTAAATCTATGGTTTTCTTGATTTTTTTGTTTTGCAGTAAATTGAGTTAAATCTATGGTTTTCTTGATTTTTATGTTTTGCAGTAAATTAAATTAAATTCAAATGCTATGCCTTGATGAAAAGGCCACCCCCATCTCTTCTTTACATTCCAGCCTTTCTTATTCCTAGAAAGATTAACTAAAGAATTAATTAAACTCCTCTCATTGTTTACTCTCTTGAATTTAGATAAGTTTGAAGATTAGAGCTCTATGAATCTAATTTGGGTTAATTTAAGTCAAATCAAGAATGATAAAAATAAAAAATGGTCAGCCATACAAAGGAGGTTATGGCAAAATTTTCTAGAATTTTATGAAAAAGATAGTTTATGTTTATGTTATTCCAAAAGAGTAATTCCCACCATTTTTACCTCTAAAAGAAATATTATGATTACTCCATGTACATATTCACCTATGAATATGCATGGATATCACTGATATTAATTATTAAAATTGATTTTAGAAAGATGCAGAAAGGAATTATTTTATTTCAAAAGTGTTATTCTCATTAAAATTGATTTTTATGCATAGAAAGATGCATAAAGGAATTATTTTATTTCAAAAGTTTTATTCTCATTAAAATTGATTTTTATGCATAGAAAGATGCATAAAGGAATTATTTGTATTTCAAAAGTGTTATTCTCATTAAAATTGATTTTTTAGCATAGAAAGATGCATAAAGAAATTATTTTTGTTTCAAAAGTGTTATTCTCATTCAAATTGCTTTTTATGCATAGAAAGATGCATAAAGGAAATATTTTATTTTGAAAGTGTTATTCTCATTAAAATTGATTTTTATGCATAGAAAGATGCATAAAGAAATTTGTTTTATTTCAAAAGTGTTATTCTCATTAAAATTAATTTTTACGCATAGAAAGATGCATAAAGGAATCTATTTTATTTCAAAAGTGTTATTCTCATTAAGATTTATTTTTACCCATAGAAAGATGCATAAAGGAATTATTTTTATTTCAAAAGTGTTATTCTCATTAAAATTGAATTTTTATGCATAGAAAGATGCATAAGGGAATTATTTTTATTTCAAAAGTGTTATTCTCATTAAAATTGATTTTTATGCATAGAAAGATGCATAAGGTAATTATTTTTATTTCAAAAGTGTTATTCTCAATAAAATTAATTTTTTTGCATAGAAAGATGCATAAGGGAATTATTTTTATTTCAAAAGTGTTATTCTCATTAAAATTGATTTTTATGCATAAAAAGATGCATAAAGGAATTATTTTATTTCAAAGTGTTATTTTTATGCATTTTTTATGCATAAAAAGATGCATAAAGGAATTATTTTATTTCAAAGTGTTATTTTCATTTAAATTGATTTTTATGCATAGAAAGATGCATAAAGGAATTATTTTTATTTCAAAAGTGTTATTCTCATTAAAATTGATTTTTATGCATAGAAAGATGCATAAAGGAATTATTTTTATTTCAAAAGTGTTATTCTCATTAAAATTATTTTTTATGCATAGAAAGATGCATAAAGGAATTATTTTTATTTCAAAAGTGTTATTCTCATTAAAATTGATTTTTATGCATAGAAAGATGCATAAAGGAATTTTTTTTTTTCAAAAGTGTTATTCTCAATAAAATTGATTTTTTTGCATAGAAAGATGCATAAAGTAATTTTTTTTAATTTCAAAAGTGTTATTCTCATTAAAATTGATTTTTATGCATAGAAAGATGCATAAAGGAAATTTTTTAATTTCAAAAGTGTTATTCTCATAAAACTTGATTTTTATGCATAGAAATATGCATAAAGGAATTATTTTTTTTCAAAAGGGTTATTCTCATTGAAATTGATTTTTATGCATAGAAAGATGCATAAAGGAATTATTTTTATTTCAAAAGTGTTATTCTCATTAAATTTGATTTTTATGTATAAATAGATACATAAAGAATTTTTATATCAAGATTAGAATTCTCTTAAATTCTACGTTTAAAATCTATGAATAGATGTGGTGAGATGTGATGTGAATCAGATGGATATGAATGGATGGATGGATGGATGTGATGTGAATAGAGGTGATGAGATTTGAGGTGAATAGATGTGATGTGAATCTGATAGATGTGGATGAATGGATGGATGGATGTGATGTGAATAGAGGTGATGAGATGTGAGGTGAATAAATGTGATGAGATGTGAAGTGAATCACATAGATGTGAATGAATGGATGGATGGATGTGATGTGAATAGAGGTGATGAGATGTGAGGTGAATAGATGTGATGAGATGTGATGTGAATAAGATAGATGTGAATGAATGGATGGATGGATGTGATGTGAATAGAGGTGATGAGATGTGATGTGAATGAATGGATGGATGTGAAGTGAATAGAGGTGATGAGATGTGAGGTGAATAGATGTGATGTGAATCAGATAGATGTGAATGAATGGATGAGATGTGATGTCATGTGAATCAGGATGTAAATGAATGATATGGGATGTGAGTAGATGTATGTGAAAGAATGGATGTGAATGTGTATGTGAAGAATGGATGTGAATGAGTATGTGAAAGAATGTATGTGACGAAAATGCATGTGAATGTGTATGTGAAGAATGGATGTGAATGAGTATGTAGAATGGATGTGGATGTATGTGAAAGAATGGATATAGATGTGTAAGTGAAAGAATGTGATGTGATGTGACATGAATATATGTGGATGTAAAGTGATAGATATGAATGTATGGATAGATGTGAGAAGTCGTACATGTGAACGATTGGATGGATGTGGATGAATGAGATGACATGTGAACAATTGGATGGATGTGGATGAATGAGATGAGATGTGAACGATTGGATCGATGTATATGAATGAGATATGATGTGGATAGAAGTGATGTGATATAATGTGGATAGAATATATGTGATGGGATGGCTATGAGAATGTATGTGGTGGATATGAACGAATGAATGTGATGGATATGAATGAAAGTGATGTGATGTAAATGGAGATAGATGTGATGTGTGATGTGAACGAATATGATGTGATGAGATGTGGATAAGGGTAGATTCGAGTGGATGAGATCTGATGCGGATGAATGAGAAAAGATGTGATGAGATGGAAAATGATGTGATGAGAATGGGAATACATATGGAATAAATGAGAATTGATGTGAAACAATATGGAAAGACAAGAGTTCGTTATAGAAAGTGTATTTATGATATGTTTTTAAATGACTCTTTTATGTCAAGAATGCTGGGGAAGTATTTTGACCGTCTTGTGAATGAGGTCGTGGAGACCTAATCTGATAAAGTTGCAACAACCGAACGGAGAGTCAATGGAGGACGTCTCGCGTAGCAAGGTCGGCCGAGGTCTTGACCAGCCTCGGTTTGATTTAAATGGTGAGCTTCCGGTACGGTGGATGAGGGACCAAGGAAGCGGCCTATGAGTGAAGCGCTAGGTGATCTGCGCGAAGGATCCTAGAGGGTGCTGACCATATGGTGCTCGATCTCTGGGTCGCCAAAGCATCGGGGAAGATATTGGAGAACAAGGAGTAAGAGTTGTTTTCTGAATCCGAGCATGGATTTGGTTGATTGACCTTGCTAGTCCTCAACGGATGAGTCCATGGCTCTTTTATATGGATCTGTTGATTGATCTTGTTGACCTTCAATGGAGATTCCATTTTGACTTTTATAAGTGAAAATATTACCGGTTACTATGAGCTAGGAACTATCGAAAAGGCCCCTAAGAGGACAAGTGATGAGCATTCTGGTTGCCAATGATGCCATAGGTACACCGATGAAGGAAAAATTAGAAATTAGGATTCAACTAGATATTTTGGAGGATTAAGATCAGTGACACTATGGTTTCATTAAATGATTGTTTTAAAGACAGCTGATTCTGTGAAAAAGGCAATTTCATATTGGGTGTGTAAGTGGTGGGACTAGTTTTAAGTTTGCATGAATATCAGGCTAGGGGGCCTGGGAACTCTTTTCCTTGGTACCTGGAACAAAACCTAACCAAATTCTTAAATGGATCCCATTACTAGAGTGGTTGGCTAATGGACGGTTGGCTAACCCACGGGACTGCATGGAGTTGGACTGATGGATCCCTAACACTCAATTCTGTTATGGTATGATATATGAAGTAAATCTCGGATAAAAATTGTTCTATGGAAAAGAATCAACGGCTGTGCTTCTCAATGAGGAAAAAAGCATTGGTCTCTATGATCCAAGTGCAATCTTTTCCTTGATCTGACTAGGACTTACGGGTTTGGTCAGATCAGTTATTCAGTTAGTTAAGGCTTTTGACTATGTTAGAGTGAAATTATCCTGGAGGAATCCCTCGTGCTTTCCGGGCGAGGGAAGTTTTTTCGGGTTTGGTTTTGGAAGAACCGATGGATTAGTCTCTTGTCTGGATATCCAAGTGAGGGACCCTGTCCCGTGTAAGAAGTGCTACTTCCGTTGCTAGCACCCCTGAATTCGTTGTGCGATGGGGACAGGGATCTTTTAGCTGGTATCAGACCAAACTGGCTAATGTGGATCAACGGAGAAGCCAAAATGTCAAAAATTTATAAAGTATCAGTAAAAGGTTGTAATTGTGTGATGAAATTTATACAAATTGATATTCACACTGAAATTCATAAATTAGTAATTGGGTCTTCAAGTGGAAGTACCGCAATTGCATGGAATCCCTGACTTGCTTGAGGCCTAGACTTGATGGTATTTACCTTATAATTCCAAGGACCGTGACTACCCGTATATACCGAGGGTAGATGATGAATTCAAATGTGGTTGATATGATTTTAAAAACTCTGGTTGAGAACTAATGAGTTGATTTGGATTCTAATTGAAAAATTATGATTCCTAAGTTTTGGTTGAAAAGCGATGAGCTGAGCAAAACCACAATGAGGATGAATGGAACGAGTCCCTGTGATGATGTTCGTAACTGGACTGATGATAATAACTTCAGCAAATCATTATGAGATAAGTGGATTGTGCTGACAGATTGCTACTCTTAACACTTGACCCAGTGGATCAAGTTAAGGGATGACAAATTAAAAACCTGTATAATTGAGATTCCCCTTAGAGGAATGTTCAGATGGAAATTTCAATCTAATGGACCATATTTGTGTTAAAGATATGAATGATATGATTTGAAAGAATTGTTATCTGATGATGAGTTCTAAATAAGGGATCTTTATCCTAGGATTCTCTTGGGTTCACCAGACTATAAGGAACCACAGAATCAGTTGGATCTTAAGGGAAAGAGTTGTTCTCTAATTTGCGAGATGAGGACATCTCGCATAGTTTTAAGTGGGGGTAGGATGTAAGATTCCTCCCTGCAACTTTTGAGGTGTGCAGGTATAAGAACCTCCCCTTCTGATCTTATAATTGTTCCCCTCTCTGAAATAAAAGAAAGATCGTGTTTTACCCTGTTTTAGCCTGGAGAGAGAAAATGTCTAGAGTGAGGTAATTCAAAATTGAGATATTTTTGGAAATAAAAATCCTCCTAGTGTCTAAAATGGTTTCCCCTGAAACATAAATTCAAAAAGAACTTTCCAATGTGCAATTGGAATTAATTGAAAATAGGTAAAAAGGACCTTAGCCTAAGGGTCTAGATTTTCAAAAAAATTTGGATTATAGTCCAATTAAGGTTTCTATGGACCAATAAGATTAATCCAAATGTAACTAGGAGATAAATTGAAGAATAAAAGAAAAACCCCCAAAAATGAGTAAATACTCACATAAGATGAAGAGTTGACTAAGTACAAGGTTTATTAGTTAAAAATTAAGAGATATTTAGAATAAATGATGCATTTTTGACACCTCGGTGTGGGGATCTCCCCTCATGAAGGAGGTGCCTATTTCACATGTTTGGAGGAGTTTTAAACTAAAAAATAGTGAGATATTTTCATCTCTCCTCTCTCGTGTTTCAACTAGATCCAAAAAGTAAGCTAAACTGACCCAAAAATGATCAAAAACTGACTAAATTGATCTGGAAAATTCTAGAATCGGTTTGTTTGGTTAGAGGCTCACTTTTTCCTATAAATAGAAGCCTCCCTCTTTGTAAAAGCTTAATGGTGTTTATGCACTGTTACTCTGCTCCTGTCGTGAGTCATTTACATTAAATTTTAATAATTCAATTGTTTTTGGCCTAATACTCTCCAAAGTGAATTGGTGGCCACTCTTGCTTCAAAAAAGAGTAGAACCGTCAATCCCTCAAGCCAAAGGAGAGCTTACAAGCTCTATGTAAGTTATTTTTCTTACTTGTTTAATTTTAAATCTATGGTTTTCTTGATTTTTATGTTTTGCAGTAAATTGAATTAAATTCAAATGCTATGCCTTGATGAAAAGGCCACCCCCTTCTCTTCTTTACATTCCAGCCTTTCTTAATCCTAGAGAGATTAACTAAAAGATTAATTAAACTCTTCTTATTGTTTACTCTCTTGAATTTAGAAAATTTTGTAGATTAGAGTTCTATGAATCTAATTTGGGTTAATTTAAGTCAATTAAAGAATGATAAAAATGAAAAATCGTCAGCCATACAAAGGAGGTTATGGCAAAATTTTCCAAAATTTTGTGGAAAAGAAAGTTTGTTTTTATGTTATTCCAAAAGAGTATTTCCCACCAGTTTTGCATCTACAAGAAATATTATGATTACTCCATGTACATATTCACCTATGAATATACATGGATATCACTGATATTAATTATTAAAATTGATTTGAGAAAGATGCATAAAGGAATTATTTTATTTCAAAAGTGTTATTCTCATTAAAATTGATTTTTATGCATAGAAAGATGCATAAAGGAATTATTTTATTTCGAAAGCGTTATTCTTATTAAAATTGATTTTTATGCATAGAAAGATACATAAAGAAATTATTTGTATCTCAAAAGTGTTATTCTCATTAAAAGTGATTTTTATGCATAGATAGATGTATAAAGGAATTATTTTATTTCAAAAAAGTTATTCTCATTAAAATTGATTTTTATGCATAGAAAAATGCATAAAGAAATTATTTTATTTCAAAAGTGTTATTCTTATTAAAATTATTTTTTATGCATAGAAAGATACATATAGGAATTATTTTTATTTCAAAAGTGTTATTCTCATTAAAGGAATTATTTTTATTTCAAAAGTGTTATTCTCTTTAAATTTGATTTTTATGCATAGAAAGATGCATAAAGGAATTATTTTTATTTCAAACTTGTTATTCTCATTAAAATTGGTTTTTATGCATAGAAAGATGCATGAAGGAATTATTTTTATTTCAAACATGTTATTCTCATTAAAAATGATTTTTATGCATAGAAAGATGCATAAAGGAATTATTTTTATTTCAAAAGTGTTACTCTCATTAAAATTGATTTTTATGCATAGGAAGATGCATAAAGGAATTATTTTTATTTCAAACGTGTTATTCTCATTAAAATTGATTTTTATGCATAGGAAGATGCATAAAGGAGTTTTTTTTTCAAACGTGTTATTCTCATTAAAATTGATTTTTATGCATAGAAAGATGCATAAAGGAATTATTTTTATTCCAAAAGTGTTATTCTCATTAAAATTGATTTTTATGCATAGAAAGATGCATAAAGGAATTATTTTTATTTCAAAAGTGTTATTCTCATTAAAATTGTTTTTTATAAAGAATTTTTATATCAAATTTAGAATTCTCTTAAATTCTATGTTTAAATTCTATGAATAGATGTGATGTGAGTCAGATGGATGTGAATGAATGGATGGATGGATGTGATGTGAATAGAGAACAGTCGATCATTTGAAAGTACACCTAAATCGCCAAAACTACACCTCATTTTTTATTCTACCAAAAAACTCCAAAAATGCTAGTTTTTTGCCCAAAAAGGTAAAATTTAGAATGAACCTCTTAAAAAATTACAAAAAAAACTAAAATTTCATACTTAAATACTCAAAATTAACTTTTTGAACTTCAAAAAGGCATGCAAATTTGGACGTATAAAACCATCATTTTTATTGAAAATAAAATACATTATCAAAAAGTGACATCTAAAGATCTAGCATTCCTTGTTCAAAAAGATCCTTCACTTCCTCCCATAAAATTTGTATGGTTTGTTGTCGAGGGTAACTAGATTTCTTTCGAGTGAAGCCATAAATAAGAATTTTCACATCATCTTGATTGATATTATGTGTGTCATGGTGACTGTCCTCTATTTTCTTTCCCTTTGGTCTTGCCTTAATTATCTCTAGGTATACTTTCTTGTTACTGCATCATCTCCACTTGTTTTGAACTAGTGAACATCAATTGACTATACCCTTTGATTCTGTTCTTGAATTTTGATGATCTTTGTGAATCAAAAGGGATATCCACTCTCATCATTTTCTGCTAAGATAATAATTATAATCCCCATTGTGAGTTGATTAACATTTTCTTTCCACATTTTGTTCTCTTATTGGAGTCATTTGCTTGTTTTTCTTACACCAATATAAGCCTCTTGAGTCTCTCCATACATAAGTCTCTCTAGCTCTTCAATTAATTCTAGAGATTATTCTCTCTTCTTCGATAGCTCACTGATGCACATGCCAAAGAAATGCTGCTAATATTTTTATTTCAAATTGCTCTGACACATTTTTCAAGTTCCAAAATCCACTCAAAATTTTACACTTTCATGACAAAATAAGTTTCACCTTAAAAAATCTTAAAAATTTGTTGTAAAACCATCATTTGTTACTACCAATCAATGGAGACTTCAATTTACATCAAAATTTCATAAATAAAAATGATTGTTTTTTTAAATTAAAAAACAAAGATTTTCACATCTTTAAATCAAATTCTTAAGATAACTTCTCTAAATTTGAATTGAATACTAAAAAAAAATATTATAACAAAAAAATCTCTTAAAATAATGCGGGGGGACTAAATGTCATTAATTATACTTTTCAATCACCATGTCCTTTTTATGATTCTTGATTGCTTTTGACGAGAGTAATGAAGACATTTCCATCACACAAATAACCATGCTTTCCAAAAACTAAATGTGGTTTTTGTAATTTTCTCAAAGAGGACAAGATCCTGATCACAATTCTATTTTCAAATAAGAAATTTGACTTTGTTAAGTGCTTGCTTTTCACAATTTGACGATTTGGATGTTTTTTGGTTATTTAAAGCATGAAGGAAAGCAACAATGCTTAATTTGGTCAAATTAAGCATTGTTGCTTTCCTTCATGCTTTAAATAACCAAAAAACATGCAAATCTTTAATTGTGAAAAACAAGCATTTAAGCAGTGAGATTTCTTTTATGATCTCATCCTCTTTGAGAAAAGCACAAAAAACACATTTGCTTTTGAAAAGCGCGATTCCTTTTGTGATGAAGATGTCTTTTATAATATAAGTTCATCACGTGTCTCATCAAAAGCAATCATTAAATGATCATAGTCCCCCCCTGCACCCCTTTTTCCCCTCCCAAATATGTTACTAACCATCTCTTTCCTCCCAGAAGTGCCACATGTGTCACCAACCACCCATCTCCTCCTCTAAATTGAGAAGGTCTAGGGAAGAGTTGTATTCCAGAATACAGCCCCTCCCCCCTCGCCCAACCCCTGGCCTTGCACCCCCTTTTTCCCTCCAAAATGTGCCATTAACCACCAGCCACCCATCTCCTCCCAAACGTGCCACCAACCACCCATCTCCTCCTTGCTCCTCCTCTAAATTTTAGGAGGTGCAGGGCAGAGTTGTATTCCAGAATACAGCCCTCCCCTAGAGCTCGAAAAAATGCAAGATTTGGAGTCACTATCTCATTTTGAGTTCCGGAAGCCACCTCCTTCCTGTATTCCAGAATATGAGCTCTAGAGGGCTGTATCTGGAATACAGAAAGGAGGCGGCTTCCGATCCATGCCTGAATTCAGAAAACAACTCTTACTCCTTGATCCAATATCTTCCCCGACACACGAGTGGGTATCTTCAGCGACCCAGAGCTCGAGTACCATATGGTCAGCACCCTCTAGGATCCTTCGGAGGTCACCTAGCGCTTGACTCACAGGCCGCTTCCTTGGTCCCTCATCCACCGTACTACTAGAAGCTCACCATTTAAATCAAATCGAGGCTAGTCAAGACCTCGGCTGACCTTGCTACGTGCGAGACGTCCTCCATTGACTCTCCGTCAACTGTTGCAACATTATAAGTTAGGTCTCCACACGACCTCATTCACAAGATGGTTCCCCAGCATTCTTGACATAAAACAATTATTTAAAAACAGGTCATAAATACAATTTCTATAATGAACTCTCGTCTTTTCACATTGTTCCACATCAATCCACATTATTTAATCTACATCCATTTCATATGTATTCCCATTCTCATCCAATCACATCATTTTCATCTCATCACATTATTTTCATCTCATCACATCATTTTCATATGTATTCCCATTCTCATCCAATCACATCATTTTCATATGTATTCCCATTCTCATCCAATCACATCATTTTCATCTCATCACATCTTTCCTCATTTATCCTCATCAGATCTTATCCACTCGCATCTACCCATATCCACATCACATTCATTCGCATCTCATCCATTCATATCTACCCCGATCCACATCACATCACATCACATCTCATTCATTCACATCCCGATTCACATCACATCACATCACATCTCATCCATTCACATCCCATATCATTCATTCACATCCCGATTCACATGACATCACATCTCATTCATTCACATCACATCTCATTCACTCACATCTATCTATTTCACATCACATCACCTCCATCCATTCACATCCCGATTTACATCACATCTCATTCACTCACATCTATCGATTTCAAATCACATCACCTCCATCCATTCATATCCATCACATCACATTCATTCATATCCATCACATTCATTCTCATCACCATCCCATCACATATATTCTATCCACATAACATCACATCACATCTATCCACATCATATCTTATTCATACACATCTCATCTCATTCATCCACATACATCCAATCGTTTACATGTACGACTACCTACATCTATCCATACATTCATATCTATCACTTCATATCCACATATATTCATCTCACATCACATCTCTTTACATCACATCACATTCTTTCACATACACATCCACATCCATTCTTCACATACACATCCACATCCATTTTCACATACACATTCACATCCATTTTCATGACATACACATCCACATCCATTCTTCACATACACATTCACATCCATTATCATCACATACACATCCACATCCATTATCATCACATACACATCCACATTCATTCATATCTATCTGATTCACATCACATTACATCTCATCCATTCATCCACTTAGGGACTGCTTTGTCGGCCCTCGCCCATCATATCGGAAGCGCACCATTTTTCAACCATACCAAGGTTGGTTAAGACCTGGGTAGGTTTTGCCGCATGAGCCGTCCTTTGAACACTCCCCGCCAGTTGACTGCAACCGAACTTCCCTTAGAAAAACATATACCAATTGCTCCTTCCACAGCATTCTCGCGTAAGATCGTCCTTTAAGAAAATAGGGTTTCTATACAAGTTTTTAGTTTGATTTTCTTTTGAATACAAGGAGTATTTCTTGAATTAGTATCCCCAAAACTTCTTGATCAAAATTCTGAATTTCATACCAGAATTCCTCGAATTCTATAACCTTGAAATTTGAAGGGTCTCAAACTTAGTTTCAGATTTGGCAGAGTTTTGAGTGTATTTTTTTAAACTGGTCACACCTTCTTTTCTCGAAACTTACGCCTTGAAACTTACGAAAGAGTTTGGTCTTGGTCATAGTCTAATTCAAGGTTCGATTCGGATAAGATTTTTCCTGAACTATCTTTCTCAAAAAGGTTTGATAATTCAGTTACTATTTTACTGAATTTCTTTCTTTGAATATTCACTTAACTGATTTCTAAATTAGTTACAAATTCCAATGAGGAATAGATTAATCATTTATCTGAATATTTCGATTCTCGAAATAGACTTCCTGAATTTTCTTTTTACAATCCGTGTGAATATAAAACGATAGAAATTTCTCTCTTAGAGTATTTAATTATTCATTTATCAAATACTCATAGAATTTAAACATAGAATTTAAGAGAATTCTAATTTTGATATTAAAATTCTTTATGCATCTTTCTATGCATAGAAATCAAATTTAATAAGAATAACACTTTTATAATTAAGAAAATTTCTTTATGCATCTTTCTATGCATAGAAATCAAATTTAATAAGAATAACACTTTTATAATAAAAAATTTCTTTATGCATAGAATCAAATTTAATAAGAATAACACTTTTGTTATAAAAAAATTTCCTTTATGCATCTTTCTATGCATAGAATCAAATTTAATAAGAATAACACTTTTATAATAAAAAATTCCTTTATGCATCTTTCTATGCATAAAAATCAAGTTTAATAAGAATAACACTTTTGTAATAAAAACAAATTCTTTATGCATCTTTCTATGCATAGAAATCAAATTTAATAAGAATAACACTTTTATAATAAAAAAATCCATTATGCATCTTCCTATGCATAGAAATAAAATTTAATAAGAATAACACTTTTATAATAAAAAAATTTCTTTGTGCATCTTTTTATCCATAGAAATCAAATTTAATAAGAATAACACTTTTATAATAAAAAAAATTCCTTTATGCATCTTTCTAACTAATATCACTGATATCCATGCATATTCATAGGTGAATATGTACATGGAGTAATTAGAATATTTCTTTTAGATGCAAAAAATGGTGAAAATTACTCTTTTGGAATAACATAAAAATAAACTTTCTTTTTCACAAAATTCTGCCATAACCTCCTTTGTATGGCTGACCATTTCTCATTTTTATCTTTCTTTACCTATCTTACTTAAGCCAATTTAGAATTATAGAGCTCTAATCTACACAATTTTCTAAATTCAAGAGAGTAAAAAATAAGAAAAGTTTAATTAATCACTAAGTTAATCTTTCTAGGATTAAGAAAGGTTGGAATGTAAAGACGAGAAGGGGGTGGCCTTTTCATCAAAGGCATAGCATTTGAATTTAATTCAATCATTTGTAAAACATGAAAATCAAGAAAACCATAGATTTTTCATTAAAATTTGTAAACAAAGTAATAAAATTAGCTTACATGGAGCTTGTAATCTCTCCTTTGGCTTGAGGGATTGAGGGTTCTACTATTGTTTGAAGCAATAGTGGCCACCAATTCACTTTGGAGAGGATTAGGCCAAAAATAATTGAATTAATAAAAAAAATAAATGTAGATGGCTCTCTCAAGACAGGAGTAGAGTAACAGTGCATAAACACCATTAAGCTTTTATAAAGGGGGAGGCTTCTATTTATAGAAAAAAGTGAGCGTCTAACCAAGCAAACTGATTCTAGAATTTGCCAGATCAGTTTGGTCAATTTTTAACCATTTTTGGGTCAGTTCAGCTTACTTTTTGGATCTAGTTTTGAAATAGGAGAGAGGAGAGATGAAAATATCTCATTTTATTGATTAAAAATTGGGGGTAGTGATGAGAAAAAGGTGCCTACTTCATGAGGGGAGATCCCCACACTGAGGTGTCAAAATTCAATTTTTTAATTCTTTTCTTTGGTCCTACTCTTCATCTTATGTGAGCATTTACTCATTTTTCTTTTATTCTTCAATTTATCTCCTCCCTACATTTGGATTAATCTTATTAGTCCATAGGAACCTTAATTGGACCAAAATCCTAAATTTTTTGAAAATCTGGACCCTTAGACTAAGGTCCTTTATTCCTATTTTCAATTAATTCCAATTGCACATTGAAAAGTTCTTTTTGAATTTCTGTTTCAAGGGAAACCATTTTAGACACTAGGAGGATTTTTATATCCAAAAATATCTCAATTTTGAATTACCTCCCTCTAGACATTTTCTCTCTGCAGGCCAAAATAGGGTAAAACAGGATCTTTCTTTTATTTCACAGAGGGGAATAATTATAAGATCAGAAGGGAAGGTTCTTACACCTATACACCTCAAAATCTAGAGGGAGAAATCTTACAAAGGACCTAAAAAACACACAAATAATCCATGATGACCTGTAAATCCATGATGACATGTAAAACATTGGTTTTGATCCAAATGTGCAAGACTCCATTTATTTGGAAAACCACGAGTCGATTGATTCACCAATCCTCTTTTTTATTCTAGAATTCAATTTTAAAGCTGAAGAACTATAAGCAAATACATGTGGTGGGACCATCTCTGTCAAGGAGGGGGGTGCATGTGAGCATGAACTCTACCATGCCTATGTGCAGTAGTATGCTCTCCAGCACATAGGGGACCTTGAATCTACCATCATCTCGTGAAAGCTCCAAGCTCCTCTCTACCACCATTAAAGAAGCCCTAAGCTCCTCTCTTTTCTCTTTGTACACAAAGACAATGTCGCGGGCGAAGATTGCATCTCTCAGCATCCTTCTCATGTCCTCCAAATAATTATAACCAAATCTCATTCTACACTACGCTTAGACATACCATATCTCAACATCCTTCACATGTACTCTAAATAATTGTAACTAAAGCTCATTCCTACACTACTCTTAGACATACCATCATCTATGTTCATGATAATGGCTATCTGGATCAAACATCAACATATGCATACTATGAATTTTTTCCACCACCACATATGTACATGGTATACACTACAATGTTTTCTCACCACCATTATCCATATTGCATAATAAGAGTTTCCTTCATGAACGACAAATGCCTACGTGGGTTAGAATTTACATCCATAGGCTATATGATGTCTACGTGGGTCAGAATTTATAACCATAGGCTATATGATGTCTGCCTCTTAAATTGTCCTGCCGAAAAAAAAAAAAATTTTTCTACTCTTTTAACATGCTTAGGTTTACTCAGAGCCTCCATAGTTACCGTCTTGTACATATATATATGAATAGAATTTTACCTTTGCACACCTATAAGCTGATCTCTTTAAACTCTTAGCATTGGTTATGTATCATGCCCACTACCTGCTTATAAAATAATAGAGCAAATAATTATGTCATGAAAACTATCAAGGTAAGTATATACCAAAGGCTTTACTATTTGGGTATAGAAATAGACTCAAGGATGTTTGTAGGATTTTTCATAAATTATGGAGCTTATAATGTTATGTATTCTAATATTTTTTTAGCACTTGTCAAGTAATGTGCATATTTATTCATAGTGATATAAGTTTTCCCAAGAAAGTCCATTTAAAAAAGTGTTTTACATTCATGAAATTTATAAAATAAATTTTTATTTGAAAAAGATTGATATTTCTTTAAGTTGTGTAGACTTCTATGTCATTTTGTAAGTCAAGTTTATTTTTATGTCACAAACAACAGCAATTTATAAATCTACGAAGATCACACGTATTCTCAATCTTGAAGAAAATAGCAAAATTCATGTAATTTTTAAATGTGTACATGGAATTCTAAATGTGTACATGGAATTCTAGATGTGTTTTCAAAAATATATGTTTTTAGGCCATTTTTTTAGATTTCACGCATTTTGGGAGGGAATCTTTTTAGGTAACCCTCGTCAGTTATCTATTTTGCTCACAACAGTGTTCTTAGTGATTTGAAGTCTCATGAGTGGCACAAAATCTTACAGTTTGTGCTGCTAATAGCCATTAAGGATTGCCTCACCAAGAACATAAGAGTAGTAATATACAAGATTAGTGTAGTGGTACAATGGATATTAAAGAAGAAGAATAGAATAAATACATTAGAAGAAGCTCATCTAAACTCTATTGAAGGAGTTAAAATGGTGGAGAAATTCTTTTCAACAAGTTTTCTAACCACTCAATTGCACCTACTAGCTCATGTGGTTGTTGTGACGAGGTTGCTATAGCAAGTGTTGCAGCCAATGGATGTTTTTCCTCGAGAGGTTTATGAAGACACTAAAAGGTTTTTCTCATCAAAAATCTTTCCCTAAGGGCAGCATGGAAATGGGATGGCTTGTTCAAGAATATCTTGTATACATAACAGAATTTCTTAGTACATCAGACCCAGATATGCCAGGATTGTGGACACAAGAAGAGGATGACCAACTCATTGGGGAAGAGCCTCAAGGACAAGGACTTTAGAGAACAATGGATATGGCATTGCAAGAGCATATTAATAAGTTTTGCATCCTAAACTCATGTGCTATGGAGAAATGGATTGAGAGGTATAACCTAGCAAAGAGCAAAAGACATCGAGATCGTTTGAATTTTAGAAAGAGTCAAACAACCAGAGCAAATTATGCCATACCTACATTCACTCGCTCAACTTCGAGAATTTCCTTCTTGTAGATGGCTTCAACAAACCATACGAGAAGAAAAACATAGTGGCAAGGTTATAAGTGAGGAGGAGGAGGAGCATTAATATGGTTCTGATTACCATGTAAGTGAGTTTTTATATGTACACCAGAAACCGTAAGACATAGTCTTGTGTCAAGGCAAATTTTATGCAAGAAATTCATTCAAGCACAATTGACCTAAGTAGTGAAGTTGGCATGCTTGATTATTGTGGAACAATACGAGACATTAACAAGGTTAGGTTCAAAAAGTTTCCTATGTTCATTTTTAATGTGAAGCGGTTCAAGGTGTTGACCCAAGGACCACAAGTAGCTATGCACAGAGATAAGAGTGGATTAATTCAAATAGACTCCAGAAGCAGTAGCAAACTGCTATGTGCATTATGAATAGGACACCCACTGGCAATTGCTCATGGTGATGCCTGAATAGAAGTTTACAAGCATAATACTGGATGTGTCTCACTTGAAAGTGTTTGGGTATATTACATATGTGCATGTTGTGGATGAAGTGAGAACAAAGTTGGATCGAAAGGAACAGAAATGCATCTTTATTGGTTATGCTATGGAGCAAAAAGGTTATAGATTTTATAACCCTCCCACTTGTGAGATACGAGCAAGCAGAGATATTATCTTTGACTAGATGAGTATCTAGCATACACCAACAGTGAAGGCAACAGAAGATGAAGATGTAAGAAGTGTTGATGCTGCCCCACATGTAGAGTAAGTGATTAGTGGACCTGGAGAGTCCTCTAGCACTGGATCCAATGTCAGGCAGGTTGAGGACAGATGTAGGTACACATGTATCATGCTACGGAGGGAGGAAAAAGGTAGATTAACCTTTCATGCTTGATCTGTCAACATGTCACTCATATGTGGATGGTGACTCTAGTGGCTCTAAGCAGAGCCTTGATGATAAGCTTGGAATTCCATCTGTGGTTACTCTTGGTGTAAGTAGAACGAGAGATCTTTTGAGAACACCTAGAAATGATCCAGGTGTACCGAGTGTTGAAATTAGAGCAATGTGATGAGCTATGGTGGATCAAATACTAGAATCAACATCATTAACAAAGTGATTAGATAATTAAGAAGTAATTAGTGAGCAATTAACTAATAGCTTAATGTAGGCATGGATAATCAAAAACCAGCAAATTCTCATTAGGCCAATGCCTCAATTTATAGAGTTTACATCCAAGCATCAAATCCCACTGATTTCTCCTTGATTCACTCCACCTCTCCCAGAAAATCTCTACCTCTTCTGCTTGATTCTCTCCACCTCTTCACTTTTCCCAGAATATCTCCACACTTCCTAAATCTTCTCATGCTACCCTTTATTCTCTCCCAATAGATTCTTCTCACCTTTCACAGGTTCTTTCACATTTACACATTCTCTTTTACAGCCTCTAACCAAGGGCTTGTTCCCTCACACACCCTATTCACTTGTATATTTCAACACCTCCCCTCAAGTGAATACTCCTAGAACACCTAGACCCTATACCAAGTTTCCCTCCTTACTTAATAGTCTGCGACTAGTGTCTAGCACACCTCCCCTCAAGTTATCTTAGCACACCTGGACCCTATACCAAGTTTCTCTTTTACTTGATAGCCTGCGACCAGTGCCTCAAGTCCCTAAACTCATAGCCCTTGACTCTCTCTCTCTCTATGTGTCCAAGGCTACTATAATTGCCTACGACCTTGACTAATGTGCTCACACATACATCTATCTACCACGTGGCCTACATCATCGCAGAGGTGGTTTTACTTTGTTGGGGCAGGTTACATTGGGTTATGGGGTCTCTCTCTCTCTCTCTCAGAGATTTTCACATGGCTCCTCACTCTTTGGAGCCTCACATCTTCTCTTGTCTTCAGTCTTCTTGTCGTGGCAGCTTCTCTCCACGCGTCCGTCTCTTCTTTCAGTCTTCTTGGGGCAGTTTCTCTTCTCGTGTCCATGTCTTCCTTCAGCTTTTCTTCTAGATCTTCTTGGTGTGGATCTTCCTCTTGGAAAGAGATGTTCTTCTTCTTCCATGGCTGGGGCCATGAGATTGTCCGTCAGGTCTTCTTGCTCCATGTGAGAAACATATTTAAACATTTTGTTGACAGTTCTTTTGGGCTTTTTCTATTTATATTGTGTCATTATGCAATGCAAACCCAAATTTATGCGGGTGGTCTTACCTCTTGCCTTATGGACAAGGGTAGTGTTTGATCCCATTTTTACACTGATGCAATGTGCCCAATACATAATGCGTATAGCTGCCAATTGTTGCTTAATGCTTTTATATCTGTTCAAGTGTGTGATTAAAGGTTAGCTTTCCTTCATGTCCAATTTGTAGAATTGCATTAATAGATTTATCTTTGAATTTTTTGCTTGTGTGCCAAATAATTTATTGAGTCCATCCCATGCATCTTTTGCCCATTGTATCCCTGTGATGTGATGAATGATTTCATCATTTAAACTGAGTGCAATAAGTCCCAATGCTTTTTCATTCCTGCTCTTCCACTCATTTTCCCCTCTCGTCTCTGGGCATCCACCATGTTGAAATTAGAGCAATGTGATGAGCTATGGTGGATCAAATACTAGAATCAACATCATTAACAAAGTGATTAGATAATGATTAAGATGTAATTAGTAAGCAATTAACTATTAGCTTAATGTAGGCATGGATAATAAAAAACCAGCAAATTCTCATTAGGCCAATGCCTCAATTTATAGAGTTTACATCGAAGCATCAAATCCCACTGATTGCTCCTTGATTCACTCCACCTCTCCCATAATATCTCCACCTCTTTTGCTTGATTCTCTCCACCTCTTCCCTTTTTCTAGAATATCTCCCAGAATATCTTCACACTTCCTAAATCTTCTCATGCTACCCTTTGTTCTCTCCTCGGGGGGGAGGGGGGGGGTCACTATATGTAAATCCTCTATATCACGTGTGTTCAAGGCCTATTTAAAAAGTCCCTTATCTGTGAAATTTTTAGTGAATATAATGTATCCTTTCCTATTCAAATCTGTAATTTTTTTAAAATACAATAAATAAATCCCCTCTATAAATATATTTCTGTAAGTTTTAAATATTTAAAATGTCCTTCTGTTGAACCCACGTGATACTTACATATTTATATGAGTGACCCCCCCGAGATTCTCTCCCAGTAGATTCTTCTCACCTTTTCACAGGTTCTTTCACATTTACACATTCTCTTTTACAGCCTCTAACCAAGGGCTTGTTCCCGCACACACCCTATTCACTTGTATATTTCAACACCTCCCCTCAAGTGAATACTCCTAGAACACCTAGACCCTATACCAAGTTTCCCTCCTTACTTGATAGTCTGCCGACTAGTGTCTAGCACACCTCCCCTCAAGTTATCTTAGCACACCTGGACCCTATACCAAGTTTCTCTTTTACTTGATAGCCTGCGACCAGTGCCTCAAGTCCCTAAACTCATAGCCCTTGACTCTCTCTCTCTCTATGTGTCCAAGGCTACTATAGTTGCTTGCGACCTTAACTAAAGTGTTCACACATACATCTATCTACCACGTGGCCTACATCATCGGTGGCTCAGAGGTGGTTTTACTTTGTTGGGTCAGGTTACATTGGGTTGTGGGGTCTCTCTCTCTCT
Source organism: Cibotium barometz (assembly GCF_041138505.1). Lineage (NCBI taxonomy): Eukaryota > Viridiplantae > Streptophyta > Polypodiopsida > Cyatheales > Cibotiaceae > Cibotium > Cibotium barometz. The sequence continues at coordinate 53,848,651 of NC_141048.1, read as the reverse complement.
CTCTCTCAGAGATTTTCACATGGCTCCTCACTCTTTGGAGCGTCACATCTTCTCTTGTCTTTAGTCTTCTTGTCATGGCAGCTTCTCTCCACGCGTCCGTCTCTTCTTTCAGTCTTCTTGGGGCAGCTTCTCTTCTCATGTCCATGTCTTCCTTCAGCTTTTCTTCTAGATCTTCTCGGTGTGGATCTTCCTCTTGGAAAGAGATGTTCTTCTTCTTCCATGGCTGGGGCCATGAGCTTGTCCATCAGGTCTTCTTGCTCCATGTGAGCAACATGTTTAAACATTTTGTTGACAGTTCTTTTGGGCCTTTTCTGTTTATATTGTGTCATTATGCAATGCAAACCCAAATTTATGCGGGTGGTTTTACCTCTTGCCTTATTCTGGACAAGGGCAGTGTTTGATCCCATTTTTACATTGATGCAATGTGCCCAATACATAATGCGTATAGCTGCCAATTGTTGCTTAATGCTTTTATATCTGTTCAAGTGTGTGATTAAAGGTTAACTTTCCTTCATGTCCAATTCGTAGAATTGCATTAACAGATTTATCTTTGAATTTTTTGCTTGTGTGCCAAATAATTTATTGAGTTCATCCCATGCATCTTTTGCCCATTGTATCCCTGTGATGTGATGAATGATTTCATCATTTAAATTGAGTGCAATAAGTCCCAATGCTTTTTCATTCCTGCTCTTCCACTCATTTTCCCCTCTCGTCTCTGCGCATCCACCATGTTGAAATTAGAGCAATGTGATGAGCTATGGTGGATCAAATACTAGAATCAACATCATTAACAAAGTGATTAGATAATAATTAAGATATAATTAGTGAGTAATTAACTAATAGCTTAATGTAGGCATGGATAATCAAAAACCAGCAAATTCTCATTAGGCCAAATGCCTCAATTTATAGAGTTTACATCCAAGCATCAAATCCCACTGATTTCTCCTTGATTCACTCCACCTCTCCCAGAATATCTCCACCTCTTTTTCTTGATTCTCTCCACCTCTTCACTTCTCCCAAAATATCTCCACACTTCCTAAATCTTCTCATGCTACCCTTTATTCTCTCCCAGTAGATTCTTCTCACCTTTTTACAGGTTCTTTCACATTTACACATTCTCTTTTACAGCCTCTAACCAAGGGCTTGTTCCCGCACACACCCTATTCACTTATATATTTCAACACCTCCCCTCAAGTGAATACTCTCTAGCACACCTGGACCCTATACCAAGTTTCCCTCTTTCTTGATAGCCCGCGACCAGTGCGTCAAGTCCCTAAACTCATAGTCCTTGACACTCTCTCTGCATCTTATACATAGTCTTGTGTAAAAGAGTCTATGCATAGTCTTATGCATAGAGTATAAGGGTCTAGTAATAGTCTTATACATAAGACTCATGAACATAGTCTTATACATAAGGGTATCCATAAAAGTTTTTTGTGTAGTCTTATGCATAAGACTATAAATAAGAGTCTTTTGCGCAGTCTTATGCATAAGAGTAAAAATAGGAGTCTTTTGCATAGTCTTATGCATAGGTGTATTTTTACAGTTATTCGCATAAGAGTCTTTTGCATAATCTATGCATAATACTATCACATAGTCTTTTGCATAAGAGTAGAGTATGTGCATGGTCTTATGCATTAGAGTCTATACATAATACTATCACATGTTATTATGCATAAAAGTCTATGTATAGTCTAATGTATAAGAGTATCAAAGTCTATGCATAGTCTCTACGCATAGTCTTATACATAAGCCTCTATGGATAGAGTAAAAGAGTATATGCATAGTCTTATGCATGTCTCTATTCAAGTTCTTATGCATAGAGTATAAGAGTCTACACATAGTCTAATGCATAAGACTCTTTGTATAGCCTTACGCATAAGAGTCTTTTCCATTGTATTATGCGTAGTGTTATACATAACTCTTTTCCATAGTCTTATGCTTCGACTCTATGATCATTTTCTTTTTTGTATCAATGATTTCTAAAAGACAACCTTGTAAGCATGTGTTACTCATGTATTTTATTTTTCTAGGTTTTTACGATCTTTCTCGAGCTCTCCTTATTTCCGGTAAGAGACCTCCACTACCATGCTCTTTGATATTGCAACCTACAATTCTCAGGAAAACTTTGTTTTAAAATACATTTTTTCCCCTTTCTATGGACTCACCTCATAGGTTGTGATCTATTAATCCACAATATGAGATTAAATACTTCTTCTATTTGCTCTCCCCTTAGCAAGAATAGGAAGCCATGCTAGATCTTGGCACACCCAACCCATCATACTCCACCATAGATATCTAGGCAATCAAGATAGGAAGTTCGTGTTATAGGTCTTGATAGAGTGGTAGAAAAGCTACTACCATCATAGTGGAAGTACGAGTGGAAGTAGTGGTGGTTGGGGTAGTGATGGTGGGACCGATGCTTGTACTCCACCTCGTTGTTGATAAAGCTCATATATTTGATGCCACTCTGCCCCCAATCCAAGATATACTTTGGGCATCCATACTCCTATCACTCCTTGGTATCCATATGCCCACATTGCTTGCTCTATAGATAAAGCTCATCAAATAGATAAAGCTCATCTATTTGATGCCACTTTGCCCCCAATCCAAGCTATACTTTGGGCATCCATACTCCTATCACTCCTTGGTCTCCATATACCCACACTACTCGCTCTATAGAACCTATTTGATATTCTTACTGATTTAATGATGATGGATCCACCATCAAGGATGATGTAGGTGCTTCTGTTTTGATGCATATATGTCGACCCTTTTCCATTTAGTTTTTGCATGATATTCTCACGATGTGGAAGGACCAACCCAATGAGAAAGAAGAGCTATATCCACGACCAATTCCATTGAGAGTTTCCATAACCAATCAAAGACGCAAAGTTTAGTAGAAAGTAGATGTTAAGGAGGATGATGGCCAATATGAGCCATCAAAGGTGAGAGGTACACGATGCGATTAAAGACAAAAAAACAAGTCCTTATATCTTAATGGTGTAGATGAATGAAGGAAGGCCATGAATAAGTTACTTGACACCCTGACAAGTATAAGCAACAACAAGAGGTAGTAGAGCACGTATTCAAGGTTTGGGGGATTTGCATCTCGATAGTAGAGGCAATGTCAAACGCATCTATGCATATCTCATTAGTGAATCTCTCACATTTAATCCATGTATTGATACTTAGCTTGTACCATATGTGTGCTCAATTTTCTTTGATGAATGTGTGTAAAAAGAGGCTATTGGTCATGCCTATATGCAAGACAAGAATGACTATGCATGGAGGCATGGAACATCTACATTACTTGTGGTGGAAGATGGAGGGCATCCAATTAATTCGACCTATATTATCGATTATGTATGTTGATTCCCTTGAAAATTAAGTTTGTAAAACTTGGCTTTGTAGCATTTAGCTCATGGTTTGCCTATATTTATGTAGGGAATTCCAAAAAAGGCTTGCAATGATGAGAAAGGGCAAGGAGGTGATGGTAGGAATGATGACGATTAGATAGGATGTTTTTTGCAAAATGTTTGCAAAATGTTTTTCTGTAGGAGCTTAGCTTTAATCTTTTGTAACACAACAATATAATTGATGGTCTTGACAATAAAAGGATAATCACATTTGTGTGAAGATGTCTTGGTTTCACACGCCTTTCCTTCCGTCTCTCTTAAATTTGAGTACCTGTTGTGGTACAATGGTAGAATGGGATGGATTGGGACGTGTAAAGTTTACAATCCCAGTGTATTCCGTTATACCAAAATCCTAAATAAATATATAGAGTCGATATAAGCATCAAAATTACCAGAATAAGAGTCTGTGTAAGTGTCAATTTGATGACTATAGTGGGTTTAAGAAATGTTATATACTTTGGTATGCTCTTATTTTGACGTCTGTATGGATGGTTATTTCGAGGATTGTATTGTCAGATATTTCGATCCATATACTAATGCTTTTTTATCCCAACACTTATATCGATGGTCCTATACAAAAGCTTTTATTGATGATGGGGAGGATAAAAGTAAAAAAATCCTAAGTCAAAAACATCGATAATGGTGTCGTAACGTCGTTATGAAGTTATTCGCTTCTGGTGACACTAGATGTGTAACACATGCCAAACATACAAAAAGAGAGCTTATCATAGCTCTTAAATCAAGATAGCATTGCTAGACACAAGGGAACTTCAAGATAACTACCTCACATAATACATTTACAGTACTTTGAGGAAACATATATATATATGACACACGAAATCCATGTGGCAACGTATGGCATTCAATTGTTTCCTTACTATTTGCACATGCACGTTTGTCCATGTGTAGCAACATGCTAAAGTGGTGAGAAATGGGTAACTGATTTTTGGGTGGCAGGACAACCAATATTTGCATATCTGGTCCGTTTTTGTGAGTTTGAAGCTAAATTGCAAGCATTTAGGCAATAGAAGGATAAGATGTACATAACATGAATATATATATATATATATATGATTTTTATTTGAATGTTTTTTTTAGTAATACAAAATGGGACTACCTTAATCAAAGAAAAGAAAAAAAGCTTAGTGTAAAGAGAAATTACAGGGTTTATGTTATTCAAGGTGCACCTAGCTATATCAGTGAGTGTAAGGCTAAAATTCTCAAAACCACTTTTGTTTATGTTTCTTTATGCTTTATGCACCTTAATAGTAGTGCAACATCATTATCTTGGGTACTCCTTTTAACTCCACTTCATCTTGCATACAGATGTAGGTTGTAGTTTTTTAGGGTAGGGATAAAACTCCAACTTAAGAATTAAGGCACCAAACTAGAACGAGTCAATTTTTTTTTTTGTCAAGATTCAAGTTCAATGTATAATGGGCGGGCTTGTAGTGGAGCCACTCGGACTGTTCCCACGGAGCATGGCGATGAGAGGATATGGACTTCTCTTTTTGGAGGAGCTGGTAATGAGGGGCAATGGGTAGATGTTGTTATTGCTGGTGTACTCTCCATACACTAGGGGATAAGGTCCGTCAACTTCGTCGCTTCTGACGCTGATAACCAGCAAAGAAAGTAAGAGTAAAGCGAGCACAGGGCTGATGGAGGACATGCTTTTATATCACTTCAATCAATGGTGCAAGGATGAGAGAGAGAGAGAGAGAGAGAGAGAGGGGGGGGGGGGGGGGGAGTGTATCAAAACCGTTCTGCAAGAAGAACATATATAGTCTTGGCATAAACGAGAACTTAGGCGCCGTTCAAAGCACGTAACGCCCATGAACTAGAGATATATATTCATATTATTATTCACGCTCCGAGCGCGTTGGCTACTCAGACGGGGTTGGGCATTGAAAATAATAGATGAGGCTTGAAATGCATGCACGTGAACTTCAAACTTAAGTTCAAAGCTCAAAGAACTGTTGTTCACACTGAAAACTTTTAAGGGGATTCAACTTAAGTTCAAAGCTCACGGAACTGTTGTTCACCCTTCAAACTTTGAACTTTGAAGGGGTTGAACTTCAAACTTCAAACTTTGAAGGAACTCTTGTTCACCCTTAAAACTTTGAACTTTGAAGGCCCCTTCCACGTTCCTCTCCTAGTAGAGAGATATATAATATTGATAATATACATGGAGAGAGAGAGAGAGAGAGAGAGATTGGGTTTTTTTTAATCCAATCCAAATAGTTGCTTCTACTACCCTCCTTTTAGTATAGCGGTACTCACTATCACTATAACATGGATAGTATCACTGAAACCTCCTTGTGTTATAGCGGTACTTAGTGTCATGTTTGATTTCTCTCCTATTAATTTTTATTTTTTAGCACCTCCGTTGTATCCCCAACTTTGCTTTGTTCCCAACCCCTCTTTCTCCCTTCCCACCACTCTCACATGAGTTGATACTATGTAGTAGCACATGTATGATGAGTTTCATAGTCTAATTTATCATTTTGGCAAGTTGTGTATCCACGATAAGTGCCACATCGCTTCTTCACTTGCAAAAGTGGATCACACATTTTTTTATCATAGAAGCGCCAAGAGACACTTGCCTAAAGTAGAAATTAGAGTCCACACTTCTACGTTTGCTACCAAAATGCATCTTTCAACTTCCTATTCATACTCTAAGTAAAAATTTCAAAAGCCTGCACTTTTATGTGTTGACGTGTCACTTGTAGGTTCATAGAATTACACTTCAAGTATACTTCTACATCCAAAGAAGTGCTCTTGTGCTCGTAGATGTATACTTCTATGTCTTAAGAAGTGTGCTTCTATATCCGTAGAAACTACATCTATGAAACCCATCTCCCCCCATTCGGTTTTGTGGCGATTACACTCAATATTTACCTACTTGTTTTCAAAGTTTTAGCTCTTAAAAGATTTTTACCAAAGCCCCCAAAACCCGCCTTCTCTTAAATCCCCCCCAAGCTTTGAGACCACTTCCCAAACTGTTGTCACTTCCTACACACTATCCATACACACCTAGGACTCACTTAAGTTCAAAGAACTATTGTTTGGCATACTTAAAACTTTGAAGGGGGTTGAACCGTGCACCTACCTATGCCCAATCAAACACGTAAACTTTTTGCCTTCCACGTTACTCTCTTAGATATATATATATATATATATATATATATATATATATATTGGTGATGCATAAGCATCATGCACCTTCCTCATACTTTTTATATCCAGCATGGATAATTATAAAGAGGAGAAGAATTAAGAGAGATTTTGGTGATTTTTTCCATCCACTACTACACAATGCTTATGTTCCAACGATTGTTTCGACATTCAAAATAACTCTAAAATATTGTCGATATTAGCGTCGCTCGAAACATCGGTATTAATTAGCGTCGAAAATATCATTAAAAATGACGTGAAAATAGAAGTCAAAAATTATTTTAATTCTTTTTATTTTTAGCTTATTTATTTCCTAATCAATATGTATGTTTTTTTCACTTTTGGTATATACAAATACTTGTAAAAGTAAATGAAACTTATAAATACATTACCATCAAATCATAGCATGTGAGAATATTTACATGTTTACAAAATCGTACTTGATAATTATCAACTCTCTCATCTTCAAAAAGATCATTGGCCCTTAAAAGATCTATTTCAAGGAAAATCCCTCCACATTCGAATTGTGTAGGAATAGAAGATGCATCTATGTCAGCCTCTAAATCTTCTAACTCTGGCTTTGGTTCCTCATTTGTTGCTGGCTCTCCGTCAATATCACCATATACTGTGTTTGAGACATCCCTTGTGTCTGATTGTTCGATCTCTATACCTTTGTCTATCCCTTGCTCTTGATGTACTTTGACATGTAGTGGAACTTGATCTTCTTGGCCCACACCAATCTCTGCTTCATCTTCTACTATTTCCATATTGTCTTCATATATTTGTTTACTACATGGTGCTACTTGGATTACAAACCACCATCTTAGATCTCTTGACTCCTCCTTAAAGATTATTTTCTCACAATGCTCTGGTAGTACAAATGTGTCTTTTTGTTCTGTCTATATCTTTGTGGAGTCCACTTGAACTAATCGGGATTTGTCTCTTTGTACGGTTGCATGTGCTCCTGTTATGACTACCTCGAACCACTTAACATCAAAGATAAACCTATGAAACTTTCTAAAGCCAACCTTGATGATACCCTGCATGGTTCCAAAGTAATTGAGCATGTTCACATCCGTATTTAAATTACTTGTAGTAGTCCTTTTTCCCTGCATGAAATTTGCTTTAACATCACAATCGAATGTTGTTCTCTTCTTATCGATCCGCTCCACTCGAAAATGGCATTTATGTGACCATAGTGCTGTAAATTTTTTGTACTAAAAGAAAATAACACATCGTCAGTTTATGGAGAATTTGTAAATAATATTTGGAAAACATGTAAACATATAGAGGCTTAGAATGAATGAAATCACCTACAAGCGGTAGTCACAACCATATGAAAGATCCTCTTCCTCATCATCCATAGCTAGCCCGAGGTGAATATTATGAGGTTTCTCATTAAAGTCTACGGGCACATGCATAACATCATCCGTGGATCTAGCGGTTTGATGCCAAGACATCGTTGACGCTATGGATTTACACTTGAATATGGTTTGAATCTGTGGAATGACAAGGAAGTGCCTGAGTACTTTTGCAGGATCCATTTCTCCTTGGACATCTTTCCTATATTTGGATTCTCCACACTGTGGACATTGTGCAATACCTACATGCTCGTGCCGATAGAGAACACAATCATTTGGACAAACATGGTAAGAATTGTAGTCCATACCTATGGATTTTGTACGCATACGGTCCACAGGCGTCTCGTTACCTTATGACAATATTTGATCTCTTAATGACCTGTCATATTGACAATGATGATTTAAAAAGATAAAAGAAAGAGAAAAAATGAAAAGGGTGATAAGTACTCACGCAAAAGTTTTGATACGCTAGTATCGGACCATCCAATTGTTGATTGAAAGTTTAGCATTGTGAGGCATGTATGCAAAATAGATATACGTGCACCATTATACAGAGGAGTACAGGCCAACATACGTAACTCTTTCTCTTCTCTTGAGGCCTACACCATATGTCGATGGACACCTCCCATCTCCTATGTTAATTCTTGCTTAATATCCCCTATGTCATGTAGGACGTCTATCATGTCATCCATGTCTTGCTCCAAATACGTCAGAGATTTCACCATAGTTTCTTCTTCAATATGAGGTTGATTAGTACTTGCTTGTGTCGTTATCTGTCTAGTACTTCGCTTGGGTTGAAGTTCTAAGCAATCGATTTGCTGCTCATTTTGAGGACACACATTCGCTACACCAAGTAATGCATTTAGACATTCAACTAAAAATATACCATTTTTTTTTACATGGTCGTTGCAAATTCTTCTTCATTATCGAAAGATTTAGTACTTACACTAATTACAAGGGCACAAGCATTTCTCTTCTATGTTCAGGTATTCCGACTAGGCCATAGTATAGTCACAAAAAGTTTAAATTCTAATGGGAAAGGTGTCGGGGCAAAAAATTTAAAAGGTTGTAAACATTTTTGCTATACCATATTATTTTTCGTCATTGTAAACCGTTGTTGTAGATCATCATACCGACTCTGCAAAACTGATTTAGTTCTATTGTCAGTTGTGTCTGTTGCGTTGTGGCTGCTTGTTGTTTGTAATCTCCTTTTTGGCCTACACCCAGGGATTTCACTAACGTGAACGAAAACACGTGAACATGTTATTAACATGTGTTAATAACATAAAAATTCTTGTGATCACAATGTATATTCACGGGCATTTTTGATGACCTGCAAAAACCTTCTCTGCCAGTAATCCCGCCGGGAAAATGGTTTTTCCCGGCGGGAAAATTAAAAAAAAATAAAAAAAAATAAAAAAAAATCATGTTCACAGTCATTCTTACCATTTTTGGGCCTTCTGGACTCATTTATGATGTCAAAAGTTCAAAATTATTGGCACAAAAAAAGTTTTGTATAATTTGCTGGCCTTAAGTTCAATTGACACACCAATTAAATCTAACTATACTTACATCAATTGACTCAATTGTCCATGACATCATTGCACTCAATTGAGCCCAATTGGACTCAATTACACTTGATTTACACTCAATTGATATTAATTGGGTGTCAATTGATGTCAATTGTGCCTAATTCGACGCAATTGAGCCCAATTTGCATAAATTGGGTGTAAACTAAGTATCGAATTGGACTCAATTGACAATAATTGGATGTTAATTGATATTAATTAAGCCCAATTGACTTCAATTGGATGTTAATTTATTACAATTGATGTCAATTAAGCTCAATTGAGCTCAGTTAATATCAATTGGGTGTCAATTGATATCAATTGAGCTCAATTGGGCTCAATTGCACTCAATTGACACTCAATTGGGTGTTAATTGCATCCTATTGTGCTCAATTGAGCCCAATAGGATGCAATTAACATCAATCGGGTGTCAATTGATCATAATTTATATTAATTGGGCTCAATTGGGCTCAATTGCACTCAATTGTGTGATCGATTGTGTGTCAATTGATGTCAATTGAGCCTAATATGATACAATTGAGCTCAATTCACACCCAATTGGATGTAGATTGAGTGTCAATTGAGCCGAATTAGACTCAATTGACAGCAATTGGGTGTTAATTAATATCAATTAATATCTAATTAACATAATTGAAGTTAATTAAGTCTAATTGACTTCAATTGGATAATTTGGGTGTCAATTGAGCTCAATTGGACGTAAATGACATCAATTGGGTGTCAATTAACATCAATTAAACCTTATTGACATCAATTGGGTGCCAATTAACATCAATTGGACTCAATTAACATCAATTGGGTTTCAATTGAGCCAAATTGGATGTAACTGACATCAATTGGGTGTCAATTGATTACAACTGAGCTGAATTGGGCTCAATTGCACTCAATTGATATTAATTGGGTGTCAATTAAACCTAATTCCATGTAATTGAGCTCAATTGCCATCAATTCACATCAATTGCACTCAATTGATATTAATTGGGTGTGAATTGATAACAATTGAGCCTAATTCGATGCAATTGATCTCAATTCACATCAGTTCACATCAATTGGGTGTCAATTGATGTCAATTGAGTAAAATTGAGTCTAATTGGGTGTCAATTGAGTCAAATTGAGTCTAATTGGGTGTCAATTGATATCAATTGAGCCAAATTGAGTCTAATTAAGTCTAGTTAGACTTAATTAAGCCAAATTGAGTCTAATTGGGTGTCAATTGATGTCAATTGAGCCAAATTGAGTCTAATTGGGTGTCAATGGAGCCTAATTGACAACATCAATTGGGTGTCAATTGATGTCAATTGAGCCCAATTGAAGCTAATTGTGTATCAATTAACATTGATGTCAATTGGACTCAATTGACATCAATTGGATTCAATTGACACACAATTGATGTCACATGGGCTCAATTGACATCAATTAACACCTAATTGATGTCAATTGAAATTTGATATCAATTTGGTGTCAATTGATTATAATTGATGCTAAATTGAATGTACCCAATTGATATCAATTGAGTCCAATTGACATCAATTAAGTCTAATTGGATATTAATTGATCAATTGGGCTCAATTGATATCAATTGACACCCAATTGGACTCAATTGACATCAATTGGACTCAATAGGGTGTTAACTGATGTTAATTGAGCCCAATTGACATCAATTGGGTGTTAATTGAGCTCAATTGGACATAATTAACAACAATTGGGTATGAATTGAACTCAATTGACATCAATTAGGTGTCAATTGAGCCTAATTGCATCCAATTGAACTCAATTGACATCAATTGGGCAAATTACATCTAATTGAACTCAATTGACATCAATTAAGCTTAATTGCATCCAATTTAACCCAATTGGACTCAATTGAATCCAATTGGACTCAATTGGACTCAATTGAATCCAATTGGACTCAATTGACATCAGTTAGGTGTCAATTGAGCCTAATTGTATCTATTTGGACTTAATTGACATCAATTGGGTGTCAATTAAACCCAATTGGAGTTAATTGATATCAATTGGGTATTTATTGATGTTAATTGAGTTTAATTGACATCGATTGGGTGTTTATTGATGTCAATCGAGTCCAATTAGATGTAATTGGACTCAATTGGGTGTGATTTAGACTCAATTAATATCAATTGGGCTCAATTGATATCAATTAGGTGTGAATTGATGTCAGTTGAGCCCAATTCGATGCAATTGATATCACTTGGGTGTCAATTAGACTCAATTGGCACCCAATTGATGTCAATTATGTCCAAGTGGATGTCAATTGATATCAATTGAGCCCAATTGATCAATTGACATCCAATTAGACTTAATTGATATCAATTTGACTTAATTAGGTATTAATTGATATCAATTGGACTCAATTGGGTGCTAATTGATGTTAATTGAGCTCAATTGGACTCGATTGACATCAATTAAGTGCTAATTGAGTGTAATTGATGTCTATTAAGCCCAATTTAGCTTAATTGACATCAATTGGGTATCAATTCACTACAATTGATGTCAATTGAGCTTAATTGATATCAATTGGGTGTCAATCGAGTACAATTAATATCAATTAGGTGTCAATTGAGCCAAATTGATATCAATTGGGTGTCAATTGAGCCCAATTCACATCAATTGGGTATAAATTGAACCTAATTGGACTCAATTAACATCAATTAGGTGTGAATTGATGTCAATTCACCCCGCTTGGATGCAATTGATATCAATTGGGTGTCAATTGGACTCAATTGGCACCCAATTGATGTCAATTGAGTCCACTTGGATGTCAATTGATATCAATTGAGCCCAATTGATCAATTTACACCCAATTAGACTTAATTGATATCAATTTGACTCAATTGGGTATTAATTGATATCAATTGAACTCAATTGGATGTTAATTGATGTTAATTGAGTCTCAATTGACATCAATTGGGTGTCAATTGAGTGTAATTGATGTCAATTAAGCTTAATTTAGCTCAATTAACATCAATTGGGTGTCAATTAACTATGATTGATGTCAATTGAGCTGAATTGACATCAATTGGGTGTTAATTGATATTAATTAAGTTTAATTGACATCAATTGGGTGTTAATTGATGTCAATTAAGTCCAATTAGATGTAATTAGACTCAATTGGGTTTGAATTAGACTCAATTGATATCAATTGGGCTGAGTTAATTGGGTGTCAATTGAGCCCAATTGACATCAATTGGGTGTGAATTGAACGTGATTGGACTCAATTGACATTAATTAGGTGTGAATTGATGTCAACTGAGCCCAATTGGATGCAATGGATATCAATTGGGTGTCACTTGGACTCAATTGGCACCCAATTGATGTCAATTGAGTCCAATTGGATGTCAATTGGTATCAATTGAGTCCAATTGATCAATTGACACCCAATTAGACTTAATTGATATCAATTTGACTCAATTAGATATTAATTGATATCAATTAGACTTAATTAAGTATTAATTGATATTAATTGAGTCTAATTGAACTCAATTGACATCAATTGGATGCTAATTGAGTGTAATTAATATCAATTAAGCTCAATTCGGCTCAATTGGCATCAATTGGGTATCAATTGACTACGATTGATGTCCATTGAGCTCAATCGACATCAATTGGGTGTTAATTGATGTCAATTGAGTCCAATTAACATCAATTGGATGTCAATTGAGCCCAATTGATATCAATTGGATGTGAATTGAACCTGATTGGACTCAATTGATATCAATTAGGTGTGAATTGATATCAATTAAGCCCAATTGGATGCAATTGATATCACTTGGGTGTCACTTGGACTCAATTGGCACCCAATTGATGTCAATTGAGTCCAATTGGATGTCAATTGATATCAATTGAGCCGAATTGATCAATTGACACCCAATTATACTTAATTGATATCAATTTGACTCAATTGGGTATTAGTTGATGTCAATTGGACTCAATTGGGTGTTAATTGATGTTAATTGAGGACTCAATTGACATCAATTGGGTGCTAATTGAGTGCAATTGGTGTCAATTCGGCTCAATTGGCATCAATTGGATATCAATTGACTAGGATTGATGTCAATTGAGCTCAATTGACATCAATTGGGTGTTAATTGATGTCAATTGAGTCCAATTAAGCCTAATTGTGTCCAATTAGGTGTCAATTGATTGAATCCAATTAAGTCCAATTAAGCCCAATTGAGTCCAATGGGGTGTCAATTGATGTCAATTGAGCCCAATCGATCAATTGACACCCAATTAGACTTAATTGATACCAATTGGACTCAATTGGATATTAATTGATGTCAATTAGACTCAATTGGAAGTATAATAACATCTAATTGATGGCAATCGAGCTTAAGGCGATAAATTTAGAGATAACTTTTTTTGTACAAAGAATTTTAAACTTTTGACATCATAAATGAGTCCAGAAGGCCCAAAAATGGTAGGAATGACAGTGAACATGAAAATATTTTGACCATTTTTTTAAACTTTTTTTCCCGTCGGGAAAATGGATTTCCCCGGCGGGCCCGTCGGGAAAACAAAAAGCCCGGCGGGCTTCGGCAGGTTACCAGGTCACCGCTGACCTTCTATTTTGAGAACATGAAAACATGTGAACATGTGAATAACATGTTCACAAGTGTTATTAACAAAAAAAATCTTGTGATCACGTGAATATAAGATCATTGCCTACACCTTTCTTGGTTTTCCGTTTCTTCTCAGCTAAACGAGCTTTCAAAGATGTGATCTCCGACATTAGTTCTTTGACTTCTCTGGTATTGGCTTAGTGCTCCTCCTTATAGGTCAACTTTAAGGCAATCAGCTGGTCAAGTACAACATCATAGCGTTGTTGGAGTGCCAATGAATTTTCCTTTAGTATTGCAAAAACACTGTGATCAGAGGAGGAACTACCTGCTACAACTGGCATTAGCTCAAGTCTGCTAAGTGCTTCCATCAAAACCTGCCCTTCGAGTTCGACAATCTTTTGTTTCCCAAAAGCCTTAGCTTTGAGCAATTATGTTTCTAACTAACTGCTTCTGTTCAGTAAATGTTCCTGCTGAACATTGGAAGAGGATGAACCTACTTCCCGTCGCTCCAACACAACACTGCACCCACTGGTGAAACTCGGAGCTTCAAGCAGTGGCTGTGTTAACACTGCCCGGGCCTCTTCAGGTACTTCTGAATCTGGGTTGTCATCCTTCTGTTGGTAGGATACTGGCCGGTAATTTGCAAAGCCTTTCCCAAAGTACTCGGAGTCTTTCCAAATCCTACTCCCAGATCGAAGTCAGTTCCAAGGTGAAGGTGTCGGACAAATATGTTAGAGTATCAATGTCCAGCATTTGTGTATTGTCCGTTGGGCTGACATACCCCTTCACCTGGGCTTCCAAGAACCTCGCCCGAACCTAAGCTTCCATGGTTTCCACCTTCATATTATCCAGCATCCAGAGATGCTCTTTAGTTGCAGACACCAGAGTTTCTTTGGTGCCGAAGAGATCTTCCGCCGTTAAGTTCTGAAATTGCTGCTCCAAGTCGGCCGCATAAGTTTCCAAAGCTTCATTCTGGCTCTTCACTGCTCTTACTTCCTTCTGTAGGCGGTTCCATTGGTCCTTCCCCATTGCCATCTCATTGCCTTCAAAACAGCACGCCAAGTACTGAGCACACTGTCGGGCCATCCCGATCTCAAAAGTGACTAGCAGCTCAAAAGAGTCAATACTCGGTTGCGCTGGTGGAAGGGAGGGAGCAGCAGTTTTTGTCAGAGCATCCGTCAACGGAGCGGTAGCCACGGGTACATATTTTCTTCGCTTGTCTGCAGCATGCTGATCTTTTGCTTTAATAAAGTTGATAGGGATGCTCAAGAACGTTAATTGGTCCACTGGGAAGGTTGTGCCAGCTGGCCAGCCGATCCGAGTTGTTGCACTTCCTGGGTTGGCTTTGGGCATGGCGAAAATAGCTCGAAGTGCACCATGGTTTCCTATGAGAGAGCTGCACAAGAGGTTGAATGAGCAAGGAAGGGTTGAGAAAAAGATTTTGCAATAGAACCGAGGAATTGTACACCCCGGTTTTTTTGTGCATGTAAGTGTGGGATTCGATGCCCATAATTAGATATGCTATTCGAGGAATAATGAGCCTGCAGTCCCATGCGGCCACCCATGCAAATTGCCAGCAAGGCTTGAGAAAGTAATGGTTCCCACACATGCACAATCAATTGTTGCATCCCCTTCATCACGAAACGGCCAGGGCAGCATCCGCCCATGATATGGTCGAAGTCGATACCCATTGTCTGGGGCTTGCCAAACACATCCCCTTGCATAGTGCCCAATAAAAATGTACCATCATAAAATTTATCCACAATCCAGTACGGTCCCGTGCAACAGAGCTTCAGCTTACCAAGGTGGGAATTAAACAAAAAAACTAGATCCTTCTTCTGAAATATTCGAAACTTAGAGTTATGATCCACCCACTTCTTTTTTCGCGCTTGCACACAACACCAGATACGTAGGAACTGACAAACCGCTTCTCCCCCCAGCTGCATCAACTGCTCCATCCGATGGACTAAAGATTCTTATGGTCCCAACTTTTCTGTGACTGCAATCTTGAGACTCTGAACCAGAAATTCCATTGGGACAACGGCTTCCACTCCATACACCAATTTGAATAGAGTCAATCCGGTTGCCACCTTGTAAGCCGTCCTAAAAGCCTATAATGCCGAAGATAGCTTCTCATCCCCAGTCAGTATAGTTCTCATTAACCAACTTCTTTAAAATCTTCTACAACACCTTGTTACTGGACTTTGCTTGACCTTTGGCCTACGGTGGATAATAAACAATTGATTTCTTATGAATAATAAAATTTTGGGTTACTAGCTCCTTAATCATCGCATTAAGAAAATGTCCACCTTGGTCGCTGATCAATTCTACCGGACAGCCAAAGCGTGTCATAATCATTTCATATAGAAATTTGGCTACCGATGGGGGTGGAATTATCTCTGAGTTCCCATGCCTCCACCCACTTGGTACAATAATCAATTGCACCAAAATATACTGATTGCTTGTCCATCTGGCCGTTGGCTTAAATGGTCCAACAAAATCCAGGCCCCATTTCATAAAGGGTTCCAGAGGTAGTAGTGGATTATGTGGCATTCAGTCCCGCTGCGTTGGTTGCCCAAGCCTTTGATACACATCGCACTACTTTGCAAATCTATATGCATCTCCAACCAATGTCGGCCACCATAACCCCGCTTGGAGGATCTTCCGTCCAATGACATCGCCGGAAAAATGTCCACCTTTGATGCCCTAATGTGCTTCCTACAACACAACTTCCTGTTCATGAATTGGCACGCACCATCGGAGTACTCGGTCCAATCCCTGATGGTAAAGCTAACCAGCCAATAACCTGGAAACTCTGACTTCGCAGTGCTAACCACTTCCCGCTGATCCCAAGCCAAACTGTCCCTCAGCGTACCTATTTCCACAAACTATAACATTTCATCATACCACCTATGTGGTGCCTTCGGAGCTACCACCTCTAACCCGAACAGATCAGCATCTGGGAAATCATCAGACACTCCGTCCGACGGTTAACCACTCTCCGGGATAGATAATCAGCCACCGCATGTTTTGATCCTGATGTATAGAGCACTGTGAACTCAAACTCCTACAGAATAAGCATCCACCTGGCTAGTTTCCATATCAGATTAGGTTTGTTCACCAAGAACACTAGGGCTGAATGATCCACATGAAAAATAAACTGATTGCCTAACAGGTACTGCCGAAATTTGGTTACAGAGTAGATCATCCCAATGCTTCCTGTTCAGTGTTGGAATAATTCCATTCTGCCTTGAAAAATCTCTGATTGGCATAGTATACTGTCCGGAACCACCCCTTCTCTGCCTGCTACATCAGTACACTACCAATGGCTACATTCGAGGCATCCACAAACACATGGAAAGAAAGACTCGAGTCAGGGGTTGGTGGACCACACCAAAGCAGCTGCCAACATCAACTTCAAGCGTCAGAATGCTAGGTCACATTGTTCCAACCACACTATGGGAAACTTGTTGAGCTGCTCATTAAGCGGTACAGCCACATTCGCTAGATAACGGAGCATCCAACTATGCCACCTGACCTGCCCTAGAAACTGGCCCAACTGCTTGCTATTAGCCGGGACACCCACCTTCCGAATGATTTCCACCTTAGATGGATCTATGACAATGCCTTCTTTTAAAACAATGTGCCCAAGCAACATGCCACTTCCCACAACGAATGCACATTTGGCTAGATTTAGACACAGTCGAGACTCCCTGAACTTTGTTAAACACAACATTAAATGGTGCAGGTGCAAGCACTTCTGTCTGAATATGCTGAAGTCATCCAGAAAGGACCTCATAAATGAAGTCAGATGCTCTGCAAAGATCTCTTGTACCATCCACTCTGAAAAGTGGCTGGGGCATTCTTCAGGCCGAACGTATTACATTGGAAGCAAAGGGCCCCCACTCAGTGATGAAAGTTGTCTTCTCACGATCTTCCGGTGCCATGCGAAACAACATCTTCCCGAAGATTAATTTGGTGCTGATAAAACTATGGATCAATCTCCTTCAGGTACTTATAGCTCCAGGCAAACACATCCGTGAAGGAGGTCAGTAATTCCTGACTGCATGCGGAACTGTTCATCCTCACAAGTGCTAACCCGTACCACCTTGGGTTCTTCTACTGTGCCGAGATTCATGTCAACCAACTCATCTTCTTTCACCCTCCTGGACTACTACAATTCTTGCTCAAAGCGTCTTCTGTTGTTATCACTCCATGGATATCGGAAGTGTCCCCCTCCTCGGGGTGGTCTCCATCAATGGTAGGGTCAGCATATCTCCCCCTACTTGGTTCCACCTGGTCACCTTCGGAATCCCCCTCCGAATCCTGCTTTGACACCGGTATTTATCTAGAATGGATTCCACATCGACCTCAAACAAACTAACCAGATCCACATTCTACCCACCACCACAGATATTCCTCTTCCTCATCTAGACCCAGTCCTTCCACCATATAAATCCCCTCCACTACCCGAGAGCGAGCTGGTGGCTCCACTCTCTCTCTGGAAACTAGGGACAATTTCAGCTTCTTCTTCCCTTTCCGCATTGTGATCACATTAGCATGCCAGCCCTGCTTAATGCGAGCTTGCCGTAACCATGGATGACCCAAGAGCATAGGGTACGTCCCCTTAATATCCTCCATCCGCAGCACCACTACTGCCACCTGGAAGGAAAATCCAGAAACGTCCATGGTCAATCCGCCCCGTGAACCAACCCCAATGGTTGCACCCGTCGTTGATCAGCCATTTTAACGCGGCGAACGGTGCAAGTTTCCATGTCATCAGACCTAACTTTTCACACATCATATCAGACAGAATGTTAACTCTGGATTCTCCGTCCAATAAAACACCGGGAATCTGTTCACCCGCCAACTTCACAGTAATGATCGGAACAACTTCATCAAACACCGGAGATTTAACTCTAGAATCCAAAACATCGGCCTCCTCCTTAAAAAAAAAGTCCACTTGTACTAAGACTTATCGAGCATTCTGCTACAGGGCTCCTCCATACCTATAAGCTGGAGCCTGGCGGATCAACTGTTAGAATGTCGGTACCAGGGTGAGCAACTGCTCCACTATCATGTCATTAATCTACTATTTTTTTAGCGCCTCCCATAAATCATATGTCAGACAACCATGTCTACCCTTGTCAGGATCGGTCATTGCAGAATCTTTGTCGCCTTTGGCTCCACCACGACTGGTGGTACCCTCAGACCAGAGCCTCCACTTGGCCACCCAGAGGGCTCAAAAGGCTAAATCTTTGTGACCCATTCCGTGACTTGAGTCTAAATCTTATCTTGATCTTGCCAATCCATTACTGGCCGCTTTCCTTTCCTGCCTAGAGCACCATCCTCCGTGGCCGCTTTCCTTTCTTGCGTGGAGCACCATCCTCCGTGGGCTACATAGGCGGTATTCCTCCAGAGTGGGTGATTGCCATCACCGAGGGCTCCTAGTTGGACTGATCTTCGTCTGTCACTTCGGGCTCATCTAGAGACACAATCTCCACCGCATTCATTGTAGGCTGTTGGAAGGAGGACAATGGTTCAATTTTTCCCCGACTGTTGTCCTTCTCTGCCTTGTGTCATTTCCATAGCTCACACTCGGACTTGCGGTGGCTCGAAGCCTCACAGTAGAAGCACACCATCTTTCGTATTGCTATTTGTCCGTCCTATCCAGCACCAATAGTAGCAAACTGCACGTGTGGCTAGAAAGGATGGCACACCTGCTCAGGCTGAGCAACAAGAGCCATCGGAGATGTCAGCTAGACCATCGACACTGCGGCAACCGGTGCCCCAACTGTAGACTGCGGAGCTTGCCGCCCGTTATATCTGCAAGCATCACTGGAGTGCATTACCGTCCGACAAATTGCACACCACAAGTCATTCAAGCCACATTAGTCCACCATATGGCTAGGGTTCCTTGATAGCAAGTACACCATGCTCCAGACCGGGTATGCTGAGAAGTTCCTCCACCACCTTCGAAATCCCGAGCTCCGGTCACCGACCCTTCCTCGGCCAATTTTCCGACCTTCTTGCTCAACTTCTTCCACTCACGGCGCTTCTGCTCATCATCCGACCCATCACTGGTCTCCGACTCATGCAAATCCCGATCCTCCATCAATCGAGGAATCCTTAAGAGAACGCTTGGACTTGCCTTTACTCTTCTGCTTAGTGGTCATCACCAAGACTCGTTCAGCACGAACAGCTGCTTCCACTAGATCTTCCCAAGGTTGCAGCAGCCGGGTCACTAGCCGCCACTGCCCGCTTCAAAGGTTTGCTCAGTCCTTTAATGAAATAATAATTGAGGATCTCCGCTGCCGGCTGATTCGCTGGGTCTAGTTGCCATAGGAGCTTCCAAAACTTGGCGGTGTAATCCTCCATCGTAAGATCCTTCTGATTCATTCGACACCCACCTTGTCGAGGACATGAACGGAGGTCTTCTCCCCCTATAGTGGGCCAAGAAAGCATCGCGCAATGCATCATAAGTCAAAAAATGACCTGTGCCGTACTGCACGATCTAGATACCCACCTTCTTGTAGAGGGTCAAAACAAAGGCTACCTTCTTCAACTGCCGATCCACTACACCAGGATCATTAACTCGCCATGCGCTGTCAAACAACAAAACATGGGCATCTACATCAACTAATGAACACGAAGATAGCTTCTCATCCCCAGTCAGTATAGTTCTCATTAACCAACTTCTTTAAAATCTTCTACAACACCTTGTTACTGGACTTTGCTTGACCTTTGGCCTACGGTGGATAATAAACAATTGATTTCTTATGAATAATAAAATTTTGGGTTACTAGCTCCTTAATCATCGCATTAAGAAAATGTCCACCTTGGTCGCTGATCAATTCTACCAGACAGCCAAAGCGGGTCATAATCATTTCATATAGAAATTTGGCTACCGATGGGGTGGAATTATCTCTGAGTTCCCATGCCTCCACCCACTTGGTACAATAATCAATTGCACCAAAATATACTGATTGCCTGGCCATCTGGCCGTTGGCTTAAATGGTCCAACAAAATCCAGGCCCCATTTCATAAAGGGTTCTAGAGGTAGTAGTGGATTATATGGCATTCAGTCCCGCTGCGTTGGTTGCCCAAGCCTTTGATACACATCGCACTGCTTTGCAAATCTATATGCATCTCCAACCAATGTCGGCCACCATAACCCCGCTTGGAGGATCTTCCGTCCAATGACATCACCGGAAAAATGTCCACCTTTGATGCCCTAATGTGCTTCCTACAACACAACTTCCTGTTCATGAATTGGCACGCACCATCGGAGTACTCGGTCCAATCCCTGATGGTAAAGCTAACCAGCCAATAACCTGGAAACTCTGACTTCGCAGTGCTAACCACTTCCCGCTGATCCCAAGCCAAACTGTCCCTCAGCGTACCTATTTCCACAAACTATAACATTTCATCATACCACCTATGTGGTGCCTTCGGAGCTACCACCTCTAACCCGAACAGATCAGCATCTGGGAAATCATCAGACACTCCGTCCGACGGTTAACCACTCTCCGGGATAGATAATCATCCACCACATGTTTTGATCCTGATGTATAGAGCACTGTGAACTCAAACTCCTACAGAATAAGCATCCACCTGGCTAGTTTCCATATCAGATTAGGTTTGTTCACCAAGAACACTGGGGCTGAATGATCCACATGAAAAATAAACCGATTGCCCAACAGGTGTACTGCCGAAATTTGGTTACAGAGTAGATCATCCCAATGCTTCCTGTTCAGTGTTGGAATAATTCCATTCTGCCTTGAAAAATCTTTGATTGGCATAGTATACTGGCCGGAACCACCCCTTCTCTGCTGCCACATCAGTACACTACCAATGGCTACATCCGAGGCATCCACAAACACATGGAAAGAAAGACTCGAGTCAGGGGTTGGTGCCAGGTGGACCACACCAAAGCAGCTGCCAACATCAGCTTCAAGCGTCAGAATGCTAGGTCACATTGTTCCAACCACACTATGGGAAACTTGTTGAGCTGCTCATTAAGCGGTACAGCCACATTCGCGAGATAACGGAGCATCCAACTATGCCACCTGACCTGCCCCAGAAACTGGCCCAACTGCTTGCTATTAGCCGGGACACCCACCTTCCGAATGATTTCCACCTTAGATGGATCTATGACAATGCCTTCTTTTAAAACAATGTGCCCAAGCAACATGCCACTTCCCACAATGAATGCACATTTGGCTAGATTTAGACACAGTCGAGACTCCCTGAACTTTGTTAAACACAACATTAAATGGTGCACGTGCAAGCACTTCTGTCCGAATATGCTGAAGTCATCCAGAAAGGACCTCATAAATGAAGTCAGATGCTCTGCAAAGATCTCTTGTACCATCCGCTCTGAAAAGTGGCTGGGGCATTCTTCAGGCCCCCCCAAGATTAATTTGGTGCTGATAAAACTATGGATCAATCTCCTTCAGGTACTTATAGCTCCAGGCAAACACATCCGTGAAGGAGGTCAGTAATTCCTGACTGCATGCGGAACTGTTCATCCTCACAAGTGCTAACCCGTACCACCTTGGGTTCTTCTACTGTGCCGAGATTCATGTCAACCAACTCATCTTCTTTCACCCTCCTGGACTACTACAATTCTTGCTCAAAGCGCCTTCTGTTGTTATCACTCCATGGATATCGGAAGTGTCCCCCTCCTCAGGGTGGTCTCCATCAATGGTAGGGTCAGCATATCGCCCCCTACTTGGTTCCACCTGGTCACCTTCGGAATCCCCCTCCGAATCCTGCTTTGACACCGGTATTTATCTAGAATGGATTCCACATCGACCTCAAACAAACTAACCAGATCCACATTCTACCCACCACAGATATTCCTCTTCCTCATCTAGACCCAGTCCTTCCACCATATTAATCCCCTCCACTACCCGAGAGCGAGCTGGTGGCTCCACTCTCTCTCTGGAAACTAGGGACAATTTCAGCTTCTTCTTCCCTTTCCGCATTGTGATCACATTAGCATGCCAGCCCTGCTTAATGCGAGCTTGCCGCAACCATGGATTACCCAAGAGCATAGGGTACGTCCCCTTAATATCCTCCATCCGCAGCACCACTACTGCCACCTGGAAGGAAAATCCAGAAACGTCCATGGTCAATCCGCCCCGTGAACCAACCCCAATGGTTGCACCCGTCGTTGATCAGCCATTTTAACGCGGCGAACGGTGCAAGTTTCCATGTCATCAGACCTAACTTTTCACACATCATATCGGACAGAATGTTAACTCTGGATTCTCCGTCCAATAAAACACCGGGAATCTGTTCACCCGCCAACTTCACAGTAATGATCGGAACAACTTCATCAAACACCAGAGATTTAACTCTAGAATCCAAAACATCGGCCTCCTCCTTTAAAAAAAAGTCCACTTGTACTAAGACTTATCGAGCATTCTGCTACAGGGCTCCTCCATACCTATAAGCTGGCGGATCAACTGTTAGAATGTCGGTACCAGGGTGAGCAACTGCTCCACTATCATGTCATTAATCTACTATTTTTTTAGCGCCTCCCATAAATCATATGTCAGACAACCATGTCTACCCTTGTCAGGATCGGTCATTGCAGAATCTTTGTCACCTTTGGCTCCACCACGACTGGTGGTACCCTCAGACCAGAGCCTCCACTTGGCCACCCAGAGGGCTCAAAAGGCTAAATCTTTGTGACCCATTCCGTGACTTGAGTCTAAATCTTATCTTGATCTTGCCAATCCATTACTGGCCGCTTTCCTTTCCTGCCTGGAGCACCATCCTCCGTGGCCGCTTTCCTTTCTTGCGTGGAGCACCATCCTCTGTGGGCTACATAGGCGGTATTCCTCCAGAGTGGGTGATTGCCATCACCGAGGCCTCCTAGTTGGACTGATCTTCGTCTGTCACTTCGGGCTCATCTAGAGACACAATCTCCACCGCATTCATTGTAGGCTGTTGGAAGGAGGACAATGGTTCAATTTTTCCCCGACTGTTGTCCTTCTCTGCCTTGTGTCATTTCCATAGCTCACACTCGGACTTGCGGTGGCTCGAAGCCTCATACTAGAAGCACACCATCTTTCGTATTGCTATTTGTCCGTCCTATCCAGCACCAATAGTAGCAAACTGCACGTGTGGCCAGAAAGGATGGCACACCTGCTCAGGCTGAGCAACAAGAGCCATCGGAGATGTCAGCTAGACCATCGACACTGCGGCAACCGGTGCCCCAACTGTAGACTGCGGAGCTTGCCGCCCGTTATATCTACAAGCATCAGTGGAGTGCATTACCGTCCGACAAATTGCACACCACAAGTCATTCAAGCCACATTAGTCCACCATATGGCTAGGGTTCCTTGACAGCAAGTACACCATGCTCCAGACCGGGTACGCTGAGAAGTTCCTCCACCACCTTCGAAATCCCGAGCTTTGGTCACCAACCCTTCCTTGGCCAATTTCCCGACCTTCTTGCTCGACTTCTTCCACTCACGGCGCTTCTCCTCATCATCCGACCCATCACTGGTCTCCGACTCATGCGAATCCCGATCCTCCATCAATCGAGGAATCCTTAAGAGAACGCTTGGACTTGCCTTTACTCTTCTGCTTAGTGGTCATCACCAAGACTCGTTCAGCACGAACAGCTGCTTCCACTAGATCTTCCCAAGGTTGCAGCAGCCGGGTCACTAGCCGCCACTGCCCGCTTCAAAGGTTTGCTCAGTCCTTTAATGAAATAATAATTGAGGATGTCCGCTGCCGGCTGATTTGCCGGGTCTAATTGCCACAGGAGCTTCCAAAACTTGGCGGTGTAATCCTCCACCGTAAGATCCTTCTGATTCATTGGACACCCACCTTGTCGAGGACATGAACGGAGGTCTTCTCCCCCTATAGTGGGCCAAGAAAGCATCACGCAGTGCATCATAAGTCAAAAAATGACCTGTGCCGTACTGCACGATCTAGATAGCCACCTTCTTGTAGAGGGTCAGAACAAAGGCTACCTTCTTCAACTGCCGATCCACTATGCCCGGATCATTAACTCGCCATGCGCTGTCAAACAACAAAACATGGGCATCTACATCAACTAATGAACACCCAGAAAACTTTCGGTATTTGACCATCATGGCGGAGATAGGACGGTTCACCGGCCCAAACTGAAAGCATCGACGGCCTAAAGGAATGTACCGATGAAAACGGATCGGTGGCGGCTCTGGCAAAGGGATCGGCGAGACTCAGGGGTGGTTCACTGGGGCGAAAACAGCAAGTCAAGGCGGAGAGTCCGGAAAACGCAGAAAAACCTCTTCAGCTCCTTCATTTGTGGCCGCGCACCCACACGAACCTCGGCCACGTCAGTTGGTTCCAACACGGTTTCGTCCGTCCGCAAGAGTTCCTACCTCGGGGCACATGCATTCCGTGTCATCCCCATCTTCCGAAGAGCCTCTAGAACTTGACAAATAGCCGAACATTGAAACCGCCTGGTTTGCCACATAGCGTTGATCTTGCTCATCCCGTTCACATATGAATCCATCAGGTCCCTACCACTTGGGAGTCAGTTTGTAAATCGTGGTCGCCAAAGTGTTAACGGCGCTCGCCATCAACAAAGTGTTAACGGCGCTCGCCATCAACAAAAAAGCATACTTGAAAAACAGAGATAAAATATTGTTGCACAGACAACATACACAAGACGATGATACTAGAAAAACATACATACATTATTCATAACAGGATATCCTTATAGAGATGGATGCCAAAGAGTTACAATTCTTCACCGTTTGGGGTCTCTTGCAAGGTACTGCTCCTTCAAAAATGTGTCTAGGATTCTTCTTTGCAATTAGTCAATTGGTGTTTTATCATTTTCCAGGTGGATCACGTCAAAGGAAATAGAAACTCGAGAGATTCCACAAAAAAAAGTTGGAGCCCATCATTATGCTTACATGGTTAAAGAAATACAAGAATTGGAGCCCGCTTATCTTGAGTAGGCACTTGGAAATAAGTAGTGGGAAGATGCCACGAATGAGGAGATGGCAGCATCATTGGATAAAAATGCAACATGAGAGTTAGTGTCTTTGCCTAAGGAAAAGAAGGAAATTGGATGAAAGTGGGTGTATAAAGTCAAGCATAATGATGATGGTTCAGTGAGCAAGTATAAGACAAAAGTCTCCCCTAATTGTAGCACCATAAAGTGAGATACCTTACCTAGAAATTTGATCCTAAATGTTCCCCTCTACCAGATTCTAGGCACCTAGCTTTTGGCTCTCTTTGACCTTGCGTTTATAGTCCTACTGCTCAATGATTAATGAGTTTGGCCTTTGAACCTTTTTCCCTTAGCCCCTACAAGATATTTTGGTGTAGTATTTAAACACATGTGTGTGTGTGAGAGAGAGAGAGAGAGAGAGAGAGAGAGACAGAGAGAGAGTGACATACATAGAGGTGTGTGTGTATGAGGTATGTGTGAGTGATGTGAGGTATGTGTGTGTGTGAGAGAGATTAAGGTCTTCAAAAGGCCAAATTGCCCTATGAGACCAAACTGTTACAATAATATCCATGTTATATTTGGTCATGGAAAATAGAAATAGCATAGTTGAAATAAAAATCTAGAATAAGTAGGAACATCATCTGATTCCGGTGATGTGTGATCAATCACCTTGTGTACTCCATGTAGGCAACAGACCATGTAGAATGTCAGCCATGGGGAAATCTAAGGCCGCTGAGATGAGACCTCCTAGGTCCTCTAGATCCAATGGCTAAGAGTGGAGGGCCTGGTGCCATTGCAGTATGTTTTTGATCTGGCTTTGTCACCTAGAGAGGGATTCCTCCATTGTGGTGTGGCTATGGGTATCAAAAAAACTAGTGATCATGGCTTGACGGGGGTGGCATACATGGGGGTGAGGATCTATAAGAAGAAGCTCCCTATGTATGCTCACCTCCATATCAATCCTCATGGCATGAAGTCATCCTCAGTGAGCCTAAGTAAATGATCTCTATAGACAACCTTCTTAGTGCCAACTCGTGTGATGGTGTGATCCAAGTATCCTGTATGTGTTGTTTGAAGAGGTCTAAGTAGAAGGCCCGGTTGATCTCCTCATGTGTACTCCATAAAAAACGGGGAGGTAAGATCATATTCTAGAGGTGGAAGTTGGTGCATCTGTAGACCATGTAATGTGAACCATTGAGAGACACTAGAAAACCACGACTGATCTCCCTACCATGCCAATTGCTGTGATGAGGACTCCATGGCTAATTTTGGGTATGTATGTGAGTTCATCTCTTGTACTCACCAATTGTTGCCGTGAGATGAGGTCTCCATGGCTAATTTAGGGTATCTATGTGGGCTCATCTCATGTACTCGCTTGATGTATGTGATGGTCTGAAAGAGAGAACCCACCACCATTGGTGGTGGTGCTCTAAACTATGCCCTAATGATAGTATGTGGTATTGATGGTTTCATGCATGAGAACACCATGACCTCAACCTTCTCTACCACATCTCCTCAAAAAGGTCTAGACCCCAAAAGGGTAAACCATACATCAATGCTGGGGTGACTAATATTTCGAAGACCAAATCCTTCGTCCTCATCTTTTAAAAGTGTGCCTGGAAGCATTGTAGTTTGAGGAGCACTAGAGTTGCATATCCTCATGTCAGGCAGGCCTCTGTTGTGCTGCTGGTGTCATAGTGCATTTAGGACCACTGAAAACCACACCATGGTGTGTAGATGATTTGATAATATCTAATGGATATCCTCTATATGTAAAGCTGCGATCCTGAACATGGGCTGGGGAGGTGTGGAAAACCATTACCTTGGCCTTGCCAAGGTTAACTATCATATCTCTCCATGTACAGAACTCCTATAAAGCATCTAGGTGTCTCTATAACCCCTATTGTGAGTCTAAAATGATTACAATGTCATCTCCATATAATAGCAACTGGATGAATATGTCACATAGGCTCGCTCCATAGCCCCTAGATCTATCAATGAAGTAGAATATCTCATTAATGTAGTGCTCAAATAAAGTCGCTGAAAGTGGACACCCCAATCATACTAGTGATCTCATCTAACATCCCACCAAGGGCCTGGACCCGTCTAATAATGGCCTCATAGAGTGCTTTGATGCCCCAAATCATTTTGAATGGAATTCCCATATTTTGTAATCTCCTTAGTAGGCACAGCACATGGCACAATGTCAAATGCTTTGTGGAAGTCTACAAAGGAGTAATATATCTTCTTTCCCTATGCTCTCCCTTCCTCGAAGTCCTATGAATGGGGGAGTGGGGCATGGTTAGGAATGGAGCAGAGGGAATGCCCGTGTGAGTGAAGAATATTGGGGGAGCTGGTCAACTTGTTTTTATCTCTTAAAGGGTTGATATCTCTCTCTACAAAGCTAGTCAAGTTGTTATCTTTCTCTCTACAAGGCTAGATGGGTTGTTTCTCTCTATAGTGGCTAGACGAGCTATTTTCTCTCTCTACAGCCACTATTTTCTCTGTATATGGCTAGAAAATAGGTATAGAGGACTTGATAGTGGTTTCTTTCTCTCTCTAAGGTTGGAAAGCTTGTGATTCTCTCTCTATAAGCTATGCAATAGGTGTTTCTCTCTCTAGAAGGTTGAGAAGAGATCAACAGAGATGTCCTGGGTTGTGGAGGAATCGTCGAGGCTTGTCTGGTGGTTCAATTATGTCTTACACTAGCCTTCACATTCTCTTTTGGGCTGGGTAAAGCCTTATAGAGTCCTAGGAAAGAGAGGTGTGAAGACACAAGGATGATCGGAGCTTTTGGGCTATTGTTCTCAATTAGTTAAGCTTCTCTAGTGGACTACAAGATCAGGCAAAGGTTCTTAGGCTTCAAAGAGTATTGTGGTGGAGCTAGAAGGTTGTTTTTGAGTGTCACCATCAGTCAAAGCATCAGATGAGCATAGGGACAATGTGAAAGCAGTGTACCTAGACCTCGTTTTATCATCAGAAACATGTGCCCGAGGAGGGAACATGTATCTAGCATCATGTCAACCCCAATTAGAGCATGTCTACCGAGAATCACTTTTCTTTTCCAAACACCACCAAGCTTGATGGGAGGAATCCTCTACCTTTGGTCCACCTACACACCAAGCTGCAACTCAAATCTCTTTCACCAAGCCCTCCATCAGCCCTATGAGATGGCTGCAAGCTAGCAATGGAGATGCTTTTTGGACCAGAAACTAACCCTTGTGTTGCACCTTCTCTATAGACCCAAAAAGGATGAAAATTTGAAGATTTATTCATGGCTTGTAAGGAGAAGGCCCCCAACAGCTTGTAAGTCCCTCAGGTCCTTATGCAGTCCTAATTGCACTCCTAACTGTAGCAGTTAGATAGGTACTTTTCACACCTACCTCCTAGTGTCAAAATATCATGAGATTTGATATGCCTCAAGTAAAACATATGGAAATACTCCACACAAAACCTTGTACCCTTGTTCTCTTCCAGCATGGAGAAAACAGAGCTAGAATAGGGCAAGTTGATTAGTTTGGATATTTGGAACAAAGCAACACTGCTAGTCCCAATCTCCTACCTTCCACACTCCCACCAATTGCAAAACTTGCACTTGCAAGGATTCCACTCTGAAAATCTTATTCCCTACTATCTCTCACCTCATGCTCCCCTCCTAGCTCCAAAATACGAGTCCACAACATAGCCCTTAGAAGTGCCTACTGATAGCTGCACCACCGACAACCCACAGCCCACAAGAAAACACCAAGAAAGATATAGGAAGAAACTCTAAGATTCAAGGTGGATGCTTCAGACTTCTACACCCCTGATGCTTTTTTGAAGGTTCAATACAGACAACAACTGTAAACATAACTCACTCCTCACTAGGTATAACGATTAAAACCACATCAACATCATCACACACACCGTCAAGACCATGATTTCACCTTTTTCCCCATGTTTGTGAGGGGTTACACAAAAGCCTATACACTAGCCTTTTATAAACAAGAGTATTCACCACTTTGAAATAGCCATAAACCTACTATACTAGATATCAAACAACTCAAATACAACCTCAACAAGCACCAAACAAGCTATTTTCTAGATTGCAACAACTAGAAACAAGACAAAACCAATAAGAAGTGGAAAGATATGATGATCACAAGTAAAAACTGGAAGAAAACTTTGTTATTTAGTCTCAATAGCATCTCCAAATAGATAGTCTCTCCTATTTGGCTCTCTCCTCTAGTCGATGCTCAACCATGCTCAGCCCTCTATATTTGTTGTCTAGCCCTTTGTACTTGTTGTCCAACTCTAGACAGAGAAAATAGTGGCCGTGTAGAGGGAAAAAATAGCTCATCCATCTTTTTAGAGAGAAAGATAACAATCCGAATAGAAAGTATCTGCTATCTATTCCTCTCTGTTGTGTAACAAGTACAAAGAGGAATAGATAGTAGATACAGAGGGATAGATAGCAGGTAGAGAGGGTTGGACATGGTCGCTTTCTCTCTCTAGGGCTGGGTAGCTTGTGGTTCTCTCTCTACAGGTTAGAGAGTAGGTGTTTCTCTCTCTACAGGCTAGAGAGCATGTGTTTCTCTTTCTCTACAAGGTTGAGTAGAGGTCTATGGAGACGTCCAAGGTTGAGTAGAGGTCTATGGAGACGTCCAAGGTTGTGGAGAAACACCCGAGGCTTGTCCAATGGTTTAATTTTATCTAGCAATGGCCTTCACATTCTCTTTTGGGTAGGTCAAAGCCTTCTACAATTATGGGCAAGAGAGGTGTGAGGATATAGGGCTAATCGATGCTTTTGAGCTATTGTTCTCAGCTAATTGAGCTTCTCTAGTGGACTACACGATCACACAAAGGTTCTCAAGCTTTGAGAGTATTCTAATGGAGCGAGAAGGTTGTTTTTCAATGTCACCATCAGTCAAATCGTCAGATGAGCATAGGGGCAATGTGAAACCAGTGTACCTAGACCTTGTCATTATTAGAACCATGTGCTTGAGGGGACACAGCTGCATCTAGCATCATGTCAACCCCATCTCAAGCATGTTGGCCCTAAACCACTTCCACTTGTCCAAACACCACCAAACTTGATGGGAGTAATCCTCTACCTCTCGTCCACTTACAAAGCAAGCTCTAACTCAAATCTCCTTTAGAAAGCCCTCCATCAACCCTCTGAGATGGCTACAAGCCCCGGCAGCTAGATATGCTTTGGACCAGACACTAACCCTTCTACTACACCTCCTCAACAAAACCAAAAAGGATGAAACTCTATATATTTGTTCCTTGACTTGTAAAGAACACACGTATCAAGTTTCATGCCCAACTTCAAAGGAAAAGATCCCCAACAGCTTGTAAGTCCCTCACGTCTTTATACAGTCCCTAACTCCAACTATCAAATAGGTACTTTTCACACATGCAAACACCTGCCTCCTAGTGTCGAAACCTCACTAGATTTGTTATACTTCAAGTACAATATATTGATATACTTCACACAAAATCTGGTACCCTAGTTCTCTTCCAGCATGGAGAAACAAGGCTAGAATAGGGAACATTGACTAGTTTAGAATTTGGGAACAAAGCAAGAGTGCTAGTACTAATCTTCTTCCTTCCACACTTCTACTGACTACAAAACTTATACTTGCAAGGATTCCACTCTGAAAACCTTGTTCTCCACTATCGCTCATCTCAAGCTCCCCTCCTAGCTCCAAAACATCACATCCCTTAGAACTACCTACTAGACAACCTACCACCCACAGCCCACAAGAAAACGCCAAGAAAGAGATAGGAAGAAACACTAAGATTCAAGCTTGATGCATATAATCAAAACCCATCATTGCATTTAGATCATAACTCCTCCATAGAGCATAGCCAGCATTAGAACATTAGCATTGGAGTATATCATAATGGGAACCATGGACACATGGGCACTTATTTGAACGTGTGTGTGTGTGTGTGTGTGTGTGTGTGTGTGAGAGAGAGAGAGAGAGAGAGAGAGAGAGAGAGAGAGAGAGAGAGAGAGAGAGAGAGATCAGAGTGAGCAATAAGTTACAAGAGTAGTGCAACTCATAGTTTATTATGTGGGAAAATCCATCAATTCTTAATCAAAGTAATTAATTTACACATGTTTATATTCTCAATGGCTAGACCGGAAACATTTACCAAGATAGTCAATGGCATGCTATTGTTGGTCACACACTAAAACAATCAAGATGCTTACCACACTGCACTTCTTAGGAAACAGTATGTCACACATCTTTTTTGTGGCACACTAGTGTGTCACGGGTGCACTCAAGAGGATGTTAGTAAAGTCCAAGTGAAGCTTTCAGAAGCATTCACTGAGTGGAGGTAGAATCTCATAATGTTGTTAGTGTTGTCGTTGGTGGAATTTAGAGATACATTATGTTGTTATTTCCATTGTTGGTGGCATTTAGAGTCGTATTTGAATATGTTATATTTCACTCAGAATGTGACTATGGTGATTGTGTGCATGTATTATCTTACATATATATACTAGTGGAGTGCGAGTGTATTATTATAGGTTTAGGATTGATCTCCTTCTTGCATGTGTATAGACATCCATGGAGAACTTTGGGAATGCACGTCTCCTAATAGCCATCAAGAGACTATTACGAACTCTTGGTTTGAGTAGGTATGAGATAGAGGAGGGCATGATAAAGTATTCTATGTTGAGCATTGGCAAGATGGAGGATACTATCACTCGGCTCTCTTTCTTCTTACAGCCCTTAGTCCCTGGCAAAGGGCACCTCTAGATCGATTAGAGGAGGAGGAAGATCCAAAATAGAAGGGTGACATGGAGGGTCACGAGGACGGGGTTAGGGTTAAAAGCAAGATGTGGCGCCAAGGGATTAGCATCAGGAGTACGGCGTGGCACCTGAGAATCATGATTAGAAGCATGATGTGGTGCCATATGTCAGGCGTTTTTCTGAAAGGTGTTTTGGGCCTGTGTACATATGGATGCATGGCATGTGCGAAGGCTTTGCTATGGAATGCGTGTGCAGATGTACAGGGTGGATGGCTTTTATTTTGGGCTTTTACAGGTTTGTCAGAAGCGTGGTCTACTGGAGGTTGCTGGAGATGATATCAGCTATTCGGCAGCTTGGGTTGTGTACGCGTCCCAAGTATAATTGGGCACTGGAAGATTGCATTTGAAGGCGTGTGGAAGCATGGAGGGCAATTATCAGTGAAAGGGGCCCGTTTGCCTTGTAGATGGTGTGAAAAGGAAGGTTTGGGTGGATGTATGCATGGCAGGATGGAGGGAATATGCTGAATAGCATAGTGGCCATTTTCTAAAATTAAAAAAAAAGAATAAAAAATACCCACAACGTGGCCAGCTAGAAGAAGTTGACGTGGAGGTTTTTTTCGACTGCCAGCTCCCTGGCCAGCGTTGATGTGAGGGTCGTGTATGTGAAAAGGTTGTGTGAGTGAAGCTTCTATGTCGGAAGAAGCTGTATGAAGTGTTGATTGGGAATCAAAGATGAAAGACACTGGTGATGTGTCTGGTTATGTTGTTGTGTTGGTATCCTGTGTGTGTTGATTTGCAGGAGAAGGCGTGATTGACGTGTTTGGTGGTGTAGTCCACGGGTTTACACTCTCACAGCACACTTTGTGCCAGCCTTCGATTACCTCGTCACGCACACGGTGGAACTGTATGTGTTGCTGGGTGTTTACTTTGATTGTGGTGCCCCTGTTTTGGCTATCTTTCTGCTGGTGTGGGTGGGTGGTGAACTCTGTGAGAAGTGTTCCAGCCGGTGGCTGTGGTGCCTCCGTTGAAAGAGATTATCCTCCAGCTGCGAGATGAGGACATCTCGTGTTTTTTAGGTGAGATAGAATGTAAGATTCCTCTCTCTAGCTTTTGAGATGTAAAGATGTAAGAACCTTCCCTTCAATCTCTTGTAATCATTCCCCCCCTTTTGAATGGATGTAAGGTTCCTCCTCAGTCCCTAAAATATATATAAGTTCTCCTCTCAGTCCCCTGTAATCATCCCCTATTTCAGAATGCAAGAAAACATTATTTTTGGCCTAGAGAGAGGTAATACAGTTTTGAGATATTTTTGGATATAAAGTTATCCCTTAAATTTAAGATGAATTCCCCTAAAACAGAAAAGTGGGCGTAACTTGTCCAAATTGGATCAAACTAAAGTTGGACGCCTAGATTCTAGTTGGACTTGGTTGGTGGCCTCCCTCACCTATAAACCACAATTTACCTCCTAGATTGCTTGATTCTTTGATCAAAGTAAAGACCCCCAACCAATCAATTTACCTCCTAGATTGCTTGATTCTTTGATCAAAGTAAAGGCCCCCAACCAATCAATTGGTTTGGTATGTTGATGAAGTCTCCAAGGAAGATTGAAGAGAGAGAGAAGCTCTAATCTCTTCAATTTGTAGAGGATCTTTAGAGGATAATAGAAAATATCATTATTTTAGTATAATACTAGCATGGTATAGTGGGCTAAGGATCTATTTATAGGTGAAAGAGGCCTCTAACCAAGTCCAACTAGTTTCTAGAATTTTTCAAGTTCAGTTTGGCTGAATTTGGACAAGATTTGGACCTAGTTTGGCTCCCTTTTGATTTGGTTTGATCTAGGAGAGAGGAGAGATAAAAATATCACAATATTTTTGAGTTTAAAACTCCACCACACATGTGAAATAGGTGCCTCCTTGAAGAGCCCTCCTTCTCCTTACCAAGGTGTCAAAATTGAATCATTATACCAAAAATATCTCTTTTTTTAAGTAATACTCAGTTTTTTACTAATAAACCTTGTCGTTAGTCAACTCTTCATCTTATGTGAGCATTTACTCATTTTTGGGAGGTTTTCTTTTATAAATTGGATTTATCTCCTCCCCACACTTGGATTGATCCTATTGGCCCATAAGAACCTTAATTGGAGCATAATTCAAAATTTTCTAAAAATCTGGACCCTTAGGCTAAGGTCCTGTTTACCTATTTTCAATTAATTCCAATTGCACATTGGAAAGTTCTTTTTGAATTTTTGTTTCAGGGGAAACCCTTTTAGACACTAGGAGGATTTTTATATCCAAAAATATCTCAATTTTGAATTTCCTCGCTCTAGACATTTTCTCTCTCTAGGTCAAAACAGGGTAAAACAGAATCTTTCTTTTATTTCAAAGAGGGGAATAATTACAAGATCAGAAGGGGAGGTTCTTATACCCGTACACCTCAAAAGCTGGAGGGAGGAATCTTACAAGATCCCTCGTCCTTCGAGAGATTACAAACCCCAGAAAGTACTTCCGACTTTCCACCTCCTAAGAGACAGCAAGATACTAATCAAAACCAGGAGACAGGAAGTTTTAGAATGGAAGGAATACCGGGTGGTTGCAAGATCAGGGTGCCCAGTTTTGTCCACTCAGGCACCCTGTAAACAGTAAAAAAACAGGCATTTGTTTACCTTTAGTGGCTAATCTCTCCTAGTAAATGAAGGAATTTCGTTTCAAGTTCTTTTGTTAGAACATCATATTCAAAGTTGGAAATATAGTTGCATAGTTTGATTAAGCATTAGATAGTCAAAGGTCCTCATTTTCTTAGGTACAAAGTGAATGTATACACCCTGTCCCAAATTTGAACTGATTCCATAAAATGCTAATATCTTTTACATATAAACTCATTTGAGATTCCCACTTTGTACCTTAGATCTTCACATAATATGGAGCTTAACTTGATTTTTTGAGAAAATTTTAAGATATTTGTATATTTTCTTTAAATATTTCAAGGTCTTTAGAGTGTTATAATATACGCCACTTTTTGTACCCACAATGGCTACCACATAATATCCTCAATCTTGTAGATCAAAAGAGTGGGTAGATACTAAGACATTAGTAGAATGTGGTGGTTAGTAAAAATTGCAAATCCAATGGTTGGATTTTTAATGATCTCTTTTTCAAAATTCTTCTAGACTATCAGAAGGCCTGCAAATATTAATAATCTAATTAGTAAAATTACATTTTTGATGTGAATCATCTAAAACCTATAGGGACTAGTGTACTTGTAATGGTGCATCTATGGAAAAATAAATTGGATCACTCTAAGTATGGAAAGATCATTTGTTTATCATTTCATCATATTTTTTATTAATTTTGATTAATTAGACTAATTTATATTAATTTAAGTTATATTGGGTTAATTTAAGGACAAGCGTATTTTCTATTATTTGCTTGATATCATTTTAAGTACCTTGCCCCCCAAAATTTGCTCTCCAAGCATTGTCCCAGTCCAGCATAAACTGAATAAAACTGGACACCCTGATCTTGCAACAAGTACCTTTTCCTTGGAGCACATTTTCTAGAACTTTGGCTCTTTCCAGGATGCAGAAGGTAGAGCTTCGAAGTGAGAACAAGTGTTTTGGGCACCAGCTCAAGGACTGCCCAACTCCTTCTATGTCAATGGGCCAAGGAAGCCAAGGTCCTAGAATGCCGAGACCGACTCCTTCGCATCAATCTAATCAAGGTTCCTCTCACCAAAATCAGGACAACCCCACAAGAATGCCAGCTCCATCTGCAGCCTCAATGCTGAGTAGTCTCAGATCCCCCTCTAGAATTAGGGAAGCCCAAGAGAGAGAGAGAGTTCCACCTCAGACAGCAACAGCCAGAGCTGCCACAATAGCTGATGTAGTGGAGGAAAAAAGAGGACAGATTTATGCTACTCAACAGCCTTAACTATCCTTTGTATTCCGACCAACCCCGCGGGTCACATGGCCGAATCAAAGGAGGAACTTGCACTTGTTGGTTCATAGAGACCAACGCTTTTTTCCCCTTCAAAAGAGGCACAACCATTGATTCTTTTTCTATAGAACAAGGATTATTTCTTGGACTTACTTAAACTGTAACTTAAACAGAATTAAATTTTATTATAGGAATCCATAAGTCCAGCCTAACCCCATCCAGTGGGTTAGCCAACCGCCCAACCATTGTATTGATAGGATCCATTATGAAAATTTGATTATGTTTTGTCCCGGGTACCAGGGAAAAGAGTTCCTAAGTCCCCTAGCCGGCTCTCATGCAAAACTTAAATAGTCACACCACTTACGTACCCTATGCGAAATTCCCTTTTCTTAGACTCAACTATTTCCAAAACAACATTGCAATAAAACCATAGAGTTTCCATCATAGTCCTCAGTATTCCAGTTCCAGGATCCAATTTCCAGTCATTCCTTCCTTGACGTACCTATGGCATCATTGGCAACCAGAACGCTCACCACCTGCTCACTCAGGGCCCTTTTCGATATAGTTCCTAGCCCATAGTACCGATGAATATAATCAAGTATTCCATTCCTTCCTCAGCGTACCTATGGCATCATTGGCAACCAGAACAATCACCACCTGCATACTCAAGGGCCTTTTCGATAGTTCCTAGCCCATAGTACCTAGGATAATCACATAAAAACCATATGGACTCTCAGTTGGAGATCAGCAAGATCAACCAACAAGATCCATGTAAAAAATCCATGAACTTATCCGTTGAAGACCAGTTGAAGACCAGCAAGGTCAATCAACTAGATCCATGCGCGTGTTCCAAAAACAAACTCCAACTCATTTTCTTCCCCGACGCATGCGTGGGTATCCTAGGTGACCCAGAGCCCGAGCACCGTATGGCCAGCACCATCTAGACTCCTTCACAAGTCACCTAGCACTTCACTCAAATGCCGCTTCCTTGGTCCCTCATCCACCGTACCGGAAGCTCACCATTTTAATCGAATTGAGGCTGGTCAAGACCTTGGCCGACCTTGCCACACGCGAGACGTCCTTCATTGACTCTCTGTCAGCTATTGCAACCTTTTCACTTGGGTCCTACAACCTTATTTGACGAGATAGTCAAAATGCTTCCCTAGCATTCTTGACATAAAACAATCTTTAAAAACAGGTCTCAATTACAGTTTCCAACAAACTCCCATCTTTCCATATCATTCCATGTCATTTCTCATCATTCCACATTCTTCTACATCAATTCACATTGCATCATTCCACATCCATTTGCATCGTCCTACATTCATTCACATCCATTTACATCATTCCACATCCATTCTCATCCATTCACATCATTCCTACATCCATTCATATCATATCACATCCATTCACATCATCCTACATCCATTCACATCATTCCTACATCCATTCACATCATTCTTACATCTATTCACATCCATTCACATCATTCCTACATCCATTCACATCATATCACATCCATTCACATCATTCCTATATCCATTCATCTAAATGAATCATTTTTATAATTCTCATGAATTGAATTATTCTAGAAAAGTTGTGCATAATCTCCTATATTTTTCTAACAAGTTAATAATCTTCAAGACTTCACTTTTAGCATAAAATTTATTATGCATAAATTCATTCTCTAATGATATAAATTTTTCCATAGCTTCCCTATATTTTCTAAGAAATGATAATACTCAAAATTCCACTTTTAAATAAATAAAAATACCCATATTTTGCAATATGCCAAAAATTCATCTTTTAATTTTAAAAATATTTGTACCTAGAATATCATGAGAATTCCTCTTTTTGCATCTAAAGTTTTATGCATGTAAAAATAAATATAACAAAAAATCCTCTTTTCTCTATTTAAACAATTGTGCATAAATACTATAAAAGTATTTTCTATAAATATGACAAAAATCATTCTTTTAGCATTAAAAATATCTATGCCTAGAATATGATGGAAATTCCTCTTTTTGCTTTATTTAATTTATGCATAAAATAAGATTTATCTTTTTTCTGAAAAATTTTACCATAGCTTCGCTTGCAACGTCTGAGAATGTTCAATTTTCTAACTTTAAATGAATATTCATAATTGAAATATGATAAGAACTCCTCTTTTAAACTAAAATTTATTTATGCATACATAAATAATTATAATCATAATTA
The DNA here is from genome assembly GCF_041138505.1 of Cibotium barometz. Lineage (NCBI taxonomy): Eukaryota > Viridiplantae > Streptophyta > Polypodiopsida > Cyatheales > Cibotiaceae > Cibotium > Cibotium barometz. The sequence goes on along the minus strand of NC_141048.1, from coordinate 53,809,663 downwards.
TAAGTATAATTATAAGCATAATTATGATTAAATCTCTTGATTATTCTTAAATATCCATTCCTCATTTCCAAAAATGTTAGCATAACCCTCTTTCAACTTAAAATGAATTAATATGATTTTTCTTAATCATAAACAAGCTTAAAGATATTAATCATCATTTTTAGCTAGATTAAAATCATAAAAGTACCTAATCTTTTTCTCTAGCTTGTCAAGCCTAGAGTTTTGTTTAAGATAATGAGTTTGTCATTAAGAACCATGCTTCTAACAAGGATCTAACCATAAAGATGATTAATCTTTCCAAGCTGTGAAGCTATCTGGGATGGGACTCTTTAGTCAAGTCCGTTTTTTCAACTTAATAGACGCTCAAATAATCTTAGGTGAAAAGACCACTTTATTTATAATTCAAATCCAACTTTAGATCCAACTGATTCTGGGGTTCCTTAAAGTTTGGTCAACCCTCTCAGAATCCCGGGATAAAGATCCCTTCTATACAAGAAGAAACATACAGAACTCATTATAAGGAAATAGTTCATTCTTATCCTTAACATAATAATGGTCCATCAGACCAGTATTTTCCAATTAACATCTGAACATTCCCCATAAATTTTCAATTATACAGGTTCTCGATTCATCATTCCACAATTTGGGTCTATTGGACCCAAGGTCCAATCTGTTAATACGATCCACTAATCCCATAGTGATCTGCTGAACATCTTGATCGTCTTCCTAGTTACTAACATCATCACTAGAATTCTCTCCATTCATCATCATCATGACTTATTCAGCTCATCATCCCGAATTCAAAAATCATCATCCTTCAATCAGAATCCAAATCAATTCACCAATTCTCAACGAGAATTCTAAAATCATATCAACCAGCATCATTCTAAAATCATATCAACCAGCATCATTCAAAATCATCATCTAGGATAGCATTTTTGTTTATAACTTCAAGGTCTTAGATTCACTCGTATATATTGTCAGTAAAGAGCTGCAATTATACCCACGGTATATATGGGTAATCACGGTCCTTGGAGCTATAAGCTAAATACCATCATGTCTAGGCCTCAAGCAAGTTAGGGATTCCACACACTTGTTGTGGTACTTCCATCTAAAACCCAATTCCCAATTTATGAATCTCCATTCTGAATATAAATTCGTACGAATTTCAACACAAAATTAGAATCTTTTATTGGTAACTCATAAATTTTTGACATTTCTTGTTTCTTGGTTTATCCACTTTACACAATTTGCTCTGATATCAGCTGTGAGACCCTTGCCCCCTCTACGCATCAAACTCTGGAGTGCTAGCAACGGAAGAAGCAACCTTGTGCACAGGGCAGAGTTTCCCACTCACGGCCTTGCCCACAAATGTCAGGACAACAGACTAATCCGGCGGCTCTTCCAAAACCAATCCGAGAAAAAAACTTCACTCGCCCAGAAAGCATAGGCGATTCCTTCGGGAAAAATTTTGTAATGTAGTCAACAGCCTTAACTATCCTTTGTATTTTGATCGACCCCGTGGGTCACATGGCCGAATCAACGGAGGAACTTGCAGTTGGTTTATAGAGACCAACTCTTCTTTCCCCATCAAAAGAGGCAAAGCCGTTGCTTCTTTTTCCATAGAACAAGAATTATCCTAGGACTTACTTCAATTGTCGTAACTTGAACACAATTAAATTGTATTATAGGAATCCATTAGTCTAGCCTAACCCCATCCAGTCACATGGGTTAGCCAACTGCCCTGCCACTGTATTGATAGGATCCATTATGAAAATTTGATTATGTTTTGTCCCAGGTACCAGAGAAAAGAGTTCCCAGGCCCCCTACCCGACTCTCATGCAGAACTTAAATAGTCACACCACTTACGCACCCTATATGAAATTGCCTTTTCTTAGACAACTATTTCCAAAACAGCATTGCAATAAAACCACAAAGTTTCCATCATAGTCTTAAGTATTCCAGTTCCAGGATCCAATTTTCAGTCATTCCTTCCTCGGTGTACCTATGGCATCATTGGCAACCAAAATGCTCACCACCTACTCACTTAGGGGCCTTTTCGATAGTTCCTAGTCCATAGTACCCAGGAATATAATCAAGTATTCCATTCATTCCTTTCTCAGCATACCTATGGCATCATTGGCGACTAGAATGCTCAACATCTACTCACATAGGGGCCTTTTCGATAGTTCCTAGCCCATAGTAGCTATACTAGGATAATCACATAAAAACCATATGGACTCTCAGTTGGAGATCAGCAAGATCAACCAATAAGATCCATGTAAAAAGGCCATGAACTCATCCGTTAAAGACCAGCAAGGCCAATCAACCAGATCCATGCGCGTGTTCAGAAAACAAACTCCAACTCATTTTCTTCCTCAATGCACGCGTGGGTATCCTAGGCGACCCCAAAGCCGAGCACCATATGGTCAACACCCTCTAGGCTCCTTCGCAGTCACCTAGCGCTTCACTCATAGGCCGCTTTCTTGGTCCCTCATCCACCGTAACGGAAGCTCACCATTTTAATCGAACCAAGTCTGTTCAAGACCTCGGCCGACCTTGCCACATGCGAGACATCCTTCATTGACTCTCCGTCATCTGTTTGCAACCTTTTCACTTGGGTCCTCATCAAGACCTTAGTCGACCAGATAGTCAAAATGCTTCCCCAGCATTCGTGACATAAAACAATCTTTAAAAATAGGTCTCAATTATAGTTTCCAACAAACTCCCATCTTTCCACATCATTCCACGTCATTTCTCATCATTCCACATTCTTCTACATTAATTCACATTGTATCATTCCACATCCATTTACATCGTCCTACATTCATTCACATCCATTTACATCATTCCACATCCATTCTCATCCATTCACATCCATTCTCATCCATTCACATCATTCCACATCCATTCTCATCCATTCTCATACATTCACATCATTCCTACATCCATTCACATCATTCCCACATCCACTCACATCATATCACATCCATTCGCATCATCCTACATCCATTCACATCATTCCTACATCCATTCACATCCATTCACCTCATTCCCACATCCATTCACATCATTCCTACATCCATTCACATCATTTCTATATCCATTCATCTAAATGAATCATTTTCATAATTCTCATAAATTGAATTATTTTAGAGAAGTTGTGCATAACCTCCTTTGTTTTTCTTACAATTGAATAATGCTCAAGACTTCACTTTTAGCATAAAATTTATCATGCAAAAATTCATTCTCTAATGATATTAATTTTTCCATAGCTTCCCTATATTTTCTAAGAAATGATAATACTCAAAATTCCACTTTTAAATAAATAAAAATATCCATATTCTGCAATATGCCAAAAATTCATCTTTTCATTTTAAAAATGTTTGTACCTAGAATATCATGAGAATTCCTCTTTTTGCATCTAAAGTTTTATGCATGTAAAAATAAATATAACAAAAATTTCTCTTTTCTCTATTTTAACAATTATGAATAAATACTATAAAAGTATTTTCTATAAATATGACAAAAATCATTCTTTTAGCATAAAAATATCTATGCCTAGAATATGATGGGAATTCCTCTTTTTGCTTTATTTAATTTATGCATAAAATAAGATTTATCTTTTTTCTAGAAAATTTTACCATAGCTTTGCAACGTCTGAGAATGTTCAATTTTCTAACTTTAAATGAATATTCATAATTGAAATATGATAAGAACTCTGCTTTTAAACTAAAATTTATTTATGCATACATAACATAATTATAATCATAATTACGATTGAATCTCTTCATTATTCTTAAATATCCATTCCTCATTTCCAAATATATTAGCAGAACCCTCTTTCAACTTAAAATGAATTAATATGTTTTTTTTAAATCATAAACAAGCTTAAAGATATTAAATAATCATTTTTAACTAGATTAAAATTATAAAAATACCTAATCTTTCTCTCTAGCTTGTCCAGCCTAGAGTTTTGTTTAAGATAATGAGTTTGTCATTAAGAACCATCCTTCTAACAAGGATCTAACCATAAAGATGATTAATCTTTCCAAAAAGAGAGATTTACTAATAAAATCACTATAATTAATTATAAAGATTAGTATTAAACTATTTAAACGTTATGAATCATTAGAAAACTTGATTTCAAGAAAAAACCATTTAATTGAAAGCTTCCCAAGCAATTGAGGGGTTGGGAAGGAGATAACCACTGAGAAAGATAGAAAAACCATTGGATTAGGGCTTACCTTTGATTTTGGCTTGATTATTTTAAGAAAGAAGTGAAGCCCACAAAGCAAGATTTGGCCACCAAGTTGGGGAGGGTAATCTCCAAGAGAGGATGGAGATCTTTGAAGCTCCAAAGCTTCCAAAAGTAGAGGCAAAATAGAGGGATAATAGAATTACGCTAAAATGAAGATAATACTGGCATGTAATTACTCAAATATGAAAATACAAATGAATGAGGGTCTATTTATAGGTGAGAGAGGCCACTAACCAAGTCCAGCTGGGATCTAGAGGCTTCCAGCTTCAGTTTGATCCATTTTGAACAACTTTTGGACCAGTTTAGCTCACTTTTTGATCTAGTTTGCAGGAGGAGAGAGGAGAGAGAAAAATATCTCAATTTTTTGAATTAAAAATGAAATGTAATGATGAAAAAAAGGTGCCTCCTTCATGAGCCCTTTCCCTCCTTACTGAGGTGTCAAAATTTGATTTTTTTTTACTAATAATAAACCTTAACTTTTTACTAATAAACCCAGTACTTGGTCAACTCTTCATCTTATTTGAGCATTTACTCATTTTTGGGAGATTTTCTTTTATTCTTTGTATTTTTGTCATCCCAAAACTTGGATTAATCCTATTGGCCCTTTGGAACCTTATTTGGACCTTAGTCAAAATGTCTGAAAATGTGGACCCTTAGGCTAAGGTCTCCAATACACATATTTGGTTAATTTCTAATGCACATTGGAAAATTCTTTTTGAACTTCTATTTTAGGGGGGTTTATCTTAGATATTAGGAGAAACTTTGTATCCAAAAATATCTCAATTTTGTATTATCTCTCTCTCTCTAGGCCAAAACAAGGGAAAACAATGTTTTCTTGTATTCTGAATTAGGAGATGAATACAGAAACTGAAGGGGGAAGGTTCTTACACCTTTACATCACAAAAGCTGGAGGGAGGAGTCTTACATCTTACCCCACTTAAAAAACGCGAGATGTCCTCATCTCGCAGAGCTAGAGGATAATCTCAGTAAAATCATCTTCTTACTCCCAGGGCATACTTAATTCCAAAAATCAATTCCTAACAGAGAACTAAAGATTTTAGACTTGATCATTAATAGTAACATAAATCTATCCATCCTCTTTCTTCCTACCACTACATCAGCTATTGTGGCAGTTCATGCTATGCAGCTATCTGGGATGAGACTCTTTAGTCAAGTCCGTTTTTTCAACTTAATAGACGCTCAAAGAATCTTAGGTGAAAAGACCGCTTTATTTATAATTCAAATCCAACTTTAGATCCAACTGATTCTGGGGTTCCTTAAAGTTTGGTCAACCCTCTCAAAATCATGGGATAAAGATCCCTTCTATACAAGAAGAAACATACAGAACTCATTATAAGAAAATAGTTCATTCTTATCCTTAACATAATAATGGTCCACCATCAGACCAGTATTTTTCAATTAACATCTGAACATTCCCCATAAATTTTCAATTATACAGGTTCTCGATTCATCATTCCACAATTTGGGTCTATTGGGCCCAAGGTCCAATCTCTCATTACGATCCACTAATCCCATAGTGATCTACTGAACATCTTGATCGTCTTCCTAGTTACTAACATCATCACTAGAATTCTCTCCATTCATCATCATCATGACTTATTCAGCTCATCATCCCGAATTCAGAAATCATCATCCTTCAATCATAATCCAAATCAATTAATCAATTCTCAACAAGAATTCTAAAATCATATCAACCAGCATCATTCTAAAATCATACCAGCATCATTCAAAATCATCATCTAGGATAGCATTTTTGTTTATAAATTCAAGGTCTTTGATTCAATCGTATATATTGTCAGTAAAGAGATGCAATTATACCCATGGTATATATGGGTAATCACAGTCCTTGGAGCTATAAGCTAAATACCATCATGTCTAGGCTGCCTCAAGCAAGTCAGGGATTCCACACAATTGCGGTACTTCCATCTAAAAACCCAATTTCCAATTTATGAATCTCCATTCTGTATATAAATTCGTACGAATTTCAACACAAAATTAGAATCTTTTATTGGTAACTCATAAATTTTTGACATTTCTTGTTTCTTGGTTTATCCACTTTACACAATTTGCTCTGATATCAGCTATGAGACCCTTGGCCCCTCTACGCATCGAACTCTGGAGTGCTAGCAGCGGAAGTAGCAACCTTGTGCACAGGGCAGAGTTTCCCACTTGCGGCCTCGCCCACAAATGTCAGGACAAGAGACTAATTCGGCGGCTCTTGCAAAACCAAACCCGAAAAAAAAACTTCACCTGGCCAGAAAGCATAGGTGATTCCTCCGAGAAAAATTTTGTAACGTAGTCAACAGCCTTAACTATCCTTTGTATTCTGATCAACCCTGCGGGTCACATGGCCGAATCAAAGGAGAAACTTGCAGTTGGTTTATAGAGACCAACTCTTCTTTCCCCATCAAAAGAGGCAAAGCCGTTGCTTCTTTTTCCATAGAACAAGAATTATCCTAGGACTTACTTCAACTGTCGTAACTTGAACAGAATTGAATTGTATTATAGGAATCCATTAGTCTAGCCTAACCCCATCCAGTCACATGGGTTAGCCAACCGCCCTGCCACTGTATTGATAGGATCCATTATGAAAATTTGATTATGTTTTGTCCCAGGTAGTACCAGAGAAAAGAGTTCCCAGGCCCCCTACCCGGCTCTCATGCAAAACTTAAATAGTCACACCACTTATGCACCTTATATGAAATTACCTTTTCTTAGACTCAACTATTTCCAAAATAGCATTGTAATAAAACCACAAAGTTTCCATCATAGTCCTAAGTATTCCAGTTCCAGGATCCAATTTTCAATCATTCCTTCCTCGGTGTACCTATGGCATCATTGGCAACCAAAACGCTCACCACCTACTCACTGAGGGGCCTTTTCGATAGTTCCTAGCCCATAGTACCCAGGAATATAATCAAGTGTTCCATTCATTCCTTCCTCAACGTACCTATGGCATCATTGGCAACTAGAATGCTCACCATCTACTCACATAGGGGCCTTTTCGATAGTTCATAGCCCATAGTAGCTGTACTAGGATAATCACATAAAAACCATATGGACTCTCAGTTGGAGATCAGCAAGATCAACCAATAAGATCCATGTAAAAAAGCCATGAACTCATCCGTTGAAGACCAACAAGGCCAATCAACCAGATCCATGCGCGTGTTCAGAAAACAAGCTCCAATAAAAATACCCATATTTTGCAATATGCCAAAAATTCATCTTTTCATTTTAAAAATGTTTGTACCTAGAATATCATGAGAATTCCTCTTTTTGCATCTAAAGTTTTATGCATGTAAAAATAAATATAACAAAAATTTCTCTTTTCTCTATTTTAACAATTATGCATAAATACTATAAAAGTATTTTCTATTAATATGACAAAAATCATTCTTTTAGCATAAAAATATCTATGCCTAGAATATGATGGGAATTCCTCTTTTTGCTTTATTTAATTTATGCATAAAATAAGATTTATCTTTTTTTAAAAAAAATTTACCATAGCTTTGCAACGTCTGAGAATGTTCAATTTTCTAACTTTAAATGAATATTTATAATTAAAATATGATAAGAACTCCTCTTTTAAACTAAAATTTATTTATGCATATATAACATAATTATAATCATAATTATAAGCATAATTACGATTAAATCTCTTGATTATTCTTAAATATCCATTCCTCATTTCCAAAAATGTTAGCATAACCCTCTTTCAACTTAAAATGAATTAATATGATTTTTTTAAATCATAAACAAGCTTAAAGATATTAAATAATTATTTTTAACTATATTAAAATCATAAAAATACCTAATCTTTCTCTCTAGCTTGTCCAACCTAGAGTTTTGTTTAAGACAATGAGTTTGTCATTAAGAACCATCCTTCTAACAAGGATCTAACCATAAAGATGATTAATATTTCCAAAAAGAGAGATTTACTAATAAAATCACTATAATTAATTATAAAGATTAGTATTAAACCATTTAAACATTATGAATAATTAGAAAGCTTGATTTCAAGAAAAAACCATTTAATTGAAAGCTTCCCAAGCAATAGAGGGGTTGGCAAGGAGATAACCACTGAGAAAGATAGAAAACTATTGGATTAAGGCTTACCTTTGATTTTGGCTTGATTCTTTTAAGAAAGAAGTGAAGCCCACAAAGCAAGATTTGGCCACCAAGTTGGGGAGGGTAATCTCCAAGAGAGGATGGAGAATTTTGAAGCTCCAAATCTTCCAAAAGTAGAGGTAAAATAGAGGGATAATAGAATTACACTAAAATGAAGATAATACTGGCATGTAATTACTCAAATATAAAAATACAAAGGAATAAGGGTCTATTTATAGGTGAGAGAGGCCACTAACCAAGTCTAGCTGGGATCTAGAGGCTTCCAGCTTCAGTTTGATCCATTTTGAACAACTTTTGGACCAGTTTAGCTCACTTTTTGATCTAGTTTGCAGGAGGAGAGAGGAGAGATAAAAATATCTCAATTTTTTGATTTAAAAATGCAATGTAATGATGAAAAAAAGGTGCCTCCTTCATGAGCCCTTTCCCTCCTTACTGAGGTGTCAAAATTTGATTTTTTTTTACTAATAATAAACCTTAACTTTTAACTAATAAACCCAGTACTTGGTCAACTCTTCATCTTATGTGAGCATTTACTCATTTTTGGGAAATTTTCTTTTATTCTTTGTATTTTTGTCATCCCAAAACTTGGATTAATCCTATTGGCCCTTTGGAACCTTATTTGCACCGTAATCAAAAATTTCTCAAAATGTGGACCCTTAGGCTAAGGTCTCCAATACACATATTCGGTTAATTTCTAATGCACATTGGAAAATTCTTTTTGAACTTCTGTTTCAGGGGAGTTCATCTTAGATATTAGGAGAAACTTTGTATCCAAAAACATCTCAATTTTGTATTATCTCTCTCTCTAAAATATTTTCTCTCTCTAGGCCAAAACAAGGGAAAATAATGTTTTCTTGTATTCTTCTGAATTAGGGGATGAATACAGAAGCTGAAGGGGAGGTTCTTACACCTTTACATCACAAAAGCTGGAGGGAGGAATCTTACATCCTACCTCACTTAAAAAATGCGAGAAGTCCTCATCTCGCAGAGCTAGAGGATAATCCCAGTAAAATCATCTTCTTACTCCCAGGGCATACTTAATTCCAAAAATCAATTCCTAACAGAGAACTAAAGATTTTAGACTTGATCATTAATAGTAACATAAATCTATCCATCCTCTTTCTTCCTACCACTACATCAGCTAATGTGGCAGTTCATGCTGTGCAGCTATCTGGGATGAGACTCTTTAGTCAAGTCCATTTTTTTAACTTAATGGACGCTCAAAGAATCTTAGGTGAAAAGACCACTTTATTTATAATTCAAATCCAACTTTAGATCCAACTAATTCTAGGGTTCCTTAAAGTTTCGTCAACCCTCTCGGAATACTAGGATAAAGATCCCTTCTATACATCATCCTTCAATAAGAATCCAAATCAATTCATCAATTCTCAAAGAGAATTCTAAAATCATATCAACCAGCATCATTTGAAATTATCATCTAGGATAGCATTTTTGTTTATAACTTCAAGGTATTAGATTCACTCGTATATATTGTCAGTAAAAGAGCTGCAAGTATACCCGTGGTATATATGGGTAATCACAGTCCTTGGAGCTATAAGCTAAATACCATCATGTCTAGGCCTTAAGAAAGTCAAGGATTCCACACAATTGCAGTACTTTCATCTAAAACCCCAATTCCCAATTTATGAATCTCCATTCTGAATATAAATTCGTACGAATTTCGACACACAATTACATTTTTTTACTGGTAACTCATAAATTTTTGACATTTCTTGTTTCTTGGTTTATGCACTTTACACAATTCGCTCTGATATCAACTGTGAGACCCTTGCCCCCTCTGTGCATCAAACTCTGGAGTGCTCGCAGCGGAAGTAGCAACCTTGCGCACAGGGCAGAGTTTCCCACTCGCGGCCTCACCCACAAATGTTAGGACAAGAGACTAATCCGGTGGCTCTTCCAAAACCAAACTCGAAAAAAAACTTCACTCTTCCAAAACCAAACTCGAAAAAAAACTTCACTCGCCCAGAAAGCATAGGCGATTCTTCCGGGAAAAACTTTCTAATGTAGTCAACAGCCTTAACTATCCTTTGTATTCCGACCAACCCCGCGGGTCACATGGCCAAATCAAAGGAGGAACTTGCACTTGGTTTATAGAGACCAACTCTTTTTTTCCCATCAAAAGAGGCACATCCGTTGCTTCTTTTTCCATAGAACAAGGATTATCTTGGGACTTACTTCAATTATCGTAACTTGAACATAATTGAATTTTATTATAGTAATCCATCAGTCCAGCCTAACCCCATCCAGTCACATGGGTTAGCTAACCGCCAAGCCAGTGTATTGATAGGATCCATTATGAAAATTTGATTATGTTTTGTCCCAGGTACCAGAGAAAAGAGTTCCCAGGCCCCCTACTTGGCTCTCATGCAAAACTTAAATAGTCACACTACTTATGCACCCTATACGAAATTACCTGTTCTTAGACTCAACTATTTCCAAAACAGCATTGCAATAAAACCACAAAGTTTCCATCATAGTCCTAAGTATTCTAGTTCTAGGATCCAATTTTTAGTCATTCTTTCCTCGGTGTACCTATGGCATCATTGGCAACCACGCTCACCACCTACTCTACGAATTGATAATACTCAAAATTCCACTTTTAAATAAATAAAAATACCCATATTTTGCTAAAAATTCATCTTTTAATTTTAAAAATGTTTGTACCTAGAACATCATGAGAATTCCTCTTTTTGCATCTAAAGTTTTATGCATGTAAAAATAAATATAACAAAAATTCCTCTTTTCTCTATATAAACAATTATTCATACATACTATAAAAGTAATCTCTATAAATATGACAAAAATCATTCTTTTAGCATAAAAATATCTATGCCTAGAATATGATGGGAATTCCTCTTTTTGCTTTATTTAATTTATGCATAAAATAAGATTTATCTTTTTTTTGGAAAATTTTACCATACCTTCGCTTGCAACGTTTGAGAATGTTCAATTTTCTAACTTTAAATGAATATTCATAATTGAAATATGATAAGAACTCCTCTTTTAAACTAAAGTTTTTTTATGCATACATAACATAATTATAAGCATAATTATGATTAAATCTCTTTATTATTCTTAAATATCCATTCCTCATTTCCAAAAATGTTAGCATAATCCTCTTTCAACTTAAAATGAATTAATATGATTTTTTTAAATCATAAATAAGCTTAAATAAGTTAATCGTCATTTTTAACTAGATTAAAATTATAAAATAACCAATCTTTTTCTCTAGCTTGTCAAGCCTAGAGTTTTGTTTAAGATAATGAGTTTGTCATTAAGAACCATCCTTCTAACAAGGATCTAACCATAAAGATGATTAATCTTTCCAAAAAGAGAGATTTACTAATAAAATCACTATAATTAATTAAAAAAGTTTAGTATTAAACCATTTAAACATTATGAATCATTAAGAAAGCTTGATTTCCAGAAAAAACCATTTAATTGAAAGCTTCCCAAGCATTAGAGGGGTTGGGAAGGAGATAACCACTGAGAAAGATAGAAAAACCATTGGATTAAGGCTTACCTTTGATTTTGGCTTGATTCTTTTAAGAAAGAAGTGAAGCCCACAAAGCAATCTTTGGCCACCAAGTTGGGGAGGGTAATCTCGAAGAGAGGATGGAGAATTTTGAAGCTCCAAAGCTTCCAAAAGTAGAGGCAAAATAGAGGGATAATAGAATTACACTAAAATGAAGATAATACTGGCATGTAATTACTCAAATATGAAAATACAAATGAATGAGGGTCTATTTGTAGGTGAGAGAGGCCACTAACCAAGTCAAGCTGGGATCTAGAGGCTTCCAGCTTCAGTTTGATCCATTTTGAACAACTTTTGGACCAGTTTACCTCACTTTTTGACCTAGTTTGCAGGAGGAGAGAGGAGAGATAAAAATATCTCATTTTTTTGAATTAAAAATGCAATGTAATGATTAAAAAAAGGTTCCTCCTTCATGAGCCCTTTCCCTCCTTACTGAGGTGTCAAAATTTGATTTTTTTAACTAATAAACCTTAATTTTTAACTAATAAACCTTAATTTTTAACTAATAAACCTAGTACTTGGTCAACTCTTCATCTTATGTGAGCATTTACTCATTTTTGGGAGATTTTATTTTATTCTTTGTATTTTTGTCATCCCAAAACTTGGATTAATCCTATTGGCCATTTGGAACCTTATTTGGACCTTAATCAAAAATTTCAGAAAATGTGGACCCTTAGGCGGCTAAGGTCCCCAATACACATATTCGGATTGGAAAATTCTTTTTGAACTTTTGTTTCAAGGGAATTCATCTTAGATATTAGGAGAAACTTTGTATCCAAAAATATCTCAATTTTGTATTATCTCTCTCTAAAATATTTTCTCTCTCTAGGCCAAAACAAGGAAAAATAATGTTTTCTTGTATTCTGAATTAGGAGATGATTACAGAAAATCTTGGGAGACCCAGAGCCCGAGCACTGTATGGTCAGCACCCTCTAGGCTCCTTTACAAGTCACCTAGCGCTTCATTCATAGGTCGCTTCCTTGGTCCCTGATCCATCGTAACGGAAGCTCACCATTTTAGTCAAACCGAGGCTGGTCAAGACCTCTGCCGACCTTGCCACGCGAGACGTCCTTCATTGACTCTCTGTCAGCTGTTTGCAACCTTTTCACTTCATTAGGGGAAGGTTGAGGTCTATGGGAGCCCTTTAAGCTGCCATATTATGTTTTACTTTTGCTTAAGGACTCTAAGCATACTTTGACTAGGCCTGACAAGGGGATCTTTATGCAATCATTATTTGAATTTCTATTTTTTCAAATATATATTTGCTTGAGCTAAAATGGGGGTAACTTTTTGGTTTCCCCAAATTCAAAATGGCTGAAAAGCCTTCCCTCCTCTCTTCCCTCCACTTTTAGGTCCCCCTCACTTTCTCTCTCTACATTCTCTCTCTAAGACGCCCTCGTCTCTCTACCACTCTCTTTCTCTTCCCCTTTCTCACATTTGGGTGTGCCATGGCTCTGCATCTCTGATTAGTAAGCTTCCATAACCTCTGCACTTCCAAATGCAGATATCTCACACTCTCTCATCCTCCATGCCTCATCTTTTTATCATTTTTTGCTCTCTCTCTCTCTCTCTCTCTCTCTCTCTCTCTCTCTCTCTCTCTCTCTCATGTCTTTCCCCCATTGAAGGCAGAAAATCCCTCTGTCAACCTCCATAGCTTCAGAGCTTACCATTTTCCATTCTTGCATTGTTTACCATACATATCCCTACTTCCGTCTGCAATCTACATCTCTCTCTCTCTCTCTACTGTATTATGCTGCAAAACCTCAATCTACCATTTTCTATGCCTCTTGCCATCTTCCTTGTCCTTTCTCCTATTACCTAATCAGAAGATCTATGATCTAATATTTTTTACAGCAAAACTTCATTGCACTCTCCTCAGAATACCCTATCCTCACTCTTGCATTGTGTTCTACAAGAAGCTTTTTCAGCATTGCCTAACCCTAAAGAAAATGCCACTTGAAGATATATCTAACAGAGCACCAAAGTTCAGGTTACATGTAGATTTGGTTGCTGAGTATGCTACCATCCGCAGCACAAAATCCAGTGGTGTGACCGATGTGCCATTGGGTACTCTTCGATCACAAGGGCGAAAATGTATTGACCTCTGGATGAATGGATTCATACACCCTATTGACCAGCTCACCAATGCTCCACCTCATTTTATTAATATCACTATATTTCTTAGTTATGTAGGTGATGGAGCTAATGGTCTATTTGGCTATTGTAGGAGGCTTTCTTTTGTTGTAGCTCAGGAATCGCATTCAAGACTGCATTTTCGAGGCTTATGGCTTGAGTTGCAGCAGCAACACAAGAAGGACATTGATAGGCTTGAAGAAGTGGTGAACAACTTGAAAACTCAGAATCAGGAGCTCCAGAAGAGCAACTTGTTGCTTAAGCAGGCCTTTGATATTGAACGGGACAAGGTGAATGCAGCCAAACAGGATGCACGAAACAAGCAACGACACCTTGCAAGCCTGAAGAAGCTTCCAGTAGGCTTTCAACAACGGAAAAGAAAGCATCAGTCCCTAGAAACCTTGGCAACCCTAAGTGGAGCAAGAAAACGACGTGTACAAGCAACAAGGTAACTTCTATTCTTGCCATTGTTTTGCAGGCCTTTCTGTTTTGTGAAACATATTGATGTTATTTTGTATTTATGTTCCATGTAGAGATATTGCTGGGGATATGATCGGATATGAAGGTGGTGCTGAGGAATGTAGAGCAGGCATATTGAAACATGTTGTTAAGTTATCAGACATATATAAGCTACTAGAAGATCCCACATGCAAAATATCTAAGCAAATCCGAAACAAAATTTCTGGAGAGCTGCAAAATATGGTAAGCCCCATATACAGATTATGGATGCATGTGATAGTGCTGGTGTCAGTAGGAAGGGATATGAAGCCATTTACAGGGTGTTTACACTAGGTCATCGTGCTAAAGGATTTCTTCGACCCATGCTACCAACTCCATACAGTGTAACCATGGCAAGAAAAAGTGCAAACTCAGAAATTGCGAACATGTTAGGTGGCTACCATCATGTGGAGGATGCTCTGCCTGTATGTACTACAAAGGTATTTGAATACAACAAGTACGACAATGTCTTTATTGATTTAAGGACCCTTCAAAGAGCTATGATTTCTTATTATGGTCTAAGCATTAAGGAGTGCCAAGGTCAGGCTGTGTTTGTGTTAAAGCTTGATGAGTGTCAAATTGTAAAAGGACGAAAATTAGAAAGAGTCAGCCTAACACTTATGAACAGGGCTATCAAAGGAAATCTGGAACAGGATGATAATCTTCTTGACTGTAGTGCACAAGCCTCAAATTCCAACAAGGGAAGTCAATCTCAGGGAAAAGATTACTATGGAGTGCAATCAAAAAAGAATATATGGTGGTTGTCAGCATTTGCGCTTCCACAGAAGACGAATGATACATTGCGATGGTACCTTACCCGAACAGGCATCCCAAATGTCATATCATTGCAATCAAAAGGAGAAACTTTGCATGTGGAAGATGTAGGAACATTTACAGTTGAGTGGCACATGGCAGGTGATTTAAAGACATTGAAGTGTATGCTGGGATGCAAGCTAGGAGCAAATACTTTTTTTCCATGTATTTATTGCTGCCATTCAAAATCAGAGTATATTGATCGCGGCAAAGCTTCAGGCAAGGTTGCAGCCACCAAGACGACCAAATCTCATGCAAAGGGCAAGAAAAATGTACAACCAACTTCAATGAGTACAACGCAAAACAAAGATCCAAAGAAACCTATGCAGTGGGTTAATGGCATCATGAATTGTAATACCAATTGTCCGCCTAATCGTGATCAAGAAGATATCTCATGGAGCCCTATATTAGAGATTCCACTTTACTACAAAGGGCAGGTGTCATTACTACGAAGGGTTGTAAAAAATGTCAATCTTCAACGAGCAATTGCATGGCGAGCATCAAGTGCCATGCATGGGATGCGTGAGTGGTTCGCTGCGCGGAGGCGTATGGGTCAAAAATGGATTCCATATTAAAAAATTGTAGCCTTTTTTAAGTTAAAGCTTTTTTTATTAATTTCTGGAGATTTTTTTATTAATAAGTTTTTTTCCAAAACTATATAAACCTATAAAAGTGAGTTTTAAAATTACATTTTCACGTTCATTCACTCGTGTAAGTCAATGGATGACTAGAACTAAGCACACTGCACGCAAAACTGAGAACCCAAACGTACCGTCTGGTGCACACAATTTGATACAGGCAGTCGCCGCGGCACAGGCATTTCAACAAGTGCAAAAACGTATCAAAAAGAAGCATACAAGCATGGACAGAGAGGTAGAGACCCGACAGGAAGATGTACAGCCGGATGTGTTTTCAGGACTGGACAATATTGAGGATGTCTCCAAGCAGCCTGGAGACACCGGCTCATTTAGAGCCACGCGTACACCATTCCCCCGACCTCTCTCAGAGGCTGAGCAGCAGGAGCGTGTGCTGGAAGAGCAACAACGCCAGATTGATGAGGAGGCGCATAGAAGAAGAGAGCAACAGCAAGCCCTATTCCCTCAGCAGCTAGAAGAGGAGCTAAGGGTCGCATTTGAGGAAGACGAGGAAGCACTTTTGTGTATTGAGCAAGAGCAGTATCAACAGGCTGCTGACTTCTATGAAGTAGAGGAAATAAGCCATCGTGAAGAGCAGGATAGGCTCTTAGCACAAACACTACATGAGGAACTTGAGAGGCGTCAGCCCCCGTCTCCACCTAAAAAACAAAGAATAAAGATTCGTGTCAAGAGAAAGAAGGAACGTGCAAACATGCAGCAAGAGGTGGAGATGGAAGAGGAGGATCAATGACAAGTAGAGGAGCAAAGGGAGAGGGAAAGACGGGAACAAAGAATTCAAGAAGCACACAGATTAAAACAAGAACAAGAAAAGAAGAAGGCAGAAGCAAGTAAAAGAAGACTAAATCTAGATCCAGCCGAGCAAGAAAGGCGAAAATTTTTTAGAAATGATAGACAACCATGGGAAGAGAGGTCGTATCCACCACCACCCCCTGTAGCCAACAAGAAGAGAAGATGGAAACCAGGGACCATGGCTCTGCGAGAAATCAGAAAGTACCAAAAGAGCACAGACCCCATCATGGCGAAGGCCCCTTTTGCAAGAGTTGTAAAAGAAGTCATCGACAAGTATAGTGACAGGGTCACTCGAGTACAGAGTACGGCACTGGAGGCCCTCCAAGAGGCGTCAGAAACAATTTTGGTCTCTCCGTTTCAAGATTCGGTGCTGTGCCATGCTCACGCCAAAAGGGTGACCCTAAAGCCTGTTGACATGGCACTTGCACTACGTTTACGTCAGGATAAAGCGCTCCATAAGGAAGGATTTATAGGATAGGATTAAGCTTTTAGGCGGCGGACTTTGTGCCTTTTGTAATCTCGAACATTGTAATACATTTTTTTGAATCTATAAGATATTGTCAATGACTCGTTAACCAACGTATTCATTTGTTTCAACTGTGTTATAAAAGCAGACATTTCATTTCTTGTACTGTTGTTTGAATGGGTAAAACTGTTGATCATGTATTAAGAGCCTTAGTTAAACAGGAACAAAATTTATATTATTAATAAGGTGATTATGAAACATTATCTTGTTATACGTGGTATTGTTGTTGGCATTGAACAAAGGATCCTTACATAGTGCAGAAACAAAATTAAATTGAATTTATTTTAGGTCCAAAAAAAAGGCTTAAAGCTCAATAAGGCCTTAGAAAAGCTCGGGGACAAAAAAAAAAGTTATTCAGGACTCAAAATCACCTAGTGAAGTCTGGCATTAGATAGAACATTTTTAAAAAAAGCAACAGTTTTTTTTTTAAAAAAATGTTTCTAGGCAGAGTAATCATCAAAAAAAGTGCACACAATGCATTAATGTGTGAAAAAATGATCAAAACAAGGCTGTGCGCTACGGCACGAATTTAAGCATGTCCTGCACTTTGAAAGGCATAAATTCGTGCCGTAGCGCACAGCCTTGTTTTTTTCTTTTTTGTACTCTTTCCAGCATTATGTGCACTTTTTTGATGAAAAATATGCTTACAAACATCAAAAAACATAAAAAAATTTGATTTTTTTAAAATTGTTCAGATTTTGTACGACCAGATTTCAGCTGGATGTTAAGTGACATTCAAAGAACAAATATTTGATCATTATCAATGAAATTTCCTACACATTCACATGCCTGCAAAAAGTTTATAAGGCACAGTGCTGACACAACAAATAAACAAGAGAAATGGTTCAGAATTCTTAGAAACATTACAATTAAAAAAGTATACATTTTGTATTGATTTCGTAGAAAGAAAATTACAAGTTCCTGAGAAGATTTCTCAGAGCTTCTTTAGCTTTGTCACTCTGCGTGGCTTTCTCACCTAGGCTATTAGCTATAATAATAGGATTGGTTACACCTTTGGAGATTGATGTAGCACAATGGCTTAGCACATGGCTGGTGTAGTTGCCTGCAAATGTATACATAGCTGCCTCCCTGCTAATAAGTATACATTTGTTTGCATTATTTGCTAGCCCATCTTTGGTGAGAACCCCACTTAGAGCTTTACACTTGATGAGCTCTGCTTGTGCCTCCTCAGAGTACTCTAAATGGATTACTCGAATAAATGATGGAGAGAGGCTAGGAAGGTAATGAATCAGGGAGGTGTCTCGTCCATCGGATTTCACACGAACTCCACCTCCACGTGTAGCAAACTTGTCAAAAATATAAGCTTTCTACAAGAGAAAAAGATCAGGTGTTAGTAATAACTCACTTATAAATATGAAGGCACGACTTTGATTTAACCCCACCTCAATGTCATCATCACATTGGCTAATGCGTGGGTTGCATATGTCTATACTGCTTCCACGCTGCTCAACTGATGTATCTACATGCAAGCGCTTATGTGGTTGAAATGCTTCTTGAGGGACACTTTCATACTTTGCTGCTACATTTTCTATAGCAACAAGAGCATTGGAAACAGTTTCCTCAATTGTACGTTCTGTATCATAACCTTGGAATGCTAGCGCTTTGGTAAGATCGTGGTCATCAAAATCAATCTATACACCTGCAGTCTATTGCTCAAGTGTGTCTTCTTTGCAGAAACCAGACCTAATTGCTAATATGCTTAGAGCCTCATCCTCCCTTAACCCCAAGGATTTACAAATGTCATCAAGGAAAAGAAATTCCTTGTTATCCATGATGATGGGATTCAAAGTGGTTACATCCAACTCAGGGATCTCTTCCACAATTTCATCCCCTTCGAGGTCACGATGAGGCTCTTCATCCTCAGTTGACCCTTGTTGGAGAAGCACCAAGGCCATGGATGCTTCAGCTTCTTCTGAGAAAACCTCTTCCACCTCGCCTTTGGATTCCTTCACAAGAGCTACTTCTTTACTCACTGCCTTTCCCTTCTTTTTTTCTGTATCCCTGGCTTCTTGCAGAAACAGTGCTAACGTCATATCCCATGAAAGGAAGGTGGTGCCTACATTACCAACCTGCAATTCATAAACGGTGTCATCATCTTCGACCCTGTAATTGCTAGATGTAAGCCCTTTCAAAAATTGGTTGAGCCTGAATCTGAACAACTTGTCACCATGGTATAGATGCCTGATTAAGTCCACTGGAACCCATTTAGTGGTGGATTCAGGCAATTGCACGACATATTGTGCCACTACATCATTCATGTACTGGACCTGCTCTTGAAAAGCCTCTGCGTGAAGGTCTATAGTTTTCTGCATATCAATCACCCCCTCAAAAATGGCGATGTTCTCACCTGCACCTGCTGAGAGCCCAATTTTCTCAAGCTTTGCGCGTAGCGAGTTAGAGCTTGAAGCCATGGTGGGATATTGAAGGGAAATAGAAACTGCAAGATCTTAAGAATGAAATGAGCTTTATAGAGCAAAACCTATTCTTATAAAGCAAAACCTATTCTTATAAAGCATTCCACTATAACATTTAATAAATTTATTGAACATACTTAAAAATTTTAAAATTAACAAAATTAAAATCCAAATTGTAGTGAAATACAGAGGACATTGGGACTATGGTGCAATCAATAATTTTGTATTCAAAAGTACACCGCTACAAATTATCGCCCAAAATCACTCAAAATGTTACCTAAGTCTGCAACTTAACAGTCTTTCAAGCTAAGGACCCTAGGGGGCTCCAATGACACACAGAGTGTATGTTTCTCTGACCTGTGATGCATGGGTCGATTAGAAACAACAAACTTGAATTGGTTCCTTACATTAAAGGACATGACAATACGATCTCTCAACTGAGCAATGGGTCGATTAGAAACAACAAACTTGAATTGGTTCCTTACATTAAAGGACATGACAATACGATCTCTCAACTGAGCAAAATTCCAATCATCGTTAACTACCACTGTATGCTCCTCTCCTGGGTGAACTTCAATATGAAGTTCTACCTCCTCCCTAGCATAGAGATCAGAGTCCAAAGCTTCCCATTCACCATGCGAGCATTTCCACCTTCTAATAGGGTACACCATAGTTAGATTTTGCTTGCCTATCTGATACCTGCATCTTACCATTGACATTACCGCTGAGCACTTTATTACATCGCCCTGATGTTCTGCCACCTTGGTGGTCCAATCGCCTTTTAGAAATGTATCTAGAGCTTCAAAGGCCCCATCTTTGCTTATCCACATTGTTGGGGTGCGATGGAACTTGCCTGCTTTGAAAATAGCAATAAACACATGTAAAGGCATGAAAAGAGATACACTTATCCTGTGGGATCCATATGCAGCCTTTAGGCTTGACTGAATGTCATAGAAAATCCTGCGCTGAAAGCTCTCCATTGTGGTGGGGTCTGGAATGGGCCATTCCGGGCTATTTAGTGTAGGAGGAGAAATTGGTTCAAGTGCTCCAAACCTTCCCCTCTGTGGCACAACATATGTTGCAGCAATGAAAAATACTCCTCTATTTGCAAGTTCGGAACTTGTTTCCCCAGTATACATAACCCTACCTAGATCAACATGACATGCTTCGAAGGTCCCTGTAAAACATTCTAGAGGCTGCCATTCCACACATGTTGAAGGGAAAACATGCATTGAAGTTCTTGATATTCACATAGTCTTCATGCAAGCATTTCTCTAAAGCAAAGAAACATTAAACAAGTTCTGAAACTTACAGTTAGTTGGGAACCGTGGTGAGTTCTCATCTTCAAGATGTATTTGGCTTGAGGTGTAAACATGTTGCACCTTTGCAAGCCGCTTTCCATCCTTGTTGCAAACTTTGAATTCTAAGATCCTTCCTTTCCAGTGATGGCTTGTGGAAGCCATGTGCCTTCGAGGAACCTTGTGTGCACCCCTCAAACTGGGCTGCATTGTTATCCACATGAACCGCTTAAAAATGGTAGGAATCCAATAACCTTCCACATTGTTATCCACATGAACCGCTTAAAAATGGTAGGAATCCAATAACCTTCATCATCCTGTACTTTGGAAATAGCCATGGACTCGATAGTGGATGATGGCCTGCGTACACACTGAAGAGCCATAGATGGCCCAAATGAAAAGAAAGTGAATGTTAAGAATATGGCAAAAAAGCAAATACCTGCTCAGAGAGAGAGAGAGAGAGAGAGAGAGAGCTAGCTAAAGCTTCAAAGAAGTTTGCTGCAAATCCATACACACACACACACACACACACACACACACACACATGCACACACACACAGAAAGCTAAACCTTCAAAAGAAAGCAAATGAGAGATTGCATTAGGTGCCTGCATGCACACAGAGAGAGAGAGAGAGAGAGAGAGAGAGAGAGAGAGAGAGAGAGAGAGAGAGAGAGACCATACACACACACACACACAATACACACACACACACACACACATGCACACACACACACAGAAAGCTAAACCTTCAAAAGAAAGCAAATGAGAGATTGCATTAGGTGCCTGCATGCACACAGAGAGAGAGAGAGAGAGAGAGAGAGAGAGAGAGAGAGAGAGTCTGATAACAAAGCTTCCTCTAGAGAGAGAGAAGGGCTGATAACAGAGCTTCCTCTGAGTAGCTGGTAGCAAAGAGCTTTCCTCAAAAGAAAGCTAATGAGAGATTGCATTAGGTGCCTGCTTGCACACACAGAGAGAGAGAGAGAGAGAGAGAGAGAGAGAGAGAGAGAGAGTCTGATAACAGAGCTTCCTCTAGAGAGAGAAAGAGGCTGATAACAGAGCTTTCTCTGAGTAGGTGGTAGCAAAGAGCTTTCCTCAAGTTGGAGATGAAGATAGGGCTGCAAGTGAGGGTGTAGTGAGTGGTAGATGGGGAAAGTGGGTTAGTCTAAAAGGGAGGAGAGAGAAACACGCCCCTACTTTTGGAGGGAAGAGGGAAGTGAGGGGGGGTAACTTTTTGAAACTTTTCCTTTAAAAAAATATTTAAAAAAAAAGATATTGAAGATTTTCTTTGCTGGCAGATCTGAAAAAGGTAAGATTCTACCTTTGACCACAAGATTTAGGGTCTTAATCAACCCAATGTTTTTGTACACATGTATTTTTCCTATTGGCCTTCACACTAATCATCTCCTTAATCTCATGGCAGCTTAAAGGGCCCCCATAGACCTCAACCTTCTCCTAATGTGGGTCACGACCTTAGTCGACAAGATAGTCAAAATGCTTCCCCAGCATTCTTGACATAAAATAATCTTTAAAAACAGGACTCAATTATAGTTTCCAACAAACTCCCATCTTTCCACATCATTCCACGTCATTTCTCATCATTTCACATTCTTCTACATCAATTCACATCGCATCATTCCACATCCATTTACATCGTCCTATATCCATTTACATCATTCCACATCCATTTGCATCCATTCTCATCAACCTACATCCATTCACATCATTTCGACATCTATTCACATCATATCACATCCATTCCGACATGCATTCACATCATATCACATCCATTCACATCATCCTACATCCATTAAAATCATTCCTACATCTATTCACATATATTCACATCATTCTTACATCCATTCACATCATTCCTACATTCATTCATATCATTCCTACATCCATTCACATCATATCACATCCATTCACATCATTTCTACATCCATTCACATCATTCCAATATCCATTCACATCATTCCTAAATCCATTCACATCATTCCTACATCCATTCATATCATTCGTATATCCATTCATCTAAATGAACTATTTCCATAATTTTCATAAATTGAATGATTCTCGAAAATTTGTGCATAACCTTCTTTATTTTTCTGACAATTGAATAATGCTCAAGACTTCACTTTTAGCATAAAATTTATTATGCATAAATTCATTTTCAAGTTTTCCATAGCTTCCCTATATTTTCTAAGAAATGATAATACTCAAAATTTTATTTTTAAATCAATAAAAAATACCTATATTTTTAAATATGCCAAAAATTCATCTTTTAATATTAAAAATGTGTGTACCTAGAATATTGTGGGAATTCCTCTTTTTGCATCTAAAATTTTATGCATGTAAAAATAAATATAACAAAAATTTCTCTTTTCTCTATTTTAACAATTATGCATAAATACTATAAAAGTGTTTTCTATTCCTCTCACTCGGGGCCTCGCCTAGGTATATCCGGGCAAGAGACTAATCCCTCAGTTCTTCCAAAACCAAACCCGGAAAAACTTCCCCCGTCGGAAAGCACGGGCGATTCCTCCAGGATATTTTTACTCTAATGTAGTCAAGAGCCTTAACTAACTGAACTGATCCGCCGACCAAACCCATAAGTTCCGATGTCAGATCAAGGAAAAGACTTGCACTTGAATCATAGAGACCAATGCTTTTTTCCTCATTTTGAGAGGCACAGCCGTTGATTCTTTTCCATAGAACAATTTCTATCCGGGATGTACCTTATCTATCGTACCATAACAGAAATGAGTCTCATTTTAGGGATCCA
The DNA here is from genome assembly GCF_041138505.1 of Cibotium barometz. Taxonomy (NCBI): domain Eukaryota; kingdom Viridiplantae; phylum Streptophyta; class Polypodiopsida; order Cyatheales; family Cibotiaceae; genus Cibotium; species Cibotium barometz. The sequence goes on along the minus strand of NC_141048.1, from coordinate 53,785,766 downwards.
TCAGTCCAGCTTAACCCCATTGAGTCCCATGGGTTAGCCCAACCACTGTAGTGATGGGATCCAATTAGGAATTTGGTTAGGTTTTGTCCCGGGTACCAGGGAAAAGAGTTCCCAAGCCCCCTAACCGATGCTTCACGCAAACTTCAAGATAGACACACCACTTACACACCCAATATGAAATTACCTGTTTCATAGATTCAGCTGACTTTAAAACAATCCTTTAATGAAACCATAGTATCAATGATCATAATCCTCCAAAATATCCGGTTGAATTCTCATTTCCAATCATTCCTTCATCGGTGTACCTATGGCATCATTGGCAACCAGAACGCTCACCACATGTCCACTCAGGGGCCTTTTCAATAGTTCCTAGCTCATAGTACCCGAAAATATATTCACTTATAAAAATTCATATGAACTCTCCGTTGAAGATTAGCAAGATCAACCAGCAGATCCATATAAAAGAGCCATGGACTCATCCGTATTTGAGGACCAGCAAGGTCAACCAACCAGATCCATGCCTGAATTCAGAAAACAACTCTTACTCCTTGTTCCAATATCTTCCTCGACGCACGTGTGGGTATCTTCAGTGACCCAGAGCCCGAGCACCATATGGTCAGCACCCTCAAGGATCCTTCGCAGGTCACCTAGCGCTTCACTCACATAGGCCACTTCCTTGGTCGCTCATCCACCGTATTGGAAGCTTACCATTTAAATCGAACCGAGGCTGGTCAAGACCTCGGCCGACTTTGCTACGCAAGACGTCTTCCGTTGACTCTCCGTCAGCTATTGCAACTTTATCACAGTTAGGTCTCCCACGACCTTATTCACAAGATGGTCAAAATGCTTCCCCAGCATTATTGACATAAAACAGTCATTTAAAAACAGATCATAAATACAGTTTCTATAATGAACTCTCGTCCTTCCACTTGTTCCACATCAGTCCACATTATTCAATCCACGTCCACTTCATATGTATTCCCATTCTCATCCAATCACATCATTTTCCATCTCATCACATCTTTCCTCATTTATCCTCATCTCATCACATCTACTCGCATCTACCCATATCCACATCTCATCACATCACATTCATTCACATCACATCCATTCATATATACCCTGATCCACATCACATCCATTTCACCTCACATCTCATTCATTCACATCTATCCCGATTCACATCCCATCACATCTCATCCATCCACATCACATCTCATTTCATCCAATCACATCATTTTCCATCTCATCACATCTTTCCTCATTTATCCTCATCACATCTCATCTACTCGCATCTACCCATATCCACATCTCATCACATCACAGTCATTCACATCACATCCATTCATATCTACCCTGATCCACATCACATCCATTTCACCTCACATCTCATTCATTCACATCTATCCCGATTCACATCCCATCACATCTCATCCATCCACATCACATCTCATTCATTCACATCTATCTCGATTCACATCACATCACATCTATTCACATCCCGATTCACATCACATCACATCTCATCCATTCACATCACATCACATCTCATCCATTCACATCACATATCATCCATTCACATCCATCACATTCATTCACATCACATCCATCACATCACATCACATCCATCAATTCATATCCATCACATCACATTCATCCATTCACATCCATCACATCACATCTCATTGCATATATCCATCACATTTATTCTCATCACCATCCATTCATATCCATCACATCACATCCATCACATCACATCTCATTGCATACATCCATCACATTCATTCTCATCACCGTCCATTCACATCCATCACATCACATCCATCCATTCATATCCATCACATCACATCCATCACATCACATCACATCCATTCACATCACATTTCATTGCATACATCCATCACATTCATTCTCATCATCATCCATTCACATACATTCTATCCACATTACATCATGTCCACATCTATCCACATCATATCTCATTCATACACATCCCTTCTCATTCATACACATCCCATCTCATTCCTCCACATCCATCCAATCATTCACATGTACGACTATCCACATCTATCCATACATTCACATCTATCACTTCACATCCACATATATTCACATCCACATATATTCACATCCACATATATTCACATCTCTTTACATCACATCACATCACATCTCATCCACATCCACATCACATTCAGATCCACATTTCTTTACATTACACCACATCTCATCCACATCTACATCACATTCACATCCACATCCCCTTACATCGCATCACATCTCATCCACATCTACATCACATTCACATCCACATCTCTTTTCAGCACATCACATGTCATCCACATCCACATTACTTTCACATCCACATCCCTTTACATTACATTCTTTCACATACACATCCACATCCATTTACATCACATTCTTTCACATACACATCCATTTACATCACATTCTTTCACATACACATCCGAATCCATTTACATCACATTCTTTCTCATACACATGCACATCCATTTACATCATAGTCTTTCACATACACATATATTCTTTCACATATCCTCTCATCTCATTCTCATCTCATCATTCACATCCACATCCATTTACTTCACATCTCATCCTCATTCATTTTCATCACACCACATCCTATCACATCCTATTCACATCTTATCGCATCCCATTTACATCTTATCACATCCATTCACATCCTCTCACATCCCATTTACATCCATTCACATCCATTCACATCCCATTTACATCTTATCACATCCTATCACATCCCATTCACATCCTATCACATCCCATTTACAGCTTATCACATCTATTCACATCCTATCACATCCCATTTACATCTTATCACATCCATTCACATGGTATACCCATTTAGTAGCTTTTTCTAATTCGATACCGATAATGGGACTTTTTTTAAATTTCTGCCAATTGCTTGGCCTAGATAAAGGTTCTTTTTCTCGACGACTATTTCCATATTCTTTCTCAATTTCTCAAATGAATTATATTCAATATTCCTCTTTTGAATTAAAGAATTCCTTGATAAATAATCATAAATTGAAATATACTAAAAATTTCTCTTTTTTCCATTTAATTTCTTAGACCTCAAATATCATGGTATTTCCTCTTTTTGCATTTAATTATTTTCATTCCAATGTCTTGGAAATTCCTCTTTTATCAGAAAATAAATCTATCTAAAATTCCTCTTTTCTTTAAATAAAATATCTATTAATTTCAATATGCTAGGAATTTCACTTTTTCCATTTAAATGATTGAATTCCAAATGTCATAGGAATTCCTCTTTTATCATTTAAATATTTCTTAGATATAAAATAAATTTATCTAAAATTCATCTTTAATTTAAATAAAATATCCATTAATTCCAATATGCTAGGAATTTCACTTTTTCCATTTAAATGATTGAATTTCAAGTGTCATAGCAATTCCTCTTTTATTATTTAAATATTTATCATATATAAAATAAATTTATCTCCAAATGTCATAGGAATTCCTCTTTTATCATTTAAATATTTCTCATGCATAAAATAAATTTATCTAAAATTTATCTTTGAATTTAAATAAAATATCCATTAACTCCAATATACTAGGAATTTAACTTTTCCTATTTAAATGATTTAATTCCAATTGTCATATGAACTCCTCTTTTATCATTTAAATATTTTTACCATAAATTTCTCTTTTCTTAATTATTTAATTACACATAAACCTTAAAAATTAGTTTTCCATTAAATGTGACAAAGACCATTCTTTTAGTCTAGGATAGTCAATCCTAGAATATGGAAGGAAGTCCTTTTTTCACGTTATGCATAAGAATGAATTATATATCAATTTTTTAAAAATTTTACCATAGCTTCGTTTTGCTATTACTAGCAATTTTTAATTTTTATGAAAAGAATAAGACATAATAATGTAATTATGATAGTATAACTATCTTTTAGCCTTAAATCCAATTTATGGATTTATCTCAAAATATTACAATAATTTTCAAGCATATAAGTATAAAAACCATTTTCTTAAACCTCTAGCTTCACAAGCCTAGAGCAAATTTGATATGTGAATTGAGAATTCCTCCATGAGAAGCACTAATTGAATAGAGAATTGGTCATAGGAATGACCATTCTTTGGGGGAGAGAGAGATAAACATAAAAGCATTCTAATTTAAGCATAAATGTAAACTTTATGTGATTAATCACTAAAATTCATTAGAGAGCTTCATTTGTATTGAAGAACCATTCAATTGAATACTTCTCAAGCTTGAGAGGCGTTGAGAAGTGAAAAACATTTAGAAGATTAAGAAAAAGACCATAAAGTCACACTTTATCTCTTGTTTTTCTTGATTCTTTAGTCTTAGGAGAGGCCCCCAACCAATCAATTGGTTAGTATGTTGAGGAAGGCTCCAAAGAAGGTTGAAGAGAGAGAGAAGCTCCAATCTCTCCAAATTGTAGAGGATTTTTAGAGAATAATAAAAAATATCATTATTTTAGTATAATACTCGCATGGTATTATAGTTCACAAATTTTTTTACAATGACTTTAATGATCTATTTATAGGTGAGGGAGGCCTCTAACCAAGTTCAACTAGGTTCTAGAATTTTTCAGGTTTAGTTTGGACAAGACTTGGACCTAGTTTGGCTCCCTTTTGATTTGGTTTGATCCAGGAGAGAGGAGAGATAAAAATATCACAATTTTTTTGAGTTAAAAACTCCACCACATGTGTGAAACAGGCGCCTCCTTGAAGTCCCCCCTTCTCCTTACCAAGGTGTCAAAAATGTATCATTATACCAAAATATCTTATTTTTTAAGTAATATCTCATAGCTTTTTACTAATAAATCTTGTACTCAGTCAACTCTTCATCTTATGTGGGCATTTACTCCATTTTGGTTATTTTCTTTTATAAATTGGATTTATCTCCTCACCACACTTGGATTGATCCTATTGGCCCATAGGAACCTTAATTGGACCATAATCCAAAAATTTCTGAAAATCTAGACCCTTAGGCTAAGGTCCTTTATACCTATTTTCAATTCATTCCAATTGCACATTGGAAAGTTCTTTTTGAATTTATGTTTCTAGGCAAACCATTTTAGACACTAGAAGGATTTTTATATCTAAAAATATCTCAATTTTGGATTACCTCCCTCTAGATATTTTCTCTCTCTGGGCCAAAATAGGGTAAAACAGGATCTTTCTTTTATTTCAGAGAGGGGAATAATTACAAGATCAAGAGGGGAGGTTCTTACACCTGTACACCTCAAAAGCTGGAGGGAGGAATCTTACAAAAACAAGGGAAAACAATGTTTTCTTGTATTCTGAATTACAAGATGATTATAGAAACTAAAGGGGAGGTTCTTACACCTTTACATCACAAAAGTTAGAGGGAGGAATCTTATAGATTTAGGATCTATCTCCTTTAAGAAGATGTAGGTCTACATACAAAGCAATCATGTGTACTATTTATTATACATAGCTTGTGATTGAAGAATACCGAATATTCAATATAACTTAGATAGTGAATTCAAGACAAGACTCATATCTCACTAAGATTCCTATTTTATAAATTTCCTCTCTCATCTTCTTTCTCCACAACCAACTAGACTTAGATAACTTAGATAGTGAATTCAAGACAAGACTCATATCTCACTAAGATTCCTATTTTATAGACTCATATTCCTATTCAATATAACTTAGATAGTGAATTCAAGACAAGACTCATATCTCACTAAGATTCCTATTTTATAAATTTCCTCTCTCATCTTCTTTCTCCACAACCAACTATAGCTATTGGAAGAATAAACAATGCATAGAAAAAAATTAAAGTTAGTATATGAGCCTACAAATTATGTACCATAAAGAGAAACTAAATAAAAGAATATTTGAATACCTATAATATCTTGTGCCAATCATGTGTCTTGAGGCAATAAATTGTACCTCTCCTTTCTTTTTAGTCTTTGTGAAGGCACACTTCAATGAATGCGTCCCATTGGTGTACAAAAAGAGGCAATCACAATTTTCACCTTATTATGCTCCTTCTTGGTTAATACCCATGATGCCTTTGGCATGACCATGTTACCACTCTACAATTGGCCATGCACTTTGAAGGAATCCAATAAGTCGTCCCTCATAAAATATTGATAATGAGAGAGCACACACACAAGAAAGAAAACCCTAAATCATTAGTGTAGCCTAACCATAGAGGGAAGCCATATCCACTCTCACACAATGCATAATAGAAGAGGAGTACACACCACACACTAAAATGTGATGACACACCAAATAACCCAGACATGGAAGTAAAACTTGCTTGTGGAAATTCCACATGAACATTATCATCACTAGATTCACTGGCATCCTCATCCTTTTCTTTGTACCAACTAGCAAGCTCATCAAACACCACATCTTGTGAAATGAGCACTTGCCTAGTATTTGGATTGTAACATTTGTATGCTTTGCGATCCTATGCGTACCCAATAAGAGATACACTTTTCTGCCTTTGGATCAAGATTATTCCTCTTCTCATCTAGCACATACACATAATCAATGCTACCAAATACTTTTAGATGCCCAATGTCTGGCCTATATCCAGTAAGACGCATCTCTAGTGTACTTTCATGTATAACAGATGTAGGTGGCTTCTTGAGCAAATACACCGCTGTGGCGCATGCTTTTTCCCAATAAAAGTTTGGCATGATCTTCTCATTGTTGAGAATTTCCCTAGCCACATCACCAATGACCCTGTTTTTCCTCTCAGTAACACCATTTTGCTGAGGTGTGTACTTGCATGAAAGATGCCTTCTAATGCCATTCTTCCTCAAAAAGTCCTCAAATGCATGTGAGGTATATTCACCACCTCCATCTGTCCTCAAGCATTTGATTTAACAACCATATTTCTTTTCTACAAATGCTTTGAAATCCATGAACGTTTCTAACACTTCGCTCTTCTCTTTGAGAATATAGATCCAAGTCATCCTGCTATAATCATCAATGAAGGTTACATAGTATGTATTGCCCACTAATGGATGGAGGCCCGCATACATCACTGTGAACAATCTCAAGTGGCTTGCTACTCATATTGCCTTCTCTAGGAAATGGAAATCTCATCAATGCTTTGAGGTGAGATTATCTCTTCCTTCCCCTCTATTTCCTTTATCTTTCTCCTCTTTCTTTGCCTTGACCTAACCCTAGATTCTACATAGAAGTGCCAATATAAAGCTTTGATGGAGAGCTCTCTATCAAATATCTCTATTAGGCTTTTTATTTAGAAGTAAGGGTTAGGGTTTCATAAACCAAAAAATTTCTATTAAGTTTATATTAGGTTCAGGGTCAAGTAGACTCACCTTGTTTTTCATTTTATATTTTGTAAGTGTTACACTAATCCTCTCCTTCGGCTTGATAATACAGAGATGAGCCCTCTTTTTCAATGCTTATTGCATCCTTGGGTGTTGCGTTTAGCTTATGCATAAAGCTTGCATAATCTTTATGCATAAGTTTGCATAGGCTCTATGCATAATCTTGCATAGGAGTTATGCTAAGCTTTATGCATAGGCTCTATGCATAAAGCTTATACGTAGGCTTTATGCACAGGCTTGCATAGGCTTTATACATAAGCTTGCATAGGCTTTATGTATAGGCTTTATGCATAACCTTTATTGATAGGCTCTATGCATAAATCTTACGCATAGGCTCTTTATGTAAGATTTATCCATAAATCTTACATAGGCTTTATGCATAAAGATTTATGTGGAGGATTTATGTATAAAGCTTTATGTGTAGACTTTATGCGTAGGATTTACGTATAAAGCTTTATGTGTAGACTTTATGCATAAGCTTATATACAGTTTTATGTGTAGGCTTTATGCCCAAAGCTTTATGTGTAGGCTTTATGCATAAAGCTTGCATAAGTGTTATGCATAGGTTTGTATAGGCTTTATACGTAGGCTTATGCATAAGCTTGCACGATTAATGCATAAAGCTTGCATGCTTTATGCATTAAATCTTGCATAAGCTTGCATACATAAAGATTTATGCATAGGCTTTGTCACTACAACACAACCCCCCTAGCTATACGACAGTCCCAAAATGATGGGTTTTTCTAAAAGAGTCATTTATGCAATGACAAATGTTATACATATGACGTTTATTTGAGGTGAAAACACTGCGTCGCATGAGCCATCACATGAGCCATCGTTTTTTTGACGCATCTTTGGATACCACTTATACGATGTTGTAGGCCACGCTTGTAAACTGCAGTACGTCATTTAAACAACGCTGCTTATGCATCGTGCTTAAGGAACACTTTCAGTATTTTTTATAAAAAAAAACCAAAGCCAATGGCTCCGCAAGCGTCATCTCAGCCATAATTGTTCATGCTCAGTCCTCAACCCATCAGTGCTCGTCCACGGCCTTAGTCCATGCCCCTTCCTCACACGCTGCCTTCGTGCGTGCCAAGACAATGGGTGTGTTGAAGTGCGTGGGCTCTAAAATTTCAGCGGCACTCGGGCTCGGCAGCAGCGGCTGGGTGGGTGTGTCCTGTGGCGGTTGTCAAACCACGCGGGTATTTTAGCGGCGACTGTCTAGCCCGTGGGGCCAACACCCAGCACGTGTATTCCGAATCCAGATGACTCAAAATTTGAATATTATAGTCTTCCTTGATGTTAGATACTCCTTAGTATGTTAATGGAGTTAATCACCTGGAGATAGGAACCATGTTAGCTGCTCCTTAGTGTGTAGATAGACAAAGCGGTGAATCCTTCTTTGTAACCTTAGTGTCCAAACTCCTAAACCCAGTGAGATGACAGGCACATTTGTGAACTTGATATGGGATAATGGATCCATGTTGGTGTGGGAGATGAAGGATGAATTTCTCAAGTTCAAGATGTGGAACATGGACACTAGTATGGCCAACGTCCTTTTGCCGCATCTTGCAATGGGCACTCGACTCGGTGCTCTGGATTGCACATCGCCTTTATCTTGCCCACCATGGCTGCTTGTTGAGATGTGTTGCGTCTTGTTTTGCATCCAGATGGTTTCCAGAAACATTCTGTAACACAGAATGGAGGTGGCATTTTTGTGATTTCCCAGCTTGTGCTCATCTGACACAGTCAAAGTGTCTCACACCATGTAGTCATGCTTGGTCAGGGCGACATATGTGAGGCCTACAAGGGGCAACTTTAGGTGCTTAGCCACCAAAGTCTCTATGAGAATGGTTTTGGTGCCCCGAGCTTTAGGGTGCACAAGTATTGTGTGCCATGGTATGCTAAGGAAATGTGCCAGGCGGATAATGCCTAGCCACTGCTGCACCTCTGTGTTCTCGGTGACGATGTTGTTAAACGACTCGAAGGTCACCATGGCTACAAGCAAAGCAGGCGTTGCACAAGAGAGAAGAGAGATGGGAGTTGCGGGCAAGGCACAAGCTTGTGAAGAGGTAAGAATAGGTGCAGGGTCATTGCTTCACACAAGAAAAGAAACTACATGCAAACAAATAGATAGAAGAAAAAAAGGTGCAGTGCGTGTTAACCCAAAAATAGTTATTATGCCTTATGGCGTGCATGATTTCCATGCAGCCGTCAAGTAACCATGATGGAGGGGTATCACATCGCTTGACTTCCCAGGCAAATTTGCGATGATTATTCTTGGAGGTGTGCCCATATTAATGTGATGGATTCCTAGGTAGTAGGTTAGTGGTGCCGCCCCATAAATGAATGAATTAGGTGGCACTGGCCCATTGTACAGTCGCGATAGGTAGTAGGTATTAACCAGCTTCTAGAAGCGCTCCCTTGTGAGTGTGCTGAGGACAAATGTTCTATCATAGAATCTTTCCATGATCCAAAAGGGTCCAAAACAACCTAAGCTTCAGCTTCCCAAGTTTTGAGTGTTCAAGGAAGAAGATCAGGTCCTATTGTTTCAGTTATGGATGGGTCCACATGTGGAGTGGTGATCGACCCATTTATTCCTCGGCTTCTGGATCATTGTAGTGATGAAGAAGCTCTTGAGTCGATCTTCGTCCAGCTCGAGGGGCTGATCCACATGATCGTGCAGGGATTCCTCCGATCTCATCTTCTGGCTATGGGCGACGATCCGAAGGCTTGGCACTAGGAACTCCATTAGCACAACTGTTTCCATGCCATATACCAGTTTGAATGGAATCATTCCTATGGAGACCTTGTAGGCTATGCGGAAGGCCCATAACGCTGAGTATAGCTTCTCATCCCCATCGGTGCAATTTTCATTGACCAGCTTCTTGAGGATCTGCTGGACTATTTTGTTAATAGACTCTGCCTGATCATTAGCCTATGGATAATACATTGTGGATCTCTTGTGGATGATGAAGTGATGAGTGACCAAGAACTGCCAGATTACATCATTGACAAAGTGTTTGCCTTGGTCAATGATCATCTCCTAGAGGAATTTGGTGTGGCCTTGGCCGCATTATTTTGGAGAGCTTGGTCTTCCACCCACTTGGTGCTATAGTCGATTGTCACGAGAGCATATACTTGTTACTAGTGAATCGAGGTGGCAGTTTGAATGGACCCACCACGAAGTTGAGGCCCCATTTCTAGAATGGTTCCAAGGGAAGGATCAGATTATGAGGCATTTATTTAGGTCATTACTCTTGTAAATCAGCCATGCTCAGAGCACAAGGGTATCTATGTACCACTCTATGACTGCGAGTTAAGCAATATAAAAGGATGTAATCAGAACTCTATAAAGGTTGTTGTGTTAATATATCATTTTGTCTCTTTGTAAATCGAAGGTGGTCCACTCTGTATATTCTCTGTTAGACATCAAGTTTGTCTTTCTTTCGTGTATATCTTAATATTTTTCAGGTGGATTCGTATGTTAAGTCTTCTATATTTCATGCAACAATCGAGATCATTGACATGAGTTGATCAGTCTTAAGTAATCGTTTCTATGTGTGTAGTCACCTATAAACCGATAGTCTGTATCTTCATCGTCTTGTGCATGGTCTATATAAGACTGGCGTATTACTGTGCGCATAACCAGAGACACCCAGAAGGTTGATTAGGATAGCGGTCAGTTTCCCAACAAGAGGGTGAGAGAGAGAGAGAGAGAGAGAGAGAGTAAGATAGATATGTGTGTGTGAGAGAGAGAGAGAGAGAGAGGTGTGTGTGTGATGTGTGTGTGTGAGAGAGTGAGAGAGGGATGCATGTGTGTGCGTGAGAGAGAGAGAGAGAAAGACTAAGAGAGAGAGAGAGAGAGAGAGAGAGAGAGAGAGAGAGAGTAAGATAGAGATGTGTGTGTGTGTGAGAGAGAGAGAGACAGAGGTGTGTGTGATGTGTGTGTGTGAGAGAGTGAGAGAGGGATGCATGTGTGTGCATGTGAGAGAGAGAGAGAGACTAAGAGAGAGAGAGAGAGAGAGAGAGAGAGAGAGAGAGAGAGAGAGAGAGAGAGAGAGAGAAGAGAGGTGATTAAAGGGTTTAAAGTGGATCCCAAAAGAGGATTAACATGGTGGATTAAGCATAATGATAAATAAACAAGCGTCTTTTACAATATGAAGTGATAGGGAGCTATTGTTGCAGGTTTCTAATGGAAAGATTCAACCATCCATTGTGCCCAATGGTTGGGATTAGGGTTGATTAATCCCTAATTACTAAAAATTAATCACTATTTTGGATGTGAGAAAGAGAGTAAATTGCAGCATTCACTTGAAGACCCTCCACTTATTTAAATGCAAAATGCTTCTAGACCAATGTATAGTTAAAATTGAAGCCAAGGAGCATGAGATTTTGTGAGATAATCATGGATTAATAGCACTTTCACTAAAGTACCTTTTTGTGAAGCACATAATCTGATGTCTCTATGCTAGAGGGATCAAATGAAAATATTCTAAAATTACCAACTTCTAGAACACCCCAATAAATCCCCGGGGTGAAGAGGAACTAGAGAGATTTGCACCGGTTGCTTGTAGATCTAGATTTCCCTTTCAAAAAATGGTGCCAATTAATCGTGTTGTCGTCGGCAACCTGGTTTAAACTTTGTTGATTTCTTTGATGTGCTTGTGTGAAGAAGCCCAATTAGTTGCATTGAGCAATGCTTAAGTGTATGGAGGGCAATGCAGCCTCCACTATAAGAGGGTATTCTAGTAGGAGAAAAAAAGGTTAAAAATGATTAATGAGGGATTAATACTAATTATATGGCTAAAATAAATTGATAATGGTTAATCTTCTACTAAGGCTACCTTAATCTTGCTCTTCTCCTTGCTTTTACAGTCTTACTACTCCTAGATTCCAGGCGCCTATCTTTTGGCTCTCTTTGACCTTGCTTTTTACAATCTTACTGTTGAGTGAGATTAGTGGGTTTAATCGATCAATCTTTTTCCCTTAACCCCAATGTCATTTACAAGATATTTTGGTGTATTATTTTCAACAAATGTGTGTGTGTGTGTGTGTGTGAGAGAGAGAGAGAGAGAGAGAGAGAGAGAGAGAGAGAGAGAGAGAGGGAAAGAGAGAGGGAGAGAGGTGTGAGGTATGTGTGTGTGATGTGTTTGTGTGTGTGTGAGAGAGTGAGAAAGAAAGAAATAAAGAAAGTTATACTAACATTGTGAGGTAAATCTCAATCCCATCCTAAGCCTCATGTGTAGATAGAAACAAAGTAAATATGATAATGTATGGTGAATCCAAGATGGTGGCAAAAGGTGATGTAGCATCCAAATGTAAAGGCGCAAGTGTGCAAATCTAAAATAGAGAGCGCATGGGCAGTCGAAAGAGCTGGGCAACACAGGTTCCAAAAGGAAGCAAAACTGTTCACGAGGCACAATTGAGCTTTTTTTAAGGGACTCTCCTAGCAGAAGTGGTTCATGCTACCACAAGAAAGAGTGGAGAGCGCAGATTGCAATAGAACTGTCTCTTGAAAGTCTGATAATAGTTGCAAGCTAGAATACATGAATTATTGTTCAAGTTTATAGAAAGAGGATAGCATAGTGAAAGTGATTGACTATGTCAGAGCAGAGGGTGGGCTAGATATACTGGTGAATCGATTAATAGTGGTGAGTCCACTCGATTCTCTGAGAAGCACCTTTGTTAGAGACTTGACTTGGTGCAGGTTCTCCTTGACTGTAAACGATTGAAGATGAAGCTGTGTGAAGAGTTCTTGTGGAGGTCTATTTGTGAAGGACCCTTGAGAGTTTTGGTATTTTCTCCTTTATTGGAGCTCCGTATCTCAGGACTGTTGAGACACTGATATGTTTTAGACAAAGGATTAGAGTGTTTTCATTGAAATTGTGAAGGTTCAATCCTTGTGTGTGGCAATCTCAACTAGGGAATTGATTCTGATTCAGAATCAGTTAAGAAGGCACAGAGTTACTTTTGAGTCAATTGATCATCAGTATCATCAGATAAAGGTGTAGGGACCCTGGGATGACTTTTATGAGTGGGTAAGAAGTTCTTATGAGTTTGGTCCTAGCAGTCTAAACTATCAGCAACAATCAAGAGTCTCAAGGCTAGTGTTTTGATGGTGTTTATGGGGCAGCTCTGTGAGTCAGCTACTCGAGAGTTAGAGTGGCTATATATTTAGATCCTTGGGAGATTTGAGTGTTTTAAGGGCTTGCGAGTGTTGAAGGACACAAAGCAAAGGAATTCTAGCTTAGTTGGGTCATTTTGCTCAAGAAGGATCAGATTTGGGTTAGAATAAGGTCAACTACTATAGTCGATAGAGTTCCAACAATGAGATTATTTGATCATTTTGGAGTGTTCTAAGGTTCTAGAGGTATCATCGACGGATAGAAAAGAGAGGATGTCTGGCATAGAGGTTAATATACTATATTTTGGATACCCAAATCTATCTCAGATAGAGCAATTAGAAGGGAGTCGAAGAAGTGTCAACAGAGGACCGCTAGCTAGTACAGAGAGCTTTTGAAGTAAGGTTTGAGGTTGGCTAATGCTTGAGGAAATTTTATGAGCCATAAGGACAAGTTTCTATCTCAGATCAAACATCAAGAATTTGGAGGCAGAATTCAGCCCTTTCTGCATCAATGGGAGCTGTTTTAGTTAGCTGGATGTCAGTTGTGTTCAGGAGGGGCTTTTAGGTGAAAGATCTGAGGTTTTGGAGGTGAGTGCTGACTGAAAAGGATAGCTAGAGGAGGCAATTGGATCAGATAGGGAGGTTGGGAGGGTGTAGAGGTGTCCAAAGTAATCATTTGGAGGGCAGAGGATTAGAGTTGAGCTGATTGGTGCCTTGGAGCTGGGATTTGAGTTCCCCCTAGTTCTATTCCTCTTACATTCTCTTCTTGTGTGTCTGTTGGTGGTATATATAGGCCATCACCTAGCCACTACACATGGTTTTGGTGCCCCCATTGAGGATCAACAATGCTGTGATTTAGGCACTCAAGCCTTAGTAAGCATGGAAAATGTTTGGTATTGTCATGGTGATGGATATGAGAATGTACATGCATTGGTTCAATATGTGACAATAGATGTAGCTCGGAGGATGATAGGAGAAAAAACTCTTCAGTACACAGGGTTTGGAGGAGTATGCTCTCTTGTGGTGGGGGGAGACTTACATGATGATATTAAATGCAACTGAACTTTTGAAGTTAGTGATGATCAATATGCAACATGGTTGGATGTGGAAAACTTGATCCAAGAAGATGATGAACCTGTCAATTACTTTATAGTCTAATTTGAGGAACTTTGGTTTGATTATATTTCTTTCTTTGATGAGATAGGTCATGTACATGAGGCGATTCAATCAATTAGCTTTGTTCAAAGCTTGAATGGCAAGTTATAGTATAGGATGTTGCATCGATGATGCCATACATATGTAGAGGCAATAATCAAGCATAATACCAAGAGCAAGCAATCTTGAAGAGAAAAAAACATGCTAGAAGACAAAGTTTAAATGTGAAACATGAAAAAGGGGTTTTTTTGGAGCAAAATTAGGTGACTGAGGATAAAGGAGTAGGTGTGTTTGTAAGGTTCCTCCTCAGCCCCTAAAAGATGTATAAGTTCTCCTTTCAGTCCCCTGTAATCATCCCCTATTTCAGAATGCAAGAAAACATTGTTTTTCCTTGTTTTTGGCTTAGAGAGAGAAAATATTCTAGAGAGAGATAATATAGTTTCAAAATATTTTTGGATAAGTATTTTCTTCCAATCAATAGGAAAAGATCCCCTAAAACAGAAGTTTAAAAAGAGTTTTCCAATATGCATTAGAAATTAATTGAATATGTGCATTGGACACCTTAGCCTAAGGATCCCCATTTTCAGAAAATTATGGATTAAGGTCCAAAGAGTGTTCTAAAGGGCCAATAAGATTAATCCAAGTGTTTGAATAAGAAAAATAGAAAAATAAAAGAAAATCCACCAAAAATGAGTAAATTCTCACATAATATGAAGAGTTGACTAGATATACTGGGATTTATTAGTTAAAAAAATGAAATTTTGACACCTCAGGAGGGTGAGTGGAGCTCATGAAGGAGGCACCTAGAATCTCCTGTCATTCCTTTATAGACTTTACCAAAACCTCCTACTCCAAGCACCTGAGCTTCATCAAAGTTGTTGGTCATTACCCCAATTTTTTAATTAAAAAATGAGATATTTCATCTCTCCTCTCACCTCTTTCAAACTAGATCAAAAAAAGTGGGCCTAACTAGTCTAAAACTTGTCCAAATTGGATCAAACTAAAGCTGGAAGCCTCTAGATCCCAATTGGACTTGGTTGGATGCCCATTCTTTTGTATTTTCATCTTAGTGTATTTACATACTACTGTAGTTTTCAATTTAGTGTATTTTCCTCTTTCCTCCTCATTGGCCCTCCATTGTGAAGTTTTGGTACTTCACTAAACCTCGTCTTCTCTTGAAGATTACCCTCTTCCCTTGGTGGCCAAGCCTCTTCCTTGAGGGCTACACAATTCTTGCAAGGTAAAGAATCAAGAAAACCAAGGGTAAGCCTAAACAATGAAGTTTATTTTCTCTTTTGATGTTAATCTTCTTCCTAACCTCCCTCATGCTCGGGAAGCATTTTATTTCATGGGTTTCCTCTTAAAAACATGCTTTTCTTGATTTATGATGAATTAATGTTTATGTTTAAGCTTAGGTTTATGCATAAACTAATTTTTATGTTAAAAAGTGTAATTTTGAACATTCTTAACTCATAGAAAATTCGGGGAAGTTATGGAAAAATTTTATTATTAGAAAATGAAGGTTTATTCATAATAAATTTCATTCTAAAAGTGTAATTTTAAGCATTCTCATTTCATAGAAAATGCAGGGAAACTATGGCAAAATTTTATCATTAGAAAATGAAGGTTTATTCATAAATTAAATTTTATGCTAAAAGAGGAACTTTGAGCATTCTCATTTTATAAAAAATGTGGGAAAACTACCGCATAATTTTTATCATTAGGCAATGAATTTACACATAATAAATTTTATGCTAAAAGTGGAGTTTTGAGCATTATTCATTTACTAGAAGAATAAAGAAGGTTATGCACAAATTCTCTAGATTCATTTAATTTATGAGAATTATGAAAATGATTATGAAAAAAAAGCATTTGGATAAAAATGAATTAGTAGGTGTGCATAAGTATTTTATGCTAAAAGAGAGATTTCATGATATTTTATTTTGAGAAAACTGAGAAGAGAATGTGAAAATATTCATAGGAATGCATCGAGAAAACATGGATAAATTTTAATCAGAAAAAGGAATCATGAACATATTTAACTTTTGGAATTATGAAGTATACGAGAAATGGAATCTTAAGTACATTTCCAGAAAAAGACCAGAAACACGCTTAGTTGGATGAATGGAAATACTTGTGGCTGACTTATTCTTAGATTCCCTAGGAAAGGAATATGGAATTCTTGAAAGATCAAGGATTCAAGAGTGAACAAGAACTTAGACTTTATTGAATTAAGTCGAGAAAAAAGTTGCCTTTAACTGAGCCAAGTAATGGCCGAGACTTAAAAAGTTCTGTTAGTATAAAAAGTAGAGTAACTATACTTTTAACCTGGTTGATGTGGGACAAAGATTCTGATAACTAGATCAAGGAAAGTTGATAATCAAGGAAAGTTGATTCGCTCAAAGCAAAAAGAGACCACCTTGTTTGTGGAAATTGGATTGAGGTGAGGAAATGATGTGAGGTGATATGTAGTGATGTGTGGAATGATGTGGGTGATGTGTGGAATGATGTGGAGTGATGCGTGGAAGGATGTGGAATGTGTGGAATGATGTGGAGTGATGTGGAGTGATGTGTGGAACGATGTGGAATGTGTGGAATGATTTGGAGTGATGTGTGGAAGGATGTGAAATGTGTGGATTGAAGTGACTGATGTGGATCGATGTGTGGATTGATGTGGATTAATGTGATTGATGTGGTTAATGTGGATTGATGTGTAGATTGATTTTTGGGTTGATGTGGATGGATGTGTGGATTGATGTGGATTGATGTGGGATGATGTAAATGAATGTGGGATGATGTGAATGAATGTTGAAATGATGTGCGATGATGTGAATTGATGTGGAATGATTTGGGAAAATGTGAATTGATGTGGAATAATGCTGAAAGATAAGGGATGATGAGAAATGATGAGGAATGATGTGACGTGATGAGAAATGATGAGGAATAATGTGAAATGATGGAATGATAGGAAATTTTTTTGGAAACTGTATTTTTATGTGAAACTTGTTTTTTAAAGATTCTTTTACATCAAGAATGCTAGGAGAACATTTTGACTATCTTACGGAATGAGGTTGTGGAGAGCTAAGTGGAAAATGTTGCAACAGCTGATGGAGAGTCAAAGAAGGATGTCTCGTGTGGCAAGATCAATGGTGAGCTTCTGTGGATGAGGGGCCAAGGAAGTGGCCTATGAGTGAAGCGCTAGGTCACCTGCTATACGAAGGAGCCTAGAGGGTGCTGACCATATGGTACTCCGGCTCTGGGTCGCACCCAGGATACCCATGCGTGCGTTGAGGAAGAAAATGAGTTGGAGTTGTTTTCTGAACACGGGCATGGATCTGGTTAATTGGCCTTGCTGGTCTTAAACGGATAGGGGAAGCTCTGCCTTGCGCATGAGGTTGCTACTTCTGCTGTTAGCTCTCCAGAGTTCAATGCGCAAAGAGGGCAAGGATCCCACAGCTAGTATCAGAGCCAATTGGTTGAAGTTGATAAACCAAGCAGCAAGAAATGTTAAAAAATTATGAGTTACCAGTGAAAGATTGTAATTGTGTGTTGAAATTCATATGAATTGATATTCATAAATTGGAAATTGGGTTTTTAGATAGAAGTACCGCAATTGTGTAGAATCCCTAACTTGCTTGAGGCCTAGATATGATGGCATTTGCCTAATAATACTAAGGGCCGTGAATACCTGTATATACCGTGGGTATAGCTGCAACTCTATACTGACAATATATATACGAGTGAATCTAAGACCTTGAAGTTATGAGCAAAAATGCTATTGAAAGATCCCTACCCCCTCCGCGCAATGAATTCGAGGCTGCTAGCAGCGGAAGTAGTACTAGGCTTGCGCAGGGCAGAGCCTCTCACTCGGGGCCTCGTCTACGGATTTTCGAACAAGAGACAATCCCTCGGTTCTTCCAAAACCGAACCTGAAAAAACTTCCCTTGCCCAGAAAGCAAGGACAATTCCTCCAAGATATTTTTATTCTAACGTAGTCAAAGTCAGCACTAACCAAATTGGTCCCCGACCGAACCCGTAAGTCACATGGTCAGATCAAGGAAAAGACTTGCACTTGGATCATAGAGACCAACGCTTTTTTTCTCATCCAGAGGAACATTAGTTGATTCTTTTCCATAGTACAAGGACTGTCAAGGATTTACTTCATCTATCGTACCATAACAGAATTGAGTCTCATTTTAGGGATCCATCAGTCCAGCCTAACCCCATCCAGTCCCATGGGTTAGCCAACTGCCCAACCATTGTAGTGATAGAATTCATTTAGGAATTTGGTTATGTTTTGTCCCCGGGTACCAAGGAAAAGAGTTCCCAGGCCCCCTAGCCGACGCTTCATGCAAACTTCAAGAAAGATAGTCACACCACTTACACATCCAATATGAAATTGCATGTTCCACACATTCAGCTAACTTTAAGACAGTCTTTTAATGAAATCATAGTATCACTGATCATAATCCTCCAAAATATCACGTTGATTTCTATTTTTCAATCCTTCCTTCGGTGTACCTATGGCAGCATTGGCAACCAGAACGCTAACCACCTGTCCACTCAGGGGCCTTTTCAATAGCTCCTAGCTTATAGTACTTGAAAATATATTCACTTATAAAAATCTAGATGGACTCTCCGTTGAAGATCAGCAAGATCAACCAACAAATCCATATAAAAGAGCCATGGACTCATCCATTGCGGACCAGATAGGTCAATCAACCAGATCCATACCCGAATTTAGAAAACAACTCTTACTCCTTGTTTCAATATCTTCCTCGACGTACGCGTGGGTATCTTCGGCGACCCATAGCCCGAGCACCATATGGTTAGCACCCTCTAGGATCCTTCGCAGAGGTCACCTAGCACTTCACTTATAGGCCGCTTCCTTGGTCCCTCATCCACCGCCGGAAGCTCACCATTTAAATCGAACCGAGGTTGGTCAAGACCTCGGCCGACCGTGCTACATGAGACGTCCTCCGTTGACTCTCCGTCAGCTGTTGCAACTTTATCACTTAGGTCTCCAAACCCTCATTCACAAGACGGTCAAAATACTTCCCCAACATTCTTGACATAAAACAGTCATTTAAAAACAGGTCATAAATACAGTTTCTATAACGAACTCTCGTCTTTCCACATTGTTCCACATCAATCCACATTACTTAATCCAAGTCCAATCATATGTATTCCCATCTTCCTTCATCCATTCTCATCCAATCACATCATTTTCCATCTCATCACATCTTTCCACATTTATACTCATCACATCTCATCCACTCATATCCACATCTCATCACATCTCATCCACTCATATCCACATCTCATCACATTACATTCACTCATATCTACCCATATCCACATCTCATCCACTCATATCTACCCATATCCACATCTCATCACATCACATTCATTCATAGCTCATCCATTCATATGTACCCCGATCCACATCACATCACATCCATTTCACCTCACATCTCATTCATTCATATCTATCCCGATTCACATCCCATCACATCTCATCCATTCACATCACATCTCATCCTATCGCATCCCATTTACATCTCATCACATCTATTCAGAGTCCTATCACATCCCATTTACATCTTATCATATCCTATTCACATCCTATCACATCCCATTTACATCCTATTCACATCCTATCACATCCCATTTATATCTTATCATATCCTATCACATCCTATCACATCCCATTTACATCCTATTCACATCCTATCACATCCCATTTACATCTTATCACATCTATTCACATCCCATTCACATCTTATCGTATCCCATTTACATCTTATCACATCTAGTCACATCCCATTCACATCTTATCGCATCCCTTTTACATCTTATCACATCTATTCGCATCCTATCACATCCCATTTACATCTTACCGCATCCCATTTACATCTTATCACATTTATTCACATCCTATCACATCCCATTTACATCTTATCACATCCATTCACATCCTATTGCATCCCATTCACATATTATTCCCATTTAGTAGCTTTTCCTACTTCGATCCGATAATGGGACTTTTTCTAAATTTCTACCAATTGTTTGGCTTAGATAAAGGTTCTTTTTCTCAACGACTATTTCCATATTCTTTCTCAATTTCTCAAATGAATTATATTCAATATTCCTCTTTTGAATAAAAGAATTCATGGGATTTACAAAAATCAAATTTACCCATATTTTCGCTTTTGATAAATATTCATAAATTGAATTATACTAAAAATTCATCTTTTTCCCATTTAATTTCTTGGATCTCAAATATCATGGGAATTCCTCCTTTTACATTTAATTGTTTGAATTCTAAATAACATGGGAATTCCTCTTTTATCATCAAATAAATTTATCTAAAATTTCTCTTTTCTTTAATAAAAATATCCATTAATTCAATATGCCAAGAATTTCACTTTTACTATTTAAATGATTGAATTCCAAATGCATGGTAATTCCTCTTTTATCATTTAAATACTTGGATTAATCCCATAGGCCCATTAGAACACTCTTTGAACATTAATCCAATTTTTTTTGAAAATAGGTACCCCTAGGTTAAGGTGTCCAGTGTGCACATATTCAATTAATTTCTAATGCACATTGGAAAACTATTTTTAAACTTCTGTTTCAAGGGAATTCATCTTAAAATTAAAGGATAACTTTGTATCCAAAAATATCTCAAAATTGTCTTACCTCTCTCTATAACATTTTCTCTCTCTAAGTCAATTTAAGTGAAAATGAACTATTTCAAAGATTAAAGTAAAGGGAAAGTGTACAATGATGTCTTAACCTTCTAGATACTGAAGAGAAGGAATCTTACATCCTCTCTCACTTAAAAAATGCGAGATGCCCTCATCTCGTAAAACTCGGGTAGTCTCGGCAAAAAAAAAAATCATCTTCTTACTCCCAAAGTGGTACTTAAATCCCAAAAAAATCATCTTCTTACTCCCAAAGTGGTACTTAAATCCCAAAAATCATTTCCATGACAGAGAACTGACGATTTCAGACTTGATCATCAATGGTGACATAAATCTGTCCATCCTCTCCTCATCCACTGCATCTGCCATCGCCGTGGTGGCGGCTTTAGCTGCTACTATCTGGAGTGGAACTCTCTCTCTCTGGCTTCCCCAATTCTGGGAGGGGGACCTGAGACTACTCTACACTGAGGTTGTAGGCTGAGCTGGCATTCTTGAGTCAATACATGCTTTTGAACATTGAGAAGGTCATCTTCGATGACCAAGTGTGACACAATTGACTTTGGCCACATATAGGCAGCCTAGAGAAGTGAAATTTAGCCACAAATGGTGTGGGATCTTTTGAAGGAATTTGGAGTGTAGCCTCACTAAATATCTTCCTAACAAGCCTTAGAACTTTCGAATTGGAATTTGGAAAGGCGTTGAACTTTGACATTTTCAACCGCATGGTTTTTTTGCGACAACTTGTACAAAACATTGGCCCAGTCTCATAAATGCTTCAATCTAATGGAAAAGTGATCATATAGCATGAACATATCAAGATTTTTCCATCAAGCCCAAGCATGCCCGATTCGGAGACCGTTTGACCGGTCAACTCTGTAACATTTCCATCTTCAATAATAATATATGCCCATTTAATAGATGAATTTATGGTCTTTTGTGGTGTAAAAATCAACAATTTTAATAAATGAGTTGTTTCCACTTAGAATCTTAAAATTTTCAGTCCAAATTTAGAATCTACATGCGATTATACCCTAATATAGGATTTTACAGCATCCAACGAACATCGGATCGAGTCTATATGTAAATTTTTAGTTAAAAATTCTATAAACTTAAACCTTAATAAATTCATGATCGGGTGTCCGATTGAAGGATGGTATACACCCCTACAATCAAGAAGACACCCTGGACATTTTCGCCAAAAAATAAATTTCGCACCGTTGGGCACTTCAACGCACGCATATCGAGGGCCGATGCCCCAAATTAGGGATCCCCGTCCCAAAAAGATATCATACACCCGGGCACCCATACAATGTCTGCGCAAGGACCAAAGGCCAACTGCCCTAGAATACGGTCCACACATACCACCACCTGGACGCTCATGTTACCACTAAATTGGAAGGTACATGCCTACCTCAGCTTTTGCCCGCGTACGGGTACCATTCCTTTCCCTGAGGTTATGCAAGGCACATGCTAGTGTACTTTCACCGTACACCATCCTTTGCAGCCCCACTTTGCTCTCCCTTTCCCTGCACCTGTACCCATACGTGTCCCTATATAACCCCCCAGTACCCCCACCACCAGTACCCCGACACTCTGTGCTGCCATAATCGTACCTGACACTCTACTGTGCCAATAGTCCACCCGTACCTGGCACTCTGTGCAGGATTGTACCCGAGAGCCCTCTGCACCCCTCTTCTAGAGCAAGCCCTTTTTGCCCATATCCAAGTAAGCCCTTTGCAGAATTTTTGCCTCATCTCACCCTTGTGGGCAAAGTGTCCTTAGCTGCTCCTGCCCCGGTGTGAATAGACTTAAGGGAGGACTCCCCCTTCTCTCCCTCTAGGTGCAGCCTTCTTCCCTAAAAATCTAGTGCAAGGACACCTTCCCCCCCATTAGCGGTGACTTTAGTAAGGGCTTTTTGGCTCTTAGAGGTGGTTTCCACCCATGACTTTTTTGCTCATAACCTAAGCAAACAAGCTCCTATTTGTGATTCGACTAAAGCACTGGACTCATGGCGACGTGGGCTACAAGAAGGTAGGAAGAATGGCTCCATCATGAAATCTCCAAAATATCGCCTCGAGAGACGGGCACAATGAGCCTCGAGAGGTTGCTCCAGATGCAGCTCCAACTCTCCCCTTGGGAGCCCCACAAGAAATTAATGGCCAGGTTAGCTTGGTCATCATTTAAAAAGAGGTTTTTGCTTAATCTTTAATGTTAACTTTAAGAAATTAAGAAAGAAGATGCCACTTTTCTTTATACCAAAATTTTTGTGAAATTGTTGTTTTTCTCGAGATAGTGATGTTATCTATCATATTCTATCGTTTGGTTTAGAAATTTTTATCTTGATTAAGTTAAAAATTATAGGTACATTTTTTTCCCACCTCGACGCTAACCCCATTCATAGCCGGGCGGCAATGTTAAGACCTAGAGTTGACCCAAGATATCCCTCATACCATTGGGAGAATGAGGTTCGCTGATGGAGGTGAGTATTGTGATGCTGCCTAGTTCTATGGGCCCAGGCTAGTGCGGTGAATAAGCCCTCCCTAGTGCATATACATCCCTTTGAGGGGCGGGAGGATCAAGTGATGGAGCGTTAGAGGGAGATAGGCCAGCTTCAGTCCTCGCTAGATGATGAGGTGTATGGTCCCGTAGGGATTTCCCAGTCTATAGAGGCTGGGAAGGCTAAATCCTAGATCATCGGCATAATAAAGTAGAAAGCCTGGACTTGGCTATGAATAATTTTGAACATTGTATTTAATTTTTTTATTAAATCCTTTATTTGTAAGAATTGTTGTATCATTGATAAAGACTGTTTAAACAAACAATGTGTAAGGCCATTAATCAAGAAACTTGCTTATTTACGTCAAATAGTGTGGTAGGATTAATTAGAAAACAAATTGATGTGTGAGTTGGGTGGAAAGTGGGAGGATGGAACGCCCTGATGGCAACATCCTATGGACGGGTGTTCCCCTTCATCCTTGAAGGGATCTGGCTGAGATCTGTGTAGAGCTTTATGAACGTCACGGTCAAGCTCATCCTCATCCATGTGAGGATCTGGCTATCTACCATGATGCGCATGGCTCATGATTCTGCCAAAACAAAGTAATTTGTTTTCTATAGATCGTTAAATTTTCTATTCGACTTCGTTCCGAGATTCTAAGACTTAAGAAGTTCAAAAATTTATTCCTTCAAACAAAGTAATTTGTTCTACTATAGATCCACGACATACATTTCTGATAAAAATCGCCCTTGGTCCTTGAGCTTTCAACAAAGCTCTGATACAACTGTGAGACCCCTGCCCTCTCTGCGCATCGAACTCTGGAGTGTTAGCAACGGAAGTAGCAACCTCATGCACAGGGCAGAGCTTCCCACTTGGGGCCTCGCCCAACGAATGTCTGGGCAAGGGACTAGTCCGATGGCTCTTCCAAAACTGAACCCGAAAAAAACTTTCCTCGCCCAGAAGGCATAGGCGATTCCTCCAAGAATTTCTTCTAAAGAAAAGTTATCTAATGGGGTCAAGAGCCTAGGCTTTCCTTCACTCGGATGACCGACTTGAAGAAGGAATAATCTTTATACTTTATTCATAGAAACCAACGCTTTTTCCCCCCTTAAGTGAGGCACAGCCATTGATGTGATCTCTTAAACCAGATTGTCTAGGTTTCTAAGCTACTGATCACATCCTAAACGAACTCCTACCATTCTAGCCTAACCCCATCCAATCCCATGGGTTTGCGGACCATCCAACCACTGTACTTGGTGGAATATTCAGCTACTCACACACTCATAATTGAATTGTCGTTCTTAACTTTAGCTTTCGAAAAAAGTAATGCACGCACACCTCATACGCACACACTCCTCTTTCAAAAACATGGAAGAGTAACCAAATATCACACCAATACATTGATTACAAAATATCATGACTCAAAAATAATCCAGTTTGACTACTTTCCAATCAAGTGTCATTCGGACTCTCCGTTGAAGACTGGCTAGTCAACCAACGAGATCCAGTTTCATAGTTTCCAACTTACTTAAATATATACATAGTACACCGATCCAACTCCTTGAAATCTCCCTCGAATACACTGGGTGTTCTGGGTAATCGCGAGCCCAGCACCGTCTGGTCAAACCCTCTAGGATCCTCCTTAGGTGTCCTAACTCTTCACACAGAGGTCGCTTCGTTGATCCCTCGCCCATTGCACAAGGAGCGCACCATTTTTAACCGCTTTATCGCGAGACGAGAGATGAGAGACGTCCTTCACTGACTCCCCGCCAAAACTATTACAACGTAAACTCTCCTTAGATTAAACAATAATCCAAATGCTTCCTCCAGTATTCTGGCATAAGATAGTCCTTTAAAAAAAACAGATTTTCTATGCAAGTAGGAATTTTCCATTGAGTTTGTTTTCATCTCATGAAAAGTTATTTTTGACGAGAAAACATCTCTGGTACAAGACCTTTCATTCAAAACCCAGACTTCCTCAATGAAAATCACGAATCTCGTATCTCGGGTGATCCATCCATCAAATACAAATTTCTAACTTATTTCTAGACGATTTCAAGTCTCAGGGGAAACTTCTCTAAATCACGCGGGTATCCCTTCTTCATACTGAAGAAATGGGAAAGGTCACAAGTCTTTGGCTTAATTTACGATTCAAGAGATGGGCAGGCATCTTACTGTCCCACCTTTCTGAAGTGGTCATGGTCTAGCACCAAAATGCATGAATTTATTCCTAGATTTATTTCCTATTTCTATCTTGGAAAAATTTTTCCATAACCTGGTTGTATTTAGGACAGTTTTCAATTTAAATTCAATAATCAAGAAACTTGAAAATATGTATTCGTACTTATATCTAATATCAACAATAAGAATTTCTCCTTTTCCTTTTCCAAGGAATTGCATAAACATAAATTCCTAAAATTTATATAAAAATAGACATGAGAATTTCCTATAGATATTTCTCCATTTATCTCATAAAATAAATATGAATTCTAATCTCATGGATAAACACCCAATAATATGAAAATTCATTCTACTTTGGATATAAATGAACTATAAATAATTCTATTCATGAATAAAGGAATTTAAACATGGATATTTCTTTTATAAATTATCCTTCAATAAGTATGCATGCATCATTTTATTAAAATATTTGCATGAAAATATTCTTAAACATTTTCTTTTCCATTTAAACCTAGGCATCAACATGCCATAAATATATACATGGAAATATGATGAAACATTCTCTTTTGATGATAAAATTAATTATGCATATTCATATATAAAAATGTGATGAAACTTCCTCTTTTTGATATAAAAATATTCATGTATAGATATACCATGAATATACACATGAAAATATGTTCACACAACTACTTTTGATATCTAAAAATGTCTAGGCATAAGCATACCATGAATATATATATACACAAGAATACATTCACACATCCTCTTTTGTCATCTAGATAATTATTCATACACATGCATGAATATAATTATGGAAATATAACAAAATTTTCTCTTTTGACATTGAAACATTTATGCATACACATACTATGAATGTATAAAAATATATTGAAAATCTTTCTTTTAGCATTTAGAATATTTATGCATAGAAATACATAAATATTTATACATAAAAGTATCGTGAAACTTCCTTTTTTAGAATAGGACAATTATGCATAAAATATCATGAAAATTCCTCTTTTAGAGTTATAATATTTATGCATAACATACATAAATATTTATGCATAAAAATATCATGAAAATTTCTCTTTTAGCATTATAAAATTTATGCATAAACATAAACATAAGCATAAGCATAAACATAAATGCATCTAAACATCTTGTTTATTTAAAAATATTCGAATATAACTTCCATATGAAAATAGATATATAAATGTTATCATAAGCTCTCTTTCATCATAAAATGAATAAATATAAGATTTCTTATCATAAAAACAAGCTTAAATCAATTAACCTCATTCTAAGTAGGTTAATAAACATAAAAATGTTTAACCTTCATCTCTAGCTTGATAAGCTTAGAGTTTAGGGTAAGAAAATGAGATTAGAATTTAGGTTTAACCTTCCAAGAAGTATTTAACCCATAAGAAGTGAGTATTCCTTCATAAGTGAATAAAAATCATAAACAATGCACTCAAGCATAGGAGATTAACATTACTTCATCTAAACAAAAACATAAATCAAGGAGGGCATGGTTTTAAGAAAAAACCATGAGATAAAATGCTTCCCAAGCATGTAGATAGGTTGGGAAGAAGATTAACATCTAAAGAAGAGAGTAGACATCTATTTTAAACAACAACCATGAAAAAGAAGGGAGAACCATGGCTTGCCATGTTTGCAAACATGAAAAGAGGAGAAGAGGGAGTAGATAACATTGTTTAGGCTTACCTCCAAGAGTGAGGGAGTCTTCAAACTTCAATGGAAGAGCTCCAAGAGTGAGGGAAGCTTGAGATGAAGAGGTTTGGCCACACCAAAATTAGGGTTAGGGTGAGCTCCAAAAGCTTCCACAAGAGGGAGAGTAAGGAGGAAATGAAAATAAGCCTAGAAACATTTTTACACTAAAATCTCACAAGGAGGGCTCTCTATTTATAGGTGAGGGAGGCCTCCAACCAAGCCCAACTGGGATCTAGAGGCTTCCAGCTTCAGTTTGGGCCCAATTGGACAAGGTTTAGACTAGTTATGCCCACATTTTGATCTAGTTTGGAAGAGGAGCCCACATTTTGATCTAGTTTGGAAGAGGAGAGATGAGAGATGAAATATCTCATGCTTTTGGAGTATTTTTGAATTAAAAAATGGGGGTTTTATGGGACTTCTAGGCTCCTAAGAGAAGCTCTCTTCCCACTCACTGAGGTGTCAAAAGGCCTCCAAAAAGTCTCCTTTACATATCAGAAACTCATGATTATGAAATATCCACCTCATGTGAGCCTTTCTTTACTTTTTTTTTGAGATTATCTAATTTTTTTCCATTTTTTATTTTAATTCCCATTTTCGCATTTGTTGGAATAAAAATATCACATTTTTAAATTCAAACTAATTTAATAAGGCTTAGAACTTTGAACTAGGGGTCTCCTTGGTTCACCCCACCGTCCAAAACTAATGCAACTTAGAAAATTCAGACTAAAATTTTGTTTCAGGGGATCACTTCCTATTGGCTGGAAGAAAATACTTATCCAAAAATATTTTAAATTTTTATTACCTCTCTCTAGAATATTTTCTCTATCTAGGCCAAAAACAAGGAAAAATAATGCCTTTTTGCATTCTGAAAAGGGAAGATCACTGAGAGGACTCAAAGGAGAACTTACACATCTTTAGTAGCTGGGGAGGAATCTTACATCCTCTCCCACTTGAAAAATGCGAGATGCCCTCATCTCGCCAACTGGGGGTAATCCTTTACCAGTTCATTTTCTAAATTTTCCCAAGTGATCCTCTATCTTGAGAGCCTATCTTAAGAGTAATTGTTAATACTACTAGTTAGCTTTACTTGATTAAGAAAATGTAAGCTAGGTGGAGAGGAATTCTTGGTACCTTAGGTGTTACCTCATACTACATATCTTGAAATCCTCAACAAACACTTAAATGGACATTTAGCAGAAGCCCATGCTTGCACCAAATGAATAGTAGGCCGATAGCTTTCACACAACAACTCAATTCTCAATAAGTCACCAAATAATTCAATTTTGAATTCGCTTGTGCTCGACCTATTTCAAATTACTAGTGATTTCTTTAATGTTCTTATCACCTCCCTTGTGCTTACATTAAACATCCTCTCTCATATGAACTAAAAGGTTGTGTTGCTTTCAATTTTTTCACCAACTCAAGGGATTTGCTAGACATGCTACTAGTTTTACTGTAATGGGATCGCTGCTTAGCACATCGATATTTTGCTGTTTTTTTTACTGATGAGCAGCAAATTTCATTACGTGGAAAAAAAAGGTGGGGTAGACAGGGGATTCATCATAGGACTCCCCAGTCTACCCCAACTCTTTTTTTAAATTGATATAGACAGAAACTTGAAAAGTAAATTAAAACTAGGAAGAATGCAAGTGAAAAAAATATATATTATATTTCTCGATTGGTAAGGTCTTTGGCCATATACAATTGATATAGACATAAACTTAAAAAAGAAATTAAAACTGGGAAGAATGCAAGTGAGAAAAATATATATTATATTTCTCGATTGGTAAGGCCTTTGGCCATATACAAAAAAAAATCAATGAAAAGGAGGCTAATCAAAATCTTCATCAAATTCCTCTGGCTCGTCTTCGTCTTTACTTGCTTCACCCAATTTATGGTTGTACTCCGGATCTTTATCTTCCTCTTCCTCTTCCTCTTCATCCTACATACATAAAAACAAGAGTAAAGTAAGTATAAAAAAATAAAATATAATTACATATAGATAAGAGAAGGCCTTAGTAGCTACTTAACTTGTCAGCTTGAGTCCCCAAAATGGACTCGTTCAAGTGTACACCTCACGTACACATCCAAGCCCACAATTGCTGCTCTATATCCATAATTGTACTCTTCTTTTATTGGGTCACACCCAACAACTTTCCTACTTAAAAATTATTTAAAAAGTTAGAATTAGTTAAAGGAAATAATATAGTTTTGAAAAAATGAAAGAGGAGAAGGACAATAGTAAAATAAATACTTACAAAGCGAGCAATAAAGGAGGATTTTACTCTTGAGCCAAACTGTGATGCTCCTCCTCGCTTCCATAGTCATGAAGGACAATAGTAAAATAAATACTTACAAAGCGAGCAATAAAGGAGGATTTTACTCTTGAGCCAAACTGTGATGCTCCTCCTCACTTCCATAGTCATGAAGCACTTGCCATCACATGTTGAAAATAACTTGGATGCTTTCTTACAAAGCTCCATGCTTGCCTACTTCTCTTGCGAGTAAATGCTTGGCTTCTCCATGTTGTTCCTGGACGCGCTCTTAATGTTTTCTCTCCTATTAGAGAGCAAAAGCTTTATCCAATCATCCAATCATCCAATCCTCCATCCTGGCCCGCATGTGGAACAAAAAATTCAATCTTGAGAACATCAATAACATATTATTTTGAGAGCTCATCCTGTGCTTTCCACTGTAAACTCTAGGTTAGTAAGTACATACATCTCATTGATGACTTGCTTCTCTCATGCATCTATCACAAGGGCCCCATCGACATCCACATTATATAGTAGGGTTCATGGATCAAATGGTGGGATCCTTGTGGGTAGCTTAAAATGATCTAATGAACGAACCCCACTTTTGGGGAGATGACCTAGGAGACCTAGTGTTGCTTTTGCAAAAGCAAAATCACCCTGCTCCCCCCTTGCTACTATGTCTACTAGACCCCTCAAACTCCCTACAATGTCATGGTGAAGATGGACGTGAGGGAGCAAGGGTGTGTCTAGTCAACGTTGACAGTATAGGCTCATCACAACCATAGCGTGATGGGCTTGCACCACTTAGACATATGCCTATCAATGGAGTGGACTATCCCCAAGGAGACGACTGGCCATATGGAGTCAATTATCCCAATGGTGTGTTGGTCTACACATAAGATTAAACTAATTGGATTAAAAATGCATAAAGAATAAACTCTATTAATGTGAAAAGGGATGTCAAAACATACCTATGTCTGTGAGAACTGAGTCCATGCCTGCTGTGTATATCGCTGGTTGATGATATTGAATAGATTAGCGACATATGGGTTCTGCGATGGATTGATCAAAAATTCCTATACATATAACCCAAACCAAATGCATAAGAGTAAATTTCTCAAAGAATAAACATTCATAAATAGCTACGCATAAAGGCTTTATGCATTAATCTTATGCATAGAGCCTACGCATAAAGCTTTGCATAGAGCCTATGCATAGAGCGTATGCATCAAGCTATGCATAGAGCCTATGCATAGAGCTACGCATAGAGCTACGCATAGAGCGTATGCATCAAACTATGCATAGAGCGTATGCATCAAGCTATGCATAGAGCGTATGCATAGAGCTACGCATAGAGCCTACCCATAGAGCCTATTCATAGATCCTACACATAAAATGTTCTGCATAGGCTCTATGCATAAATCTCTTATGCATAAGCTTCCATATGCGCTATGCATAGACCCTACGCATAAAGCTATGCATACAACCTATGCATACACTTTATGTATAGGCTGTTATACATACACTTTATGCATAGAGCCTATGTATAGAGTATGCATACACTTTATGTATGTTATGCACAGAGCCTATGCATATAATCTATGCAAAGGCTCTATGCATAGACCCTCTAAAAGCTTATGCATATGCATAGACCCTCTGAAAGCATATGCATAGACCCTCTGAAAGCTTATGCATATACACTAAGTTAAACCTAAACTCGGAACCCAAGGGTGCAATAAACCTATATCTTACATTGAGGATTACAAGAAAAAGAAGGCTTACCTCTTTTTTCTAAAGCCAAAGGAGATGATTAGTGAAAGACCTAAAGAACGTAAAATTAATCAAAGTAATTTTAGGAGCACTTCTAATAAAGTTGAGAGTACGCATAAATCTTACATAGGGAGTAAGTTTGTAACATCATGTAGTAGGCTTAATGCATTGACTCATAAAGCTTTCAAGAAGCTCTAAGCCTATGCATAGAGCTTACATAGAGCTTTCAAGAAGCTCTAAGCCTATGCATAAGGGCTTACAAGAAGATTTATGCAAGCCTATGCATAAAGCTAGCAAGCTTACATAGAGCCTATGCATAGAGCTTACAAGAAGATTTATGCAAGCCTACGCATAAAGCTAGCAAGCTTACATAGAACCTATGCATAAAGCTTGCAAGTCTATGTATAAGCTTTATGTTAGCCTATGCATAAAGCTTGCAAGTCTATGCATAACCTTTATGCAAATCTATGCATAAAGCTGGCAAGCCTATGCATAGTCTTTATGCATAGAGCTTTATACAAGCCTATGCATACACTACAACACAACTCGCCCGTAGTAGCAATGCTTGTTTACATCGCCTACGAGCGTCGCTCTAGGCATTGATATGGCACATCGCTTAAGCAACGCTTTTCAATCTCATAAACGACGCCCCCTAGTATGTGTCGCTTATGAGACGCAAATATCAAGAGCATCGCGTATGTGATGACGGGCATCACATAAGCGATGCTCAATAGATATTTTAATGAATAAAAATTTTCATTCTAAGTTCACGCTCTGTTGTCTTTCTAACATGTATTTGCATTCGAACAACGGTTCTCTCTCTATCTCTCTCATTACAATACTTCTCTCTCACATACACACATACATACAATATCAAAGTACTCATTCTCTCTCTCTCCCTCTCTCGACTCGAATTGGATTGATCTCACACATTAAATTAGAACTCTCTCTCACGACTCGAATTGGATTGAGCACACATTAAAGAACTCTCTCTCTCTCTCTCTCTCTCTCTCCCTCTCTCACGTCGAGCACACAAGTGAGCAAAGATCAATTCAACATGGCAAATTATAACACTAGTAAGCAAGTTAAATTTTTACACAAAGTTGAATAAAAATAAAATCTCATGTAAATATATGTAGGCGTACAAGAGTACAAAGTATATAAAGTGATCAAATGTCTATAAATGGAAAAATATGATGAGTACAAATGGTAGAATGTGAGACCCTCAGTCTACCTAATCCTATACTCATGTCTATGTGTTAGAATAATATGTAAAACTATGTACAACGTCGCCTCCAAATACAAAATGAGGCTAAAAAAAAGCTAGGGATCTAGAGCAAGGAGAAGGAGGATCCTCTAGTCTCCATGGTCTGTAACCTCGTCGTCCTCATGATCATCGTTCCCTAATACACAGGCTGCTAAGTCGACATAGATTTATGCCCCATGGCACTCTGTTGCTCTACCTCTGTCATGTCCTCATCATAGTGAAACTCCTATGGTTGAGAAAAGGTAACTAGTTGATGTTTCAATACTTTAATTAGAAGAAAAATGACATTTAATCTAGATTTCTTACAAAAGTAGCTATGGAGGTAGTTTGGCCTTTATAACCTTGATAGGTGGCCATCTCTATCTTCTGAGGAGTGGGCTCACGACCATAGTCCTTCACCTGTTATTTAAAAACCACATAAGTTATCGATTGATATAAAGAACGTAAGATACACACCTACATGCAAGTCTAAGACAAAAAGTGAACCTACAAAAGTGGCAATTAAGCCCTTCTTGCCCATCCTGCCAAGACACGATATATGCCTAGCCTATAGCCTAGCTCATGCTACATCCTATAGACATATGTTCGGAATCAAAAAGCATGTGTATATAGACCTAAGATTTAAGACAAACATTAGTTAGAGAGTAAATATTACATACCTTCTCCTAATCTCAACGTTTCATGAGTCGCATATCTTACCGAAAGGCGCTCCATAACTTAGGATGTATACTAGTGGGGAGGGTATTCTCCACCCACTCCATAATATCTCCTACACATTTTGAACTTGCATCCAAGAAGTTAGAATAAAAAAATAAATGCATGTATCAATAGCTGTGAGCTGTGAAACACTCAGCCATCAAGCTGTCACCAAATTTCATATATCGCGTAGACATAGGTTGCAACAAAATAATGAGTCTAAACATACATTACAAGTATAGATAATACTTACTAGGTTCATATGATGCAAAAAAAATTGAACATGCTATAAATAGTTTTAATGCAAATTCATACATAACTGACTTTAACGAATAGTTGTTGTAATTGTTAATTTGTTCGAATGGCAAACATGTTCCGACTCATCCTCTGGTGGTACACCGCCTCCTCCAGCATGCCTACGACCTCTTATGATAGGGCGAGGAGGTGTGTCCTTGTCTCCATCGACATCTTTTGCAACGTTCTCTATATATGTACATCATGAAGCTGATGAGGCAAAGACACACTACGAGCAGAGAGTTTCATGTAGGTGTGTGAATTATCAAGGCACTCACCAATAGACACGACGATAATGCCGTATCCACAAGCTAGAGTTTGGAAGATGTCATGACGCACTAGTACCAGAGAGACAGGATTAGCCTATGGTAAGTGATATTTCTTTTTCTAAGCATTCTACATTGACTCGTTCAAATTCTATATGGCCTTGATACACAAAGTAATGTATAACATGCATCTAGTTATAATCATCATGGCCAAATCCAGTTATACAGCTTTTTGGTGATGATGATGACTTTCATGGGCTTGATCTATATATGCTTCCTCACACGTGCCACAGTCAAGCTATTCTTTAGTTACAAATGGAGGCATGTGCTCACCCACTACCTCCTGGTTCTCATTCCGAGACGTTTGGTGAACATTCCTTACCTAGTTTCCTACTACCTCTCATAAAGACGTATAATCGCAGATATTATGGTGGCTGATTGGGTGCATCACTTCCGATTGATGGAGATGTTTTCACTTTCTAGGGTGCTCGTTATGTGAGTGCCGTCTTTGATTTTCTGGCGAGAGTCGAGGTCTTTTTATTGCACATGATTTACATGTCCTAGTTCACCCTGAGGTCACTCTTATGACATTTTGTGGACCTATCTATTCATGGGGTCCATGGCATTAGTTTTCTCACTACATCAAGAGTATGACTACATATGGGCTATGTGCTAATATTGTTGCCTCTCTCGCTGGAAGAGGCATTACCCATAACAAATCACAGTGATTGTATATCGATGGGGCAGACCTTACACTCAAGGAAATATATCAGGGCTAATCAATAGTAGAAGGAGGAGAAATGAAAGAACTAATTGTACTTTTTGTGGAGTGTGACACTGGTCATGAGCTAGTGCACATGAGTAGAGATGAACCTAGAAACGTTGTAATCAATGCTATTAGATTGTGGCGTGCTGGTGAGGAGTTTCTAACTAGTGAATTATAGCTAGCATACGCAACCACCAGCTCCACATAGAGAATAGATGTATTTATAGCATTTTTAGTACTAGTTTATTTATATTTTTCACTTATTATATCTTGTGGTACCAAAGGTCCTATTAATTTTAGTATATTTAAAATAGCATGTGTACATGATATCATAATTTAATTTAATGATACTTTGCAAATGTGTTTACTCGTATTGGATCACAGATTGTGTCTTTATGACTATCTAATTCATTTTGGATCGCTGGTTCCAGACTATGATATTGGGGAGAATGTACCCTTATATCATCAAGGTAACTCTTGATTGTTAGTATAGTGTATGTGGATTCTTAAAGCACAGGATCCTAGTACTTTTCAAAGGTTGAGAGAGCAATACGCATGCCAAACAGAGCAACCTGACAATGCAGGGCATGATGTTGATGACATGACTAGATTTCTTGAGGATTGGTTTTAGAGTAATATAGATGATAGTGATACTCATGAAAAATATCTCTGAGAAGAAGCACTCACAAAGATATATGAGGGCTATTCTATTACGAGATTATCTATGACCTTCCTCATCCTAAATCTCCAAGCTCGCTACTCCTAGAGCAATGTATCAATTTCAGTATTACTAACGTAAGTGGATCCTATTTTCCTAATAAACTGCTGTTGTTGCCAGATTGCTTTCTAGTAAGATTCTACCGCCTGATATAACACCATCCCAAAAATAAGGAATGAGGCACGAAAGATGATGACAATTCTTGGACTTGACTACGAAACAATGCATGTATGCATTGTACGAAACAATCATTAATGCATGTATGCATCAATGATTGCATTTTGTATCAAGGAGAGCATCAAAATTTTGTTCTCAGTCCCAAATGTGGTGCTTCATGTTTTAAGGAGGGAGAAACACTTATTCCTCAAGGTTTTAAGACATTTTTCATTATCCCCACGAATAGAGTACCTAATTTGGAGCGCGGAGTTGTCAAAGATTATGGATTGGATAGAAAACAATGTGAGCTCAGACGGGATCCTATGCATTTTGTTGACTATGAAGCTTTCAAGCACATTGATAGAACATGGCCAGAATTGAGTCAAGAACCACGTCACTTAAAACTTGGTGTTGGCCTCCATGGAATCAAACCATTTTCGCATAGATCAACTAAGTGGTCAACTTGGCCAGTGGTGTTGATCAATTACAACCTACCACCATTCATGTCCATATCCATAAAGAAGGAGCATCTAATATTGAGTTTACTAATTCTAGGTACATGCACAAGCAACATGGACTAAAATTGTATCCACTCGATATGTTTATACTTCTTGAAAACTCTAACTCAATAAAGCACTTTAATGCAAGAAAATGATGAGTCAAAGACATCAATGTGTACCTAGCACCACTCATCAAAGATCTACAATAACTTTGGAAAGGGATAAAAGTGCTTGACTTGTCCAAGCCTATAGGCGAATGAGGCTTTGAGGTTCGTGGCATTCTAGCATGGAATATTCATGACTATCCTGTCTATGGTTATTTTTCAGGTACATGATTGCAGTTACTTTGTTTGGATTTGAAGTGACGTGAAATAACAATTACACTAAAACTTTGATTGTTCATAGGTATATCAACAAAGGGGTACAAGGCATGTCCACCATAAGGAGATTGATTATGATAAAAATATAGCAAGAATCTTGACAAGAATATATATCTTTGACATAGAAGATTTCTGTCGAAAGGACACATATTGAGATCGAAAGAACTGGTAAGACATTTTTAAGATTCCACTCTCCAGCTTTTGATGATGTAAAGATGTAAGAACCTCCCCTTCAGTCTCTAATAATCATCCCCCCCCCTTCAGAAATAGAAAAAGATCTTGTTTGACCATGTTTTGGTCTAGAGAGAGATAATATTCTAGAGAGAGATAATACAATTTTGAAATTTTTTTGGATAAGTCTTTTCTTCCAGCCAATAGGAAGTGATCCCCTAAAATTTAATTTTAATCAGAAATTTCTAAGTTGTATTAGATTTACACAATGGGTGAACCGAGTCCCCTAGTTCAAAGTTCTAAGCCTTATTAACTTATTTTGAATTTAAAAATGTGATATCCTTATCCATTAAGGTTGAAAAAAAATTTTAAAAAAAATGAAAAAATTTGAAATTATCTTAAAAAATATTAAAGAAAGACTTGCATGAGGTGAAGATGCAATAATTAAGAGTTTTCAGATATTTTTGGAGACTTTTGGGAGGCTTTGTGTGACACCTCAGGAGAGAGAAAACCCCTCATCACAAGGAGGCACCTAGAAATCACATCAAAGGGAAATTTTTTTATTCAAAAAAATCATAAAGTGGCTAGATATTTCATCTCTCATCTCTCCTCTTCCAAACTAGATTAAAAAGTGGGCATAACTAGTCTAAAACTTGTTCGAATTGGATCAAAATGAAGCTGGAAGCCTCTAGATCCTAGTTGGGCTTGGTTAGTGGCCTCCCTCACCTATAAATAGAGTCCCATTCCTTTGTATTTTTATCTTAGAGTAATTCCATTCTAGTGTAATTTTCATTTTAGTGCATTTTCATCTTCCCTCTTCCGTGCCTCTCCATTTTGAAGCTTTGGTGCTTCACTAAACCTCCTCTTCTCTTGGAGATTAACCTATTTTTCTTGGTGGCCAAGTCTCTTCCTTGAGGGCTACACATCTCCTTAAAGAATCAAGCCAAAACCAAGGGTAAGCCTAAAACAATGATGTTTTACTCTCTTCTTGGATGGTAATCTTCTTCCCAACCTCTCTCATGCTTGGGAAGCATTTTATTTTATGGGTTTCCTCTTAAAACCATGCCTTTCTTGATTTATGATTTGGTTTAGATAAACTAATGTTTATGTTTATGCTTAGGTTTATGCATAAACTAATTTTATTCTAAAAGTAGAATTTTGAGCATTCTCAATTCATAGAAAATGCAGGGAAGTTATGGTAAAATTTTATCATTAGAAGATGAAGGTTTATGCATAATAAATTTTATTCTAAAAATAAAATTTTGAGCATTCTCAATTCATAGAAAATGTGGGGAGGCTATGGTAAAATTTTATCATTAGAAAATGAAGGTCTATGCATAAATTAATTTTTATGCTAAAAGTGAATTTTTAAGTATTCTCATTTCATAGAAAATACGAGGAAGCTATGGCAAAACTTTTAGAAAATGAATTTAAATTTATGCATAGTAAATTTTATGTTAAAAGTGGAATTTTAAGCATTCTCGTTTCATAGAAAATGTGAGGAAGCTATGGCAAATTTTGTATCATTAGGAAATGAATTTACGCATAATAAATTTTATGCTAAAAGTGAAGTTTTGAGTATTATTCATTTACCAAAAAAATAAAGAAGGTTATGCACAAATTTTCTATATTCATTCAATTTATGAGAATTATGGAAAGGATTATGAATATAATTCATTTAGATAAAAATAAATTAGTATGTGTGCATAAATGTTTTATGCTGTGAAAGAGGAATTATGGGTATAATTAATTTTGTAAATCCCATAAGAATGTATGCATAAATCTTTTATTCAAAAAAGAGGAATACTAAGCATATTTCATTTTGGGAAAATTGAGATAAGAACGTGAAAATATTCATAGGAATGCATCGAGAAAACATGGATAAAATTTTAATCAGAAAGAGGAATCACGGACATAATTAACTTTTAGAATTATGAAGTATACGTCTAGATTCTCGAGAAATAGAATCTTAAGTACACTCTAGGAAAAGGATTTCCCAAAAAAAGACTAGAAACATGCTTAGTTGGATGAATGTAAATACTTGTGAGATTGATTTATTCCTAGATTCCCTAGGAAATGAATTTGGAATTCTTGAAAGGATCGAGGATCCAAAAGAGAATGGAAATATAGAGTTAATTGAGTTGAGTCGAGAAAAAGTTACCTTTCACTGAGCCAATTAATGGCCGAGACTTAGAAAGTTCTGTCAGTATGAAAAGTAGAGTAACTGTACTTTTAACCTGATTGATTGTGGAACAAAGATTCTGATAACTAGATCAAGGAAAGTTGATAATCAGACCTGTTTTGTTCAAAGCGAAAAGAGACCATCTTGTTTGTAGAAATTGAATTGATGAGGATTGATGTGGTTAATTGATGTGGAATGATGTGTGGAATGATGTGAATGATGTGTGGAATGATGTGAAGTGATGTGGATTGATGAGGATTGATGTGGATTGATGTGGTTGATGTGGATTGATGTGTGGATTGATTTGGATTGATGTGTGGAATGATATGAATGATGTGGAGTGATGTGGATTGATGAGGATTGATGTGGATGTGGATTGATGTGTGGAATGATGTGAATGTTGTGGAATGATGTGGAGTTATGTGGATTAATGAGGATTGATGTGGATTGATGTGTGGTTGATGTGGATTGATATGTAGAATGATAAGAATAATGTGAAATGATGTGGATTGATGAGGATTGATGTGGTTGATGTGGATTGATGTGTGGAATAATATGGGGTGATGTGTGAAATGATGTGGAATAATGTGGGATGATGAGAAATAATGAGGAATGATGTGAAATGATATGGAATATGGGATGGCTCACCCTGGCGGATCGTTAAGAGAGCATCCAAAGAGAAATGATGAGGAATGATATGGAAAGATAGGAATTTTATTTGGAAACTATATTTGCATATGAAACCTATTTTTTAAAGATTGTTTTACGTCAAGAATGTTGGGGATGCATTTTGACTATCTTATGGAATGAGGTCGTTAGGGGACCCAAGTGGATAATGTTACAATAGCTGATGGAGAGTTAAAGAAGGACATCTCGTGTGGTAAGATCAGTCGAGGTTTTGACCTCAGTTAAAATGGTGAGCTTTCGGTACGATGGATGAGGGGTCAAGGAAGCGGCCTATGAGTGAAGCGCTAGGTCACATGCGAAGAAGCCTAGAGGGTGCGGGCTCTTTTTGGGAATGCCATATTAGGATGGGTCTAGACACAGAAAACATTCTCAACAGAAAACAAAGATGGGCTAGACATAGGAAAGATGTCTACCTAGCTATCACGCCTTGTTAGGATTGATGAATTTCTAGATAGAATTGCATTCACCTATAAAAAGATTATTCGTTTAGTCAAGGAACGGGTTATGAAGAACATATGGGATAAACTTTTCTATCCTAAAAAACATTTTATGTGGAGAGCCATAAGAGATAAGAATCAAACAAGTTTGTTCTTTATATAGGCTTAAGGTGTCAAGCCTATGTCCAAGAGAACCTCATTCTTACGACGATGCTTATGGAGAAGCCGAGGTTGGTGAAGAAGTATTTCATACAGTTCACATTATTCAAAGACCAATCCCATAGGTTAATAATTTTAAAGTGCCAAAGATTATC
Organism: Cibotium barometz; assembly: GCF_041138505.1. Taxonomy (NCBI): domain Eukaryota; kingdom Viridiplantae; phylum Streptophyta; class Polypodiopsida; order Cyatheales; family Cibotiaceae; genus Cibotium; species Cibotium barometz. The sequence continues at coordinate 53,745,127 of NC_141048.1, read as the reverse complement.
CAATATTCACAAAATTCTTTTTCGTGAAGATTGGATAATCATGTCACATAGTTACTAATGTCATGTAAATAATGGTATGCGCCAAAGGATATGGTCAAGTGTAAAAGGATATTAATAAGTGTAATTTGGAAAGGGGCCCAAGTATATAAGCCCTTGGGAAAGTGTAAAAGTACATTAATAAGTGTAGTGGGGAAAGGGCCCAAGTATATAAGCCCATCGACATATTCATTTAGCAACTTTTGAACTATAAAATCTCTCTTGAAGCTGATTTCTCAAGGTTACATGATGGTATGTCTACCTATGTGTACACGTGTTCCATGAAATGAATGCTAGGATGTGTGCACTCCATCCCAATTGAGTGTAGCTCTTTCTTGCATTGATATTAGAGCCTTGCCTTTGAGCCTTGCCTTTGATCCGTTTTTTTCACTTCTTGGAAAATTTTCAAGAAAAATGTATGGTTTCTTTATTTTCTTGATCTTCTTGATTTTCTTGATCTTTCCAAAATTTTCATAAAATCTTGATTCAAGCACGGAAATACTTCAAATGGGATGCTAGGAAGCATGGCTATGGTGATCTTGAAATCAAATCGTGCATCAAATGGTTAAAAATTGAGCAATATTGGACAAGTTTGGCCAATGTTTTACCAAATGGGCACCTTAGACATAGGAAAATTTAGTGTGGATCATTTTTTTTCCTTTGTCCAAGTGCAAGTGAAAATGAGTTCAAAATGGGGGAGATATGGCTACCACCTTGCACCTTTGAGATGTGCCTGATCCATATTTAGGGTTTGTGGCTTATTTTGTAGGGCTAAGCCTTGCTATGCCATGTGGAACGGCTAGTGGGCAAAGACAGGCATAAACAACATCAAAATCGTCTGAAATCAGTTAGCTGTGAGTTGTGCTTGGTGCCTTTTCTTTCGTCTACAGCATTGTTGATTCGGCCACCTCATTTTTCTTAGATTGGTTCCACTTCTTGCCTCTTCCATGTTCCATTGCTTTTGCATGTTTGCATGAGAGGAATATAATGCATCAAGAATTGGGATTTTCATCATAAAGTTTTTTCATTATCATAATCTTGGATTAACAACATTCAGGATCTATCAAGACAAATATCATGAGCATTTTTTACCATATCCACTTGTAAGTTTGGGGCATATCTTAAAAAATTAGGGTTTACTTTTATCTTTCTCACTAATTATAATCTTAATCGTCATTAATAAAGCTTTCTGAACATTAATGGATGATCATCTCCAATCATTTGATCAAGAAAATTAGTCTCTTCATTAATTTGTGCATGCATTTGGTCTCTATCATGCATATGTGCATTGAGGGATTGGCTTTTGCATTGGGAAGTGTATGAAGCTATGGAGTTTGTGCAAGAAAGGGAGCATCTCATGTGAGAAAAGTAAGCATTTGGGAAGTGTACAAGGCAAGTTCTTAATGTTGAATCATTGGAGAAAAGAAGACTAACCATTTGGAGTTCACATTTGCAAGCTTCTTCACCGGCATTAAACTTTCATAATGATTGAATGTATTGGCATGCAACCTATAAATGTCTATGTTGTAACTGAACTCTCTCACATACTTGATTGCAAGCACTTGGTTATATTCAAATTTGAATTCCAAAATGCTTGTAGAAGCTAGTATGTTGAGAGGGTACCTTTAGCATTGGGGTGAAGATGCCAAAGGGGAGCATGGTTATAGTATAAGAGTGTATACATAGTCTCTATGCGTAGTCTTATTTATAAGTCTCTATGCAAAGTTAAGGTATAAGAGTTTATGCATAGTCTTATGCATAAGACTTCTTTTATAGCCTTACGCATAAGACTCTTTTGCATTATGCATGTATGATATTTTCCATAGTCTTATGCATAACTCTTTTGCATAGTCTTATGCTCTGATTCTATGATCATTTTCTTTTTTGTATCAATGATTTCTTAAATGCAGCCATGTATGCATGTATTATGCTCTTATGCATTTTGTTTTTCTAGGTTTTCATGATCTTCCTCGAGCTCTCTTCATTTTTGGTAAGAGATATCCACACCACCATGCTCTTTGCTATTGCACCCTAGGGTCTTTGGCAAAACTTTGTTTCAAAATATGTTTTTATTCATATCTTGGACTCACCTCCTAGATCATGTTCTAGCAATCCATGGGAGATCTGAGAATCCTTTTGGATGCTCTCCCCTGCGAGTAAAAAGAGGTAGCCATGCTAGATCTTGGCACACCCAACCCATCATTTCACATCGTACACATAGCCAAGCCAACAACATAGGGAGTTTGCACTGCAGCTCTCGATAGAGTAGTAGAAGCTACCACCATAGCAGTAGTACTAGTGGAAGTGATGGTGGTTGTGGTAGTGGTGGTATTGGAGGTTGTTGTGGTGGTGATGGGACTGATGCTTGTGCTCCACCTCATCATCAAAAGAGAGTTTCATTTGAGGCCACTTTGGCCTCCACTCTGGGCCCCACTCTAGGCATCCATACTCCTGTCACTCCTTGGTCTCCATATGCCCACACTCCTTGCTTTGGAGCACCATTTAGCTATTTGTATTAATGTTACGATGATGGATCCATCATCTAGGATGACGTAGGTACTACCATCTTCAGACATATACATCAATTCTTGTTGGTTCAGTTTTCCCATGATATTCTCACAATGTGGAACGAGCAAACCGATGAGATGAAGAGATATATCCTCGACCAACTCTATCGAGAGTTCTTGCAACCCAATCAAAGATGTAGAGAGTAGAATCTGGATGCTAAGGAGGATGACAGACAGCGGGAGGCAGTAGAGTGCATCTTAAAGGTTCGAGGGCTTCTCATCTCGTTAGTAGGTGGCGCCGAATGTGTCTGTGCATATTTCATTAGTTAATCCCTCACATTTAATCCATGTGTTAACACATGGATTGTACCATATATGTGCTCAATTGTCTTTGATGGAAAGTGTGTAAAAAGAGGCAATTGTTCGTGCTGCCTATATGCAAGACAAGTATGACTATGCATTGAGGCACGGAACAATGGAGGGCATCCAATTCATTGGGCGCATGTTGTCAATTACATATATATATTCCCTCGCTAATTAATTTTGTAAAACTTGGTATGTTGAGTATGCAGTACCATGGTATTTGTATACTCTTCTTTATCTTCAGGTTCCTTGCATAAAACCTTGGATTTGGGAATACGTATTTGTGCGGTTGCCATGATAGTATCCCTAAGCGAGTATTCTCTCCCTCTTTCCTTTGACTCAACACATGGCTCCTCCCCTCCTCGATCACACCCCCTTCTCCCTTTTTCCTATCCCAATACCACATGTCCCTTCCCCTCCCAAAAACTTGCACATAATAGATAGTATAGATAGATATTTTACACACATACACATATGTATACTCTCTCTCTCTCTCACACACACACACATACATACATATATATAATCGAAATCTAATTTTATTCTAGTTTTTCCCTCTCTCTCTCTTTACACCCATCTCTCTCTCTCTCTCTCTCGCTCACACACACACACACACACACACATGTACACCCGCATATGTATTAATATGAACACACACTCTTCTCCCCTACATACACTCTCTCACACATAGTGGGCTAGGTTAAGGTAAGTGGCCCACATCTTTAGCAAAGGAGACTCAGATCTTAGGCTTCTCCAAACTCCCTCAATCGCCCACAAGGTTCTAGCAAGCATAAGAGGCAAGCCCTTGACTAGAATACTTGCTATTTTTACATCTCCAAGTGTGCCGGGGATTTATTGTTTCTGTGTTATTTTAAAGCTTAATGCACAAGCGTATGCATAAGCTTTATGCATGCATAAAACTTATGCATAAGCTTGTGCATACAGCTTATGCATAACCTCTATGTATGCATAACCTCTATGTATGCATGTATACATAAATAGATCTTGTGCATTATGCTTATACATTAAGCTTAAGGCATAGAGCTTGTGCATTAAGCTTAATGCATAGAGCTTGTGCATGATGCTCCTGCACGAGCTCTATGCATTAAGCCTATGCATAAGCTCTATACATAGGCTTAATGCATAAGCTGTATGCATAGAGCTTAATGCATAATGCTATGCATAAGCTTATGCATGCGCTTAATGCATAAGTGTATGCATAAGCTCTATGCATTAAGCTTATGTATAGAGCTTAATGCATAAGCTCTATGCTTGACACATAAGCTCTAGGCATAAGCAAGCCTATGCATAAGCCCTATGCGTTGAGCTCTATGCATAGAGCTTATGCACAGGCTTAATTTATAGAGCTCGTGCATGAGCATAATGCAAAAGCTCTATGCATAGAGCTTATGCATGAGCTTATGCATAAGCATTATGCATAGAGCTTAATGCATAATGCTAACAGTATTAATTTTTATAGATGTGACCATCACCAAAGGATAATTTGGTATATGGAGGGGCATCCTTGAGTACACTTCTCGTACCAGAGGATGACCCAGATTTACGTAGTGTTTATGAGGCACAAGCGGCTTGGTGGCAGTTGAACTCTAAGTACGGGACCGAGCTATTGAGCCGCTTAGGCGTATCCATTGCCTTCTATGTGCAAGAGACTTCTTCTATCCTGAAATCACCCATTTCCATGCGTCCTGCCAGCCTCCCTACCCCTCTCACTTCCACTTTTTTCCTCTCCCTTCCTCTTTGTCTACCCACTCATCCTTCCGTTCCTACAATAGCATGGCCTACTCCTATCCCCAATACACAATAGACCCCACTCACATCCGTGGTGCCATTCCCCCAACATGTGGTAGCCTCACGATTCCACTCAGGTGGTGATAGTGAGAGGGCTTGTCAGATCCATTGATGATCTAGTAGGAGGGGTGGGTGCGGTGGATGCTTTGGAGGAGATGAGAGGTCACCTTCACTTATGGCAATAGACGAGGTGCCAGAGGTTGGTATGCTTTATTATACTCTTGATAAGGACGGTGAGCCTTTTAGGGATGAGATGGGGTAGAGGTTTTATCATAACTTCTGTCAAGTAGTCAATCAAACTTATAAAGATGCTTTCAAACCATGGGGGGAGCAAAAGGATAAAGACTTCATGTATGTGGTGCAATGCATACATGAGCGGTTCCTGAATCCAACACACATGCATTTTTTTGACCAATGGGCTAGGGATCGTAGCATAAATATACTTAAAATTAGGAGGTCTCGCGCAAGGAGGTGCGTTAGACATTAGGGCCAAAAACGTCTCAAAATGGGCTGTGTAAGGAATTTCGCTAACTTGCTAATTAGTAGAATGTTGACGGTCAAAACGGCTCCAAATTTAGCCGTTTTGGGTATTTAAAGCGTATCTATCTGATTGAATACGTATCTAAGTGCATATTTTAAAATCTAAAAAAATAGATCGTTTTCATGCTACTCTTTAATGGCTCGTCTTGAAATTTGTCCTCTTTTAGTGACTACGCGGCAAAATGACCATTCTCTCCAAACGCGCTCTTATCCATTCTCCAAAAAAATTTCACTCCTCTGCTTCTCTAAAAATTTCACAAGCTACATCTCATTCTCATTCTTCTGTGTCTCTCATGATCTAATAGCTCTGCTTATATTTTTTGCTCGGTTAGTAATGAGTGATACATCTAATCGTAAGTTTCATTTGAACATCAAGCTCAACCAAGAGTATGCAACTACACGGAGTGTCTACCAAAGATCCCTTTCATGTGCAAATGAAGCTCAACATCTTCGCAACGAAGGAAAGAAGCATATTGACCTATGGACAGATGGAAGTCTATATCCACCGGATCCCAAAACAGGAAGGTATCCTTCTTTTCACACACCACATGATTTGATTAGATTTGTTGGTGATGGGGAGGATGGCTTACTTGGTTATAGTTCAAGACTATCTCAATCACATATTAATTATGCAGAATATACTACATATCTTCAAAATACTTCATCTTTGAATGCAACAAAAATTTTAGAACTTGAAAACAAAATAGTGTCTTTGAAACAAGAAAATGATCAATTGAAAACCTTAAAAGAAACTCCAATAGGATTAAGAGCACGAGTAAAACGAATGCGGGATGTAGTTAACTTAACAGAGAGATCTGGACAAAGAAAAAAAAGGTTAAAACTTGTAAGAGATCATGTTACTAACCTTCTAGGATTTGACATGTCTAATGCTCAGGAAAGGGTAAGATTTTTGAATGAGCTTATGAATAGGTCGGATATCTTGAAACTTTTAGAACTTCCTGAAAATCAAACTCAAAAAAAACTGGTCTTTCAACATCTATTAAAAGATATGGACTTATTAGTCCAGCCTTCCCAAATGCAAGAAGTTTGTGACACAGTGGGAGTGAGTAGAAAGGGATACAGAGCCATCTCTAAAACCTGGTTCAGGGTCCTTAAGTATTACAAAATCAAAGCTTTTGGGTTGCCTAGACCTCACAATGTTGGAAAATATAGAACTCTGTTAAATGAGGAAATTTCTAAACATTTCGGAGAGTATTTCCATATTGAGGGAACAATGCCATATGAGAGACAAAAAAAAATCATCTTTTGAATACAACGTTTATAATAATATTTGGATGAACATTAGAAAAGTCCAATCTTTTATGGTGAGATATTACAGCATAAGAGAAATAGATTGTGAAGGAAAACTTGTATTTGTTTTAAAATTAGATGAAGCTCAAATCCAAAAATGTCAAAAAATGGAAAGAATATCTATATCCCTAATGAATAAAGCATTGGACTATAGTCAAGGTAAGCTTGATTCTCCATACCACAAAACTCAATCAGAAATGGAGCTATGGTGGATTGGATCAGCTCAGGTACCAGTAGAGAGTCATGAAACATTAAAGTGGCTCTTCTCAAAAACAGACATTCCTTCAGTTATTCAGAGCCAAAATACAGGTGAACACCTTCATGTTGACGACATAGGTGATTTCATTGTGGAATGGCATTTGAGTGCCGACCTCAAGGCGTTGAAGTGTATGTTTGGTGTATGTGGAGGAGCAAATACCAAATATCCATGTCTTTATTGCATGGCAAGCACAGGGACAAAAGAATGGCTTGCAGAAAATGAGATTGGAAAACCACCATCCAGAAATAATGTGAATGTTGTCGATTATCCAACTTCTGTTAAAATATGGGATCCAATTCTACCAATACATTTGAAAAATGTGCATATATGTACACTGCATGCAGAGATAAGAATCTTGGACAAATTGCTCAGACTTCATCTGGACTATGCATATTCTATTAAGCCGACTAAACTTGCAGATGAGTGCATAGAAAAGTGCGAAGCCTTGCTCTCTCAAATGGGTTTTCATGGTGGGGAAGTGCATCTTAAAAAAGATCCTGTTCTTTCTGGAGGTACAGGTGATGTTCTGCAAGATGTTTCAATAGGAGGAGCAAAAGCGAGAAGATTTTTGAGCAACCATGACACCAAACAAGTCAACGCAATGTGGAACTGTTGGAAACAGCTATGTGTCATCACCACAAATGTCAAAAGTAGACCAGATGTAGCCAACAAACGTATGGAAGTTTGGAAAAAACTCGACAATTTTTTCAAAGTCCTTAGACGACAAGTTGGTTCAAATACTTATGCAGATGATTTCAAAAACGCAATAAAGCTTTTGATCAAAGCTATCATAGATGCCTGGGGAGAAAAAGACATAACTTATTACTTGGTGAGTATTCAGACTTATCAAAATAGTTATAAATTGGTGTGTCCAGACTTATTACTTGTAATTTCTTAAATGTACTAACAAAAATTTTCTTTGTAGCATATTCTTTACTTGCATGGACCATATTCTTTACTTGCATGGACCATATTTTGCTACAGAAGGACCACTTGCAACATGGAATACACAAGGAATGGAAAAGTCTCATTATCAAGCGAGAACTTCCTTTTTTAGATGTACCCGAAGAGGAGGAGGTGGACAAAGAAGAACAATGCACTAAACGAATTATTCAATTGGTTCTACAGGAGGCAATTACAAAGGATGAGATCAAAGACCCAGCAATCTGAAACTACACCAACACCTCAAGAAAGAGACTAATGATTACTAACACATTTGTACCTCTAACAAAAAATTTTGCTGAAATAAAATTGGTCCTTGCAAAATATTGTGTACATTAGTATTTGATTCTCTTGGGACTACTTGGCATGTCACCTCTGTATCTCAAAAATTTTATCCTTCTATAACCTCCAAGAAGATTGATATCTGACACCTCAGCTGTAACTGCATAGCTAGAGGAGCAAAGAAAGTATCCTGCTCTTGAGGCATTGAAACCTGCAGCATATCCAAAGATTCTAAGAGCAGCAGCTCTCTCCAGAAGCAAAACCTTGTTAGCATTTATTTGAAGGGGAGTATATCCCATGAACCTTGACAACACCTTCAAGGCAAATATTAGCAACTCAGCATCTTCAGAGAAGTTCATGTGGAATGCACAGAACACAGCCTTATCCAATGTAGGCAAGTAGTGCATGAGAGCAGATGAAGGCCTTCTTGACCTAGTTTCTGTAGATTTCACTCTGCTGCCTCTAGCTCTTCCCAGAAAATCATCCTTATCAAGCAATTCAATCTGCAAGACAAAAACCTCAATTAAAAAAAATTACAATCACAATAACATTTAACAAAAGATTAAATGGAAGCTACCTTCTGCAACTCATCCTCAATTACTACTTTGTCTTTCATCAAGTTGCATGAGCCAACCCTTTCCACTTTATCAGAATCTGCCTGAAGCTTGAAATCTCTGCCAAAAGACTCAATACCTAACTCAATAAGCCTGTTCTCAAAATCCTCATCACTCAAGGAAGGTTTCCCCTCTTCCATTTTTTTAAGGCACAAGGCAAGTGCATCAGTAGCAGGGATAAATGAGTTGTCAGATGTTTGCAAATCAAGTGCCAAAAACTCTTCCTTTGGCTCTACTTCTGTATCAATAAAGTCTTTGGCCACTTCACAAGCTTCTGAAATTGCTGCAATACAGTAGTCTTCTCTGATATTGAAGAGACATTGAAGATAGGAAAGAGGAATAAAATCTTTCTCATTGATATAAAAGAAAGGAAGGTTTGGAAGAGTAACAGAGGATTCAGATATGCTTGCTTCCTCTGAAGGCTCTTTAGTAATAGTGGAAGCCCTAAATTTTGCAACATCAAGATTGGCACTTTCTCTCTCCTCAGCTTGAACATCAATTTCTTCCTCTTCTAAAACTTCACATTTCTCTAACTTTGAAACTGTGGTGACATTTAAGTTTTCTTCCTCATTCTCTGCATCAATTTCTGGTTGTTGATCTTTATCCTTTTCTTCAACAAGTTCATGTCGACCCGCAACACCTTTACTCATTGAGATATTTGAGAAAAATGCCTGAAAAATTCTGATGAGCCTGAACGAAGCGAAAATGAAAGGTCCAAAAAAATTGGAATGCCTCTATCGCTTGGTGCGGGCTTTGACAATTCCAAGGTCTCGAAATAAATTTTGAGTTTTGCAAAATAGGGCTAGGAAGAAAAAACGGTGCACAGCTTGATCTGACGCAAATAAGTGGTCCAAAACTGGAATTGAAAGTGAGTTTTGAAAAATATATGTTGCGTGATTAAAAGACATTAAATAGTGACCGTTTATGCCACGTGGCAATAATGATTACATGCCACGTGTACCCAACGGTACTTTGTACGACATATCCGAGGTATAAAAAGTTAATATTGTTGAAAATATTCATATTTTTCTCCGACACTGTATCAAGCGAAAGCAGGCTACCTTTTTTTTCCCAAACCTGCTTTTCCCATATCAAGTGATTTCACAATTCCCTGCCCGAATCAAGCGATTACGCTCATCCGAGATCCTTGGATTCTCCTCATCGCTTCGTTCGGGACTTCTAGTTTTCTTTAGTTCCTGCCCGCATCAAGCGATTACACTCATCCGATTCTCTTGGATTCTCCTCATCGCTTCGTTCGGGACTTCTCCTTTTTTTTATTTCGTGCCCGAATCAAGCGATTATCACTTTCCATAATCTTTGGATTCGCTCTATCGCTTCGTTCGGGCTACCTCATTTCTTTGTCCTATTATACAAATCGCTTCATCTGGTCTCTTTTTTAAGCTTCAATGGCAAGGACAAAGCAGACTGCAAGGAAAGTCTACCCACCATTGGAAACTGAAAAAGCTGAAGACAAGCCAGGACCTTCCGAACAAGAAAAGCCTCTTCCAAAGCCTCGTGCGAGGGCGACAGCAAGAAAGAGATTGAATTATCAGGTGAAGTCCTTAAGAGAGATAAGAGCAGCACAGAAATCTACAAGTCTTCTCATCCCTCGACTGCCATTTACTCGGGTTGTCAGGGACATATCAGAAAGGTTAGTTGGTAAAAAGAGAAACACAAATCTTGAGAAAGTTCGATGGGAGACCCAGGCCCTCATGTGTCTTCAAGAGGCTGCTGAAGATTTTTTAATCGACTTTATGAATGATGGCTACATTGCTGCTGCATTTGCTCATAGGATCACTCTTATGAGCAAAGATTTTGTGCTGGTGTCCAGACTTAGATATAAGTTTGACAAAGCTTTGGAGCCTATTCCAAGTCAAGATATGAGAGCTTTTGAAATTCTTAATATCCCTCCAGCAAGGCAACCCAAGCAATCTGTTATTATTGAAGATATTTCTCATCCTTATGATACAAGAAAAGCTCAGGATATCAAAGAAGAAGTTGAAAAAGAGAGAGAGCAGGAGAAAATTTCAGAGGATGCCATTCTTTCTCAGCAAGCTGAAATTCTCCATTCATCCAATTCAGAGCTTTATCAGAATGTGACAGGTCAAATGATAGTAGATGTGTCCATGCCTGGAGAGGATGAGGTGTATTGTGACATTGCCCCTGAGGACACAAGCATGCTTGTGAATCCTAATATTGAGATATCTGACACAGTCCTCTTCATCTGTGTGAGGTTTGTGTGGATTTTCTTTTGTTTTCTTGATGAATTTCTCAGAAACATTATTTTGTTGACATGTTTTGTTTGTGTCTCCAGATGTCTTATGAGGGATCTTCATGAATCAATGGCTGTGCAAGTGACAATTCTTGATCCCCTTGTTACACAGTGCCTTTTCAATAGGCAAGGGGATCTTGCAAGTTTTCTCAAAAACTTTGATATGCTTACCTGCAATTACATTGTGTACCCTTATGTTGAAGTGTAAGACTCATACTCAATTACCTTTTGCCTATTATAGACATGACAGTATTCATAACTAATTTCAGTACTCATATTATCACAGAGGCCATTGGAGTCTTATTATCATCAATCTATTGGATAGAGATGTGATCTTTATGAACTCTTTGGCATCCATCCATGGGAGAAGTAAAATGTAAGAATCAACTTTTCCATGTGTTGACCCTCAAATTTTTTGCATGATTTCAATTATTTGGTTGACCCTCAAAATTTTATGTTTGCAGTGCTGCCAAACTTATCTTGAGTTTTCTAGCTTCTACCTATGTAGACTACAAACTTGAAGATTTTAAGTACTTCAATCAGGAAGTTCCCTTGCAGAAAGACTCAACATCTTGTGGATGGATGGTTCTTGCTAATGCTTGGAGATTTCTTGAGTCAAGATTTAGAATGACAACACTTCCTGTAAGTTCATGAATGAAAACCATTGATTGATTTAGTGAATACATTAAGTGACCTGTTTTCTTACTTTCTTATTTTCTTTTGTCTTAGTTGCATGAGTATCCAGAATCTTGGGTAAGTTGGGTAAGGGAGAAGGCAGTGTCCATGGTTTTGAGCAGATCCATCAATCCATATGATCCTGATTCTCCCTTTCCACCTAATAAAGGAGCCAAGGATACAACTTCAAAGAAAAGGAAAAGGGAGAAGAAGGAAAGCAAAGACAAGGATGACTCATTCAAGAAGGAAAAGACCTCTGCCAAAGAGAAGAAGAAGAGAAAGAAGAGCCCTTCCAAGAGCAGATCTTCCAAGGGGAAAAAGAGCCATTCTAAAGAGAAGAGCCATTCTAAAGTAAAGATCCCTCAGGCTACAGAGAAGATCCCTATCCCTCCTGTTAAAGAGAAGAGCCCTAGCCCACTTGCTAAAGAGAAGACCCCTAGCCCTCCTGCCAAAGAGATGAGCTCTTCACCAGCTCAAGGAAAGACACCTATCAAAGAGAAGATCCCTAGTCCTCCTACCAAAGAGAAGAGCTCTTCTCCAGCTCAAGAGAAGACACCTATCAAAGAGAAGATCCCTAGTCCTCCTACCAAAGAGAAGAGCTCTTCTCCAGCTCAAGAGAAGACACCTATCAAAGAGAAGACCCCTGTCAAAGAGAGGAGTGCTGCTAAAGGTCTTCCTTTTCACTCACCAGTGAAATTTAAAATTCAGAAGCGTCGTTTGTCCAACAAAGGTAGTAAGAGGGCAAATGTTGGCTCTCCATTAAATTTCTTGTTCATGTTCCCCAAGAATACTGCCAAGTCTCCAAGGCCAACCTCCAAAGAACCTTCTCCAAAACCAGACCCCACTGCCAAATCTCCCTCGCCAACACGTGAAGGTCTCAGAGAGGAGCCCAACTTACCACCATTAGGGGAATTCACTCTAAAGTCTTCCTCTCCAACACCTCAAGTGCTGAAAACTCCAGAACTTGAACCTCAATCAGCAAAATTTGATCGAAGCAAACAGAAGAGAGAAAGATTCTCTAAAGATGCAGGGTCATCTCATGCCAAAAGGAAAGTTGATTTTGTAGAGTGATTCCACATATTGGATTTTGTTTTGTTCATTTTGTCCATATGAACACACCCTTTTTGGGACAATTTTCTCTACTTAAATTCAGTATCAATAATTTGATATTCAACTGTTAAACCTTGTTTTGTGTCGCGAACAATTTGTTAACCAATTTTGTGAAGAAGTCAAGACGAAATCTAGCAGAATATATTGATTACATTATTGGAGAAATCCTTTTCAACTATACAAACTTGCCCTTGCAAGTGGCTCAAATACAACTTTTTTTGGGGGGAGACATGTGATGCATGAGGTTACACTCTCCATCCTTGTACGGATAATAATATCATCTACTTTGAATCTATATTCAGGTGATATTTCATCCAGAAACTCAAGCGACTCTCTAACATGTTGTAGTCGCCAGTTTGATGTTACTATGAGTTTCCTGGGATCTATGAATGGATGGACTATGATGTTAAATTCAAACTCTGGACAATTCTCTTCAGAATCCAAAGGGACCCAACTACCAAGCTTGCTTTTCCATCTCCTATAGTCATAGCCCAAAACTAGGGATTGGCGACACAGTTGGTATGAGATGGACAAAGAATTTGGGCTTACTCTACAACTGATATTGTCCCCCATATGAAAAGTTTCCTTGGTACTCCATCCTTCTCCAAGTACAGTGTCCAGATCAGTCAGAGATAGTCTTCTATTAAGCCACATCGTTCTTGTCCTCTCCAATTCCATTGTTTTGAAACATGCCACAAAGACATGTATAGGCAAGAACCATTGAAGTTTAATCCTTCTTGAAATCCTTCCAGGAGACATTGCTTTAAGAATATCATCTTTGATTTTGGATTTGAAGCTTGTTATGGTATTTGGATCAGGAACTTCCCATTCTAGTGACATTATTGTGGGAATAGGTATGTCATACAATTCTCCATGAACACCTTCTCTTGATGGAACCCTGTATTCTGCAAAATACACAAATAAATCCACTGATTTGTAAAATGAAGGTGGTTTGTCTGCGTACATGACATCTGCAATCCCCTTGTGAATTGCTTTGAATGTGCCACTTAAGCTCTCAACAGGCTGCCACTCCACAGCTGTTGACGGAAAGATAACTGAAATGAAACAAACAACAAATATATCAGAAAGAGAAATATTGTGTTGTATCAAATAGATAAAGGTTTGTTGAATTACAGTAAGAATGGAGAATTGGATGTTCATCCAAGTTCAACACCATGTCTTTGGCCATGTAGACATGTTGAACTTTTGCAAGCCAGCCATTGTCGGTCACTTTGAATGCAAGAACACGACCTTTCCAATGGGATTTCACTTCATTTCGCTTGGTTCTTTTCACCCTGTGGGCACCTTTGCAAGAGGGAAGCATTGTTACCCAATCATTCACACGAAAAGACATGGGTTTCCAAACACCATCTTCTCTCGTGTTATGAAAATCACAAGAAGTTATATTATGAGAAGGACGACGTGAGGACGCCATAGAAGCTCACAGATAAGAGAAAAATAGTAAATCTTTTGAATAGTGAATCTTTTGAATAGTGAATCTTTTGAAAGTGCAAAGAAAGGAGAATAAACCATATGCCAAAATGAAGGGAAGGTGGAAAGTAGACGTCTGAAAAATTTGGTGTTTTGTCATTAATAGCGTTGTTTTCAAGGCCTGAAAAGAGGATTTCGTATCTTCATGCTTGATTTTTTGAAATAAAAAATGGAACAAGATGTCACTATTTTGGACCTAAACTTTAATGTTAGCCATCGTAAACGTCTAAATTTAGCCGTTTTAGCCGTTCGCCACTAAAATAGAACCGTTAAGAAGACATTTGGAGGAGACAAGAATGCCATACTTTTGTATACGTGTCAATTCACAATTGGACAATTTCTTAATCCTTAGATTAACAAACAGCCCTTTTCTAGCCGTTTTTGGCCCTAATGGAAGGAAATCAAATGCCCACCAATTGCTCGGTTAAGGAGTGGAAGAAGGCAAAGAAAGAAGCTAGGGAGGGTACTCAATAACCTCAACAAAAGGTGGCACATGCGAGTCAGTTGCAAAATTATGTTGTGACAAAGTATGGTATCGCAACTTGGCTCGCATGATTTGTGAGTTTAGTTATTTCTCCTCATGAATTTCATATCTTAAGCAGATTATGATTTGTTGTAGGGAAGGGTAGCAGGTTGTGCCTTACCTACTCAGGAAAATAGGCACCGCAAGCATCACAACAAAGTCGAGACTTGCGAGTGGCTAAAACAAGAGAGAGTGGTCATTACTAATGTTGATGTCCAATGAGCTTAGAGAAATTATGACTTTGTGAGTATTCGATTCTTTGAACTTCAATTTCAATTACCACCGAAGTCTCAATTCCTATGTTGTTTTGCCTTTAGACAATGCTGAAGAAGGTGATGGTGCACATGGTGATGGTGGTGGTGGAGAGGAAGATTATGGAAATGACGATCTTAAGGATGAAGATGAAGATGATTCAACTTAATTAGTTTTCTTATTACTCAACTTTTTAGTTTTTGTGAAAGCCTTTTTTGGACTCAATCAACTTATGTAATTTTTTGGGGACAGAATATGTAATATAATGACATTTGTCAAGTATTGTAATGTTTATATGTATGAATTGCAAAAAAAAAAAGTATTTGTAATGTTTTATATATGTAAAAAAATAGGGACTGAATGGAGAAATGTGGGGACACATCTCTGCCATTCTATCCTCATTTTTTTAATTACAAATTGCAACACGGCTATAGGTGTGGCTATTATGTGGTTACAGCCATGTGCCCTTAGCCACATGCATAGGTGTGGCTATTATGTGGTTCCAGCCATGTGCCCTTAGCCACATGCATAGGTGTGCCTATAGTCTCGTAAGGATTTTTTAAAACCTAGTTTCTTTTATTGTTGCATGGTTTTGAATGTGGCTATGCTCCCCGTGTGTTGTTGTGTATGTTTTCTTAAAGTATTATAAATGTATTATGTGAGGTAGTTATCTTGAAGTTCCCTTGTGCCTCACATTGCTATCTTGATTTATGAGCTATTATGTGAGGTAGTTATCTTGAAGTTCCCTTGTACCTTACATTACTATCTTGATTTATGAGTTATTATAAGCTCTTGTTACATCCACCATAGCCACCACCCTAGCTCAAGAGGGCAAGGAGCTCTAGTCACCACCCAACCATAGAGGAATGTGGATAAGTGTCAACACTGTCGGGCTTATATCGTGGCCTGCCTCTGCCCACACAAGCCGTGTCACCCATGATAATCCAACCCAGAAACCTCACCCTTGAACAGACACACTCACCACATGTGCTCCAACGTGTGGACTCCATGTCCGGTCGAGCTGTGCCATCACTACAAGCGACTCACATGTGCCATTATAGGCTACATGATATTATCCCCCCCCTTCCAAAGAGTTTTCATACATGAAAACAAACTAGGGAAATCTTTTGGTAAGTGCATTGAGTTGTTCTCACTTGAGACCACCCAACCATAGAGGAATGTGGATAAGTGTCCACATTGCCGGGCTTATATAGTGGCCTGCCTACCCACACACTAACCCACCGGCCGCTTGTGGTACTTCAACCTGGGTGCCTTACCCTTGAACCCTGAACACACTCACCACCGGCCGCTTGTGGTACTTCGACCTGGGTGCCTTACCCTTGAACCCTGAATACACTCACCACACACACTCTGGCATGTGGACTACGTGTCCGATCGAGCTTTGCCCTTGCTAACAAGCAACTCATGTGTATAGGCTACATGAAAGCTCTCTTTTTTTATGTTTTAGCATGTGTTATGCATTTAGTGTCACTAGAAGGGAATGAATCCATACCAACACCCATAACGACATTTTTGACTTAGGATTTTTTTGCTTTTATTCTCCCCCATCATCAATAAACCATCACTAATTTTTAAAAAGGAGCTTTAATAGCCTCCAAATCTTGAGGTAAAACATGTCTTAAAAAAGCTTGTCCCAAAAAAGGTAGGGAGCTAATGATGAATGTGCTAAGAGTGGTGGATAAAGAGGTACCATGTATTTCCAAACACTGGGGTAAAACATGCCTTCAAAAAAGCTTACCCCAAAAAAGATAGGGAGCTAATGATGAATGTGCTAAGAGTGGTCTGTAAAGAGGTACCATCTATTTCCAAAAAACTTATTTTTTTAATCGGTTCAACTGTTCACTTGAAAGTGTTGCTTGAAAGCTTATTTTCTCAATTGTTTGCGTGTTTACTCCGAGTGTCTTGCTTGAGGGAAATGATGGTAAGCTCTTGGATTTAGAAGTTAAAAACATAAATAAATAAATATGTTTCTCTCGCATAGCAATGGATTGCATACATGGTACATCATACTTCTCTACCCAATAGTAAGAGCAATTGCATGTGTCCACTTATAATTCGGACAATTTTAAGAAGAGAGAGTGCATGTGCATATGTATGTGTGAGAGGGTTGTGTCAATGCATGTGATAAAGACATAAAGAGAATGCATGTGAGAGACACACACAGATACATGTCTATATGAGAGAGTCAAACATAGACACATACACACACACGTACACATACACACATGCACACACGTATACACACACATACTTACAAGTATATACAAGCGTATACTAACACACATACACGTACACAAATATATACGAGCGTATACAAACACACATACATGTACACACTCACTCATACATGCTTGCACACACCTGCATACACATGCATATGTATGTACATATATATACATATGTGGGCACATATGTATACAGTCAAAAACTTCATACCACAAAAGGGACGGGGAATAGCCTTACACCTACCCCTCAGAACCAGTTAGTTTACATTATGGGGGTAAGACTCTCTCTCAGAGGAGCGTTAATCCCATCGATGCACAAGATAGGAGCTGAAAGCAGACGAATCTAATGAAAAGTCCAC
The DNA here is from genome assembly GCF_041138505.1 of Cibotium barometz. Lineage (NCBI taxonomy): Eukaryota > Viridiplantae > Streptophyta > Polypodiopsida > Cyatheales > Cibotiaceae > Cibotium > Cibotium barometz. The sequence goes on along the minus strand of NC_141048.1, from coordinate 53,727,536 downwards.
ACACACGGAAAAGCAAAGGCAGGCCCCTTGCAGACAAAAGTTTATCTTGTTTGCTTGCAAAGTATCATGCAAGAGCACTGATTTGTTGCCACGTTTGCAATAGTAGCTGATTGGACTCCTACCAACGCATTACAAATCTTGTTCGTAGACCCAACTCATGCATTGATTCGTTCTTTTTTGCAAAGCTTGCAAAGAGTAAGTAATTAATGGAGCCAAATACAGCCCCTGACTCCTGAGTACAAAAGCATCACACAAAGACTAGCTCCATCATGTGCAATACATTATATCATATACAATAATTAATATCCTCACAACTATCCAGAGACAGATTGCAAAGTCTTGGAGATTGTGGAGACAGTCCTGTAGCTTCTAGAAGTGAATCCCAAGCAGCCTAGAAGCCCTTGTCTGTATGGCAAGAAGGTCTTCTTTTTGAGCTCCTCTGATTGGGCCTTATGCATCATGTAATGCAATTCATGGGGAGAGACAGTGCCCTTGTTGGGCTTCTGATGAGAAGGAGCCTTCGTACCCTTTTGGCCTAAGGTCTTTGCCTTGCCATTGTTGTTGTTATTACTATTATTATTATTAGTGCTATCACCCATAGGGGTTCTCCCCTTGCCATTAATGTAATTGATATTATTGTTATTGTTGATATTCTCACCCGTATGGGTCCTTGTTCTGCTGCCAATGGCAATACTATCCTTTATGAATGAATGTGAGGAGGAGGAAGAGTGAGAGCTTTCACTTGAAGACCTCCCTGGAGTAGTGCTTTTTGTACTCTGCTTTTCTCTTGATGATGTTGAATCCATGGGGGCGTTGCCGTGCCTTGAGCTTGCTATGCTGCTGTTGGATCTGTTCTCTCCCCCACTCTTTCTGTGCAGCAGATCTTTCAATGTCCACTTCTTAGAGATCTTCTGTGCAGAGATGGAGTCCTCCTGTTTTTTTTCACTCACAGATGAATCCCGCGACAGTGTACCCTCTTGCTCAAAAAACTTTGACGATGGTGGCCGGTCCTCTCTGTGAAAAATCCTCAATGGAGAGAAAGACGATGGTGGCCGGTCCTCTCTGTGAAAAATCCTCAATGGAGAGAAAGACCTTGTCCTTCTATGACCCGTAGCTTGAATGCTGTGTCTGATAGAAGCCATTAAATTTCTAGAACCTTCTCTGGAACCTTCCATTAGATCCCTAGAACCTTCCATGGCTGTGCCCAATGATGAATCAAAACCCTTCTCAATTCTGCCAGCCCCACATATGACCTCCTTCACTCTGTTGAGTTGAGAGCGAGGAGATTGAGGGGCAGAAAGAGAGTTGCTGCAAGCAGCAGAGGCTGCAGAGCTGCCCTCAGAAATGCCACATGTAGAAGAACCACCTGTGATGCAACTGAGTGTCGACGAAAACTGAGGAGACTGCGGTGCTGGGAGGGAGCTGCCAGAGCCCACCACCATCAATGACCCTCTGTTGTTAAACTCAAATGCCCTTGTCTGGGCAGTAAATGCATGCTCATTAATGATGATGTGATTCTTGAAAAATGGTTGCTTCTCCAGCCGCGAGGGCAGCTTAAGAGGCTTGATCTGGCCATTACAGAAGAGCTCATTGGCTGATGACATGGGGGTAGGCGACATGGATGGGTCATCAACCTCGGCAAACCGGGCACTGAACTCGAAATCTGAATTCATCAGAAACGAACCAGCCTCATCTGTACCACTAACCTTGGTTTTGCCTTCACAGCTACGCCGAGGTGTCCCGGGCTTGTCTTCCCAACATATGGGTATTACAGATGGGTAATCTATAACTGTGCCCTGGCTTGCCATGAACCCTGATGTGTGGGCCCAGTGTGGGCTTGTGGGGGCACTGAAGTAGAAGCCATGCCTGCCTGGGCTGGATGGGGCACTCACAAAAGGGGTGGACACGGGGCTGCATCTCTCACTGTAATCAGTGTAGCAAGCCTGGGAGAAGGCAAACCTGTGGTGTGGAGAGCCCACTGTGGGAAATGTGAGCGTCTCCTGCATCCTTGCCTGACTGTGGAAGTGGTGTGAAAGTGGTCACCTGAGCTTCCACTCTTGCTCTAGTTCTTCAAAGCTGCAAAGTTTTTCTTTGAGGTTATACTCCCCACCTGGATCTGTAGGTGTCGTCACGAAGCTCCATGCTTATGGAGATTGTGCAGTGCTTAGGTAGCTGGGTTGATGCAAAATTGCTTCGACTCTTATATGGGAGGAAAACTAAGACACGAGAGGTTTGGTGAGGAGTTTCTCTCAGAAGAAAAAGCGAAGGCAACTAGAGAGATGGATTTGTGAAGGTTTCCTCCTACAGGTACGTAGAGGCAAAACCAAGACAATTGCAGAGATGGGTTCATGAGGATTTTTCTGCAGCAGCTTGAGTTAGAAGCAAAAACTAGGGTTGATGAGATGGGTTAAGGAGCATTTTGCTTCCAGAGCACTACGAAAGAGCAAAGGTAGAGCGATTGACACAATTCAACGCATGAGCAATTGAGAGAGAATGTGTGTGTGTGTGTGTAAATTAACTGCACTAAGCATTAGCCATTGAGTGCTTCGAAGATTAAAGATGATAAAAGTAGTGTGAGGTAGTTGGATTGCTTTGGAGTGAGCAATGGAACGCTGTGGGTAAGGGGCCCTGTTTAAGTATCATGGACATGAATATGTGCATAAAAAATTGGCCCTTCACAGAAGAAAAGTGTTGTGTAAGAAAGCATGAGAGGGTTGGTGAGAGATGTTGTCAGCCCAGATGGGTAGAAACAGAGCTGCAAGATTCAAGAAGCTTGCTGTATGTGAAAGAAGTGCTCAGTGCTCACTGCTCACAATTTCACCAAGTGACAAGAAGCTTTGAAAAAGCTGGACATACAATGATGAGTATTGTTGCAGAGCCTCACAGAAAGCACCTGTAAGTGCAAACTAATCACATACAATGTACCTGCTAAAATAGCAAATTGCCTGATAATTGAATGCTTTTTAACCCTTTTTGGTAGTTTCTCATAATTCTGATTAATTAAGTGAAATAGAGGTGTAAAATCTGCACCGAAGCATGTGAAAAGCTACATTTTTTTGTACGGGACGCATGTAACTTCTCGAGATTTAAGTAAAAGAGTTATGGGTCATGCGAGAGTTTAGAAGTTTTTATCCTATCATTAGAGATTGCACTGCTGTCACATATATTTTGTGTCAATCAGAATCAAGACATTTTCTGTGAATTGCTAGGCGGTTGAAAAAAGGCGGGGTAGATTCCTGTGGTGATGCAGAGGTTCACGTGGGAGGGCTTTAAAGTCAGAAAAAAAAAGGAAAAAAAAAACCTTGGCAGATAAAGCTGCTCATAAAATCATTTTGAGAAAATGTGCACGAAGTTAATTAATTCTTTTAAAATTTAAGCAAACTGGCTGGATTTTTCATAATTGCTAATGAGAATAGAATTTATGTTAGAGTTTAAATTAACTGCCAACAGAAAAAAGGAAATTTGCTTGTTTTGTTGTGCAGCCTCTCCAATGCAAAGATCATGGGGGCCCCAAATTTTTAATTAATTAATTAATAAGAATTTAGGTTTTAAAATCTGAAAAATGGTAAGTTGATGGGATCGAAGCAGAGCACGAGATCTGCACGTGAAAAGTTTGGAGTCTGACAAGCCGATTAAAAAGGTTTTTTTTTTATGGAAATAAAAATGCGGGACGAATTGACGTATGCGGGCATTTATTTTATTTATCAGTTCACGACGTTCCTAATAATAATATATATATATATATATATTTTGTGCGTGTATATATATATACATACATACATATATACATGGTATCCACAGGCATGAGGTGGAAATAGGATGTATTTTTCTCGTAATTTAAATTTAAGAGTTCTTCTGGCTAGAATTTTAGAATTTTAGAATGCGCTGCGTGGCCGTTACACATCGATTCCCACGCTGCGCAAGTGCGCACCTCCACATTTAGCAGAACCGCTCTGCTGCGTTGACAGTTAAGGAGGGTCCGTACACGCCCTTTTTCGTCGTGGGCGACATGGCAAGATGCTGCAACTTTTGGCAGAAAATTGTTCCCGGGAAAACAATCTGCCCACGATGAGCGTCACATCCCCTTCATATAATATATGTATTTATTATCAAATACTTTGCTAATGGTGTGAAACACTCAAAATTTTGATCATTACACATAACTCCTACTTGTAGCGTCGTTTCACATGGTCCCGGCGGCCATCTATGCGATGTCCCTACAAAACATATGACCTTGCATGGCGCTGGGTGCGTTGGTATAGTTCATTGGTTCTTAAGAAGGAAACCCATGTTCCTCCCCAAACCACTTGGCAACTTAATCTAATTTACACTAAACCATGGTGTTTAGTAGAACTAGTGGATCCTATAATATTAACCTGGAGCACAACTCAAATTAAGTACACTAAACCATGGTGATTAGTAAAAATAATAATAATAATAACTTCATCCTTATCTTATGTTGTTACGTGTCTCGACTGCTAGCGATGGTGATGGCGTTCTGGATTTCCTATCTGCTTACGCAACTGCCGCTCATAGCTGTGGCGCTGATGCAACACATGTCTATTGGGGCTACACCACTCCTTCGGCTCTTCAGCAGCAAACAGAAGCTTTTTGGTCTAGAGTGCCGCGCTTATTTTCCTCTCCTCTTCACAAATTTGCATTGCCCTCCTCTAATGATGCTACAGGTCTTGCTTTCCCCTCTTTGTGCTGCTGGGCAGCCTCTAGCTAGCTACACGACACACCAGACAAGACTGCAACTTCTCTAATGCACGGCTTCAGCTTCTCTCAACTCTACAGATAGACGTTTTTTCTATACTACTACGTGAATGTTGTCTAAGTTTCCTGCACCTTCCTTGTTTTTTACTCTCTGAAGGCTACGGTTTAATGTGACTTTACTATTTTCTTCTTGAGTTTCTTGCTATCACATAGTAATGGACTACTTTGCATACACTAGAGCTCTTACTTGTTTGGAGAATAAGACTACACTACAATGAATGGGAATATGGAAACTCTACTTACTTCGTAATCACTAATCAAGCTCTAATCAAATATACTAATCACTTGCTAATAATCTAAACCTAAATTAAGAGAGCAAGACCTAAGCTCTGATACCATGTTGTAACTATGGATCGAGCTCTCCTAACTACACACCCTAATCAATCACACACCAATTTAATCTAATAACATGCTAATCTAAGGTGGATAGAAATGAAGGAGACTCGTTGTGATGAGTGTATGCTAATTAAGTTTAGACTCAAGTTTAGTTAGGTTACAAGATGGAAACTTGTATAAAGACTTAAGATGTTATGCTTGTATTCCATTGCTTAAAATGTCCTCCTTTTATATGAGGAGAGCACGACTTAGCTTTTCTCTTCCATGTGGTGATGTGCCTTCTTACACTCACTCCATACTTTTCTTGTGCTCCATGGCACCATATTTCTCAGCAGTAGACACCCAGACTTCCTGAATCTCTACCAATATCTATCCAGCCATCTATTTCTCTCTTGGGAGAAGATCAAAGTCAATTACTAGCTAATCAAGATCCTTCCATCCAGCTACAGTCCAATCCCAAGAGTCTGCTAAATTCATCAAGTCTTTGTTGTTTAGTCTTTTTGAAAGGGTAGTGTGACATGAAAAATTGATATCTTTCATTTTCAATTTTTGAAAGGGTAGTGTGACATGATATCTTTCATTTTCAATTTTGTGCATATTTTGATGGTTTCTCAATGGTAATAAGGTGGAAGCTTGTCCAAGAAGATTGCGGCGCCCACAATGGAATAACGGCGTGGTGATGCGGCGGCTTGGCGGCTACCTTGATAACAACATTCTATCTTCAAATATAATGGTTTTATCTACCCTTATGTCACTGAAGGGTTGAAGATTTTTATGTTGTAATTTGTAACAATGGAAGAGAGGGTGATTCTCCACCTATAAAAGGAGCCCTCCTCTCCCTTTCAAATCAAGGAATGAGCCTCCTCAATTGAGCATTTTGTGTCATTGCCATTCTCTTATCTTTCAAATCCCTATTCAAACACTCTCTTTACATGTGAATATCTCATTTAGCATTAGCTCCTCATGCTTAACCCAATTTTGGACCTCTTTGATGATTCATGATAAGTGGGATAAGGAGTTATTATCTTGGTGGGCCTGTGACTTCTCAAGGTAGCCCTTGCCTTATTACCGCCCTCCTTTGGAGGTACCAATGGTTTTAGCGGTAATGAGCATGTGGAAAGACTTTGGGGACCATAGGTAAATCTTTACGATTGTCTGCTGAGCAATGTTAACCCTTACCCTCTAGCTTGAATCATGAAGGAGATGAGAGGCAAAAGGCTATGTGAAAATTGAGATTTCATGCAAAGAGAGGAAAGTGCAGTTTTTGTGGTCCAATACCCAAATTTCAATCGGTAATTGCTCATCACTCGGGTATTGGTTTCTAAAATTGATCATATGTCTAGGAATCTCTTTATATGCTCTTTCCAATCATGTAACTAATTTCTTAATCCTTTACTTCATTGATGATCAGAATTTCTCCCAAAGTTGCTAACTTTTAGGCGAATTTTGGCAGTCTTGTAGTAAAATGCTCATAACTTTTCGCTCGTTTGTCCGTTTTTGAAAGTTTTTATATAGGCGCAAAGCTCTCTTCAAGCTCTACGCACGTATGTAATCCTCTTTTGCACTGTCTATATGGATTTAAAACTGTAATTCTCTGTGTATCTCTGTTTTTAAAGACTTTTGGCCATTCTTTCTTCTTAATCATGATTAATTCCTCTTAATCTCTTATCAAAAGGCCAATCCCATGTGTTTTATCCTCTTGTAAGTGATTGCTATATTCATTTGCTTTAATATGTTCCGACCAAATCACCCAATTCGAACGGATGAACCTTACCTATATTCCCCGTATGTTTCCGTTCACATAATCCTGAGTCGGAAGATTTTCTTTCAACAAAGAATCGCCCTCTTGTTTGGAGCTGCAAGACTAGCAGAAATTCTTGCTTCTCCGGAGCCTTTTGTCTCTCCTTCCATGAATTATGATCTTACCTTTGATGTGTATATCTTTATCTTAACCTAGGGAGAGAAAGGGAGGTGAGGAGGCTGTGAGGTTTCATACAAGTGTGTTTTGATTCTAAGAAATGACCGAAGTCCAAACCCCAACTTTGTGTCACATCTTTTGGTGGGAGACAGCGGGCAGGTTTTACTTAGAATTATTCTATTTTAACCTCAAGGTCCCGCATTATTAAAGGAAAGTTTTTTTGAAAAAAGTAAATTTCCCTTGTTGCTACTCATCTTTTGGTGCAAGATGTTCAACATTCCGGTGTTCCAAGGATCGGAAGGAGAAGACCCAGGGAGTTATCTCCGAGAGTTTAACCGAGCATGCTGCTTGACGGGTTGGTCTATGAAGGAGAGGGCAGAAATACTTCTAGATTTCTTGGAGGGTGTGGCCTTAACTTGGCATGAGGCTTTGCCAGAGGAGTCTAAGAATGATTGGGAAAGGTTGACCAAAGCAATGAAGGAGAGATTTGGGACAGTGGAGTCACCAAATGCTTTACTATTGCAATTGGATCAAATTTTCCAAAAGGAAGGAGAGTCAGTTTCTGCCTTTTCAGTGAGGTATGAAGCCTTATTCATCAAATATCAACAAGCTGCTTTACATGTTGTTGCTTCTTCTTCTTCACCTTCTATGGAAGATTCAAAGAGTTCTTTAGCAATGGAGCACCTTAAGATGAGCAAGTTTATCAGGGCTTTGGATCCCCGCTTGCATGGAAAAGTTCTTAGCAAAGATCCCACTAATTTTAAAGAGGCTCTTCGTATTGCTTTGAAGAAAGAGGCCAGAGGAAACATTGATGCCATTAATGGCAAAAAGGGGTCGTAAAACTAGGAGCCAAGAAGAAGAAGAAGAAGATAAATCTGAAGAAGAGGAGAAAAATAATAAGAAGAAGAAGTCGTCTAGGAGAAAAATTGGACAATCTGACTTTCCTCTTGGACAAGGATCTCTTAGTTATGACCTCTTAACAGATCTTAGGGAGAAAATGGCACAAATCACATTTGGGTAGCTTTTGGTACTCTCTCCAAAGCTCAGAAAGGAATGGGGTAAGCTGGCTAGCACAAGGGAATCTAAGAAAAAGAAGAAGAGGGATAATGGGACTCCTATGGTTCAAAAGGTGGATATTGATGTAGGAGATGATGTGCCTGTGATTGATGTCATCATTGAGGGACAAACAATTTCTAATGCATACATTGATGGAGGTGCGTTAATCAATGTCATGAGTGAAAAAACAATGAAAGATGTCGATTTAAAGTTGTCTTCTTCTAACTCTCCCTATCGCATCAAACTTGCTGATAATACTAGGGTGAAAACCTTAGAAATTGTCAGGAATTTGGGAGTGGATGTATGTGGTATTTCTGTGCCTACAACTTTCCAGGTCATTCCTACAAAGCCTGATGCTAGGGCTTACCCATTGATATTGGGTAGGTCATGGCTTCGCCAAGTGAAGGCAATTCAAAAGTGGGAGACAGATGATCTTATTCTACAAGGTGAGAATAAGAAGGTCCACTACAACATTAAGAGTCATCGCAAGAAAGTGGTAAGAGGTGAACCTTCAACTTCCGAAAATTCAGAGTCAGAGTCATCCAATGAAGAGGAGACAAGTAGTGGTAGCTCCGAGGATTCCATCTCTGAAGGGGAGGTGGAGGGAGTTGCATTTGGTCTTTCCCTAGGAAGGGATCGAGGGGATGCTAAAGACAATGGAGCCTTGGAAGGGGAAGCTTCTTCAACCATGTGCAAGAAAGGAGATGTGCAAGAAAGGAGATGTGGACCTCACTAGTCTTCACCAACAAAATGAACTTCTTCTTGATGAGTCCATAGCAGGTACTGAAAGGGAGGATTACTTAAAAATGTTGGATGGATTTCCTAACCTTTTTGCAAACAACTACTCACAAGTACGTCAAGTTACCCTAGTAGAGCACAAGATTGATCTCAAGCCCCAAAGTAAGCCAGTGGTACAGTGGCTAAGGCGTTTGGGAGTAGTGCAAGCGGAGGTGCTTAAGAAGGAGGTAACTAATTTGCTTTTGAAGCTGGATTTACTTTTCCAGTAGAGAATTCAGAGTGGATTTTCCCAGTTGTAGTCACTCCCATAAAGGGAATGGCGTGTGTGTGTGGACTTTCGCCCTCTGAATTCATGCACAAAGAGGGATTATTATCCTCTACCCTTTCAGGATGAGATTTAGATAAAGTTGCAGGTCATGAGTTGTATTCAGTGTGTGATGGATACTTTGGATACTTTCAAATCCGGATTTGTGAAGAAGATCAAAGGAAAACCTCATTTATCACACCTTGGAGAGTGTATGCCTATAGGGTGATGCCATTTGGCTTGACCAATGCACCAGCAACTTTTCAACGCTTCATGAGTCAGGTATTTGCACCTTACTTGGGAAAGTTTATAAGGGTCTTTTTGGATGATTTTTGCATTTATTCAAGCCGAATGGATCACTTGGAAAAGTTGAGGTTGGCCTTGCAAAGTATTGATGATGCAAAAGGGTGTCTTAATCCTGGAAAATGCCGCTTGGCACGAAGGAAGGTGGTTCTCTTGGGACATGTTATCTCAGAAGAAGGCATAGAGATGGATCCTGAGAAGGTGCAGGCAATTGTGGCCCTCCCACCACCTACCAATGTAAGGGAGGTAAGGAGGATTTTGGGTAAAACAAAGTATTACCAACGCTTTGTTGACATGTTCTCTGAGAAGATGTATCCTATAAATCTGTTAACAAAGAAGAATGTTTCTTTCCAATGGGGGCCCGATCAAATTCAATCTTTTTGTTTGCTCAAGGAATGCATGAGTCAAAGTCCAATTGTGCAGTCTCCTAGGTGGGGGGGAGGACTTTTATGTGAACCCAAGTGTCTCATCACATTCAGTGGGTGCTATACTCTTGCAAAAGGGAGAGCAAGGGCATATGCAACCAGTGTATTATGCAAGCCGACAACTCGTCGCGTTGCTGATGCCGAGGAGAGGTATGGTGAAATGGAGAAAGGTGGTTTGTCTCTTGTTTTTACAGTAAAGAAGTTCAGGTCATACTTGTTACCTCGCCATTTTTTCTTCCTCACATCTCAACCTTCTTTACAATTCTTGGTCCGTAAACCCAATCCTGCAGGAGGGAAGTTTGTAAAGTGGATTTGTGAGCTTCAAGAATTTTCTTTCACTTTTATTACAGAAAACACCACTACGGCCTCTCTTGCAGATTTGCTTACAAGGAAGGAAGAGGAAGAAAGAACAGGAGCAAAGGAAGAAGTATATGAAGATTTGGAGACACCACCAACTGCTTTCACTATGCATTTTGATGGAGCCTTTAGCCCTTCTAGGCAATGTAGGGCTGGGGGGATAGTTTTATTTAATCCAGAAGGAAAAGAGGTATGGGCCAAGGGTAGGGAATTTCCAAAGGCTATATCAAATAATGTGGCTGAGTACAATGCATTAATTTGGGGATTAGAAGATTGCATAAAAGATGAAATCAAAGAGGTAGAGGTTAAAGGAGATTCGCAATTGGTCATCCGACAAATGAAAGGAGAATATAAGGCAAGGAGTCCTAATCTCCAAGAATTGTATAAAAGGGCAATGGAGTTGAAAGAAGCTTTTGAGTTTTGTAAATTTGTGCATGTTAACAGGAAGGATAATCAAAAGGCTGATGAATAAGTAGCTACTCTTGCATTAATGGATACAAGTTGGCCTGAGCTCCAAGATGTTCAACACTATTTAGATACAGGATACTTCCCTCCTGGATTGAATCCTTAACAGAAGCAAAGGCTTACCAGAAAAGCTCATCCTTACACAATTCTAGGAGATGTTCTTTACAAGCAAGGTAAGGATAAGATCCTTAGGAGGGTAGTAAGCCTGGAAGAATCTAAAAGGATTATGGAATTATGTTATGAATGTTCAGGTCACTTTGCCTCAGCCAGCACAACTTGGAGGATCCTTAACATAGGGTATTATTGGCCTCGACTCAACAAAGATGTCTATGAGTGGTGCAGAAGCTGTGAAGTATGCCAGGCATATGGGCATAAGCAATTCGTTCCCGGACCCTTAAACCCTATCCCAACATATGGTCCATTTGAAAGGTGGGGATTAGATTTTGTGGGCCCACTTCCTCGTTCCTCACATGGGAAGTATTACATATTGGTGGCCACAGATTATGCAACAAGGTGGGCAGAAGCAAAGGCAATGGTCAATAATAAAGCAGTGGCTGTGGTATCCTTTCTCAGGGAATACATATGTGCCCGATTTGGGTGTCCATTAGAAATCCTTACGGATGGGGGGAGGTCTTTCAGGAATGACTTGATTGAAGCTTTGGTGCAGAAATTAAAAATAAAGCATGCTATGTCAACTCCCTATTATCCCCAATGTAATGGTTTAGTAGAAAAAACTAATGGACTGCTTGAGCATTTTGTGTCATTGCCATTCTCTTATCTTTCAAACCCCTATTCAAACACTCTCTTTACATGTGAATGTCTCATTTAGCATTAGCTCCTCATGCTTAACCCAATTTTGGACCTCTTTAAGGAGTTAAATCTTGGTGGGCCTGTGACTTCTCAACGTAGCCCTTGCCTTATTGCCGCCCTCCTTTGGAGGTACCAATGGTTTTAGCGGTAATGAGCATATGGAAAAACTTTGGGGACCATAGGTAAATCTTTACGATTGTCTGCTGAGCAATGTTAACCCTTAGCCTCTAGCTTGAATCATGAAGGAGATGAGAGGCAAGAGGCTGTGAAAATTGAGGTTTCATGCAAAGAGAGGGAAGTGCAGTTTTTGTGGTCCAATACCCAAATTTCATGCTCATCACTCGGGTATTGGTTTCTAAAATTGATCATATGTCTAGGAAGCTCGTTATATGCTCCTTCCAATCATGTAACTAATTTCTTAATCCTTTACTTCATTGATGATCAGAATTTCTCCCAAAGTTGCTAACTTTTAGGCGAATTTTGGCAGTTTTATAGTCTTGTAGTAAAATGCTCATAACTTTTCGCTCGTTTGTCCGTTTTTGAAAGTTTTTATATAGGCGCGAAGCTCTCTTCAAGCTTTACGCACATATGTAATCCTCTTTTACATAGTCTATATGGATTTAAAACTGCAATTCTCTGTGTATCTCTGTTTTTATAGACTTTTGGCCATTCTTTCTTCTTAATCATGATTAATTCCTCTTAATCTCTTATCAAAAGGCCAATCCCATGTGTTTTATCCTCTTGTAAGTGATTTCTATATTCATTTGCTTTAATATGTTCCGACCAAATCGTCCAATTCGAACGGATGAACCTTACCAATATTCCTCGTATGTTTCCGTTCACATAATCCTGAGTCGGAAGATTTTCTTTCAAAACAAAGAATCGCCCTCTTGTTTGGAGGTGCAAGACTGGCAGAAATTCTTGCTTCTCCGGAGCCTTTTATCTTTCCTTCCATGAATTATGATCTCACCTTTGATGTGTATATCTTTATCTTAACCTAGGGAGAGAAAGGGAGGTGAGGAGGCTGTGAGGTTTCGTACAAGTGTGTTTTGATTCTAAGAAGTGACCGAAGTCCAAACCCCAACTTTGTGTCACAATAGTATTAAGAAGAGCCAAAGGAGGGTTAAAATTAAGGGACTGCCAGATTCCAAGGTTGAAGAAGGAGTTTGATGTGGCTCTGGGAAACCATCGCAAAGAATTAGTTCTAGCACATCCTTCCATTTCCCACATAGGAAGTTGTAAAAGGGGGAGTTGGCTATCTTGAGAGGGGCAAAAGAGAGGAGCTTGTTTCTCCAATGCATACCCATCCATCCGCCTTTCTGAAGAACAACTGAGTCTTCTACCATTTCCTTAAGCATTCTAGACCAAAATTCTTCTTGCAGGAGGCATTTAGGTAGGAGAAGGGCAATTCTAGCTAGGGCATGGGTGGGGAGATGAAGTATACCCAAGCCTCCTTCCAATTTAGGCATGCATGCCTTGTTCTCCACGCTAGCCAGGCTGCCACTCTTCTATTACTTCTTTTATTCCTCCATGAGAAGTCCCTTACAGAGGAGCTATGATTCTATTCCATTGGGCTTTGCTGAAGTTGATGACAAAGAAACATGATGTAAGTATTCAAAATGGTGTTACAAATGGTCACTCTGTCATGGAATGGAACCCTAACCCCTTCCCATTTCTTCAGTTTCTGGAAAAATATTTCTAAGGCCCAGTCAGATAATTGCTTGTTGGTAATCTCCACTCCAAAAGGAACTCCCAAGTGCCTAATGATTTGCCTTCCTGACCACCTCATATCCCCATCTATCAAGGTCAAAATCATTATCCGGTTAGGCTAATAATTTTGGATTTCTAAATTTTGCATTTAGAATCAGAGGCCTCTGTAAATTCCTGGATTATAATCAATGCATGTCTTACATTGTTACTGTTTTCCCTAAGGAACAGCAAGGAGTCATTAGCAAAACATTGAATTACTAATTGCTCTCTGCTCCTCAGCTTGAGTCCTGTTTTTCCTTTTTCACAAGCATCCTCAAGGGCCACAAAATGAGAGGGTGGGAGGCTATAGCAAAGAGCAAAGGAGCAAGGGGACAGCCCTGTCTAACTGATCTTTTAATTTTAAATCCCCCTACTAGCCTACCATTTAGAAGAAGATTAGAGTATCCCCCAATACATAGGGTGAAGCTGCAAGAGGCTATTTTGAAGCCAAATCTAATTTTTCCATAACCCTAGCCACAAAGGACCAATGAATCCTATCATAAGTCTTTTCTAGGTCCAATTGGAGCATTATACATTTCTGGTCATTTTTTTGGGCTACCACCCTCCCTATCATGGCTGCCCGAATATTGTCATAGATGGATCTTCCCTTAATAAAACCATATTGTTTCCTGGAGACTACGTCTTGGAGGCCAAGAGAAATCCTAACAGCAATAACCTTGGCAAGAATTTTGTAAATAACAATGAGTTAAAAGTAATGGGTCTCCAGTTAAATCTGTTTACAGGCTGCTTGCTCAGGAATGAGCTTTATCACTCCCTCCTTGAGGTCTTTGCCCAGGGATCCAGAGCTAAAGGCCTCCCTACATATACCCCAAACTATATCCTTTAAAGAGGGCCAGAATGATATAAAGAATTCCACTGATAGCCCATCCCATGCAAGGGAATTTTCCTTGCCCAATTTGAGAAGAGCTAGCCAACATTCCTCAAGCTCCACTTCTCTCTGCATCCATCTGGCCTTGTCAGATCAATACTTTGCTTAACAAGGTTTAGCAGGTTGTTTTCAACTGCCTGAAATCTTTTTCTGGAACCATCCTCTTTCAGGCTTAAAGTGGAATCTAAGAACTGTACCCATTTTCTTGCTATTTGGTCCATGTCTCCTAGCTCCTTCCCATTCTCATCTTTAATAAGTCCTACCACTGCCCTGCTGCCTTTTTCATCTAATAATTTGAATAGGTAATTATTCGGCTTCTTTCTAGAGAAGAAAAGGTTCTCCTTTTAAAGGCCCCAAGATTGAGGTTGGCTCGTTTTTCATCCGAGTCTTCTTTTAATCTAAGTTGGCATTCAATGTATAAATGAATCTCATCCTGAGTCAACTTTCCAATATGTCTTTTTAAAAAGAAAGACATTCTAGCTGCTCACTCGAATTTTTCCTCCCTTGCTTCATTTCATAGGCTCTCAGTTTCCCCACCCTTTTTATGATAGCTTGGATGACATTAGCAAAGGACCTCCATGATCCTTCAGAGTTCATTTTCCTTCTCAGTCTATTGATGGCATCCTCAGTATACCTAATAAAGAGAGCATCATTAAGAAGGGAATTGTTGACTCTCAGCTTCCTAGTTAGGAATTTATTCAATTTGTCCTCATCCCAATTTATTTAGTTTGTCCTCATCCCAATTTTTCACATACCAAAAAGAGAAATTAAATCTTATCAAAATTGAATAGTAAAAACTTAGAAAGAGTATTTATGTATTGTATTTTTATTCCTTAAGCTTCATTAATGAGAACTAATTCTGAACTTTCGTTTACTTATTGGATCCTTGATCCCCCCACCAGGGATTCTAGATTCCCTTTTCTAAATAAGAATTATCCAAGATTTGTCAATGGATATTTTCACATTCTTTCTCAAATTTCTCAAATAAGATATATTCAATATTCTTCTTTTAAATAAAAGATTCATGGGATTTACAAAAATCAAATCTACCCATATTTCTCAATAAAAATGATAAATACTCATAATTTGAATTATGCCCAAAAATTCCTCTGGAACATTTAATTGTTTGGATCTCAAAAATCATGGGAATTCCTCTTTTTGCATAAAATTAAATTTATCAAAAATTGCTCTTTTCTCATAATCAAATAATTATGTATAAATACTAAAAAATTATTTTCCATGAATATGATGAAAATCATTCTTTTTTGCATAAGGTGTCTAATCCTAGAATATGGTAGGAAGTCCTCTTTTAGTATTATGCATAAAAATAAGATATGTATTATTTTCTAAAAAAATTTACCATCGCTGCTATTACTGATAATTCTCAAAATTTCCTAAAAGAATAAAAGCTTGTAATGAAAATATGATAGTAGTTTTTATTTTATGCTTAGAATCAAACTATGTATTCAAAGCATAATTTTAACCATAACTATAAACATAATTATGATTATTCCACTAGATTAAGTTAATTTACACATTTCTCTTTTCCCAATTACTAGGATAATCCTTTACTCATTTAGATTGAATTAAAGTAATCTTTATTTACTCATAAACAATCCAAAATCATGAAAATATCAATTCTTATCCTCTAGCTCATCGAGCCTAGAGTTCAGATTTGAATTAAGAGAATATCATTGAGAAGCATCCTTTTCCAAGAGATTTAGCCATAAAGATGGCTACTCTTTTAGAGAGAGATCCACTTAAAGAAAGCATTACAAATAAGCATAAAGATTAACTTAATGCTAATCAAACATTAAGAAACTTAGGGAAAGCTTGATTTGAATTAAAACTAGCATTTTGAAAGCTTCTCAAGCTTGAGAGGGGTTGAGAAGAAGAAAGTCATTGTTGAGATAATTTGAAAAAAGCCATATAAATCAAACGCTGTTGCGGGCAAACTATGTAATATTTCTTGAAAACGAGAAACATTTAGCATCTTTCAAAGATTCCATAAAAAAAGGCTAAAGTTTTACCTTTTTTTTGAAAGTGGTCTATGCATGCGCACAATGCCACCCAAAAATGACACTATTTACTCTACGCATTTTTTACAAAAAATGGAACGAAAAAAAGACATGGTTTTGCTTACTTTTTGAGATTACAACTTAAAATCTAACAATAAGTATTATAAAATATACCAAAATAGAGACCATTTGTCATTGACATCTTCAATCTAGAAAAGTAATTAATACAACTCTAAAAAAGTTGTTGTTTTTTAGACATACAACTCATGGCATAGTTATGGCTCCTCATCATCACACTTCTATCTATACCATCACCATCACTTGTTGTTGGTGTGTCTTCCTCCTCAGAGGAGGTAGACAAGGCATCCTCTTCATCACTATGCACAAAGACATTTTTTCTTCTATGTGTACACCTGAAGCTAAGACTCCTTGGGTTCGCTGTCATGTTAGCACACCCAAGGATGTGCTACCAAGCTCAGAGTTATTGAAGCAAGGGATCTTCTCTTGTAAAATAGAAATGGTTGACTTTCTCAAGTAGCCTGCTTTTGTGAGAGTAAAGTCATACACCAAAATATCTACCTCATTAAGTGGTAGTACACTAGTGCTAGCAGCGTTCTTTCCCCTCTTGTGCTTACCCTTTCCTTTTGTTGTATTTACCACATTTCCAAGCTATACTTTCCCTCGAATGCATTTGCATGAGTTGTTCTCATCTAGTGCACTGTTAGTGATAATGTATGCTCACCAATTTCATCTTTGTTGATAGCTATTACCTTGCCAATCCAAAATGGATGTTTTACAGCATCATCGTCAGCTAGGGTAGCAAAGGGCATACATTCTACATGATACTTAAAATAACAATGAAGCCATATTAAAGCATTTTGCCCCGTTGGACCTATAGATAATAAAGGATCTAACGGCTTTGGTCTACCCCATTTTTTGGTCCTGCACTTCACCCTCTCAAGCCATACATTTCCAAGACTTAAAGCAACCTTAAAGGCTGTCCTACATACCAAATGAGAGCCAAGGCTATATTCAAATTTTCCATGTAAACAAGGTATTAGCAGACCTCTAAGAAGCGCATCATGCTCTCCACTGCTCATGTCAAAATAACGTGTTTGTAATGCCTTTAACTTTTGCAATCCAAACTTTGCTAGACATTCTTGCAACATTCTATTTTAAATGCATCCTTTAATTGTCTATCTGCACACAAGAATGCTTTTCGCTTCAACCCATGGTAGGTCTTACCTCGATACATTGGAGATGATGTCAACTGCTCAATGGTATCCAAAGGCATCATGTTCATCACTACCATCATTTGTTGCTTGTTGTCGTGTGGCATAAAATTATTAATATTTGTTTGAACCTATAGGATGTTTTAACTTCGATGTTAGAAAAACTATTATAGAATGTACTTATATCTACCGATGAAACAAAATTTTAATAAACAACAACTAGTTTGAAATAAATCTTAAAAGATAAATAAAGTTTCTAAAGTATTTTTCTTAAAAGAAAGTTTCCACAAAGAATGGACACAGTTTTAGTGTTTTTTATATATTAGGAGAGTAGCACACAATAAGTTTTAAAAATTGTTTGTGTACACAAAGTTAATACATTGCATCAACTTTGGCATAGAACCTTGATGCTGTGCATCGAGTTGATACACACAACATTAAGTTGACTCTATTTGTGTTTGCAAAGTTGATGCAATGTATCAACTTTTAAAAAAATTATTTATGTATAAAAGTTAATACATTGCATCAGTTGATGTTTTGTATCAAGTTTCTATATAAACAGTTGATGTTTTGTATCCAGTTGATGCACAACATCAAGGTGGCTTGGCAAAGTTGATGCAATGTATCAACTTTAAGAAGATGCATAACATCAAGGTGGCTTTGCAAACTTGATGCAATGTATCAACTTTAAGAAGATGCACAGCATTAAGGTGACCTGACAAAGTTGATGCAATGCATCAATTTTAAGAAGTTTTGTTTATTAATGCAAAGTTAATGAACTTTATCAACTTTGTTAAGAAAACAATGTTCGTAAAGTTGATGCATTGTATCAATTTATCCACGCAAACTTGATGTTTTGTATTGAGTTGATATACGGAATATCAAGTTTATGTAGCAAAGTTGATGCAGTGTATCAACTTTAAGAAATTTTGTTTGTGTGTACAAAGATGTTGCATTCCATCAACTTTGCCACACAAACGTGATTTTGTGCATCAACGTGATGCACACCATCTAGTTTGTGTGGCAAAGTTAATGCGATGCATCAATTTTGCATACACAAACAAAGTTTTTAAAAGTGGATGAATTGCATCAACTTTTCCACATAGACTTGATGCTATACATTGAGTTGATACACAGCATGTAGTTGGTGTGGAAAATTTTATGACATGCATCCACTTTTAAAAACTTTTTTGTGTATGAAAAGTTGCTGCATTGCATCAACAACAAAGTTGATGCACAGTATCAACTTTTTCACACAAACTTGATGTTATGCATCGAGTTGATGCACAACATTAAAAGTTGATGTAGTGTATAAACTTTAAAAACCATTATGTAAAGTTGTATAAACTTTTTCTCACAAACTTGATGTTATGCATCGAGTTTATGCACAATATCAAGTTTCTATGGAGAAGTTGATGCAATGCAAGAACTCTTTATTTTTTAGGGAATTTATATGAGATGATTTTTGACTAAGCTAGCACAATGTTAGTTAGGTTAAATGTATGTACGGCAAGTTATTTCTAAACCTAACGATAGAAGAGCTATATCTGGAGAGGCACTATCACCTCGTGCAGTTAGACCACAAACGTATAGGCACCCGATAGGGTGCATAGCTAGGGGGTGAAGGGGGGGGGGGCATGCCCCCTTCTTAGGGGGTCCGGGGGGTGGCCCACCCCTCGGCCGGAAGGGCCATAGTAAAACCTCATTGGTTTTCTCTGTAATTTGTACTCATATAGTGACCGCGAGCCCAAAAAAGCATAGTTTCTTACATAAAGTTGATGCACTACATCAACTTCTCCATGAAAACTCGATGTTATGCATCGAGTTTACCACAAACTCGATGCACGACATCGAGTTTGTGTGGAGAAGTTAATGCGGTGCATCAACTTTGCTTACATAAGCATGCCAAAAATAGTGACCATGATCTAATAATTCAAAAGTTTCTTTTTTTTACTAGTAAAATCCCCCTAAAAGCACTTCAGTCCAAAAAAACCATCGCTTTCTCCTTGGGAACTTTATTGCTAGTGCATATCTTCTTGATATCTCTTTTTCTACACAATGGGCAATATCTTTGCTTGATTTCATGCTACGCCACTTCTCTACGTTTTCTATACCACACTGTGACTACTGAAATTCGTTAACACAAATATGGTGGACAAAAGAGAAGGCGACCTTCATCTAAGGTGAGATCTTCTCCATTCAAACTTTTTCACTTTTTCTTTTATTTGATTCCGTTATAATGCATCCAATTCCCCATGAACTCGATGCAGTGCATCTAGTTTGCATGTAAACTGAAGGTTGAGAACAATCTACACTCAATCTTCTCCTAAAAGGACCGTGCATCTCGACAATTATTCTTATTCCTTCTCCTATGCCCTCAATGATCTAGCAACCACATCGATGTGCTGCATCAAAATCTAGGCCCACAAGTTCATCCCTTCTCATCTCTCCCTTTGATTTTCCATACCACTTTGCAACAATGTAAGTTCTCTTTCAATGTTCTCCTGCTTGTTGCCTTTTTTCTACAAAAATTAGTTTATTTCTTAATTCATTCTTAAACTCTTCTTTTTTTAAATCATATAGAAGTAGAATAATTTTTGTTTTACTTTTAATGTCTTTTGATTTCATTTTCTTGTCTTATAGAAGCTTGTTTTGCTATATTTTCTACATATTTTTGTTTTTGATCTGCTTGTGATAGCCTTATTGTTGCTCACTTTAATGGTTGGCTCCACTTTATTGATTTTTTTGGATTTGATTGATTGAACCAACTAATAATTATTTTGCTAAATCTATTTTTTTATCTATAAAGTAGGGGTGACAAGATGAAAAAGTCCTCTGAGAGGCTTGCCATTGAGGCTCCAGAATTTGATTCACCTTCTCAAATACAAGCTACAAAGAAGGCAACATTTTAAAAAAACTACAAAGGAAGCCCAAGCTGCTACTTTACCTAGGAAAAGATCCCTCTTCCAACAAGTGGAGGCTTCACAACAACATGAGAAGAGAGATGGTGCTGCAGATGTCAAGCATACCAACACAATGTTGGATGTTATTTACAGAGAAAGAAGTACAAACTCAAACTCGACTAGGTTTAGGGACCATTGCCACTTTTCTTCCCCGGGGTATTGCGACGATTGAAGCCTTCACCCGAAAGAGATTTAAAGCTTCATCACCATCCTTTGTTGATAAGATGAAGAAGAGAATTAGAAGGAGGATGATCCTATGTTTGTTCCAGTGAGAGACAACAAATTATTATGTACCCCCAAGAAGAACTCATGGTTTTATAAATGCACCAAAAGATAGACCTCAACTCTCAATAGCAGGTACATCAATTAAAACTCTTGCTTATCTTCAACATGAGTGGAGTCTTTCTGGGCTCGATGGTGGTCTTTTTTTCATCATTTCTAGGCACTCTGGCAAGGGTAATCTTCTCAGAGGTCAAAAGTCTTGTGGTGGCAAAGTGTTAAAGGTGGATTATACAGGGGAAGAGAGAGATGATGATGTTTCTTTTATTGTTGATGATACGAATAGCATTAGAGAGTTTCTAGTGAGCCAAAATAATATTCAAGTGGGTCTTTTTGGTCTTGTGCAACTAACTTGTGAATTGGAAAAAAATGACAATTTGTTAGTGAGCTTAGGACCTTTCTTGACTCCGACTTTTGTAGCCTCTAATGTTGCTAGCTTAGAGGTCACCCTCAAGAGCCTCCAAGGTCTTCTGCACTTGACACTCATGGGAAAGGAGGGAAACAGAGAGAAGTTAAAAGGACTTCTATGTCTACAAGCTTTGGAGATGAGAGGACATCTCATAAAAACATCAATGTGTCAAGTGAGGAGGATTTTGTATCTTCAGATATGACAACGAGGAGCTTGACATCATCACTCCTAGTGGTGAGCTTGGCACACGTGTGCACTCCCAACTCAACAAAATAAAATAAGGGAGATAATCAAAGAGTAGAAACTTGTGCACAATGGTAGGATTTTAAACTTGCCAATGGAAAAGATACATCGACCACCTGTTGATACACCATCTGGTAGAAGATCAATGGAGATTAGAGAACCTCACATAGTACATGTCAATAATCTTAAAAAGAAAATGAAGGTAAATCCCCATGCCACAGTGGTCCCATTTATTGTTTTGGTAGACCCCCAAGATTGTCTCAATAAAAATAGCTTTAAAATGGTAGAATGTCAGAATTATAACTATTATGTCATTGGGGGCTCACACTCTGTTAAAGCGAGGAGGGAACTATTAAAGGAAAATCGAAATAGTCCTTACTACATCACTGTAGATTGAAGAGGCAAAACTTCTTGCATGGGATCTTAATAATGATAATGACTACCGTGCAAAGATGTCCCAGATTGAGAAAATTAGGTACAAAAGGTTGATGGCATGTTACGAAGACGTCTTTTGGAGGTTGGGATTCTTGTGGAGAAAGAGGAGATCTCTTATGGACTCTGAAAGTATGATCCTATATTTCAGCTTGCTTTTCGTACAGGATAGATTTGGGATCTTCAAAACAGAAACTTTTCAATGTGGGAGAATAAAGCTTTGAAGGGGCAAAAGACCTCTAAAGGGTTAAATGAATCTAGTGTCTTGGCTAAAAGTCGTTGGGTAAGAAGGTGGAGACATCAATTGAAGACCTTGCAGAAGATATGAAGCTTAAGCCATGGCGAGCACTTCAAGGAGTGAAGGATCAAACACTGCTAGTGTCATTTGGAAAGGAGCTATCACTTGATGAAATGTCTTTGGAGCTACAAAAGTAAGTAAAGTTTTTAGTTATTCATTTTTTATTTTCTTGATGTAAATGCAATATTTATATTATCTTTACATATGTCTTACAGCCATAAAGTTTATATGAAGATGTAAGAGATCATGATAAAAAAATTAAATTGCACCATTTGGGATGACGTACGTGCAGAGTATCCCCAGTCTAGCTCTCAGGCAGTTTTGAAAGATTTTTTCTTGTCCTTCAGAGATTGGGTAATATTCTTTTGTTTTTATATTAAAGATTTAAATGTGATGGTATGCTAGTATTGTTGTTATGTCTTAAGAAACGAGCCACTAAATATTATATTCTTGTATATTAACTTTCTACTAACAACACAAGCCTCCAACTAAAAAAGGTAAAAAGTCACTCTTTCAAGAAGAATCAGAGTGTCCACAAAACTTTCTTGTGCACCTTGAAAGAGCTCAACAAAAAGCAAGACGCCTTCTATGAAATACTGCTCCAACTAAAGGAGATGAACTAGAAGAGTTTTAAAGTAAAGCAGCATCCTATAAAGTGATTTGTGGGGATGTAAATAATCTTCAGAATATCATTCCAAAGAAAGATCACAGTCTTGTTATTGCTGATATCCCATATGGTTTTAATATGAGTGGTTCTACGAATGATGAGAGAGCATATACCTATCAAGAAATTCAAAAGATGTTACAAAATTTTAAAGTAGTAACTACATCGAATATGTGGAGATTTGTGATCTTTCATAGCACTAGCCAAGCTGCATCAATTAACTGCAGCTCTGAGAAAAGAAGCACATGGTCCGCAGTCTCTTGTTTGGTATGGTTTCAAGAACTTATGTTTTTAGTTTCTTTTCATTATTATTCAAACACTTTAAATTTAGGTTTCACTAAATTTGATTGTAGGGACAAAACAAATATAGATCATGTTCCTGGTTTTCCTTTCAAAAGTTCCTTTGAAATGATCACGGTTGGCTATTGGGATGACATTGAGCCAAGATGTGTTAAAGCACATGTCAATGACTCTAGATGCTCCATAGTGCTTTCTTTTCTCGCAATAACTAGAAAACTAAGGCATGTGACTAAGTCCAAAGCCTTGGTGAATCCCTTCCAGAAGCCTCAACGCCGCTTGATTAATCATTTGATTGACCTATTTTCTACGCCAGATGATTGGATACTTGACTTGTTTTCTGGAACTGGTATACACTTATTTTAGCTTTAAGAAATCATATTTAAATATATAATTTCTTATTATTGATTGTATGTTAGTTCTTATATTCATTTTTTTAAAACTGCAGGTATAACTGTGACATGTGCAGTAGTTATTAAGAGAAAGAGAAACTACATTGCACTTGAAAAGGATCAGATCCAAGCAGCCTTTATTCCTATGCATGTAAAGGGTGCTATGGAACTACCAGATGAAGATCAAGAGGTGGGAGTAGTTTCCATTGATGCTAATGAGAAGTTCTAGCCAGCATCAAAATGACCTATGCCTCCCCTCTCTAATGAGCTTGGGAAATTACCATCTCTAATAGAAAATGAAAATGTTACTTTGATGCTCCCTGGTCTCCAAGGAGAAGAAAATTATTATGAATCCAATAAAGAAGTAGAGAAATATCTAGATCAAGTCCTAGATGTTTAGATTTTTTAGTCTACTACTTTACATAATTTATTTATCAACTCGCCTACTTTACATGCTTTAGTTTATTTCTCTAGAAACCTTCAAGAAGTTTCATCTCATCTTTGTATGAAGAACTTTTATTTCATATTATTTGTATTGGCTTTGCTATTTGGGTTTAGAAATACATTCAAGCCTGATTGTAGGGTTTTTTATAAACTATAGAGCCTATGATGTTATCTATTCTAATCTTTTTTTATCACTTGTCAAATAATTTGTATATTTATGTATAGTGGTAAACTTTGTTCCAAGAAAGTTCATTAAAAAAGGTCTATTTCATTCATGAAATTTATAAAATAATTTTTAATTTAAAAAATTTTGGTATTTCTTTAAGTTGTGGGGACTTCTTCTATCCCATTTAAAAGTCAAGTTGTTTTTATGTAAAGTATTATTAGTTTATAAATCTATGGAGGTCACCACATGTTCTCTCTTGAAAAAAGTGGTAAAATTCATGTAGTTTTTTAATCTACACATGGAATTCTAGATGTGCTTTTATAAAAAGTGTGTTTTTAAGCTATATTAAAGCTTTCATGCATTTTTGGAGGGAATCTTTTTAGGTAACCCTCGTCAGTTACCTATTTTGCTCGCAACAGTGTTATCAATTTTACCTCTAAGTTTGGCTTGATTCTTTATTAGCATAGTGAAGCCCCCAACCAATCAATTGGTCCACCAAGAGGAGAAGATCAACTTCAAGAGTTGTTGGAGAGAGAGAAGCTCCAAGCTCCCAAGAGAGAGGAAAATTTAAGGGTTAATAGAAATATGCTTATTTTAAGATAATACTGGCATGGTATATTTCCAATATGAAAATGCAAAGGAATGAGGGTCTATTTATAGGTGAGGGAGGCCACTAACCAAGTCCAACTGGGTTCTAGAATTTTCCAGGTTCAGTTTGACTCAATTTGAACAAGATTTGGACCAGTTTGGCTCCCTTTTTTATCTAGTTTGATCTAGGAGAGAGGAGAGATAAAAATATCACATTTTTTTGAATTAAAAAACCCAACCACACATGTGAAAAAGGCACCTACCTCAAGAGTCCTCCTCTCCTTACCAAAGTGTCAAAAAATGCATCATTTTCCTAAATTATCTCATTTTTTTAAACTAATATCTCTTAATTTTTAACTAATAAACCTTGTACTCAGTCAACTCTTCATCTTATGTGAGCATTTACTCATTAACCAAGTAATCGAAGATATACTTCGGTCATGCTGTGGGGCAGGGAACCCAAGAAGTGGCTAAGCTATTTGCACCTAGTCGCGGCGGGTTCACCTACAATGCCTCTTATCACCGAAGTATCGGGATGAGCCCTTTCAAAGCTCTGTATGGACAAGACTGCCTAACACCATTAACTTGGCTCGACCCATTGATTAGGGTCGAGATATCCAGACAGATGCTTGACGACATGGAGCAGCAAATACAGTCAATCCGAAAAGATATAAAAGCTACCCACGATAGACAGAAGCAGTATGTAGATAAGAAGAGGTCAGACAGAAAATTTGAAGAAGCAGATATGGTCTTTATTCAAGTATGCCCCAAAAGAAGTTCTCTATCTCTTGGGAAGTACAAGAATTTATCCCCCAGATACTATGGGCCATATCTGATTACAAAGAAAGTAGGTGACTTAGCCTATGAACTTCTTCTATCTCCTCATCTCAAAGTACATAATGTATTTCATGTCAGCCTACTTAAGAAGTATGTACCAAACCCGAATCATGTGCTTAATGATGAACTCTTAACTTCTTCAACCCCCAAGGGCTGGTGGAACTCCAACCTGAAGAAATCTTTGATGTTCGAGAAAAGGTTCTCAGGAATAAAATTCTGAGAGAATTATTAGTCAAATGGAAGTTCTATCCTTTTGAAGATGCCACCTGGGAAAAAGAAGCCGAACTGAAGATGCCACCTGGGAGAAAGAAGCCGAACTGATGCAGGATTACCCCCAGTTTGCGAGATGAGGACATCTCGTGTTTTTCAAGTGGGAGAGGATGTAAGATTCCTCCCCAGCCCCTCAAGATGTCTTGTTTCTTCCCCTGTAATCAATCCCCTTTTCAGAATAATAAAAGATCTTGATTCTACCTGTTTTGGCCTAGAGAGAGAAAATGTTCTAGAGAGAGGTAATTCAGATTTTAGATATCTTTAGATGGAAAAATATCCCTTCTTATTAAAATAAATTCCCCCGAAATAGAAGTTTAAAAAGAAATTCCTACGGTGTATTAGAAATAAATTATAATCTACTCAAAAGACCTTAGCCTAAGGGTCCAATTTTTTTGAAAATTTTGGATTAAGGTTATGATGGACCAATAAGATTAATCCAAATGTAGGGAGGAGATAAATTGAAGAGTAAAAGAACCCTCCCTCCCCCAAAAAAAATGAGTAAATACTCACATAAGATGAAGAGTGGACTAAGGACCAAAGAAAACATTAAAAAATTGAATTTTTAACACCTCAGAGTGGGGATTCCCCCTCATGAAGGAGGCACCTTTTTTCTCATCATTACCCCCCATTTTAAATCAATAAAATGATATATTTCATCTCTCCTCTCTCCTATTTCAAGTCTAGTTCCAAAAAGTAAGCTGAACTGACCAAAAATGGTCAAAAATTGACCAAACGGATCTAGAAAATTCTAGAATCAGTTTGCTTAGTTTGAGGCTCACTTTTTCCTATAAATAGAGGCTTCCCCCTTTGTAAAAGCTTAATAGTATTTATGCACTGCTACTCTACTCCTACCCAGAGCCATTTACATTGAATTCTCTTGATAATTCAATTGTTTTTGGTTTAATCCTCCAAAGTAATTGGTGGCCACTCTTGCTTCAAACAAGAGTAGAACCCTCAATCCCTCAAGCTAAAGGAAAGCTTACAACTCCATGTAAGCTAAATTTTTCTTACTTTTTAATTTTAAATCTATGGTTTCCTTGATTTTCTTATTTTTTAGTTGATTGAAGTAAATTCTAATGCTATGCCTTGATGAAAAGGCTTCCCCCTTCTCTTCTTTACAATTCAACCTTTCTTTATCCTAGAATGATTAACAAAAAGATTAATTAAACTTTTCTTATTTTTTACTCTCTTGGAAATTAAAAATTATGTAGATTAGAGTCCTATTCATCTAATTGGGGTTAATTTTAAATTAAAAATAGAATGATAAAATTGAGAAATGGTCAGCCATACAAAGGAGGTTATGGCAAAAATTTTTGGAATTTTATGGAAAAGAAAGTTTATTTTTATATTATTCCAAAAGAGTAATTCCCATCGTTTGTGGAAAAGAAAGTTTATTTTTATGTTATTCCAAAAGAGTAATTCCCACCGTTTGTGCATTCTGAAAGAAATATTCTAATTTACTCCATGTACATATTCACCTATGAATATGCATGGATAGCACTGATATTAATTATTAAATTTAATTTCTATGCATAGAAAGATGCATAATGGAAATTTTTTTATTATAAAAGTGTTATTTTCATTGAATTCAATTTCTATGCATAGAAAGATGCATAATGGAAATTTCTTTATTATAAAAGTGTTATTTTCATTGAATTTAATTTCTATGCATAGAAACATGCAAAATAGAATATTTTTTTAATTATAAAAGTGTTGTTTTCATTGAATTTAATTTCTATGCAAAGAAAGATGCATAAAGGAAATTTTTTTATTATAAAAGCGTTATTCCTATAAAAATTGATTTTTATGCATAAATAGATGCATAAAGAAATTCTTTTTATTTTAAAAGTGTTATTCCTATTAAATTCGATTTTATGCATAAAAGGATTTTCTTTTATATAAAAGTGTTATTCCCATTGAAGTTGATTTTTATGCATAAAGAATTTTTATATCAAAATTAGAATTCATTTCTACGTTGATAAATGAATAAATACTCTAAGAGAGAAATTTCTATTGTTTTATACTCTCACGGATTGTAAAAAGAAAATTCAAAAAATCTATCAAATTGAAATATTCAAATAAATGATTAATTTATTCCTCATTGGAATTCGTAAACTAATTTAGAAATCAGTTAAGTGAATACTCAAAGAAAGAAATTCAGTAAAATAGTCTACCCCGCGCAAGAGGAAGCTACTTCCGCTACTTGCAACCGGGAATCCGCGGTGCGCAGAGGGGGAGAGGGGTCTCACACAACTCCTTCTATGGGCCAAGGAAGCCAAGGTCCTAGAGTTAAGAGACCGACTCCTTCGTATTATCAATCCAATCAGGGTCCCGCTCGCCAAAATCAGGGCAACCCCATAAGAGTGCTATCTCAACCTACAGCCTCAATGCAAAGTAGTCACAATAGCTAAGGAAGTGGAGGAAGAAAAAGGATAGATCTATGCCACCATTGAGCATCAGGGGTAGAATCCTCAATTCTCAGTCCTCCAGACTCCAGCAAAGTACAAGGGTAAGAAATTCAAGCTTTTGATTGATTCAGGCAGTACACATTCTTTTATTTCCCCAGGATGTCTACGTAAGTTAGTCCTAAATCAAAAATCAGGGAAACCTATGCAAGTGGAATTGGTGATTGGAAAGATTCTCTTCACCCAGACCCTATTCAGTTTAATCTACATGGTAACGTAACAGATTGCCAGTTTCAGAGTCCTACCCTTGGGAATCTATGATGGAATCCTTGGAATGGATTGGCTCCATAAGAATCAAGCTGAATTCATTGTCACAATGGAACCATCTCTTTCCTTGACTTTCACGGAAATAAAGTTCAAGGAACTTGAATTTCCAGATCCCTAGTGCTGCAATTAGTCAAAGCTTCTAAATTGTTAAGAGGCAAGATGTCTATGTCATTAAGATGAATCCAATAGACAAAAAATTCAAGGGTAAGGAACCAGAGTGGTTAAGTGAGTATGCCGATGTGTTCCCAGAAGAGCTGATTGAGATGTCTCCGACTCGTGAAGTAGATCATGAGATAGAGTTAACCCCCGAGCTCATCCAGTAGCCCAACGTGCGTACAAAATCTCAGTTCGAGAAGCCATAGAACTTAAGGAGTAGTTAAGGCAACTGCTAGAGCAAGGATTCGTCAGACCCAGTGTTTCACCTTGGGGTGTGCCCGTTCTCTTTTAGAAAAAGAAAGATGGAACGTTAAGACTCTGTATTGATTACAGAGAATTATATTAGTTAACAACAATTAAAAATAAGTATCCTATCCCTAGGATTGATGAACTCTCGAATATCGGTTGAGTGGAACCCAAATGTTCACAAAGATAGATCTCAAATCCGGGTACTACCAGATTAGAATCAAGGAACAAGACATCCCAAAGACAGCTTTCAATACTCGTTATGGGTATTATGAGTTCACAGTCATGCCATTTGGATTGACTAATGTCCCAGCGATGTTTAATCGCCTCATGCAAGACATTCTTAGAGAATACTTGGATGAATTTATTCTTGTCTTCTTTGATGACATCTTGGTATACTCTAAGAATGTAGCAGATCATGAAGATCATGTGTGCAAGGTCCTAGAGATTCTAAGGAAGCACCAACTCTTTGCAAACAAGAGCAAGTGTACTTTCTCTACTACTGACCATGTAGAATACTTGGGATTCATAGTCCTAGAGATGGGATTTCTCCTTACCCTGCTGAATCCAAGCAAGGTAAGGAGTTATGGATTGGTCAGAGCCCAATACAGAGAAAGAAGTCAGAGGATTCTTAGGATTAACAGGGTGATATCGAATCTTTATACCCAGATATGCTCAGATAGCATCCCCTTTATAGCTAACCTTCTCAAGATGAGTACCCTATTTCAATGGATTGCTATGTGTTAGAGTGCCTTTGATAAGCTGAAGACAACTTTAGTAACCAACCCTATCCTAAAATTGTAAGATTTTTCCTTACCCTTTGAGGTAGTGTGACAGATGCCAGTGGTTTTTTCAAGGTGGTGCACTTATGCAGGAAGGTCATGTAGTAGCCTATGAATCCAAAAATCTCAAAATGCATGAGAGAAATTATGTCATCCATGACTTGGAGTTACTCTTAGTTGTGGAGACATTATCTCTTGGGGATAGAGATTCACCTTGATGACAGACCATCAACGTCTGAAGTGGATCTTCACCCAAAGGAATCTCACAATGCGTCAAAGAAGATGGATGTAGACCCTACAAGAATTCAATTTTGAAACTAAGTACCGGCTAGGGAAAGAAAATTTGGTAGCAGATGCGCTCAATAGGAAAGCCTCCTTGCTTGCAATAACATTGGTGTCAAATCCATTGATAAGTGAATCAAGAGAAAAATCATGCAGGACAAATTCTTTGCCCCTATTGCTACCATACTGATGCAGGAAAGCAAAACTCCTCAGGAATTGAGTCGAGTTCTTAGGTACAAATCGGATGACGAATGCATGTATTATAATAATAGGCTATGCATTCCCAATGATGAGGGAATAAAGGGAAAGATTCTGAGAGAAGCCCATGATAGCCTGATAGTTGAACATCCAGAGTTCATAAAAACCTACATGTGTGTGAAGAAAAGCTTCTTCTGGCCAGGACTCAAAAAGGATGTACTTGATCATGTGTGACAATGGTTAATGTGTCAGAGAGTGGGAATGTATCAGTATGGATTTTGTTACTGGGTTACCTTCAGTGCAATCAGGTTACAACTCCATTTTTGTGGTAGTTGACAGACTAACCAAGGTTGCCCATCTGATTCCAGTAAAAGAAACCTACACTGCAGTGGATGTTTCCAGAGTCTTCCTCAAGAAGATTTTTAGATTGCATGGCTTACCCACCAGGAGGATAGTAAGCGACAGAGATCCTAAGTTCACATCAAGGTTCTGGATTGCATTCTTCGAAGCAGTGGGAACTTTCTTGGATCTCAGTACGGCCTATCACCCCGAGACTGATTGGCCAGACTAAAAGAGTAAACGAGGTAATAGAAGATATCCTTCGATAATGCTGTGGTAGGGAACCCAAGAAGTGATTAAGCTATTTGTATCTGGTTGAGTTTACATCTGGTCGAGTTTGCTTACAACGCCTCTTATCACCGAAGTATCGGGATGAGCCATTTCAAAGCTCAGTATGGACAAGATTGCCTTACGCCATTAACATGGTCCGACCCATTGATCAGGGTCGAGATGTCTAGACAAATGCTTGATGATATGGAGCAGCAAATGCAATCAATCCGCAAAGATATTAAGGTTGCCCAGGATAGACAAAAGTAGTATGCTGACAAAAAGAGATCAGAGAGAGGGTTTGAAGAATTGGATATGGTCTTCATTCGAGTAGGACCCAAAAGAAGTTCTTTATCTCTAGGGAAGTACAAGAAGCTCTCTCCCATATACTGTGGACCGTATGCTGTTATAAAGAAAGTAGGAGATTTAGCTTATGAACTTCTTCTGCCTCCCCATCTCAAGGTACATAATGTATTCCATGTCAGTTTACTGAAAAAGTAGCCCGAGTCACGTGCTTGATGATGAGCAATTGATTTCTCCGACTCAAGGCCAGATGGTCCAACCTAAAGAAATCCTTGACGTTCGGGAGAAGGTTCTTAAGAGCAGAGTCCTCAGAGAATTTTTGGTCAAGTGGAAGTTCTTCCCTTTAGAGGACGCCACTTGGGAGAAAGAAGAAGAGTAAGTAAAGGATTACCCCCACTTTGAGAGATAAGGACATCTCGGCATTTTTCAAGTGGGAGAGGATGTAAGATTACTTCTCATTCTTGAATGGTGTATAAGCTTTTACCTCAATCCCCTATAACCATCTCCTATTTCAGAATGCAAGAAAATATTGTTTAGTTAAAAAATGAGATACTTTGGTAAAATGATGAATTTTTGACACCTCGGTAAGGAGGGAAAGCCACTTGAGGTAGGCACCTTTTTTATCATCATTGCTTGGCTTTTTAAATTCAAAAAAATCAAGATATTTCATCTCTCCTCTCTCCTAGAGCAAACTGGATCAAAAAGGGAGCCAAACTGATCCAAATCGTGTCTCAAATTGAAGATGGAAGGTTCTAGAACCCAGTTGGACATGGTTTGTGGCCTCCCTCACCTATAAATAGACCCTAATCCCTTTGTATTTTCATCCTTGAGCAAGTGTTATCTCTAAATTAGTATATTTCTATTATCCCTCTAATTTGCCTCTTCCCTTGGGAGCTTTGGAGCTTCTCTATTCTCCATCCTCCCTTGGAGATTACCCTCCCCCTATTGGTGGCCAAGAACTTGCTTGGAGGCTTCACTTCTAAGCCAAAGAATCAAGCCTTATTCAAAGGTAAACCTAATTTAACGGTTTTTTTTTTCACTTCTCTCAATGATTTTCTTCTTAACCCCTCAAAAGCTTGAGAAGCTTTCAAAGCAATGGTTTTCTCTTCAATTCAAGCTTTCGAAAGATTCATAATGTCTAATTAGATTAATGTTAATCTTTATGCTTAATTTAATGTTTTCTTTAAGACAATCTCTCTCTTGAAAAGATTCGTCATTCTTATGGCTAGATCCTTGGTAGAAGGATGATTATTAATGATAATCTCTTTATCTTAATCCAAACTCTAGGCTTGACAAGCTAGAGAAAGAGATTAGTTATTTTTATGTTTTTTAATCTAGAAACAAATGATGATTAATTCTTTTAAACTTGTTATGATATAGAAAAATCATATTAACTCATCCTATCTCTGGAGCAGTGGAAGGTTGGAATCACCTTCAGGAGCTAGAAATATTTTGAAAGATGATGGTGCTGGCTTCGGCAGGACCTTGACATCAATGGACTTAGCGAAATCCTTCGCCATCCGCACTACTTCGGCCATGGAAACTGGCTTGGCATTCTTCACTAGGATATTCAAAGGTTCATTCAGTCCTCGAATGAACTTGGCCATCAGTTGTTCTTCATCTAGCAGTGGGGAGTAATTGAGGAGGAGAACGCTTGGTGATACACTTCAATAGTTCTGCTCCCCTGGGTTAACTTTAATAAGAATTCGTTCACCTTTGTTTTCAAAAATCCGGGAGGACAGAATCTGTTCCTTAGGTAAATCTTGAGATCACTCCATGTCTGGGTGTTCGGATCCAAACGGTTTGTCTCGCAGTGGTTTCTCTATGCCACTCTAGCTGTTTCTACTATCTTCAGCCTTGCAAGAGCCATTTTATTTTTCTCATTGTGCCCGGTGACATCGAAGTATTCTTCCATTGCTTCGATCCACTTCTCCACAGCCTCGCCAAAGTTTTCCCTTTCACCCTTGAAAGGTCCACGATGAAGAGTTTTACGAACATCCAAGTCGAGTTCTTCCTCATCGAGTTGGGGGTTATCATTCCTACCACGATGACCTCGATCCATGATCCTATCAATACGAAAATTCTTATTAAGTTCCTTTATTTATAATTCAAATCTGACTTTAGATCCAACTGATTCTAGGGTTCTTTAGATTGGTTAGCCCCCCACAAAATCATGGGATAAAGATCCCTTCTAATAGAAGAACATACAGAACTCATTATATCAGAGAATATTTCATTCATATTTTTAACAGAGTATGGTCCATCATACCGAAAATTCCATCTAATCATTCCTCCTCAAGAATTTCAGTTATATAGGTTTTCAATTTGTCATCCCTTAATTAGATCCACTGGGTCAAGGGTCAAATAGCAGCAATCTATCATACAATCCACTAATCTCATAGTGATTTGCTGAAGTCACAATTGTTATTCCAATTACTATCATCATCACTGGGATTTGTCCCATTCATCCTCATTGTGGCTTTATTCATCTTATCTTCAACTACAATTCAGGAATCATTATCTTTCAATTCGAATCCAAATCAACACATTAATTCTTCATCCTCATTGTGGCTTTATTCATCTTATCTTCTTTCAACTACAATTCAGGAATCATTATCTTTCAATTCGAATCCAAATCAACACATTAATTCTCAACCAGAATTCTAAAATCATATCAACCAGCATTCGAATTCATCATCATGATAGCATTTTTGCTTATAATTTCAAGGTCTTAGATTTACTTGTATATACTGCCAGTAAATAGTTGCAGTTATACCCTTGGTATGTACGGGTAGTCACGGTCCTTGGAATTATAAGGTAAATACCATCATGTCTAGGCCTCAAGCAAGTCACGATCCTTGGAATTTGTTAGATACCCATAACGTCGCTTTCTACGGGCGTTACCACAGGAGGGGACGGCCTCTGGCTCACCACCCAGCCATAGAGGAAGAATGAGGATTGCCCCTCATCCCCCAGGCTATATAGTGTGTGGCCTCCCGTCCACACTAGCCTGGCCACCCATGACTCCACATGGGCATTCTCTCCCACTGAACCCCGGACATGGCCATCCGGTCTGCCGTCGGTCACAGGCGTTACAGCCTACGTGACATTACCCCCTCCTTAAGAAGAGTTTTCGAACAAACTGGGGAAACCTTTTGGAAATTACACTACAGCGTTCCCAGGTAGCTATCTTCTCATCCCTATCTGTCCATTTAACAAGTACCTCCTGGTACACTTTATGTCAAGTTTGTATGTCACGATACTGTAGAATCTTTTCAGGTTCATGTGGTATCTTTGGTGGCTCTATCAAGTCCAGCAAAATCTCTGGAGAAACTGCGTTCTCTAACCCGTGAACTAATTTCTTTAGTTTACTGACATGGAACACAGGATGGACTTGAGAACTCTCCGGTAACTCAAGTTTATATGCTACGTCCCCAATCTTCTTAAGGATTTTAAAAGGACCACAATATCTCGGAGAAAGTTTATCACACTTTCTCGTTTTCATGGTTTCTGTGACTGCGCAGGAACCTTGAGGAATACAAAGTCACCTTCTGTAAAGGTCACCTTTCTTCGTCCTTTATCCGCATAAGTGTTAGCGCGATCCTGAGCGCTACGACGAATGCTCTCACGTGCGGCTCTGAGCATATCATTCATATCTTCAAGGAAATCCTTGACATATTGAATCTTCTCCTTTTCTAGGCCTACAGCCATCGTTGATCTCGGCTGGAATCTATACATTAACATGAATGGTGTAAATCCAGTCTCGCTGAGTGTTTGGAGCTGTTATAGGCAAACTCCAATAAGGGCAAGTACTCTTTCCAATTAGATTGCTTCTTACTAACATAAGAACGCAACATATCCTCTAGAATTTGGTTAACTCTTTCAGTTTGACCATCAGACTCCGGATGATCTGCCGTACTCATACTCAGAGTAGTATCCAACTTTTTGAAGACTTCCCTCCAAAAATGGCTGTTGAACTTTCTACCTCTGTCCGACATTATATCTGCGGGCAGGCCATATAGCTTGTAGAGATGTTCAATAAAGAGTTTTGCCAACTCTGGCGTTTTAACAGTTTTCTTCGTGGCGATAAACTTTGCCATTTTAGTTAACCTGTCCACTACCACCCACACCGAGTCATTCCCTCAACTCGTCTTGGGTAAACCGGTAATGAAATCCATGGAAATGCTTTCCCATTTCCCTTGAGGAATCTCCAGTGGATGGAGTAGTCCTCCAACCTTAAGACGTTCATGTTTATTGACCTAGCACTTATTGCATTTCAGCACATAAGTCTGGACGTCCTTAAACACACTAGGCTAATAAAACTATCTTTTTACTAGTGCATAGGTCTTCTGAATCCCAGGATGACCCGCACTTGGACTATCATGACTTTCTTTAAGAATTTGGGCCCGAAAGTCACCAATAGTTGGTACACATATTCTACCCTTGTAGAGTAAGTACCCGTCTCGTCAATGGAGTAATTAGCATATTTCTCCCCCCGATGAAGCTTATCACTCCCCTTTGAAGCTGTGGCAGTCAAAGGTAATGAAGGGCCTACATCAGAGCTCTCCGGCTCCAAACTATACCCAGAAGACACGGCTAGTCTCTTCGGACTAACTCTCTCTTCCCTTCTTGTTGCACCTTCGGCCAGTCTCTCCGGACTAGCAATACGTGCCAACGAGGGAGGTGGTCGCGTCTATGAAGAAGTGCGTATGCGTACAGCGCGCCAGACCTCTGTAAAAGATGGATCATGCTCACATAAACCACGTAGTGACTCCAAGAAATCATTCTCGAAGACTGTGAAACTAAGTTCATTAATCTGTGGCATGCGACTAAGTGCATCTACCACCACGTTATACTTATCTTTCTGGTAACGTATCTGAAGGTCAAACTCCTGTAGAATCTCCGCCCACCGAGCTTTTCTACCCTTCAGTTCATTTTGACTTGAAAGCCATTTCAGACTTTCATGGTCTGTCCGGACCTCAAAAGTAGCACCATATAAATAGTGTCTCCACTTTTTCAGTGCATGAACTATCGCTAGTAACTCTTGCTCGTAAGCCGAGTAGTTACGCTGCGCACGATCTAACTTTTTACTCTCAAATGCAATTGGGCATCCCCTTTGCATAAGTACGGCCCCAATGGCCTCATTACTAGCGTCTGTTTCCAAAACAAACGGCTCATTTGGATCGACAATAGTCAAAACAGGTGCAGCTGCTACTACGGTCACCTTGAGCTTATCAAAGCTTTTCTGTTGGACGTCCTCCCAACTAATGTTTTTAGTTTTTGACCGTAACTGGTCAGTCAACGGGACTGCGATCTTCGCGTAGTCCTTTACATACTGTCGGTAGAACCCTGACATGCCAAGAAAAATCTGCAGTTCCTCAAGGTTCTTCGGCGCTGGCCATTTAAGAATAGCCTCTACTTTTTCTTGCTCCATCCGCGTGCCATCGGCGGATATAATATGGCCAAGGTAGTGAATTTCTGTTTCAAAAAATTCACATTTGCTCTTCTTTGCAAATAGTTTGTGCTTTCGCAACAACTCGAACACTAGACGCAAATGCTCTATGTGTTCTTTCTGTGTTTTACTGTACACAAGAATATCATCTAGGAAAACTACTACGAATTTTCCCAGATATGGACGTAAAATGCTGTCCATCAGCGTCATAAATGTTGCTGGAGCATTGATTAGCCCAAATGGCATAACCAAAAACTCAAAATGCCCGGAACGGGTCCTAAATGTTGTCTTCGCAACATCTTCTACTTTTATTCTAACTTGATGATACCCAGATCTCAGGTCTATTTTTGTAAAGTATCTCAATCCATAGAGTTGATCAAACAACTCATCCATGCGTAGCATTGGATACTTGTTCTTAATCGTTATCTGATTAAGAGCCCTATAGTCTATGCACATCGTTATCTGATTAAGAGCCCTATAGTCTATGCACATCGTTATCTGATTAAGAGCCCTATAGTCTATGCACATCGTTATCTGATTAAGAGCCCTATAGTCTATGCACATCCACAAAGATCCGTCTTTCTTCTTTACCAGAAGAATTGGCGATGCCCACGGACTTGAACTAGGCCGAATGAAGCCTTTGTTCAAATATTCCGTTAATTGTTTTTCCACCTCCTGTGCCTCGGAGTGGCTTAATCTATAAGCAGGTTTGCTTATAGGTTTTGATCCTGGCATAACTTCGATGCCATGGTCTACTTCTCTAGATGGTGGTAAACCATCTGGCAAATCATCAGGAAGAACATCCTGAAATTCCTCTGATAAATTCATTAAAGTATCTACATACTTTTTCTTTAATGTCTCATTCACCTTGGATTTTTTCTTGTTTGAATCACATGCATGCCAAACAGGGTTTTCAAACAGTGGGTCTCGTCCAAGGTTATTTTGTTTTCCTTGTTTGTCTACGCAAACATCATTTATCGTTTCATCTACGGAAATAGAATTCAAAAGAGGGTAACAAGTATATACCTCTGCTATCTGGTCTCTGCGGACTGCTGTACACAGCTCCATGGAGGAAATAAGTGGTGTGGCAGGGACAGTACGGTCGCCCTGCAGGGTAATGACTCTACCTCCGTGCTCAAAACATAGCGTATTATGTAAGTAATTCCGAGCTAGACTAAGGCCCAAGCCATACAGCCACTTCCTGCCTAGATATACGTCTGCTCTGGCTAAGTGCATGACCTGAAAGTCAAGCGGAGCCTCGTAGTCCTGCATAGATAATGGGACCCCCAATACTACGGTATTCCATACCGTTTTGTCATATCCGTTGGGTAGGCCAACAGTATACTCATGATCACTCCGGGTCTCAGTCAACCCCAACTTCTTGACTAACGAGTAGTTCAAGAAGTTGTGGCTAGCTCCATCATCAATAAAAACTGTGACTCTACGGCCACCTATGGTGCCATACATGTGCACCATGTCATGCGAACCTACAGTAGGCTGCCACATCGCTGGTGTCACTGAACAAGCGTGATGCTCATCACAATGACACACTGTCACCTCTTTGAACTCTGTAGAACTGAGAGGGAGTCTCTGCACTGTATGCAACTGCCTAGAAGATTTACCATCTTTTTTGGGCTCGTTGCCACTCGTGCTGGCTTTAGGCCTTGGACACTCAGCCTTCGTGTGCCCTACTTCATTGTAATTAAAGCAGCGATTTTTCTTTCGCGCTTTAATATACTACTCTTTCTTTTGGATTTCGCTCTCTTTTCTTCTTGGATGGTCGCGGTTTTTTAGACCAATGACCACCCTATCCTTCCTGGTCCGTCCTATCCCCTTGTTTATCACTGCGGAACCCTTTTCTTTTGAGGCCTGACCTCCTCTTTTCACTACCCTCGGCCCTGCTAGAACCACCACGTGCACTACGGTGCTTGATGTCATCAAGCGCCGTAGTGCGCCTGACCTCCTCTTTTTACTACCCTCGGCCCTGCTAGAACCACCACGCGCACTACGGCGCTTGATGTCATCAAATATCTGCGCATATTTAATTGCCTCTGCTAAATCTTTAGGCTGTAAGGGCTCTACGTACTCACGGTAATCATCTTTAAGGCCTCTTTTAAAGCCTCGCAATGTTTGGAATGCATCGATTCCCTTAAGCTTGAGTACTATCTCCCTATAGTCTGAGATGTACTGAGTTAGGGATTTGTTCTCCATCGAGCACTTGTCCCATAACTCCCAACTTCTCTCTGCCTCATTAATAGGCAAAAATTCTTTTCGAAACATCGTTTCAAACTCTGTCCAAGTGGTAGGACGAGTTGTCAAACTCATCCACCACTTGTACGCTTTGCCGGTTAATGAGAGGCTAGCCTCTACGGGCTGTATCCGGCTAGGCTACTGTCACAGCACGTGCAAATCTGACCACTTCGCTAGAAACATATTGACCGAGTCCTTGTTTCTCTCCTTCTCCTCGCCGCCAAAACTAGGCAGCTTTAAGTCTTTTAATAATGACAAAGCTGTCGCCTACGGACGGCCCCGTAGGAGGCGCATCGGCCTGTACTCCTGCAGCCACTGGCAAGGCTACGCTCACCCGTGCCGCAGGAGCTCGGCTACCACAAGGAGTCGGAGTACTAGCCGAGGCGGCTGTCAGTGCATCTAACCGTGTGGAGATGCTCTGTAGCATCGTGACTAAATCAGCCTGGACTTTACCCATATTGTTTAGTTTGGCATTAAGATATTTAAACAGTCCACTAGATAGCTCCATCTCTGTCAGGACATCAGCAAGGTCCAATAGGTCATAATCATCATCGTCGTACTCCAAGAGGTCCTCCTCGGTCCCCTCGGCGACGTCAATGTTCATGTCCTCTGGCTCATCGGCCAGAAAGGGGTGCTAATGCGGCCACTGCAGGCTCGCTGGGTCCTAAGGCGGGGTCAATATACGAGAAGGGCACTGGCGGATCACGTGTGATCGACAAGCGCACTCCGGACCGGACAACGGTTGGGCGTGTATGGCCTGACAATTCGGTCGGGGTCAAACCCGCGACCGAGGACAAGAGACCTGAAAAACCTAGAGAAGTAGAAGGCAGTGTGGGGACACACTATGTCTAGCAGACATTTTTAATTCTTGCAAAAAACAATGCAAGAACTCGGAAATTACAAAAAAGAACGCTAATAAAATGAGCAGTGGTGGAGAGAGAATAGTCACCCCCCTTTACGGTTGCCTGTCGATTTGTGTTTCCTGCAAGCCTCTACAAGCGTCGCTAATCCGGGATGCTCCGATCCACGAGAAAAAATGCCTGCAACTCATAAAAGATTTAATTTGCTCGGGAAGTTGTGCCTGAAAAACTCGGATTATCCCTCGTCTGCTCTGGGATTATCCCTCCGTTGCTGGGAGAGAAGATCCGTGTGAATTTAGTTTCATTTTTAATTTTATTAAAAATGAATAATTAAAATATATAAAAAATAAATGATATTTTTTATTTTTATTTTTTTTTCTCTTCTTCTGGCCGCCTACAGCGCTGGTTGGTTGGCCGTGGTTGGCCGTGCTGGCTGCCAGCTGCTCTGGTGGTCGCCTCCTGGCTGGCCGCCACCTAGTTTGGTTGGCCGCCGGCCGCCGTCGCGCGGCGGCTGGCCGGGTGGCCTCGCCGACGCAGCCGTCTCCTACCCAATCGAACCGACCGGCATAGGAGTGTGGGCCTACTCCATCTTCACGGTCTGCTGACCGGCATAGGAGTGTGGGCCTGGATTACGTGTGGCCTACACAAAATCACCATTTCACAGCGCGTCGAAGCGAGCTGCGGATCACAGCCGAGAGGGAGAGAGAAAGCGGCTTTGTGCTTTTCTGCACAACGTAGGCCAGCAGGTCCCCAAACATTGCATTACACCAAACGTTGGATTGGTACAAAGTCTCTGCAAGTTTCATGCAGACCGCCATTCACAGCAGTTTCACGCAAACCGCTTCACGCAGAGTCTTCGCCCCCCCCCTCAAACAACGCTCGCATTATCCAGTAGGTCCAGGGCTGGTCTTCGCCCCCCCCCACACAATAGACAGTGGAGCTTCGCATACAAGCTTAATCAAACGAAAATTTGCTTTGCATACAATCTTCAACGGAAAAAAAACGAGAGGCTTACCTCCAATTTACTTGCTGTGTGACGGGGAGAGAGAGAGAGAGAGAGAGAGAGTTCTTCCCTTCAAAATGTCTTGGCCCCTCATCCCCCAGGCTATATAGTGTGTGGCCTGCCGTCCACACTAGCCTGGCCGCCCATGACTCCGCATGGGTGTCCTCTCCCACTGAACCCCGGACATGGCCATGTGGTCTGCCCGCCGTCGGTCACAGGCGTTACAGCCTACGTGACAGAATTATAAGGTAAATACCATCATGTCTAGGCCTCAAGCAAGTCATAAATTCCATACAATTGCGGTACTTCCATCTGAAGACCCAATTACCTATTTATGAATCTTCATTCTGAATATCAATTTGTATGAATTTCATCAATTACAACCTTTTACTGCTACTTCATAAATTTTTGACATTTCTGGCTTCTCGGTTGATCCACTTTAGCCAATTTGCTCTGATACCAGCTGAAAGATCCTTGGCCCCTCTATGTAACAAATTCGGGGTCGCTAGTAGTGGAAGTAGCACTTCTTGCGTAGGGCCTCTCACTCGGGGCCTCGCCTACCACAGATATCCTGACAAGAGACTAATCCCTCGGTTCTTCCAAAACCGAACCGGAAAAAACTTCTCTCGCTCAGAAAGCACGGGCGATTCCTCCAAAAAAATTTTATTCTAACGTAGTCATCAAGAGCCTTAACTAACCGAACTGATCTGACCGAACCTATAATTCACATGGTTAGATCAAGGAGAAAACTTGCACTTAGATCATAGAGACCAACGCTTTTTTCCTCATCGAGAGGCACATCCGTTGATTCTTTTCCATAGAACAAGGATTGTCCAGGATTTACTTCATCTATCCTACCATAACAAAATTGAGTCTCATTTTAGGGATCCATCAGTTCAGCCTAACCCCATCGAGTCCCATGGGTTAGCCAACCGCCCAACCACTGTAGTGATAGGATCCATTTAGGAATTTGGTTATGTTTTGTCCCGGGTACCAGGGAAAAGAGTTCCCACACCCTCTCACCGCCGGCGCTTTATGCAAACTTCAAGATAGTCACACCACTTACAGACTCAATATGAAATTGCCTTTTTCATAGATTCACCTATCTTTAAAACAATCTTTTAATGAAACCATAGTATCACTGATCATAATCCTCCAAAATATCCGGTTGAATTAATCATTCCTTCATCGGTGTACCTGTGGTATCATTGGCAACCAGAACGCTCACCACCTATCCACTCAGGGGCCTTTTCAATAGTTCCTAGCTCATAGTACCCAGAAATATATTCACTTATAAAAATCCAAATGGACTCTCCATTGAGGATCAACAAGATAAAAGAGCCATGGACTCATCCGTTGAGGACTAGCAAGGTTAATCAACCAGATTTATGCCCAAGTTCAGAAAATAACTCTAACACCTTGTTCCATTTTCTTCCTCGACGTATGTGTGGGTATCTTCGGCGACCCCAGAGCCTGAGCACCGTATGGTCATCACCCTCTAGGATCATTCGTAGGTCACCTAATGCTTCACTCATAGGCCGCTTCCTTGGTCCATCATCCACCGTACTGGAAGCTCACCACCCATTTAAATCGAGGCTGGTCAAAGACCTCGGCCGACCTTGCTACGTGAGATGTCCTCCATTGACTTTCCGTCAGCTATTGCAACTTTATCACTTAGGTCTCCATGACCTCATTCACAAGACGGTCAAAATACTTCCCCAACATTCTTGACATAAAATAGTCATTTAAAAACAGGTCATAAATACAGTTTCTATAACGAACTCTCGTCTTTCCACATTGTTTTACATCAATCTACATTTCTTAATCCATGTCCAATCATATGTATTCCCATAGTCCTTCATCCATGTCCAATCATATGTATTCCCATATATGTATTCCCATAGTCCTTCATCCATGTCCAATCATATGTATTCCCATAGTCCTTCGTCCATTCTCATCCAATCACATCATATTTCATCTCATCACATCTATCCACATTTATCCTTATCACATCTCATCCATTCGCATCTACCCATGTCCACATCTCATCACATTACATTCATTCACATCTCATCCATTCATATCTACCCCGATCCACATCACATCACATCTCATCCATTCACATCTATCCTGATTCACATCACATCACATCACATCCATTTCACATCTATCCTGATTCACATCACATCACATCACATCCATTCATATCTACCCCGATCCACATCACATCACATTTCATCCATTCACATCTATCCTGAATCACATCACATCACATCACATCCATTTCACATCACATCTCATCACATCCATTCATATCCATCATATTCATTCTCATCACCATCCCATCACATACATTCTATCCACACTATATCACATCCACATCTATCCACATCATATCTCATTCATACACATCCCATCTCATTCATTCACATCCATACAGTCATTCACATGTACGACTATTCACATCCATCCATCCATCCATTCACATTCACACCTGTCACTTCACATCTCATCATATTCACATCCACATCCCGTTACATCACGTCACACCCCCTTTACATCACATCACATCCACATCACATCACATCCATTCACATCCACATCCCCTTTACATCACATCACATCTCATTCCACATCCGCCTCCACATCCATTTACATTACATCACATCTTATCGCATCCACATCCACATCCATTTACATCACATCACATCTTATCACATCCACATCCACATCCATTTACATCACATCACATCCTATCACATCCACATCCACATCCACATCCATTTACATCACATCACATCCTATCGCATCCATATCCACATCCATTTACATCACATCACATCCTATCACATCCACATCCACATCCATTTACATCACATCACATCCTTTCACATAACCTCACATCTCATTCTCATCTCATCATTCACATCCACATTCATTTACATCACATTCTTTCACATACACATCCACATCCGTTTACATCACATCACATCCACATCCACATCCATTTACATCACATCACATCTTATCACATCCACATCCACATCCATTTACATCACATCACATCCTATCACATCCCATTCACATCTTATCACATCCTATCACATCTCATTCCCATTTAGTAGCTTTTTCTACTTCGATATTGACGATGGGACTTTTTCTTGCCTAGGTAAAGGTTCTTTTTCTCAAGACGGCTATTTTTATATTCTTTCTTAAATTCCTCCAGTGAAATATTTTCAATATTCTTTTTTTGAATAAACGAATTCATGGGATTTACAAAAGTCAATTCTACTCATATTTCCTAACAATGCTCAAAATT
Source organism: Cibotium barometz (assembly GCF_041138505.1). Taxonomy (NCBI): domain Eukaryota; kingdom Viridiplantae; phylum Streptophyta; class Polypodiopsida; order Cyatheales; family Cibotiaceae; genus Cibotium; species Cibotium barometz. The sequence goes on along the minus strand of NC_141048.1, from coordinate 53,683,689 downwards.
CCACTTCTGATAAATATTCATAAATTAAATTATACTAAAAATTCCTCTTTTTCCATTTAATTTCTTGGATCTCAAATATCATGGGAATTCCTCTTTTTGCATTTAATTAATTGTATTCCAAATGTCATGGGAATTCCTCTTTTATTATAAAATTTATCTGAAATTCCTCTTTTCTTTAATAAGAATATTATCCTTATATGCCAAGAATTCTACTTTTACCATTTAAATGGTTGAATTCCAAATGTCATGGGAATTCCTCTTTTATCATTTAAATAAAATTACCATAATTTTCTCTTTTCTTAATTATTTAATTATGCATAAACCTTAAGAAATTAGTTTTGTGATGAAAATCATTCTTTTAGCATAGAATGACCAATCCTAGAATATGGTAGGAAGTCCTCTTTTCACGTTATGCATAAGAATGAATATTATCAATTTCTTAAAAAATTTACCATAGCTCCGCTGCTATTACTGATAATTTTTAATATTTTTCAAAAGAATAAACTTAGTAATACAATTATGATAGTATAACTATCTTCTAAACTTTAATCCAATTTATGGATTTAAATCATAAGATTATCATAATTTTAGAAGCATAAAAGTATAAAAAGCTACTTTCTTAACCTCTAGCTTCACAAGCCTAGAGTTTGATTTGGGATTTAAATCATAAGATTATCATAATTTTAGAAGCATAAAAGTATAAAAAGCCACTTTCTTAACCTCTAGCTTCACAAGCCTAGAGTTTGATTTGGGAATTGAGAATTTATCAATGAGAAGCATCATTTGAATAGAGAATTGGTCATAGGAATGACCATTCTTTTGGGGAGAGAGAGATAAACATAAAAAGCATCCTAATTAAGCATAAATGTAAACTTTTCTTAATTATTCATTATAACTCTTAAGAAAAGCTTGATTTGCATTATAAACACTTAATTTAGAAACTTTTAATGCTTGAGAGGAGAAGTGAAAACATTGAGAATAGTAGAGAAAAAACATAAAATTACACTTTACCTCTTGTTTTTGCTTTCTTCTCTATCTTTGAAGAAGCCCCCAACCAATCAATTGGTTAGTGTGTTGAGAGGAAATCTCTAAGGAAGGTTGAAGAGAGAGAGAAGCTCTAATCTCTCCAAAATGTAGAGGATTTTTAAAGGATAATAGAAAATATCATTATTTTAATGTAATACTGGCATGGTATAGTTCACAGATGAGAATACAAAAGCATGAGGGTCTATTTATAGGTGAGGGAGGCCACTAACTGAGTCCAACTAAGTTCTAGAATTTTCCAACTTCAGTTTGGTTGAATTTGGACAAGATTTGGATCAGTTTGGCTCCCTTTTTGATTTAGTTTGATCCAGGAGAGAGGAGAGATCAAAATATCTTAATATTTTTTATTTAAAAACTCATTCACATGTGTGAAATAGGCGCCTCCTTAAAGTCTCTCCACTCCTTACCAAGGTGTCAAGAATGTATCATTATACCAAAATATCTCATTTTTTTTAGTAATATCTCATAGTTTTAAACTAATAAACCTTGTACTTAGTCAACTCTTCATCTTATGTGAGCATTTACTCATTTTTGGGTATTTTCTTTTATTCTTTGGATTTATCTCACCCCCACACTTGGATTAATCCAATTGGTCCATAGGAACCTTAATTGGACCATAATCTAAAATTTTCAGAAAATCTTAACCCTTAGGCTAAGGTCCTTTATACACAATTTCAATTAATTCCAAATGCACATTGGAAAGTTCTTTTTGAATTTGTATCTTAGGGGAAACCATTTAAGACACTAGGAGGATTTTTAAATCCAAAAATATCTCAATTTTGGATTATCTCTCTCTAGACATTTTCTCTATCTAGGCCAAAACAGTGTAAAACAAGATCTTTCTTTTGTTTCAGAGAGGGGAATAGTTACAAGAATAGAAGGGGAGGTTCTTACACCTTTACATCTCAAAAGCTGGAGGGAGGAATATAACATCCTACCCCACTTAAAAAACGCGATATGTCCAGATGGAGTATGATCTCTTTCATCCTCTTCTTCTTCTTCAATCGCTTCCAGCGTTACTGCCTTGGAAGTGGACGGCCAATTCAAGAACATCTCTCTTTGACCTACCTTATTTTGAGGCAGAGGTTTTGCATTACTTTTGATTGAAATTGAGGGTTGGTTAGAGGATCTACCGCTCTGGGATTTCCCTGATTTTGGAGGAAATGAACGTGATTACTCTGAAAGGAAGGAGCTTGAGTCTGGAATCTTGGTCCCTGATTTCCCGGCCTCGAAAACCTTGATCCAAAAGGAGTTGGGCAATCCATACTGCGATGTCCAAATCCTTGACAGTTATAGCATTTCACTCCCTTGTTCAAGGGTGGAACTTCTGAAGTTGAATTTTAGGAGATTGAGTTCCAGGAAAAGGACCTTTCTTCCATTCTGGAACTTTCCATATCCTGAGCTTTACTTTGTTGTCTCTTAGGTGGTGGAAGGTTGGAATAACCTTCAGAAGCTAGAAATCTTTTAAAAGATGATGGTGCTGGCTTCGGCGGGACCTTGACATCAAAGGCCTTGGCGAAATCCTTTGCCATCCGCACTGCTTCGGCCATGGAAACTGGCTTGACATTCTTCACTAGGATATTCAAAGGTTCGTTCAGTCCCCGAATAAACCTGGCCATCAGCTGTTCTTCATCCAGTGGCGGTGATAAGTTCTTGAGGAGGATAGCGAATGCTTGGTGATACACTTCAATAGTTCTGCTCCCCTGGGCTAACTCTAAGAATTCCTTCATCTTTGTTTCCAAAAAGCTCGGAGGACAGAATCTCTTCCTTAGGTAAATCTTGAGATCACTCCATGTCTGGGTGTTCCGATCCAGACGATTTGTCTTGTAGTGGTTTCTCCATGCCACTCTAGCTGTTTCTACTATCTTCAGCCTTGCGAGAGCCATTTTACTTTTCTCGTTGTACCCGGTGACATCAAAGTATTCTTCCATTACTTCGATCCACTTCTCCACAGCCTCGGTTTTCCCCTTCACCCTTGAAAGTTCTAGGCTGCCATCTATGAAGAGTTTTACAAACATCCAAGTCGAGTTGTTCGTATTCAAATCTGACTTTAGATCTAGCTGATTCTTGGGTTCTTTAGATTGGTCAGTCCCCCACAGATTCATGGGATAAAGATCCCTTCTAACAGAAGAACATACCGAACTCATTATTAGACAATAATTCATTCATATTTTTAACATAGTAATGGTCCATCAGACCGAAAATTTCATCTGATCATTCCTCCTTGGGAATTTCAGTTATACAGGTTTTCAATTTATCATCCCTTAATTAGATCCACTGGGTCAAGAGCCAAATAGCAGCAATCTGTCAGCACAATCCACTAATCTCATAGTGATTTGCTGAAGTCACAATCGTCATTCCAATGACTATCATTATCACACTAGGATTCGTCCCATTCATCCTCATTGTGGCTTTGTTCATCTTATCTTCTTTCAACCAGAATTCAGGGAATCATTATCTTTCAATCAGAATCCAAATCAACTCATCAATTCTCAACCAGAATTCTAAAATCATATCAACCAGCATTCGAATTCATCATCTGGATAGCATTTTTGCTTATAATTTCAAGGTCTTAGATTTACTCGTATATATACTGCGAGTAAAGAGCTGCAGTTATACCCTCAGTATATACGGGTAGTCACAGTCCTTGGAATTATAAGGTAAATACCATCATGTCTAGGCCTCAAGCAAGTCAGGGATTCCATACAATTGCGGTACTTCCATCTGAAGACCCAATTACCTATTTATGAATCTTCATTCTGAATATCAATTTGTATGAATTTCATCACACAATTCCAGCCTTTTACTACTTCATAAATTTTTGACATTTCCGGCTTCTCGGTTAATCCACTTTAGCCAATTCGCTCTGATACTAGCAGCTGAAAGATCCCTGCCCCCTCCACGCAACAAATTCGGGGTCGCTAGTAGTGGAAGTAACACTTCTTGTGTAGGGCAAAGCCTCTCACTCAGGGTCTCGCCCATGTATATCCGGACAAGAGACTAATCCCTTGGTTCTTCCAAAACTGAACTTGGAAAAACTTCCCTCACCCAGAAAGCACGGGCGATTCCTCTAAATATTTTATTCTAACATAGTCAAGAGCCTTAACTAACTCAACTAATCCGATCAAACCTATAGTTCACATGGTCAGATCAAGGAGAAAACTTGCACTTGGATCATAGAGACCAACACTTTTTTCCTCGTCGAGAGGCACAGCCATTGATTCTTTTCCATAGAACAAGGACTGTTCAGGATTTACTTCATCTATCGTACCATAACAGAATTGAGTCAGATTTTAGGGATCCATCAATCCAACCTAACCCCATCTAGTCCCATGGGTTAGCCAACCGCCCAAGCACTGTAGTGATAGGATCCATTTAGGAATTTGGTTATGTTTTGTCCCGGGTACCAAACGAAAAGAGTTCCAAGGCCCCCTAGTCGACGCTTCATGCAAACTTCAAGATAGTCACACCACTTACACACCCAATATGAAATTACCTTTTTCACAGATTCAGCTGTCTTTAAAATAATCTTTTAATGAAACCATAGTATCATTGATCATAATCTTCCAAAATATCCGGTTGAATTCTAATTTCCAATCATTCCTTCATCGGTGTACCTATGGCATCATTGGCAACCAGAACGCTCACCACCTGTCCACTCAGGGGCATTTTCAATAGTTCCTAGCTCATAGTACCCCGAAATATAATCACTTATAAAAACCCAGATGGACTCTCCATTGAAGATCAACAAGATTGCAACCGGAATCTTATTCTAGGAATTGATTGTGGAAGAGTAGAGAATTCACAAGAATTAATTCAACCATAAAAACCATTGCTTTGCAAGCTTCAACTAAATCAAATCAATTGAAATTTTAACACTTAACAAAATTAAAATACTTAGCTCAATAGACCATATTGGGTGCAATCTTCACCCCTCTTGTGCGTGGCCTCTCCCCACACAAGAGTATTTCTTTATTAGCTTTCTTTTCACCAAATTAGGCCATAGCCCCCAAAATATACAAGATGTACTTTTTAGAGAGCACGACACTCTTCTTTAACAAAAATAGAGTGTCAAATATTGGGACTAGGGTAAAGCCATAGGCTTTAATAAATTCCACATAATAAATGTATCTTTCCTAAAGTTCAAAATGGAAAAATCATTTGCTAAGGTTGCAAGCTACTATGCTTGCCAAAAATGAAATGTGATGAACCAAGACATTTCTTCCAAAGTAAACTCTTCAATTCCCATAGTCTTCATCACCTGAAAATATAAGCCCAATTAATTATTAAATTAATCCCACAAATATTAAACAGGCACAAATCATCACCAACTCATGACTACCAGGCGTAAGTACCCCAGGAATCACCCTACCATACAAACCTAACTGAAATAATCATAGGTGGCCCAAAACATACGTCATATACCGCACGTATTAATATTTATAGTGGTGTCACCCACGATATTAACCTAGCCGGCATGATGCAAGAGTAATCTAGGCATCCCCAAATTACTCAAGAGGGGATAAATAATATTTTTCTAGAGGACTTAAAACATATTCTCATGACATCCCTCTTGCTTGAGTTTGCAATTGTCCTCAATTACGGCTTTGCTGGGTTTGAAAAGAATGAAGAATTTCAGGGTAAACTCGGAAAAATTTCTCAGGCATCCATTTAGCATCTTCTTGAGGATGATTCTTAAAAGTCAAAAGATACTTGAAGTATTGATTACCTGTTCTTGTTGTTGTTATCTCTTGGTCAATGATAGCATCAGGAACTAGTACTTCTTCCTCTCCTTCAATAAGAGGTGGTTCCTCATATGTTGGGTGAGTAGGAAGTGTTCCTTCAATAAGAGGTGGTTCCTCATATGTTGGGTGAGTAGGAAGTGTTCCTCATATGTTGGGTGAGTAGGAAGTGTTCCTCGAAACGGTTTCAAGAGATGGATATGAAAAGAATTGTGGATATTCCAATTAGATGGAAGCTCTAGTCTATAGGCCACTTCATTAATCTTTTGAAGGATTTTAAATGGCCCATAATATCTAGGCGCTAGCTTCACTGTAGGGAATTTTTCCACACTCTTTAATCGCCATTTTTCAATTCTCAAAAGTACATAATCACCTTCTTGAAATGAAAAATCTTTGCGCTTCCTATTTGCTTGAATTGTATACTTCTCTTGAGCTCTTGCAATACAATCACGCACTTCAGATAAAATGCGATCAAAGTCTCTAACATATTGGTCGACAGCTTCAATCTTATGTGAGAGTCTAGTAGCCGGAATAGGCAAAGCTCTACCATAGATCATCTCAAATGGTGCTCGACCAGTATAGCAGTATGAGGAGTATTATTATAAGCAAATTGGAGTAGGTGTATGTACTTATCCCATGCACTAGGTTGCTGGGAAACATAGGCTCTAAGCATATCTAAGATAGTGCTATTTGTGACTTCGGTTTGTCCATTCGATTCCGGATGGAAAGCCGTGGAAAAATCTAACTTAGTGCCTAATTTTGAGAAAAGAGCAACCCAAAAGTGACTACAAAATTTAGAATCTTTATCAGAAACTATCGCTTTGGGTAGTCCATGATGAACAAAAATTTGCTTAACAAATATGTTCGTGGCTTGCTGAGAAGTTAGTGTCTTTTTACATGGAATGAAATAGGCTTGCTTACTAAATCTGTCCACTATTGTCCAAATCATGTCATGGTGACTGGAAGTAGTAGGAAAGCCTATAATGAAGTCCATAGACACTTGTTTCCATGGTCTATCAGGAATAGGTAGAGGCATAAGCAATCCTAAAGCTTTGTCTTTGTAGCTTTTAATTGTTTGGCAAATGTTATATTCAGCTACAAATTTAGCTACATCATTCTTCAAATGAAGCCAATAGAATTCTCGAGAAACTACTTGAAGTGTTGCGAAAACTCCTCTATGTCCCACAAATGGTGGTTGGTGCATCTCTTCCAAGACAAGTTGTCTGTAAGGTTGAGTAACACACAATCTTTTCTCAAAGAAAAGATAGCCATCATTATGAGAATAACTTCCTCGAGGTGTCCAATTGTTTTCACGTAATTTGATCCATATTTTAGAAAAATCTGGATCAACTTCATAAGTTTCTTTCATAAGTACAAATGGTTCACTTTCAATAATGGAAATGTTGTTGATATTTGGTCTTCGACTCAAAGCATCAGCAACAACATTTTCTTTTCCAGGTTGGTATTGAATCATAGGTTGGAAACTTTGAATGAAAGATGCCCATTTGATGTGCCTATCTGAAATAAGAGGTTGCGTAAGCAAATGCCTAATGCTTTGTTGATCTGTCTTGATGAGAAATTCAGAGCCCATTAGGTAATGCTTCCAGATTTTCAAAGCATGCACTACTGCTGCTAATTCCTTGTCATATGTGCTATAATTTTGCTCTGCAGGCTTAAGCTTTCTACTTTGATAAGCAATAGGATGGTTGTCTTGCATAAGAATAGCTCCAAATCCTTTGCCACTAGCATCAATCCCTCACTACTATAAAGAATGGTCTTTGAAAATCAGGTAGTGTGAGAACTGGTGCTTGTGTTAAAGCATTCTTGAGTGTTGCAAAAGATTTATCTTGCTTTTCAGTCCAATTGAAATTTGTAGCTTTCTTAAGGAGTTCAGTCAAAGGATGAGAAATACAAGCAAAATTCTTGACGAACTTCCTATAATAACTACATAGGCCAAGAAAAGATCTAAGATCATGTATGTTTCTAGGCGTAGGCCAAGAAAAGATCTAAGATCATGTATGTTTCTAAGCGTAGGCCAAGAAGCAATACACCCAATTTTCTTAGGATCTACACGAATCCCTTCAGCCGACACTATATGACCTAAGTATTCAATCTCTTCTTGAAAGAAAGAACTCTTTTCAGGATTGACATACAATTCATTTTCTCTCAAAAGGTTGAACACTTGTTCCAAGTGTTGTTCATGCTCTTGTCGATCCTTGCTAAAAACAAGAATGTCATCAAAGAACACTATAACAAAACTTTGAAACTTAAGGAATATGCAATTCATCACACGGCTGAAAGTAGCTGGAGCATTGGTCAAACCAAATGGCATAACCAAAAACTCATAATGACCAGTTTGGGTTCTAAAAGCTGTCTTGAAAATGTCAGATTGAGTCATATGAACTTGATGATACCCAGACTTTAGGTAAAGACCTTTGATCCTCTAAGCTTGTCAAGAAGATAATCTACCCTAGGAATAGGATATCTGTTCTTGACAGTAGTCTTATTCAATGCATGGTAGTCTACACACATTCGGTAAGTTCCGTTCTTCTTCTTAACAAGAAGTATTGGAGCTCCAAAAGGTGAACTACTAGGTCGAATAAGGCCTCTCTCTAGCAAGTCTTCTATTTGGCTTTGGATTTCTTTTTGCTCTAAATTGTTGACTCTAGAGGGAGCTTTACAAGGCGGAGAATTTCCAGGCAATAAGTCAATACTATGATCCTCAGGCCTAGACTTAGGTAATCCTGGAGGTAGATCTTCCATGAAACAATCACTAAATTTGGAGATAAAAAGATCAAACTTTGGACTTTTGGATGTGTCAGACTCAGCATCAAGCTGGTTAACCCATACCATATAAGTCTTGTCTCTTTTTTGTAGAGCTCTCTTTGCTTGAGTGTGACTCAACAAAGGACTCATTTCTCCTTTGACTTGACACTGGAGGATAATATTTTCATTGTCCTTCCTTAGAGAAATGCTATGAGTGTCATAGTCTATAATAGGATTGTATTCATGTCTCCAAGGCATACCCAAAATTATATCTACCCCTTGTAAAGGTGTAACTAAGAAATCCCTCTTTTCTATTAAAGGCTTGATGCATAAATCCAAACCTTTCACCTCTTGCATGCAATTATACTTTGTTCCAGTAAATGCTGCTTTGACTTTATAGTGCGTGGGTGAAGAATGAAGATTTAATGCTCTAAGTGCCTTTTCAGAAATGAAATCATGTGTACTACCATCATCATGCAAAATAAGAACTTCATGTCCATTTATCGTTCCTTTTATTTTAAGCAAAGAATGAACATGAGGTTTACCTTCTTGTTCTAAGTAATCTGGATCAAAATTACCCTCTTGCTTGAATGATTCTTCTTCATTGTCGTCTTCTTCAATCATATTGACTCGAGCTACTGCTCTGCCTGCTGGTGTTGAATTCTTGGTACGCTCCGAACAATTCGGTGTTATGTGACCTTCTTTGTGGCACTTGAAACATTTGATAGTAGATGTCTTCGGTTTGCCACCATTGACTTTCTTATTGGTACTCATGTTGCCTTTAGCCTCGTCCTTGCCTTTGTCATAACCTGGTTTATACATCTTCTTTGAAGCATAAAAAGATTTAGTAAATGGTTTAGAAGAAGTACCCTCATGTGCTTTAATCTCTTTAGGAAAACCATTTTTACGTTCTGAATTAGTTGCCAAAGATATTGCAGAAGATAGTGAATGAGGTCGAAACATATTCACATCGGCCCTAATGGTACTAAGGTCCGATATGAACTTCCTCTTTTGGTCCTTCTCACTGACTCTATCCACAACCTGCACACACCTGTAATAAAGTATTCCAGAACTTTTCTACATACTGTGACATAGTTTCCTTTTCCAATTGATGCAAAGTGTCCCATTGGTGCCTAACTTTAGACTTGAATTGTGAGGGTAAAAAGTGCTTTTTAACCAGCCATTGAAATCTTTCCCAAAAATCTGGCTTGTCACGACCTTGCTTTACTACACTCCACCATAAAGCTGCACTGTCTATGACTGCACATTTAATCTTATCACTCTCTGAAAATTTTTCTCCAGAAAAATAGTCATCTAGTTGACTAAGCCAAGCTAAAATGACCCTAGCATCCTTCTTTCCATCATAATTTTGAATTGTGAAATATTTCGGACTAATCTTGGATTCTTTTTGTGACCTTTGTGCTTGCAATGTAGCATTTACAGCCCCTTGAAGAGTGTCATCTTCGTCATCAACAGATAGCGAAGAGTCACGCTTGCATCTACGACTTGTGAGCTGTCTCTCCAATTCAATACGCTTCTCTCTTTCTTCTACAATTTGATGTTGTAAAGAAAGGAGTTGCTCTTGAATTGATGTGGTGAGATAGGCAAATCTGCCATAGTGCTTGTGCAAATGATGTAGATAAATAAGATTTTACTTTATTTGATGTAAATAAATAAAGCAAAAATAAGTACTTATCTTATTTTTCTCCCAAAATTTGATCTTGGTTGAAGCTGAACAAAGACGCTGTTCAATGGCTGAATTGAATTCTCGTCACCTCAAACAAATCCCGAACGATTCCGCGTGATTCAAGAGACTTGGGCTAGTCGAATTGTTGATGAAATAATTTTTCTGCACTTTGAAACCTGCTGAAACAGTCCTGTAAACCTTGCCCAATCTCTGTAATATTTTCTGAAATTTTTTCATAATTTTTCAGAAGCGATTTCGAAATTTTCTGGCCTTTTCTAGGCAATTTTTAAGCCTTTTTAAACCTGTAAATCACTTTTCTGAAATTTTTTCAGAATTTTTCAGAGGCGATTTCGAAATTTTCTGGCCTTTTCTAGGCAATTTTTAAGCCTTTTAAAACCTGTAAATCACTTTTCTGCACCCAGAAATTTCAGATTTGGAAACCTTTTGTATTTCTCTTCAAATTTGAAAATAGAAGAAGTAAAGACTCCAAAAAGGTGATGTGACTTGTATGGGGATTGGGAAAAGTAAGATGTGGATTGAGAAGAGATTAAGCTTATGAAGTGATTAAGCTTATGGGTTTAAGCTTTTTTTTTAATCTTCTCCAATCGCTGTTTTGCGCCGGCAAGCTACGCCGTGCACCTTCTCCTTGGGTTTTCTTTTGAGAATTTTTTTATGGCTTTTACAGAGATTTACCTGCTCCGTCCATTATAGATTTACTCATGCTTTGAGCTTTCTGATTTCTGAGAGAATACTATGAGGTTTTTGGCTATGAGGATTTCATCCATACGGTCAGATTTTGATTTCACTGAGAATTTGGAAAAACCACTTTTTGATAGAGAGGGATGGTTTTGCAGGGTGGTGAATGGGTTTGAGAGTAGATCTAGTTTTGAATCTTTGACTTTTGGGTAAAGACCTACAAAACACCCTTCTGTCCACTGGATAAATTCCTGTACTTTCTTGATTTTTGAGAAGTTGAAGCCCTTTCCTACCTTCTCCACAAATCTCCTAGCCCAAGCTCTGATACCACTGCAACCAGAATCTTATTCTAGGAATTGATTGTGGAAGAGTAGAGAATTCACAAGAATGAATTCAACCATAAAAACCATTGCTTTGCAAGCTTCAACTAAATCAAATCAATTGAAATTTTAACACTTAACAAAATTAAAATCCTTAGCTCAACAGACCACATTGGGTGCAATCTTCCCCCCTCTTGTGCGTGGCCTCTCCCCACACAAGAGTATTTCTTTATTAGCTTTCTTTTCACCAAAATTAGGCCATAGCTCCCAAAATATACAAGATGTGCTTTTTAGAGAGCACGACACTCTTCTTTAACAAAAATAGAGTGTCAAATATTGGGACTAGGGTAAAGCCATAGGCTTTAATAAATTCCACATAATAAATGTATCTTTCCTAAAGTTCAAAATGGAAAAATCATTTGCTAAGGTTGCAAGCTACTATGCTTGCCAAAAATGAAATGTGATGAACCAAGACATTTCTTCCAAAGTAAACTCTTCAATTCCCATAGTCTTCATCACCTGAAAATATAAGCCCAATTAATTATTAAATTAATCCCACAAATATTAAACAGGCACAAATCATCACCAACTCATGACTACCAGGCGTAAGTACCCCAGGAATCACCCTGCCATACAAACCTAACTGAAATAATCATAGGTGGCCTCAAACATACGTCATATACCGCACGTATTAATATTTATAGTGGTGTCACCCACGATATTAACCTAGCCGGCATGATGCAAGAGTAATCTAGGCGTCCCCAAATTACTCAAGAGGGGATAAATAATATTTTTCTAGAGGACTTAAAATATATTCTCATGAAAAAGATCCATATAAAAGAGCCATGGAGTCATCCGTTGAGAACCAGCTTGAGAACCAGCAAGGTTAATCAAGCAGATCCATGCCCGAGTTTAGAAAACAACTCTAACACCTTCTTCCATTTTCCTCCTCGATGCATGTGTGGGTATCTTCGGCGACCTAGAGCCCGAGCACCGTATGGTCAGCACCCTCTAGGATCCTTTGCAGGTTTTCCTGGCAAGGGAAATTTTCCCTGTTTCGGTTTCGGAATGACTACCAAATTAGTCTTGTGTCCGAACATTTGAGGGCGAGGCCCCGAGTGGAAAACCCTTCCCCACAAAAGATAAAGCTACTTCCGTTGTGCTAGGAATCGGGAATCCGATGCGCGGAGGGGAACCGGGAACGCGGAGGGGGCAGAGTGATCTCACAAGATACGAATGGATGAGATGTGATAAGGATAAATGTGGATAGATGTGATGAGATGTGATAAATGTGGATAGATGTGATAAGGATAAATGTGGATAGATGTGATGAGATGGAATATGATGTGATTGGATGAGAATGGATGAAGGACTATGGGAATACATATGATTGGATGTGGATTAAGAAATGTAGATTGATGTGAAACAATGTGGAAAGACGAGAGTTCATTATAGAAACTGTATTTATGACCTGTTTTTAAATGACTGTTTTATGTCAAGAATGCTGGGGAAGCATTTTGACCGTCTTGTGAATGAGGTCGTGGAGACCTAAGTGATAAAGTTGCAACAGCTGACAGAGAGTCAATGGAGGATGTCTCGCGTAGCAAGGTCGGCCGAGGTCTTGACCAGCCTCGGTTCGATTTAAATGGTGAGCTTCCGGTACGGTGGATGAGGGACCAAGGAAGCGGCCTATGAGTGACGCGGGGACGATTCCACCTTTTGGATTTTCTTAACGAATTTTCTAACGGGGTCAAAAGACTAAACCATCCTTCACCTGATTAAACCAGATAGAAGGCAAACTATCACTGACTTAGATTGAAGAAATCAACGCTTTTTTCCTAACCGAAATCAGGCACAGCCATTGATCTAATCATTTGAGGAAATCAACGCTTTTTTCCTAGCCGAAGTCAGGCACAGCCATTGATCTACTCATTTAAGAAAATTTTCAAGTTTTTATTTAACTACTCGAATTCTAAGCGTATTCCTATTAGTTCAATTTAATTATTAAAACTCCACTAATTCCAGTCTAACCCCATCCAGCCCATGGGTTAGCCACCACCCAACCACTGGAATCGGTAGAACCAGACAATTACTCACCCACCCATAATTGAATGCCTTTCTTAACTTTTACTTTCGAATACAGATACGCACACACTCCTCTTTAAAACTTTAACATATAAAATAATCCTTTAACAAACAGTTATTGGTTATAGATATCATAACTCAAAATTTCCATCCAGTCCCTTGTTTCTCAAAAAATAGTATCACTCTGGACTCTCCCTTATAAGACCAGCAGGTCAGCAAACAACAAGATCCAGTAACAGATTACAATAATCATTTTGTCCATCATACATATCTTCCACGATATACGCATGGGTGTCCTAGGCACCGCGAGCCCGTGCATCGCCTGGTCAGAACCCTCCAGGATCCTCCTTAGGTGTCCTGGCACTTCACTTAGGGACCGCTTCGTCGGCTCTCGTCCATCGTACCAGAAGCGCACCATTTTTCAACCATACCGAGGCTAGTCAAGACCTACATGCTTTGCCGCGTGAGCTGTCCGTTGAACACTCCCTGCCAGCTATTGCAACCGAAATTCCCTTAGAAAAACATATACCAAATGCTCCCTCTAGAATTTTGGCATAAGACAGTCCTTTAAGAAAACAGGGTTTCTATGCAAGTTTTCAGTTTGATTTTCTTTTGAATATAAGGAGTATTTCTTGAACCAGTATCCCCAAAACTTCTTGATCGGAATTCTAAATCTCATACCAGAATTCCTCGAATTCTATAACCTTGATCCACATATCAATTCGAAGAGTCTCAAACTTAGTTTCAGATTCGGCGCAGGAGTTTTGAGTGTATTAGTCTAAACTCGTCACACCTTCTTTCCTCGAAAACTGACAAAAGAGTTTGGGATCTTGGTCATAGTCTAATTCAAGGTTCGAGTCAGATAAAATTTTTCCTAAACTATCTTTCGAAAAGGTTTGACAATTCAGTTACTATTTTACCGAATTTCTTTCTTGAATATACACTTAACTCATTTCTAAATTAGTTATAAATTCCAATGAGGAATAAATTAATCATTTATCTGAATATTTCGATCTCGATAGATTTTCTAAATTTTCTTTTTACAAACTGTGTGAATATAAAACGATAGAAATTTCTCTCTTTAGAGTATTTAATTATTCATTTATTAGTTTTACTCATAGAATTTAAACATAGAATTTAAGAGAAATCTAATCTTGATATAAAAATTCTTTATGCATCTGTTATGCATAAAAATCAACTTCAATGGGAATAAAAATCCTTTAATGCATCTATTTATGCATAAAATCAATTTTAATAAGAAGAACACTTTTTAAAATAAAGAGAATTTCTTTATGCATCTTTCTATGCATAAAAATCAAATTTAATGAGAATAACACTTTTATAATAAAAAAATTTCCATTATGTATTTTTCTATGCATAGAAATTAAATTTAATAAGAATAACACTTTTATAATAAAAAAATTCTTTTATGCATCTTTCTATGCATAAAAATCAATTTTAATAAGAATAACACTTTTGTAATAAAAAAATTCCTTTATGCATCTTTCTATGCATAAAAATCAAATTTAATGAGAATAACACTTTTATAATAAAAAATGAAATTAAATTTAATAAGAATAACACTTTTATAATTAAAAAATTTCTTTATGCATCTTTCTATGCATAAAAATCAATTTTAATAAGAAGAACACTTTTGTAATAAAAAAATTTCCATTATACATCTTTCTATGCATAGAAATCAAATTTAATGAGAATAACACTTTTGTAATAAAAAAATTTACATTATACATCTTTCTATGCATAGAAATCAAATTTAATGAGAATAACACTTTTATATAAAAAAATTTCCATTATGCATCTTTCTATGCATAGAAATTAAATTTAATAAGAATAACACTTTTATAATAAAAAATTTCCATTATGCATCTTTCTATGCATAGAAATCAATTTTAATAATTAATATCAGTGATATCCATGCATATTCATAGGTGAATATGTACATGGAGTAATTAGAATATTTCTTTTAGATGCAAAAATGGTGGGAATTACTCTTTTGGAATAGCATAAAAACAAACTTTCTTTTTCACAGAATTCTGGAAAATTTTGCCATAACCTCCTTTGTATGGCTGACCATTTCTCATTTTTATCATTCTTTATTTAACTTAAATTAACCCAAATTAGATTTATAGAACTCTAATCTACACAATTTTCTAAATTCATGAGAGTAAACAATAAGAAGAGTTTAATTAATCCCTTAGTTAATCTTTCTAGGATTAAGAAAGGCTGGAATGTAAAGAAGAGAAGGGGGTGGCCTTTTCATCAAAGGCATAGCATTTGAATTTAATTCAATCAATTTCAAAACATAAAAATCAAGAAAACCATAGATTTTTCATTAAAATTCGTAAACAAAGTATGAAAATTAGCTTATCTCTCTCTAGAATATTTTCTCTCTCTAGGCCAAAACAGGTAGAAACAAGATCTTTTACTATTCTAAAAAGGAGATTGATTACAGGGGAAGAAACTGGACATCTTGAGGGGCTAGGAAGGAATCTTACACATCTACCCATGTCCACATCTCATCACATTACATTCATTCACATCTCATCCATTCATATTTACCCTGATCCACATCACATCACATCACATCACATCACATCCATTCACATCTATCCCGATTCACATCACATCCATTTCACATCAAATCTCATCACATCCATTCATATCCACCATATTCATTCTCATCACCATCCCATCACATACATTCTATCCACATTACATCACATCCACATCTATCCACATCATATCTCATTCATACACATCCCATCTCATTCATATACATCCATCCATTCATTCACATTCACACCTATCACTTCACATCTCATCACATTCACATCCACATCCCTTTACATCACGTCACACCTACATCCCTTTACATCACGTCACATCCATTCACATCCGCATCCCCTTTACATCACATCTCATTCCACATCCGCATTCACATCCATTTACATTACATCACATACACATCCACATCCATTTACATCATAGCACATCTTATCGCATCCACATCCACATCCACTTACATCACATCACATCTTATCACATCCACATCCACATCCATTTACATCACATCACATCCTACCACATCCACATCCACATCAATTTACATCACATCACATCCTATCACATCGATCACATCCACATCTACATCCACATCCACATCACATCCTATCACATCTCATTCACATCTTATCACATTCATTCACATCCTATCACATCTCATTCCCATTTAGTAGCTTTTTCTACTTCGATACCGATGATGGGACTTTTTCTAAATTTTTGCCGGCGCCTAGGTAAAGGTCCTTTTTCTCGAGACGGCTATTTTCATATTCTTTCTTAAATTCCTCAAGTGAAATATGTTCAATATTCTTCTTTTGAATAAAAGAATTCATGGGATTTACAAAAATCAATTTTACCCATATTTTTTAATAATGCACAAAATTTCACTTTTAATAAATATTCATAAACTAAATTATAGTAAAAATTCATCTTTTTTCATTTAATTTCTTGGATGTCAAATATCATGGGAATTCCTCTTTTTGCATTTAATTAATTGCATTCCAAATGTCATAGGAATTCCTCTGTTATCATAAAGTATATTTAAAATTCCTCTCTTCTTTAATAAGAATATCCATTATCCTAATATGCAAAGAATTCTACTTTTACCATTTAAATATTATCATAAATTATATCTAAAACTCCTCTGTTATCATAAAATATATTTATCTAAAATTCCTCTTTTCTTTAATAAGAATATCCATTATCCTAATATGCCAAGAATTCTATTTTTACCATTTAAATGGTTGAATTCCAAATGTCATGGGGATTTATCTTTTATTATTTAAATAAAATTACCATAATTTTCTCTTTTCTTGATTATTTAATTATGCATAAATCTTAAAAAATTAGTTTTCCATTGAATGTGATGAAAATCATTGTTTTAGCATAGGATGACCAATCCTAGAATATGGTAGGAAGTCCTCTTTTCACGTTATGCATAAGAATGAATTATGTATCAATTTCTTAAAAATTTTGCCATAGCTCCGCTGCTATTACTGATAATTTTTAATATTTAAAAAAAATAAACTTAGTAATACGATTATGATAGTATAACTATCTTCTAAACTTAAATCCAATTTATGGATTTAAATCATAAGATTATCATAATTTTAGAAGCATAAAAGTATAAAAAACCACTTTCTTAACCTCTAGCTTCACAAGCCTAGAGTTTGATTTGGCAATTGAGAATTTATCAATGAGAAGCTTTATTTGAATAGGGAATTGGTCATAGGAATGACCGTTCTTTTGGGGAGAGAGAGATAAACATAAAAAGCATCCTAATTAAGCATAAATGTAAACTTTTCTTAATTATTCATTACAACTCTTAAGAAAAGCTTGATTTGCATTATAAACACTTAATTTAGAAACTTCTCAAGCTTGAGAGGGATTGAGAAGTGAAAACATTCATATGTACTCTTGGCTCCTTTCTTAGAGATAACCTTTCATGGTCTAGGGCTCATGGTAAGCTTGATAGCCATCCTCATGGGGCAAGAGGTTAAATCACTTGGGCCATATCTCCTTTGCTACATGTGCATATGGATTTCCTCTATTTTTATCATAATCTCATGAATTTCTCATATGTGCTTGTTACCCATCAAAAATGGATGCTAGATTTGGACTTTATGTGTTGATTTCTTGATCTTTGGTCTAGATCCATTTCAATTGGTATTAGAGCTTTGATTTTGATCCACTTTGTTGAACTTTGAGTTTTCTTGATTTTCTTGATCAAGAAGATGGGTATAGGGACTTTGGATGGTTTAATTTCTTTGTCCTTGTTCATTTTCTAAGATTTTGGGGCATGGATTTGATGGGGACCAAATTTTGGGGGTGCCACACCAAAAAATTGAAATGCAGGACCAAAATTGGGAAAAATTCACTAATTTTGAATAGTGCTAATCTAAAACATTTTCCCTTTATTGCTTGATTTCTGTGAGCTATGGTGCCTTTATCTTGCAACAATTAGCTTTACAAACCTTAGGGGGATCATAGAGCAAAGCTGAAGTAACACATAGATCAAAATTTCATGGACGGAGGTCGCCATTTCACATTGTTAGGCTGTTGCCGTTTTCTACAATCTGTGGTGTTTTTGAGACCTACAAGTTGTGTTTAAAACTAAGCAACGGCTCTAATACTTGGAAAGCAAGGTACTAAACTAGTTAAATAAGAGTATTACCTTTAATGGCTATTGTTAGGCACTGTTTCATGTCTATGAGGATGGCATGGGCTACAACTGTTTTCACCTCATTCAATGTTGCGTAGAGGTTGTTGTTGCACAATACTACTTGGCAAAGCTTGGGAATGTGGCAAGTAAGCACAAGCTTCATTTCAATCTTGGTAATGGTGATCTTCTTCATGATTTGGGATTTGGAGTTTCCATAGTCTTCAATTAGATTCAAGCATTCAAGCATTCAACTCATAAGCGATAAGATTTCTCAATTGCTATGCTAATTGTGCTTGAGAATGATTTGTACACTTGCAATTGGAGTTTCTTTTTGGCTGCAAGCAAAATGATCCATTAAATTAGGGTTTCGTAAACCTAATTAGTGGTTACTTGGATCCATTAACATCATTGGCTTGCATATTAGCCAAAGTCACATGCTATTTTTATTGAATGGTGGCCCATACCTCTCTTATGTTTCCATTTGAACAAGGATTTACATCATTAGCTATCACATGCTATGCATTGACACATTGAGATTCACATATTCACATTGAGTGCTCAACTTTCCCCATGAAAGCTTGCTCTGGCAAGGATTGGATGGTTTTAATAAACTGGCTTGACTGAATGCATTGTCAGGAAAAGGGGATCACATTGAGTAATGGATGCATTATGATTGATATGGCACATGCTTATGCTTAATGTGGATGCCTTCCTTGTATTCTTGAGCCCATGGTGAGGGGTTTTGTACCGGAATCATTTGGGAAAAGCAAAAGGCTATTGGATCTATAATGATTTGGGATGTTTCTATTTATACCATTGGTATGTGTCTCATGCTCTCATCCATTTCTATGATTTCCATTGATTCTTGCACTATTAGAAATCTAGTTATGTGGTGAGGGTACCTTGTTAATTGGTGGAGAGGCCAAGGGGAGAATGTCCTGAATCTAGTGTGCCATGATTGCCATGGAAAAGTGGTACATCAAAGGATTAGATACACAACGTGAAGACATGGCCTGAACTCTTACCATTGGATTTCAAACTTTGGTAAGGAGGTGAGAAGGCTTGGTTGGGAGATCGACAAGCAAAAGTTCTCCATCGACACTCAAGCTTCAACGACATATGGAATGCAAGAGGTCATAATGGCCAATACTATGTGATGCATATGAATTGGGACAATGGATTGGTTTTGGAATGGAATTGATGCCAAATGCATTATGTGATGATGGTAAATGATTCCTTGATGTGATAATTGTGTTGGCAAATGCAAAAGATATTGTGGGAATGCCATTTTGATTGCTTGGGAAATTGAAATTTTGTCTGACTATGGCAAAATTTCTCCAAAAATTCTGATGCATGGAGTGAATTGATGGCACACAATTGATGAATGGAGTTGCTTTTTATGGTCACTACACTTGGGGGAGAGCAAGGGGGAGAGCAAGAGGCAATGCATTGCAAGTTGGAGTGTAATATGAGCCCAATGGAACCATTCTTGACATTTCTTGCATAGGCACTAAACCCTAATTCAGTCAAAGCACATTAGGACTGAAGTTTAGGTGTTTACATAAACTCATAGTACTCCCTTAGACCTACACAACAAGCCCTTAACCTCTCCATTTTGACATCGTTTGGGTAGTCAAGCCTAGGTAGTTGATTTTGATTAAAAAAAGTTAAAACAAATACATATACTGATTATGCATTGGGTAATGCATTGAGTGATTCATGGAAGGTCTATGGGAATGCATTGAGTGATTCATGGAAGGTCTATGGGAATGCATTGTATGATCCATTCTCGAGTCTAGATTGGACAACATATGATGGTCTATTATTTGACTATAGAGACTTGAAGGATATGGATCTTGATGCATATGATAGAGGGCTTTCTCATGACAAGATTGTCTATACATGTGTTTCTAATGCATATATGACAGAGGGCTTTCTCATGACAGAGGGCTTTCTCATGACAAGATTGTCTATACATGTGTTTCTAATGCATATATGGGTAGTATACATGTTGTTCATGGAGATGATGATAGTCTTGAGGTGACATATTCTACTCCTACTGATCATGATTATCACATGGATTTTACGTATGCTATACATGTTGATGATGAAGTATGCATTGATAGTAAACATGCTAATCTTGAGGATGACAACTATGCTTATGGGGATTCTAGTTATGAGGCATGTGCCTTTACATTTTGTGGATGCCAATATGATTCTATGATCTATGGGAATGGGGAATTCACTTATGATTGGACATATGTATAATGTTAGCCCGAGTGTAAATGAGCAATACTATCGAGGCATGTTACTCACATTGTGTAAAGGCTGCAAATCTTTTGAGGAAGTACGAACAGTGAATGGACATTTATATCCTTGTTTTAAGGTTGCATGTGAAGCAAGAGGAATTATGATGAAGAGTGATGATGAGTGGTATATGTATCTTCAAGAAGTTGCATTTTAGAAAATAGGATAATGTTTTTTGTAAGTCTATATCTTCGAACAGCTTTGGAACAAATTCCCTACCAAACTTTCTGATGATTTTTTGCAGAGAAGGTGTGCTGATGTTGGTGTTTATCATTCTAGAGCTAAGAATCAAGCTTTATTACACATGCAAGACCTCTTATCACAATATCGAAAATGTCTACATGCTTTTGAAGGGTTGCCTCTTTCTGACAGATTAGGTGTTACCACTGTCAACAATGGTTTGTTGATGGAAGAGATGATGTTTGATGCTATTCAATAGGTTGATTTGGCTCTTTCCATGGAAAGGAGTCTTAATAGAACTTTGTTAATCAAGAGCATTTTATACCATCTTTGAAGTCGTTAATTTGAACAATGGTGGTGTTTTTTTCCTTGATGGACCAGGTGGATCATGCAAAACATATCTTTATGATGTCTTGCTATCTTGATTAAGTTGAGAGAATCAAGTTACTTTGGCATGTGCATCTTCTGGAATAGCTGCATTGTTACTTTCAAATGGACGTACTACACACTCATGTTTTAAAATCTCATTGGTTCTAAATACTTTTAGCACATGTAGTATTAAAGGTAATAGCCTATTGGCTGAGGTGTTGAAGCTTGCAAGATTTATCGTTTGGGATGAGGCTCCAATGATGCATAGGTATGCATATGAAGCATTGGACATGACATTAAAAGATATCATGCAAAGTGATATAGTATTTTGGTGGAAAAATTATGCTCTTTGGTAGTGACTTTAGGTGAATAGTTTGAATGTGGGTGGTGGTTACCCTCCTCACTGCTTTCTTTTAAAGATGAATGCTCCTATCATGCTAATCCGCAATTTGGATTCTTAGCGGGGGACTTTGTAACAATACCAGACTAATATGCAAGTAATTTCACTCAAAGGTGATAGAAGTAGAAATTATTATAGGTATAAACATGGAGACATGGCCTTTATTCCTAGAATAACATTCATACCATCTATGCCGCTTTAATTGCCTTTTGACATGAGAAGGAGACAATGTCCTGTGAGGCTAGCTTTTGGTATGTCAATAAGTCCCAAGGACAAACATTGAGTGTGTTGGGACTTTATTTGGCCACACAAGTATTCACACATGGATAATTATATATTGCTATGTCACGTGTTAGATCATCAAATGCAGTGAAAGTGTGTGTAAAAGATACTGTGAAACAAACAAAGTCTACATAGCTAATGTTATCTACAAGTATTCACACATGGACAATTGTATGTTGCTATGTCACGTGTTAGATCATCATATGCAGTGAAAGTGTGTGTAAAAGATACCGTGGACCATGAAAGCAGCAATGAAGGTACAAACAAGTTCTATATAGCTAATGTTATCTACAAAGAGATACTACAAATGGCATCCAGAACAATGTAAATGTAATCTATGCCCAGAAGGTATAGAACGAGCCATTCATACAGGAGCCGACAAATGCTAGAGACTACATTCATAGATATCTTTGTATTAATCAAGTAAGCATTTGGAAGGCGAATGCTGTGCAATTTATGTTGTCTTCTAGTAAGTGTGTCTGCTTTCAAATTGATTGATGTTTCTTTTAGAATGACAATTATTTTATTGTGATGCAAAGGCATGAAGTTAAATAGGAGTTGGATGGCAAAATTCCTTCAATTTATCTTCCACACTGGCATTTCCCTTGCCATCGCGATAATATTTAATTGATATATATAAAGATACTTACATTGTGTGGAATAAATGGTTGACATTGAGGTAAAGCCACCATGTAGATCCACAAGTATGGAGTGCCCCATCTATTGCTCAAGGGGTGGTTCAAATTTTTGAGATGGTTGTAGAGGCATGGTGAGTTCTTCTTTGTTTTAATAACATTTGAATAAGGAAATTTTTTTTCTTTTGACTTGCTTTCATTTATAGTGGCATTATTAATTTTTCTTGCTTGGTTTGAAATACTTAACGTCCATAGAGAGAGAGAGAGAGAGAGAGAGAGAGAGAGAGAGAGAGAGCTCAAAAACTTACGTAAATAATTAGTGGTGTAGTGTCGTATTTGATATCACGGGTAATATTGCTTAGGATGGATGTGGCAAGGAGATTATTTTCATTTATTTATGGTGATGGGTAAGATATTAAAGATATTAGTCTCGACATTTGCTAATATAGTCATCATTGTTTACCATAATCTATTTAATCTTCATGGCTCAATTGTAGACCCCCCTGTCTTGGGAAGGACAAGCAACAACATCTCTAATGATTAAACTACTAGAGTGCACATGTGTATTATGTGCTTTTTATGTAGTTTTTTTATGTTTAATTGTAAATATAAATTGTTATTGATACATTTTTTTGAAACAGGGAATATCTTTATTTTTTGGAACCTAGATTATTGCTAAGTTTGTATGGTCTAGATTTACAACGAGAGCTTTAGGCTCCTTAGGATTTGCAATCTAAGATTGCGGATCAGCTTCATGTACATGTACTGTTTGGAGACTATGAAAAGCCTAATAAGTTAGATTTTGGTGCATAGACAAAATTTTCCGATTTGATGTTTATAAGCCTGGTTTAAATGCCATTTATCTCAAATATGGATCCCTAAATAAGTTTTGTAAGGTTTTATCTTTCATCTTTTTTTTTCTTTAAATGATATCTTACAATAGCTAATGTTATTATCTTTTATATATATATATATATATATATATTAGACAAATGGAGGCGAGGAGTATGGGTTTCCAAGGAGAGATAATCTAGTCGCTTGAAGATTATCAATGAAAAATAAGTGCTTTAGGAGCTCTGATATATATGGCAAGCATGGTGTGTTCATATATACATACATACATACATATATATATATATATATATATATATATATATATATATATATATATATACTTCGTCAAGTTTGAGGACCATGAGGCCCAAAATGGGCTTCATATATTAGGCCTTTTTCTCCTCTTCCCATGAGGACGGGTCTGTGTTTTTATGCATGCAAGAATACTCTTGCCCGTCGGAGATGGGTTATGCCACTAGTCTTGTTAACACAAGAGCAAACAACCATCCTAGAGGGCCAAGGGGGCAATCAATGGAAGAAAAAAAGGCTATCACTATTTGCTTTGCCATTAAGTTTGCTACCGTTGCGATAATAATACACTAAAAAACAACCATGAAAAAGAAAGACAAATATGTCCATCATCTATATGTGGCTACAAGTCGGCCATGTAGTGCTAGGGGGTTTGGGGTGTTTACATGGCAATTACCTCCCTCCATAAATGTTATATAAACCTTCACACAATAGGCATCCTAGCCCATATATTTTCAATCTGACAGAAATGAGGTATTTTTTTCCACCCATGTGTAAAACTGCCGACAGTTTACCGACCACCCAATTTTCATGGGGCTTTCAAAACATTGCGCTTCTTTTGATTTTTTTTCCCAACCTCTTGTAAGGGTATGACATGCTTCAAATTCCAAGCCTATGCAATTAGGCTCTTTTAAGGTCCTAAAACAACTAAAAACTACATGAGCATTTGAGAGATGGGTACTTAACTGGAGTTGTCGGCTTGTGGGTTGTGTTTGGGTTAGGGTTTGAACGTGGGTTGTCTTCTTGAGAGAACCAACGAGCTACACCAACTTGACCGGGGTTCCAGCCCCCAAAAAAAAAACTTTTTTCTCAATAAAACATAAAACTTATGAGAACAGGATTTAACAGGATTATTTTTTAAAAATGATTAATTTTTTAGGTAAATTATTATAACTAAAATACTTTAAATTCTGGATATGTTTTAGGGGTGAAAAAGAGAATCTTGTAGGCCCAGCAAGAGCATCATCTTTCAAAGCATACCTAGGAGAGCACTCAAGTCTCACCATTTCTTTTTACACGGTCGGGCACAGCGGGCACATTAAAAGCGCCAAGGTATAGGACCATAGGTAATTTACAACAAATTGCGCGTCACGTAGATGCCACATGGACTGCTGCCAAGCTGTCTCTGCAACCGTCTTTACCGGGTACCGACAGTCCACTATGTCTTGCGGTCTGCACAAGCCGTACGTAATTGCCGTGGGGTTACCGGCACGGCGAGATGAGATGCGAGTCGCGACCGGGCAGCTGCCAGCTGGTAGAGAACGTGTGGGCCCCGGGGCCAGTGTGGGGCTCTGGAGTGGTTTCACGCCCGCGTCAAACCACTCTCGGGGTGAAGAACCACTCTACGTGGAGCGGTTTTCTTTTGCCACCCGGTTTTGCCGTCATTTTACAGGCCTTGGGTGAAACTGTTTTCGGGGCGATTTTCTTTTTTCGTTATTTTGTAAATTTGTAATGTGTCATTTTCTTTTTCTTCATTTGCAATAAAGGGCTTGTCGTTGAAGGGAAGCGAGCTTGTTTTAAACTGTGTGTGTTATAAGCTACCAAGAGGAGGAGTTGTTCCAACCTCTTCTTCTGTTAACTGCAATGCAGCTTTTCTATCACTCCACACGCACATAGCATCCTGCAGGCACCTTGGCAAGTAGCATTATAAGGCCTCCATATCTGCTTAATCCTCATGCCGCCACCCGACCCTTATTGGATAACACACACACACACACACACACACACCGACCCTTCTTCAAGTTCTTACATTGATTGTGCCATAGCCCATTAATGCTTCTTTGACTTCCTGCTGCTTCCCCCCTCACAAAAATCTCCTCACTGCTCACGCGTCTCCTCTCTTCTCTCTCTCCCCCTCTTGTGCATTTCTGTTGCAAACGTGACCTAGATTCATGCTTGCCTCTTCGACACGCTCTCTCCCATCGCTATCCTCCCTTTCTTCATCCCCTCTTACAGTGCAATTGTCCACCTCGGACGTCTAATCTGCTCAATTCTAATACCCTTTCGGTTAATACCACCCATTTGTTTACCACTACTGCACATCTCTTTGACACTAATGCCCATCTGTTTGACCCTTATACCCACCTGTTTCACCCTAATGCCACCTCCAGCTAGTCTCTTTATGATGCTTACGCTTTCCCTCAGCAGTTAAGCCCTATGATCTGAGCTACCAAGTCCATCATGAATGTGCATTGCATTGGCCTCAGAACCCACATCCTCTTAGCCCTATGCGCATGTCTACTGCACTTTTGCCAAGCTAATGCAGGCAGGTACATTCTCTTTGATTTAGAGTCTGATTTGTCTAGCGAGGAATCTCATATCTCTTCTCTTTCACCCAGTTTAGAGAGCCCAGGTTTAGTTCATTTCCTGGAAGCTCCCGCCTTCCGAAATGGTGAAGAATGTGTATCTTCTCACGACACCTCCCAATCTGGAGAGCTTTGTGATGCTATGTCTGTGCACATAGCCATGACGTTGGATATCACCTACATCAGAGGCTCTGTGGCAGCCATTTTGTCGATCGTAAAGCACGCCGCCTGCCCCGAGAACATGGCTTTCCACTTCCTTGCTACTGGGTTAGAGGAAGATCTTGGTGAGATTATAAGCTCCACTTTCCCTTACTTAAGGTTCAGGGTATACAGGTTTGATGAAGATTCAGTAAAGGACAAGATTTCAGCATCAGTGAGGCAGGCTCTAGAACAGCCTCTGAATTATGCCAGGACATACATTGCTGACATCCTACCACCTTGTGTGAAGAGAGTGATTTATTTGGACTCTGATGTTGTTGTGGTGGATGACATTGTGAAGCTATGGGGGACCAATTTGGGTCCTCATCCATTGGGGGCGCCCGAGTATTGCCACGCCAACTTCACGCAGTACTTTACAGATACATTTTGGGCTGATCCAACGCTCTCTGGTGTGTTTAAAGGTAGGAATCCATGCTATTTCAATACGGGAGTCATGGTAATGGACTTGGAGATGTGGAGGAAATGGGAGTATTCCAAGGCCATTGAGGACTGGATGGAGGTACAGAGAGAGATGAGGATCTATGACCTCGGGTCTCTTCCACCATTCTTACTCGTTTTTGCAGGGGATGTGCAAGCAATCGAGCATAGATGGAACCAACACGGGCTCGGGGGTGACAATTTAGAGGGCCATTGTAGGAGATTGCATCCTGGGCCAGTCAGTCTCTTGCATTGGAGTGGGAAAGGGAAGCCTTGGATAAGGTTGGATGCCCAAAAGCCTTGCTCATTGGATAGCTTGTGGGCACCATATGACTTGCTTCCTCAACATCTTTGATAGAAGAAGCTCTTCGAGGCGAGATGTGTAGTGGATTGGGAGCTCTAACATGGGTGATGATGTGTCATATGGCAATTGGGTGCAGCACATACATGCTCAATGGGTCCCTTTGATGTGTGTTGTAGTATCTCACACAACACAACTGGCTCCCAACTAATGAGTAGAGTCCTCTATGTGTATGGCAATGGTGCTCATGTTTTACTTGACTTGATACATGTCTGCATTGCCTTGATGCAGCAGTGTGCTACCAAATCACCAATGCAGAGTTACGGGCTGCATTTATTGTGCTATCAATGGAGATGCGTTTATTGTAATGCCAAAGGAGAGATCGGTGATATTTCTGCCTCCTTGAGGCTTGATGCATTATTGTGATAAATATCATGCATTATGTTGAACTAATGCAGGAGGGGCAGAGAACAGTGGTCCTATATTAACAATTTCTGGACAATTTATGCAAGGATAATGACATACTTTTTGACACAATCGAGTGGAGAATAGTGGGTTACTGAGGAGCTTATATATGCCCATTTGGTTCTATGGTTTGATCCTAGTTAGTGGAAGTGATTATGTAACTAACCTGTAATAAGCCACTTTTTTGGCCTTGAATCACAGGTGCACAGCCAAGAGAAGAGCTTGTAATAAGCCCAGCTATGCAGAATAATGGAGGTTTAATGGAGGAATTCACTTTTCTAATAATGCCTTTGAGAGGGAACCCATTGAGGTCGCTAATGAATTGTTAAGTTTGCAGAAGATAAGCACCGATAAACTCGGTTTAGGCTTGTGCTGCTAAACGGATCGAAGCTCCAACTGCTATCAAGATGAACCGTAATCTTGTTTTGGGACAGGATCAGTGCATTGCATCATGCTCTGGGTCTGAGATTAAAAACTTAATCAATGCTTTGCGAGCCCATGATCTCCTTTTGGGTCCGCAAACCGATTAACCTTGCGATTTTCTGTGAGATTTGTAGTTTGACATGGTGCATGAACCTCCATGGATGTTGATTATCGTGGGAGAAGCTGATATCAACAACTTACAAGACACAACATGTGATTAATTCATTGTAAAGTGTCCACTAAACCTGTTTACCTGGTTAAGAAGGAAAAGCGGAGATTCCCAGGGTCCAAGCTTTTTAGATTTGATAGGAATGCAAATACTATGATTAGACACGAATTAGTGCTTGTTTGATTTGATAAGATGTTACAGAGAAGGCAGTAGTGGTGTGGAGGACAGTATGCTAGCCACGTGCCAGTTGGAATCAACCGGCCTAGTTGTCAAATATATCATTCGCGGCTTTCTCCTGTCTTGTACGGTCTTTTTGTAAGTTCAGCTCCCGCCTGCCCTCATAACGAGGGGTAAGTAAGGCTCGTACGCGGTTTGGCACAGATTCTTCTAAGCTTGCCGGTCCTTTTGTGCCACTTATGGCTTCTCTTTTGGACCTTAGTCACCTACACACTAACTAATACATGTACTCAAGGACTTTCAAGTGTACATGCCCACATGCATGGGCTTGTGCCTAATGCGTCATGACTCATGCGGCCTTTCTTCATTTCACTGAAAGTTGCTTGATGTTGAATGGCTTAAGCTCTTTACATAATGCCATCATGGGCATTGGGCATGTGAAATGTCTTCTTCATGGAGGGACAAGAACATGTAACAGAAGATGGTGTATCCATTTGTGGGGCAATCCACATATCTTTGTCTCTTTTTGATCCATGGCAAGTGTGCAAAGTCTCGCAATTTACAAGTGTCTCCCACTTTTGTTGTGAAGTGGCCTCTCCCCCTCTCGAGAAATGGGTGACATAGAAATGCTTGCGAGACAAACAACCTTGCCCATCCAAGCCTTAATTCAATGGGCAACTTTTTGGTTAGATACCAGTAAAATAATCTTCATAGAAATACTCTTTTGAGTTGGAAACAATGTAGCAGCACACAGTTCCATTGTGTTGGAAAGAGAATCTTTCAATAGGGAAGATTTCGAGGCTTAGGCTAAAAGTGTCTCTTTTGAATGGGAAGATCTCTTGGGTTTACAACTATTTGAGACATGGATTCATGTCATGTCATTATGTAAGCTATAAAACACACCCACAAAGGGCTTACTTTATCTTTAAGTGCCACATAGTCAGAATTCCTCTTATGGGCACCAATATGCATAAAAAAACATTATTAGTAACTTTGTATTCTTAAGAGGGTGGCTGACACTCAATGTTAAAGCTTGCATGGAAAATTTAGGGTTTTTAAGAGGGTGCTTTTAACACTTTGTATTCAAGTTCCGTTTGGCATCCGTCCCTTTATTATAACATGAAGTGCACCTTAAGACACTAGTGCAATTAAAAAAAGTGAGGAGATAGTGTAAAATGGGGTGAAGATAATAATTTCTCAAATTCCCAATGAAGTAACTAAAATTTGATGTGTAATCTCAAAGACTTATGGTGATTGCGTGTATATCAATTCGGCATATTGGCCTCTCAAAAATGCTAACCTTAAAGATTTTTTCAAAAACCTGGAGTTTTTAAAGATTTCAAAGATGCTTATAGTTTTTAGAAAGAGTGAAAGGTTTGGTCCTTCCACATAAAATGCAAAAAGACAAGAAAAAAAGAAACAACGTGATTGTGAGAATCCACTTTCTTGAAATATCTCATTGTTTTAAGGTGCTATACATGTGTGTGCACATCCATAGTTGTATGAATGTACTTGTAAGGATTTTTTCAAAGCCCCTTTTTCACTTTGACATTATGATGATTTCATTGAGACATTTCATTTAAAAGGTGATATTCATTACCCTAAAGGAATCATAAGATGGCAGACTACGAGTGTCCCACAAAGGTGAAAACACTTTAAAGATGGTAATGTAAGAAGCACTTCACAAAAATTTTTGTCATATAGTTGTCTTTACATGAAGTAAAAAAGGTTTGTTTTCCACACTATTTCACTAACTTCTTATGAGAAACATTAAGATTGATCAATTTGAGAAGGTAATGTATCACCATGCAACTGCTTAAACTTGGATAATGGAAAGTAAAGTCTATTCAATTCAACTTTAAAGCTTTATAAAATTTGGCCTTATCATGTATTTATTACTATTACTAGATAGAGAGAGATAGGGAGACTCCCTCTCTCAATATATATATAGAGAGAGACTCTCTCTCTCTCTATGTATATAGAGAGAGAGTCTCTCTCTAGGGATAGAGAGAGAGAGAGAGAGAGAGAGAGAGAGAGAGAACATTTTGCATGTATGTAAGGTGTGTGATATGAGATACTTAGTGCATCCCCTAAATGATTTGACCCTTTGTATTCCGACTTCCATTCATGATTTGACCCTTTGTATTCCTACTTCTATTCCTGCGTTTTTCTTCTTAATATATTTTACATACCTGTCTTATAAATCTAATACAAATATTTTCGTACTCCCAAAGTCTTCCCTAACACTTGTTTTTAAACTATGATGACTAAGTCCATTTTTCAACGTTTTCTAAAGCCTTTAAAAAAGAGCGTTGTCTATTTACAAACCACGGTCGTTCTAAGAAACAGCGAGCAGTGGTGGTGGCAAACTATGGCGCCCACCCACGCACCCACCCACCCACCGCACCCTCCCCACCCACCAAAAGGTCTCAACGATGGCAAAAATGCACATACGCTCCCACGGCTCCACATCACACACACTCAGAGAAAAGAGAGTGAGATTGTAATTCAAATAGCAATTAACATGAATGAAAATAATAGCTTTATTAAATTTATGTTAACTAACAAATAGAAATAGCTTGCTTAGTACCGCCAAAATGTTGTTTCCATTAAATATATTTTGTGAGTATTTCAAGAATAAGAGTGTTTTTCTAAGGTTTTATTTTAGTATATAATGATATATATATTTGAAAAAGTTAAAGTAATTTGGTGAAGCTTTATTGTAAAGAATTTCTAGAATATATATTATATAATTATTGTTCCCAAAAAAGTAATAGAAATGATGACCCTCCTTGCCCTTTCTATTTGCGTGCATTCACCCATGTCCTTTCTATGTAAGGCCTCACAATTCTCTATAAAAATCCTCAAGGGCTCAAAGGGAGGGAGGAGATGGGGGGAGGTGGAGGGGCTCATGTAGTAAGGCCGTATTAATTACAACTATGATAAATTTGAGTGAATATACAACTACGATAAATTAGATTGTAAACTAATTAATTTGCTTTTAGTTGACTACTAGGTTGTAAATAGTATCATTTCTTTCCCAAGTAAATTATTGCATATAAAAAGTCCAACAAAAAATACAAGCATCAGAACTTCATTGAGGGTGGGGACAATAGCCCAATGGTAGAGCTCTAGGCTACCATCCATGCTGTGCGAGTTCAAAGCTTGACTCACCCCTCCCCCACTTTAATGCGAAAAAAAAACTTCATCACATAATTTTTTTAAAAAAGGAAATTTATGTAAGTTTTCCATTCATGTCCAGTTATAAGATATTTTTCTTTTGCTATTTGGTGGGGATTAAAATTCATGAAGTCTAAGAAAGTTTTCCATTCATGTCCAGTTATAAGATATTTTTCTTTTGCTATTTGGTGGGGATTAAAATTCATGAAGTCTAAGAAAGTTCTACAAGTAATAAATGTAGGAAATTTAATTGCATAATTGGTTGATGTGTTGAGATTTGAAATGTCATTGGATACCACTTTTCATTTTGATCCCTACTCGGGACTAGTTAAATACTCGATCTTGGTTTATGGTCATGGCTCTCCTTTATGATTGTATTAAACAAACTATTAGAACTCCTAGACTACTACTCCAAATCTGCCTACTACGAAAGGGGGGAAACTTGTTGATGAGTTGCCAATCTTCTTCTTCTTTTAACATGCTCCTTAGAATTCTCCAATATCCATCTACACAATAACATAAACATAAGAACCTCCAAAGCATATGAAGCCTAACTAATATGTGCATGATCCTTTTCTTTAGAATGACCTCTTGAAAAGTGCACAAGTACTTTCAAACTCTAGAAAACAAGAGGGTGTGTAAGAAGTGTCCTGCCCTTTCTCTTGCTTTTCAACGAAGGCACACCACCCTATTTTTATTAATATCATATCCTAGCTACAAGCTACATCTAAATTTGTACTAGTGCACTCAATTTAAAAGGAATCACATGTGCATAATATCTTCTTTTTTTCAAACCAATATATTTTCTAAACTTTCTACTACTCTAAGGTTCGATGTAATAATTAAAAATATTTAAATCAAACAACCAAACCTTAGAGCTTATTCTTCCACAAAGCTAAATAATTTATCTTTTTTTAATAACACTCAACATTGTTTTTCTATCATATGAATATAAAAAAATACTAAATAAATATTAATAACATACCAAAAATAGAGGAGTCTTCCATCCTTGCCTCCCAATGTATCTTATTTTTCGTCAATCAAGTTGCATCCCTACTAGGGTAATGTTTCCTTTGAACAAAATCCTCACTAAGAATTTGACTATGAAGAATTCATGCCAAACACTTAGAATCTCCGAATTTGATTATGAGGAATTTTATATTTGACCTCTTATAATCTTCTCATGTTCACCGAAAAACATCCAACAGCCTTAATGGGGGAGTTGAGAGTTATCAAGAATATGAGATAGTCCTATTAAATTCCTAAGTAAATTAAGGATCATAAGCCAATTCATCCACCTTTCGAGCAATTCTATAAGGTAGCGTTTTAAGCACTCTAAGAGAATGTTAACTTCTTTTTGTTCGTACCTTCAAGAATACCATCTCACCCTCTTTGAACTTTTATTGTTTTCTCTTCTTATGTACAAAGTGTTTTGACGATCTTGAGCCACATAAAGACATTGTTTAATTCCTTTGCTTGCTGTTGCAAGTTTCATTAAGCATTTGCCTAGATATTTCAACTCTCTATCAAATTAGATCTGATTGTGGTGAATAAGGCTTAAAATGGAGATATACTATGTTATCATGGTCAAGCGCAACACTTCAATGGTTTTAGACCACTTAGTTGTGGCATCACATAGCCAAGCTATTCATTTGTGTGCCCATAAGGGGGGAAAAATGCCCAGCACTTATCTGCATTCATTGGGGACATTTCGAAGGTTAGACTAAAAGAGCTAGAGTACTATCCAGAAAGCTTCTAGACATGCATCAATCTTATTGCTCTAGTAGTAATGCATGAACAACTTAGCTACATGCTCCTCAAAGCATTCAAGTGCAACACACATAACATATATCATTTTATTTTAGACACCACTCATATGAATCTCAAAACAAGAGTAGCATACCCTTAGTAATGACACAGTACCATCTATACACATATCTCATTATATCATTTTATTTTAGACACCACTCATATGAATCTTAAAACAAGAGTAGCATACCCTTAGTAATGACAAAGTACCATCTATACACATATCTCATTATATTCTAGACAACACACATATATCACTATATTCTAGAGAACATACATATGGAGCTCAACAAAAGAGTAGCATCACCTTAGTATTAACACAATACCATCTATAGACATATATCACTATATTCTAGACAACACACATATGGAGCTCGACATAAGAGTAGCATGAATCCCCTCAGTAATAACACAATACCATCTTTACAAGATTCATCCCCTTACAACAACTGGTAGTATGCCTATGCTAAATATAATACCCTATCTTGAACTTAAGCATCTCCCTCATTCCCCTTCTTTTGCCTCTTTTGTCCCTGCTCTCTTATCCAA
Organism: Cibotium barometz; assembly: GCF_041138505.1. Classification (NCBI taxonomy): domain Eukaryota; kingdom Viridiplantae; phylum Streptophyta; class Polypodiopsida; order Cyatheales; family Cibotiaceae; genus Cibotium; species Cibotium barometz. The sequence continues at coordinate 53,649,776 of NC_141048.1, read as the reverse complement.
GTACTATACACATCATTATAAAAGGTTGTTACAATCCAAGACCGTTAACTCTGGAGGACCATGATGTGTCAGTTATTATTAGTGAGCATTAGGAGAATTGGGAGGTCACTTTTGGGTCATGTAAGAAAGTCCAACTCAGCATAGAGAGAGAGAGAGTATGTGAAACATAAAAAAATAGAAAAGAACACCAACATAAATAGAATAAAAAATAATAAATAAATTAAAATTATATCATTCTTATAATCTTTTATGAAATAGTTAGTATCGAAGAATGGTCGTGTCATTAATATATCACTTTTCAAGGATGTACATAGAATAAGTCGTTATATATAAGAATGTACATAGAATAAGGACGTACATAGAATAAGGGCGTACATAGAATAAGAATGTACATAGAATAAGTCATTATAAATTTAGATATATTCTTTGTATCAATGTCACTAATAATAAGATAATTATTCTCTGAAGTATAAAATTTTGCACTAATCATCTTCTTTGTATTTTCTACATAGTATCTAAGTCTCATTCAAAAAGTAGAAACATAAAAACTATGGTGAGCAAAGTACAAGCTTTTGCACCAATAATCTTCTTTGTATTTTCTACATTGTATCTAAGTCTCATTTTAAAAAGTAGAAACATAGAAACTATGGTAAGAAATAGAAGAGATTTATATAATTATCATATGAGATTGATAGAGAATATGAGCCACTTAAGAAACGAAACAAGGTGAGTACTTTGACTCCATTAGAGGTAACCAATATGAGAATGCAGCGAAAAAAGAACATGGATATATGCACAGATGGAAGGATTTATCAAAGGATCCTATTACAAATTCTACACCTCCATTCTCAAACATCACAAGTCTCCTTTGATTTATAGGTGATGGAATAAATGGTCTCCAAGGATATACAATGTATCTTCATGCAAAGAATGAAGTTCTAAAGTTTAAGAAAAATCTCGATGTATCACAATTCTAGAGATTAATGGCAAATAATGAGAAGCTTATATAGAAGCTAAGGTCAAACATAAAAAAATCTCCACATTAGAAAATAACCTTAATGAAGTAAGGAGAATACTGAACTTGGTGTTTGCTCAGAAACAAGAAACTTCAATAATATAGAGAATCTCTCAATCAGTGTTGGAAGCCTTAAAAAAAGAGTTCTAGCAACCAGATATTCTTCTCGATCTAACGATTTGTTATTTTTTCTTTAGATTTATTTACAGTCTCTTTAAATAAATTATAACTTTTATTACAAGGGAATACTTCATCCAGATAAAGAAAACATTGATCCATGCAAAGCTATTGATGGATATAGTAAGCTTATTGATGCTTCAATTATGTAGAATATGTGTGAGAAAAAACGGTATAAAAACTTAAGAATAAATTCATCAAAGAATTTTTACAAAGAAATACCATAGAAACAAATGTAATTCAAGTAGCACTTGATAAAATGTGGGTATAAGCCGTGTTAGATATTCTCAAGTTTATAAAACATTACCAGGCAAGCTAAGAGACAACAATATCTAAGCAAATATTCTACCTAAACCTACATTTTTAAGACAAGAATGTCATACAATCAATAGTGAACTGATGCAATATCTTAGAGAGCCATATCATATAGAGGATATCTACCATGGAAAGAAGAAATATCTCATTTTCAATAAATCCAATAATATATTATTCGAACCTTTGGTAATTCAGACTTCAATGGTTAAATATTTTGATATTACTCAAGGCAAAGTCAAAGGTGTGCTTAAATTTGTGAGATCAAGCTTTATGAATGTGAAATCGTCAAAGGAAAGAAACAATAGCATGTTTCACTGACACTGATCCCTCTATAAAAAATGTAGACACTTGTTATTTTAGTTTGCAACAATCAGAGAATAACATTTGGTGGTTAGCAGCATTTGAGGTATGAAAAATACATATTTTTTAAATTTAAGTTCTTTGTTTATCAATATGATTATCTAACATAATGAATATTGAAGTCTTATCCTAAAAGTATTATTCTTTGACAGTTGGACAATGAAGACTTTGATATCTTATACCTGATTTTTCATCATACTTCTATCCCCACTACAATATCAGATCAAACAAATTGTAAAAAACTTCATATAGATGGGATAAGAGAATTCAATGTGGAGTGGCACATGGCAGGGTATTTGAAGACACTCAAATGCATGTACAATGTGTCTAAAGGGAGGTAATGCAAAATCTCCATGCTTATATTGTACAAAAGCTTCTAAAGTCATGGACATGAAGTATTGGAATAAGGATCCTGTTAGACACCTCAAGGACCTTGACTTTAAGCAGGTGCTTAGCATTCCTCTTAAAAGGGTCCACATTTGCATCCTGCATGCTCTATGTAGAATCATAGAGAAGCTTGTGTATCTCTATATAGGATTTGCATGGAAGTTGAAACCAAAGAAAGAAGGGGTGAAAGACGCATCAAAATGATAGAGAGAGTACTATTTGATATGGGACTTCACGGTGGCAATGTGTATATAGAGGCAAATACAAAAAAGTCTACCCCATTGGAAAAGTTATTCCAACCAAACTGTCAATTGGTGAAGTAAAATAGCTTCCTATTATTTCATGTGAGAAACAAAAGAGAAAAGAAAAGACGCCATCGAAGAGACCAAGGCCCAAGTCAATAATTAGATACAAATTATGGAAGAATCTTCATGTGAGAAACAAAAGAGAAAAGCAAAGACACCATCGAACAGACCAAGGCCCAAGTCAACAATTAGATATGAATTATGGAAGAATCTTCATAATGTAGTGAGGGATGATGCAAATGATGGAAAAGCCAAAAATAATAAAGAAAATGTTTGGAAAGAATTAGACAAGATATTTGGATATTGCGAGACAAAAAGAACTGGAATAAGCAAGACTTTCAAGAATTCAAAAACTGTTTAGAATCTTTCAAGTCATCTGTGAAAGGATGCGTGGATAGATCAACATTTCATGCATTACATGGTAATATTATTTCTATTTTATTTTCTTTCTTCCTTGTAAATCACATTTTTCTTACTCTTCTTTTTGTGTTTTCCTAGAATATCATATACAACTATCTACTTTATCAATGAGTATGGAAGTCCATCCATTTGGTCCACACATATCATATACAACTATCTTTCTTCCTTGTAATAACATTTTTCTAACTCTCCTTTTTGTGTTTTTCTAGCATATTATATACAAGTATCTTTCTTATTTTATCAATGAGTATGGAAGTCCATCCATTTGGTCCACACAAGGCATAAGTCTTATTACCAAGCACATGCTGCATTTTTTAGACATACAAGCCAGGGAGGAGGAAGGAATAGAGCAAACAGTTTACTTGAATTTTTCCAATGCTTGTATCGAAGAATTTTCTTTAACTTGAAAAAAAGAAAGCAATGCAAGTCACATCACATGTAACAAGAACAATTTGCCTTCTTCAGAAACAAATGAGACAAGATGCGTGGAAACATTCAACATCACATCATAAGATGATGCAATGGCTTCGAGGAAAACGTGCGGGAAGAAAGTGGATTCCACTAGAGAAAATTTATAGTCAAACGTCTATGTAAAATTCAGTGCCATAAGAAGTAGTAGATTGCTTCTTATGTTTTGTTGCTTATACAATGACTTTGAATTTCCTAAGTGTCCTCTTCTTGAATACATACAATTGGAGTGTACACTCATCTTATCTCGCGTATATATTGAGCTGTTAATTATAAAATTAGAATATACTTATTGTTTGTCTCGTGTACAAAATTAGAATATTTACAATACTAACGGGGCTATACAGAGGCTATACACTACTTTAAGTGGAAAAGCATCATTGGACTCTTGTCTCAGTATCCTATATTGTTTAATATCATTGTGATTATTTTCGTGCGAAATACCTCCACATCTAATCTAATGTAGATTGTTAGCTGGCTCTACTACAAAGTAGGACCAAAATGTTAGATTTGAAAGTTAATATCAAATAAAGTAAATGAAATAAGTGAATCCCTACCTTCTCAGAGCTTGATCTTAGGAGTAAATTTGACATGATTTTTGCATTGAGACAAACCCTCCAGCCATAAGTGTGACCATGAACTTACTATGCGTCTTTGATCCTTATGAAATTTGTTTGGTCGACGTAAGTGACATCTTGTGGAATTACCTCCAGAGTACTTAAAAATTTCTTAACAGAGCTACATATAATATTACAACTAAGTATCTACATATAATATTCACATTGTTAATATTACAAAGATTAAACCACTTACGATTTCACAGCTCCATGGAATCTTGTGGTGATAGAATTGGCATAGTAGCAATTTCTGGTGACCATATCCATAATTACCACGCTCCAATGAGAGCTACAAAAACCTATCTTTCACTCTAGACAACGATGTGATTGCTTAACTTATGACAATTAGTTTATGGATAAATTTAACTTACCTTTCGTTAAGCCAAGAGAAAAATATTGCTTTGTCAAAGTCCACCATTTTAGGATATCCACGAAGCTCTTATCCTTATAGTGCAAGAAATTAGAGATGATAGGGTCAAGAATTAAGATATTTTATTGCATATCTTTTGGAAGGCCACTCACGATCATACTGAACACCATATACACATGAAATACAAAAAGTCACTCCATATACACATACAAGTCACAAGAAAATACACAAAATGTTAATATAAATATAATATAACAATAAAGTAAGAACTTGTAAATTGACTTCTTCTAATAATGCTCATGCTTTCTTCCTCTACTGATTCCATCCAACCTAATGCATGTAGCCTTCTAGATTTTTCTTCAACTCCTTGGATTTTCTCCCATGCTTTCTTCTTACCATACTCCACATTAGGATGCCCAATATCACTATGATAGTCATCTTTCACTCTGTTCTTACCTTTTCCCATGTCAAAATGGGAAAGACCTCAAAACCTATATACTTGCTAGGTAGCATAATATAAAGGGAATCAAAAGATAAAGGGCATAAGATAAAGGAAAGAAAACAAATTGAACCACAAACTTTGACTCTAAAGTAGGGAGTTATTTGTAAGATTCCTCCCTCCAGCTTTTGAGGTGTGTAGGTGTAAGAACCTCCCCTTCTGATCTTATAATTATTCCCCTCTCAGAAATAAAAGAAAGATCCTGTTTTGGCCTGGAGAGAGAAAATGTCTAGAGGGAGGTAATTCAAAATGAAGATATTTTTGGATATAAAAATCATCCTAGTGTCTAAAAGGATTTCTCCTAAAATAGAAATTCAAAAAGAACTTTCCAATGTGCAATTGGAATTAATTAAAAATAGGTAAAAAGGACCTTAGCCTAAGGGTCCAGATTTTCAAAAAAAATTGGATTATGGTCTAATTAAGGTTCCTATGGACCAATAAGAATAATCCAAATTTAGGGAGGAGATAAATTGAAGAATAAAAGAAACCCCCCCTCCCAAAAAATGAGTAAATGCTCACATAAGATGAAGAGTGGACTAAGGACGAAAGAAAAGAATTAAAAAATTAAAATTTGACACCTCAGTGTGCGGATCTCCCCTCATGAAGTAGGCGTCTTTTTCTCATCATTATCCCCAATTTTTTATCAATAAAATGAGATATTTTCATCTCTCCTCTCTCCTATTTCAAAACTAGATCCAAAAAGTAAGCTGAACTAAGTTCCGAAAATGGTCAAAAATTGACCAAACTGATTTGGAAAATTCTAGAACCAGTTTGCTTGGTTAGGGGCTCACTTTTTACTATAAATAGAAGTCTCCCCCTTTGTAAAAGCTTAATGGTATTTATGCACTGTTACTCTCCTATCCTGAGCCATCTACATTGAATTTTTTAATAGTTCAATTGTTTTTGGCCTAATCCTCTCCAAAGTGAATTGGTGCCCACTCTTGCTTAAAAACAAGAGTAGAATCCTCAATCGCTCGAGCCAAAGGAGAGCTTACAAGCTCTATGTAAGTTAATTTTCTTACTTGTTTAATTTTAAATCTATAGTTTTCTTGATTTTCATGTGTTACAATTGATTGAATTAAATTCAAATGCTATGCCTTTGAGAAAAAGGCCACCCCTTCTCTTCTTTACATTCCAGCCTTTCTTAATCCTAGAAAGATTAACTAAAGGATTAATTAAACTCTTTTTATTATTTAATCTCTTGAATTTAGAAAATTATGTAGATTAGAGTTCTATAAATCTAATTTGGGTTAATTTAAGTTAAATAAAGAATGATAAAAATGAGAAATGGTCAGCCATACAAAGGAGATTATGGTAAAATTTTCCAGAATTTTATAGAAAAGAAATTTTCTTTTTATGTTATCCCAAAAGAGTAATTCCCACCATTTTTACATCTAAAAGAAATATTCTAATTACTCCATGTACATATTCACCTATGAATATGCATGGATATCACTGATATTGATTATTAAATTTGATTTTTATGCATAGAAAGATGCATAAAGGAATTATTTTTATTTCAAAAGTGTTATCCTCATTAAATTTGATTTTTATGCATAGAAAGATGCATAAAGGATTTATTTTTATTTCAAAAGTGTTATTCTCATTAAATTTGATTTTTATGCATAGAAAGATGCATAAAGGATTTATTTTTATTTCAAAAGTGTTATCCTCATTAAATTTGATTTTTATGCATAGAAAGATGCATAAAGGAATTATTTCTATTTCAAAAGTGTTATTCTCATTAAACTTGATTTTTATGCATAGAAAGATGCATAAAGGAATTATTTTTATTTCAAAAGTGTTATTCTCATTAAATTTCAAAAGTGTTATTCTCATTAAACTTGATTTTTATGCATAGAAAGATGCATAAAGGAATTATTTTTATTTCAAAAGTGTTATTCTCATTAAATTTGATTTCTATGCATAGAAAGATGCATAAAGGATTTATTTTTATTTCAAAAGTGTTATTCTCATTAAAATTGATTTTTATGCATAGAATGATGCATAAAGGAATTTTTTTTTAATTACAAAAGTGTTATTCTCATTAAATTTGATTTTTATGCATAAGAATGATGCATAAAGGAATTTTTTTATTACAAAAGTGTTATTCTCATTAAAGTTGATTTTTATGCATAAATAGATGCATAAAGAATTTTTATATCAAAATTAGAATTCTCTTAAATTCTATGAATAGATGTGATGAGATGTGAGGTGAATAGATGTGATGGGATGTGATGTGAATCAAATAAATGTGAATGAATGGATGGATGGGATGTGATGTGAATAGATGTGATGAGATGTGAGGTGAATAGATGTGATGAGATGTGATGTGAATCAGATAGATGTGAATGGATGGATGGATGGGATGTGATGTGAATAGATGTGCTGAGATGTGATGTGAATCAGATAGATGTGAATGAATGGATGGATGGGATGTGATGTGAATAGATGTGATGAGATGTGAGGTGAATAGATGTGATGAGATGTGATGTGAATCAAATAGATGTGAATGAATGGATGAGATGTGATGCCATGTGAATAAGGATGTAAATGAATGATATGGGATGTGAGTGGATGATATGTGATGAAAATGGATGTGTATGTGTATGTGAAGAATGGATGTGAATGTATGTATGAAGAATGGATGTGGATGTGTATGTGAAGAATGGATGTGGATGTGTACGTGAAGAAGGAATGTGGATGAGTATGTGAAAGAATGGGTGCGGATGTGTATGTGAAGAATGGATGTGGATGAGTATGTGAAAGAATGGATGTGGATGTATATGAAAGAATGGATGTGGATGTGTATGTGAAAGAATGTGATGTGACATGAATATATGTGGATATCAAGTGATAGATATGAATGTATGGATAGGTGTGAGTAGTCGTACATGTGAACGATTGGATGGATGTGGATGAATGAGATGAGATGTATATGAATGAGATATGATATGGATAAGTGATGTGATATAATGTGGATAGAATACATGTGGTTATGAGAATGAATGTGGTGGAGATGAATGAATGAATGTGATGGATATGAATGAATGTGATGTGATGGATGTAAATGGATGTGATGGATGTAAATGGATGTGATGTAAATGAATGTGATGGTAGATGTGAATAGATGTGATGTGATGTGAATCGGGATGTGAATGAATGAGATGTGATGTCATGTGAATCGGGATGTGAGTAAATGAGATGTGATGTAAATTGGGATAGATGTGATATGTGATGTGAATGAATATGATGTGATGAGATGTGGATATGGGGAGATATGAGTGATGAGAACTGATGCGGATAAATGAGAAAAGATGTGATGAGATGGAAAATGATGTGATGTGAATGGGAATACATATGAAATAAATGAGGATTAATGTGGAACAATGTGGAAAGATGAGAGTTTGTTATAGAAACTGTATTTATGACCTGTTTTTAAATGACTATTTTATGTTAAAAATATCGGGGAAGCATTTTGACCATCTTGTGAATGAGGTCGTGGAGACCTATCTGATAAAGTTACAACATCTGACGGAGAGTCAATGGAGGACATCTTGTGTAGCAAGGTCGGCCGAGGTCTTGACCAGCCTCGGTTCAATTTAAATGGTGAGCTTCCGGTACGGTGGATGAGGGACCAAGGAAGCGGCCTATGAGTGAAGCGCTAGGTGACCTACGAAGGAGGGTGCTAACCATACGGTGCTCGGGCTCTGGGTTGCTGAAGATACCCACACGTAGGACACCGTGGAAGATATTGAAACAAGGAGTAAGAGTTATTTTCTGAATTCGGGCATAGATCTGGTCGATTGACCTTGCTGGTCCTCAACAACGGATGAGTCCATGGCTCTTTTATATGGATCTGTTGGTTGATCTTGCTGAATCTTCAATGGAGATTCCATTTTGATTTTTAAATGAATATATTACCGGGTACTATGAGCTAGGAACTATCGAAAAGGCCCCTGAGTGGACAGGTGGTAAGCATTCTGGTTGCCAATGATGCCATAAGTACACCGATGAAGGAAAAATTAAAAATTAGGATTCAACTGGATATTTGGAGGATTGTGATAAATGATACTATAGTTTTATTAAAAGATTATTTTGAAGACAGCTGAATCTGTGAAAAAGGCAATTTCATATTGGGTGTGTAAGTGGTGTGACTAGTTTTAAGTTTGCATGAATATCCGGCTAGGGGGCCTGGGAACTCTTTTCCCTGGAACACCTAGGACAAAACCTAACCAAATTCTTAAATGGATCTCATCACTACAGTGGTTGGGCAGTTGGCTAACCCATGGGACTGGATGGGGTTAGACTGGACTGATGGATCCCTAAAATGAGACTCAATTCTGTTATGGTACGATAGATAAAAATTGTTCTATGGAAAGGAATCAATGGCTGTGCCTCTCAATGAGGAAAAAAGCGTTGGTCTCTATGATCCAAGTGCAATCTTTTCCTTGATCTGACTATGGGACTTACGGGTTTGGTCAGATCAGTTCAGTTAGTTAAGACTTTTGACTACGTTAGAGTAAAAATATCATGGAGGAATCGCTCGTGTTTTTCGAGCGAGGGAAGTTTTTCTGGGTTCGATTTTGAAAGAATCGAGGGATTAGTCTCTTGTCCGGATATACGTGAGCGAGGCCCCGAGTGAAGGACCCTGCCCCATTGAAGAAGTGTTACTTCCGCTGCTAGCACCCCAGAATTCGTTGCACGGTGGAAACATGGATCTTTCATTAATTATAATTAAAAGTCACGTGCTCAAATAATTTTTCACTTATATTGACAAAGAATGATTAATTTTATTAAAACTTAATGTAGGTAAAAAGAATATGGTCTAGAGAGATCACGTGAAGATGTCATGGAGAAATTACAAAAGACATATTTCTTAAAGAGGTTAAAGTAAAAAAGTTAAAGATGGTGTCTTGTTGATTAGTGTGGTGTGCCAAATATAAGTAATCCATGATCATTAATTATTAAACAATTAACTATTGACAAATTATAAGTTTTGCTTGCACATGTTATTAGTTAATGTAGGGCTAGAATTTACTTATGCAAAAGATGTAATTCATATATTGAGAATTACCTACAATAGTGCTAGGATATTTGGATATAAGCTTGATCTGAAGAGTCTCGACATTGACTTCTAGCTCCCCTTGCAACGCCTATCCTATGTGCACCTTTTGCATTTCTTGCAAGATTTACATTTATTTGTAGTAAACATTATGGTTGTATTAGGACTGATGAGTGATGGGGTTGTGCAAGTGGTGAGCTTTAAGGCCATGTTTCTTGGCATGTTGTCCAATCTAATTACCTTAATGTTCTTACCTTGTTGAGTAGTATAACCAAACTAGAATGATATCAAGGGAATCTACTGAAGGTTAAGTTATGAAGTTTCTTTGAAAAAGCTTCACACTTGAGCTTGGTGCTATGCTTGAGTCCCCAGCCTTAATATTCAAGGGAAATTCACACCATTGATAAGCCTTGAAGATTGATTGAAATTACCTTAAATAATGATTGGCACTTGAGCTCCATGGTGAGCTTAAGTGCCAAGGCTTATTCAAGGGGATTATAAGTCTTATATAACCATAGAAGACATTCTTTCATAATTTGATAAAAATAAATGACAATATTGTTGAAAAATTTGAATCCTCTCATAGTTATTTTAAGTTTTGTTTTGTTTTTTTCTTTGGGAGGGGGAACTTGAGTGTTCATATTTGTTTAAAGTCTTATTTATGAGCTCATAATAGCATAGTTTTAAAGCTCCACATTAGCTTAAGTTAGCCTCAGGTTTAAATAGGGCCTTTGCATGAGCCTTTGATTAAAGTGTCCATTGATAGCATTCCAAAAAAAACCCACTTTAAAGAAATCTCACAAACTGACTAACAAATCCACGGATTAGATTTTCCCACTTAGCATAAGCCCTTCGACATCTAGAGTATAGCCGTTTTTCTTATCAACTACTATAATTAATGAAGTTTATAATGCACTGATAATTTAGAATAACATGTAATGCCAATTAAAAACAATTTAGAATAACATGCAACGACAAGTAAAAAGGCACTTGCCACAAGGAATGCATCCCAACAAGTGTAAATAAATAAAAAATTTATCATAAACATATTTGAAACTCATTTTATCATTGTAAATTTTTTGACGATTTGTGATAAAGTCCATTATTGTCCGCACATCTTTCAAGTTTCAATGTATTGGAATAAAAAACTTGGAAGTTGGAGGGTAAGAAAAGTTGGAAACTTTCAGCAATTCCCAAGGATTGGTTGGACTCCATAAAAAAAAGGTAGCCCATTTTCAACATATTCCCTCCTTGAGCAGAGGGTACGATGAGAGTTGGAGAATAGATGCTTGTTTGGAATCTTGCATGGTTTTTGGAAGTCCTATTGAGTTTTTACTTGCAAACAAGGATGAGTTTTGACAGGCTGTGTCACCTTTCAAAATGACTGGTTTAGTAGAAATAATTCTGGTATTTTACACTTTACCTTATTTTTTAATGGTCGCTCATTGGTTTAGTAAAAATAATGAGTATTTTACAATCTATCTTATTTTTTAATGGTCACTCAAAATAAGAAGAATAAGTGGCTATATTTTACGGCCAAAATGCCTAAAAAAACGAGCATGATGCCCATCAAAAAGCAGAGTCTAGGAATGGAATAAGACGGAATGAAAAAAAAAAAAGAGCAACCTTGCTTGCAAAGCTGCAAAAGCCAGCAAGATGATAGATCTCTTAGAAACTTATGAAGCTATATATATATATATATATATATATATATAGTTATATATAGTAAATTAATGTGCTCGTGCATTTCGTAGCACCAACATGTACAACGTTCCGCCACCTCAGTACAATTTTGCGTTGTCCTCTAAAATGAAAACAGGTAAGCGATTCATTTATGTTTTTTTTTCAACGTTAATTTATTTGCCCAAGAAAGGTGAGTTCATGATGATGGGCTGTGGAAAAAGCAAATTATATGTAATTTTAAATTGTGCATGCTGCAGTTTTTGATCATCATAGTGGCCAGAAGCTGCTCCCTGATCACTCTATTAAGCTGGATACGATTCCCCGTGCAAAAAGCAGGCAAAATGTGGCTTCAATCTTTGCTTTTTGCACCGACTATAGTTTAAGTAGTCAAATGTTTCTGCAAAAACCGAAGCACAAAAGCTCCCCGCTGCACCTTACAAGGTGCCGGCAGCTGCCAGCAGCTCAAACTTCGAGTGTTAATAACAGAGCCCTGAGTCTTGAAGATGATGGCGGCAGTTATAAACAAAGCATTGAACGGAATCATCCCACACACGCCACTAGAGCATAGTTTCTGTCATCTTGGTTCTTGAAACAGGCTGCAGCACTGCAGTACTGGTAACTGTACTGCTGTGTGCAGGTTTTGCTTAGAAATTGGTCACACTTTTGCTTGTTCTAAGAGCCCATGCATGCGACCAGCCTTGAGATTAGAGAGGGGCATTAAAAGGCAGGTACGCAGCAAAAGGCAGGAAGACATCAAGTCGCATGCATTATGGGGCTGCACTGCCATCTTGCTTTTCGAGGCAGGCTCCTCCTGCCTCTGTGATAAAGGTGGGTGCTCGTGAGGAGAGAAGGAGCCCTGCTTTAAGGAAATAGCCAATCAAAACATGACAAATGTCCACTCTAGAATTTAATATCCGATTAAAATAGGGTTACCATGCCATGAGAAGATAAAGCTCTCTCGAGAAGCAGGTTGCGGGCTCTCTCTCTCACCCCCGTCGGATAGATCATATTTGGTCTCTTGGGATTGTTCCTATGACGTTTAAAGAGCTTCTTCAAACGGGTGTGTGGGTAAATAAACAAAATGGCCTAACCTTTCTATCATCCATATTGGTTAGCTCATGGAGTTGTTATTCAACACGTCTTGTGTTCGAATCTCACTCCCGTCGGATAGATCATATTTGGTCTCTTGGGATTGTTCCTACGACGTTACAAGAGCTTCTTCAAATGGGTGTATGGGAAAATAAACAAAATGGGCTAGCCTTTCTATCTACCTCTATGCATGAAATCCAAATATGATAAAAGTAACACTTTTACATTAAAATAATAATCTTTTATGCATACCTCTATGCATGAAATCCAATTATGATAAAAGTAACACTTTTACATTAAAATAATAATCTTTTATGCATACCTCTATGCATGAAAATCAATTATGCATAATATAAAAATCAAATTTTCTATGATTACAATGAAATTGTTTCAATTAATCTAGGATGATAATTCCTAGAATATGGTAGGAAGTCCTCTTTTCATACTTTGAATGAATTTATTTTATGTGTAATTTTTACAAAAATTTTGCCATAGCTCCGCTGCTATGACTGATAAATCTCAATTATTTTAAAATATAAAGCTTATCATTAAGGGAATGATTAGAATGATCCCTAATTGGATCATTAACCATAATGGATTGAATCATCAATATTCATGAAATACATAAACTAAAAGCATAGAAAAAAGCCATTAAATTGGCCTCAAGCATAGATTAATCTTGGATTAAGGAAAAGCTTTATGAAAAGCTACAATTGGATTGAGAATAGGTCATGAGTATGACCATTTCTTGAGTGAGAGAGAGAAATTACATAAAAACCATTAGAATTAAGCATAAATGGAAATTTATGTAATTGTTTACTATCTTTCATCAATTAAACACAATAGCATTCCTCAATATATGTAATTCTCTACTACCATTCATCAATTAACTTCAATAGCATTCAAAAACCTTTCCAATTAAGCTTCTCAAGCTTGAGAGGGGTTGAGAAGAGAGAAGCATTGAGAAATTATAGAAAAGATCAAAATTCACCATTTACCTTACAAATTGCTTGATTCTTTGTTCACGGTAGAGGCTCCCAACCAATCGATTGGTTTAGTATGTTGATGGAGCCACCAATGGGGATTGCAGAAAGAGAAAAGCTCCAATTTTATCAATTTGGAGAGAATTTTAGAGAAGAGTAAAAATTAGCATTATTTCAGCATAATTCTAATATAGTAAAATTCTCTTCCTTTTTTTCAAAGGACTCATGTTCTATTTATAGGAGAGGGAGGCTCTAACCAAGGCTAACTGATTTCTAGAATTTTCTAGATTTCAGTTTGGTTGAATTCAGACTAGATTTGGATCTAGTTTGGTTCCTTTTTGATTCGGTTTGGTTCCATTTTGATTTGGTTTGGTTCAAGAGAGAGGAGAGATAAAAATATCACATTATTTTTGAGTTTAAAAACTCATTCAAGCATGTGAAGTATGCACCTCCTTTAAGGGACTCCCCTTCCTTACATATGTGTCAAAATGGAATCATTATACCCAAAATATCTCTTTTTTTAGTAATACTCATAGTTTTTTACTAATAAACCTTATACATATTCAACTCTTCATCTTATGTGAGCATTTACTCATTTTTGGATACCCAAAATATCTCGTATTTTTTATATTACTCATAGTTTCTTACTAATAAACCTTGTACATATTCAACTCTTCATCTTATGTGAGCATTTACTCATTTTTGGATACCCAAAATATCTCATATTTTTGATATTACTCATAGTTTCTTACTAATAAACCTTGTACATATTCAACTCTTCATCTTATGTGAGCATTTACTCATTTTTGGATACCCAAAATATCTCATATTTTTTATATTACTCATAGTTTCTTACTAATAAACCTTGTACATAGTCAACTCTTCATCTTATGTGAGCATTTACTCATTTTTGGATAATTTCTTTTACAAATTGGATTTATCTCATCCCGACACATGGATTGATCTTATTGGCTCATAGGATCCTTAATTGGACCATAATCCAAAAATTTCTGAAAATCTAGACCTTTTGGCTAAGGTCCTTTATACCCATTTCCAATTTATTCCAATTGCACATTGGAAAGTTCTTTTTGAATTTCTGTTTCAGGGGAATTCATTTTAATAATATGAGAATTTTTTCTATCTAAAAATATTCAAAATCAAAATATTCTCTCTCTAGAATATATTCTCTCTCTAGGTTAAAACAGTTAGAAATAAGATCTTTTATATTTCTGAAGAGGGGATTGATTACAGGGAAAGATGCTGGATATCTTGAGAGGCTAGGGAGGAATCTTACATTCTCTCCTACTTGAAAAATGCGAGATGCCCTCATCTCGCAAATTTGGAGGTAATTCCGCAAGATGCACGAATATGAGACTAAGAGAAAATTTAATTAAGAGTAACCACCAAGAAAAGTCTCAAAGAGAGCAAGACTCAAGACAAGAACAAAGATTTCAACTTTATTCACTCTTGGAACATATATAGCAAAGATAGAACTTTTTACAATTCCATAAGCCCATCCATCATATGGTCACAAAAGCAGCACTCACAAGAAGCACATGTATAAGGTAGCTCATCTATGGGAATAATTCGACCGGTTATTGCAGCACCTACCTCATTGGTATGAGGTGACCTAATAAAAGGACCTCTAAGAGGTAAGCTGAAAATGGGATAAAGGCATATCTTCTGGTGAGAAAGAAAACATGTAAGTAAGAAGACCCGCTCAGAAAATCCACCATGCCTTGATCTCATCACGCAATAGTATCGGGGACCCAAACCCAAAGCTTCAATAACCATAGCCAAGCAAATATTGTTACGAAATGTTAAGATTCTAGAAATGGGATTGATCATGGTGAAGGACATAGATTAAGCATAAGATTAAGGTGGATTAAACCACACTAAAAACTCCATGACTAGAGAGAGAGAGAGATTGCACACTCAACACTATTCCCTTGTATTGCATGTCACAATGAACCATACAATGATATAGGCTCTCAAGCCTTATTCCACTTTACACATCATCATCCATGTGGCAACTCCTTTTCCACTCTTTTGGTCAACTCTCACACACCATGCAATATTACATGTGGCATTCCATCTCACCACAATATCTTGCACCTCTAGGGTGCTTTCCCACATACACACAACACACAATATCTTGCACCTCTAGGGTGCTTTCCCACATACACACAACACCACGATTATATCTCTCAACACCCCCTCTTAATCGAGGTGTTCTACAACTCACCCATCATCCATCACCCATGTCAATGCAACATTGCACAAACGCAATCGCTACCTCTCTACACTCCCCCTCAATGATACATTGGAGTGTCCATCATCCAAACATGTGTGCCCGTGTCTACCATCTTAGACACCTAGTCCATTTTGAGCCGACTCATCGCTCACAGCGGAACCACTGAGTCCGATTTGAACATGGAAGTTCGGGTGGGATCCAACCCATGCGCATGCACCTCACACGTGCATCGCTCTTGCACACATCACACAACAACCATTTCGAGCTTCTAGGTGAGCTCGGGCAGGGCGACCCTCATACCATGGATGATTACAAAAATTTTTCTGTTTTGAGCACGCATACTCGTGGACGATTTATCCATCATCATGTTTGGGTGAGAAATTAAATAATTACAAAGCCTTTTTGGCCAAAGCCGGGCAGCGGACCCTTATGCGGATGAGTGATCTCCATATAAGGTGTGTGTGAATAAAAAATTATGGGTTTATGAACCTTAGAAAAAAAAACCACTCCAACATTGAAGGAAGTAGAATATACCCTTATGCCAATAAGGGTTATATTTTTTTTCAAAAAAAAATCCTGAACGTCTGTGCGCTGACTTCGCGGCACACAGGTTGTCTTCTTCTCAATTCGCTGCACGCGTCAAGTCATCTTCTTCTCCTTCCACTCGACCTATTCTGCACAACAGCTATGGCGGTCTTCTTCCTTTTGCCTGCTTCTCTCTCTGGTTGTTATCGCCCTTCCTCTTCTCCAGCTGCATGCTCTGCTCACTGAAGTCACCCACAGCAGCCCCCGCCGCCTTGTACTAGGCGTCAATCATCCTGATTCAGTCCGCCATCTGACACGCTGCTATTTTCCTTATTACTTCATTTATTCAACTGTTCTAGTGCTATTGCCATTGCGTTTTTGTTGTTTTCTTGCATTCTCTCTATTCTGTCCTGTGGATGGTGGTGTTGATGCAGGCGAGCATTTCCAGCTAATGGCCAAAGGCCTCCTGCTCAGTTGCACATGGAAGTTGTCCCCTGCTACTTACGATGCTTGCACTAGATGTTGCCAAAGCGTCCATAGTAGCAAGCTTCTGCATCTTCAATTTCTTTGCTAGTTTGCTACCAAAAATTTGCTGCCTCTCTATTGTGCTGCTACTTCTTGTAGCTACTTGCTTTCTACAATAAACCTTCTTCCATGGGGTTCTTGTAGCCACCACTTTGGCTTCTATGAGCTTCAAACACGCATGCTCTCCCATTGCTACTTTGCCTCTCCAAGACCTCCAAGTTGAGGTCTTCCATGACCATTGACATAGCCTTCATGGCCTCCAAATCAGCATGCTTTTCCTTCAATGCATGCATCCATTCAAGGGTGCTTTTCATTTTGGTTTCTCTCAAGAAACCAAGGTGCAAACCAATGTGAAAACTCCAAAAGCTTCCACCAAACATTGCCCATCTTCTATGAGTAAAACCATGAGCGTCACTCTTTCCAATGTGCTCAACCATGGACTCTTCCAAGCCCATAACTGCTTGTCCCTTCTTAGACAAGCATTGCACCTCTTACACTCTTTGCTTGGAAGCAAAGAACCTTGGGATTCTTCCATCCCATCAAGCAACCCTTATACATTGAGCATTTTTCCATGCTCAAACACAAAACTTTGAGGCAAAACTTCACAAAACCAACCTTTCATGAGACCATTGTCTCTTTGGCAGCTTCTTTGTTGTTTATGAAGACTCCATAGCCTTCATGATGCTGAAATCTGCATTTTCAGCTTTGTAGATGGCTTCTTTGATGATGACAACACCATTTGTCATCTCCACAATGAGAAATCTCCACTTGAGACTTCAATGGCAGCTTCATTGCAACCTCCTTGTTGCATAGCTCTTCTTTGACAGCTTCAAGATACTTCCAACGTCTGGTTTTCAGCTTCATGAGCAACTCCAAAATCTCCATCTCCTATGGGCAGCTTCAAATCTCTCTCAATGCAACCAAATGATAATGAGTGTGCATAACTTTTTTTTTCATAATAAGCTGAAAATATAATGCTTAATCAAACAAACACACAAACAAGCTAATATACATAATAAACACCATGACCAAGAGCCCAACCTGGATCTGATACCATGTTAAGATTCTAGAAATGGGATTGATCATGGTGAAGGACATAGATTAAGCATAAGATTAAGGTGGATTAAACCACACTAAAAACTCCATGACTAGAGAGAGAGAGAGAGATTGCACACTCAACACTATTCCCTTGTATTGCATATCACAATGAACCATACAATGATATAGGCTCTCAAGCCTTATCCCACTTTGCACATCATCATCCATGTGGCAACTCCTTTTCCACTCTTTTGGTCAACTCTCACACACCATGCAATATTACATGTGGCATTCCATCTCACCACAATATCTTGCACCTCTAGGGTGCTTTCCCACATACACACAACACACAATATCTTGCACCTCTAGGGTGCTTTCCCACATACACACAACACCACGATTATATCTCTCAACACGAAAGTGCTGCCGACCCCACGGTGTTACCCTAGTTATGTCTAGATAGGTCTGTCATTTGGTCTGAGCTACAGAAGTTCCCAAGTGAGAGAAAAGTGATTTCTCATACAGTTCTATAAAATCCTTCTTCACAGACTCGCTTACGTCTTGAAGGTGAGAAATCATCATGGATAAAACCAAGTCCTGCTGCCAAGCCATAAAAGAGATTAAGAAAGAAAGGAGATCGATGGAAGTAAGATTACTGCGAGCGACAAGTAAGATTTACGACTTATATAAAAGAAGGAACTAGCATAACTTAGAAGCCAACGGGGTATCTTGCCAGTGAAGTTTTATCGTCTTTCCATGATTTGGGTTTGGCACATATTTCTATAGAAGGCTTACATGAAATACATTATGAACTTTGAGATGAGGAGGTAAAAGAAGCTCGTAGGCTAAGTCACCTACTTTCTTTGAATTCAGATATGGCCCACAATATTTGGGGGATAACTTCTTATACTTCTCAAGAGATAAAGAACTTCTTTTGGGCCGTACTCGAATGAAGACCAAAACCTTGATATCCAAAACACCGGTTCTCACTTCCGAACTCATCGTTCTGAATCCTTAAAACAGGTGGGGCTCCTGAGAAAGTATTCTGGGGAAAGGGTCTTCCTTTTTAAACAGAATCTTTCTTTTATTTTAGAGAGGAATAATTATAAGATCAGAAAGGGAGGTTCTTACTCCTGTATACCTCGAAGGCTGGGGGAGGAATCTTACATTTTCTACCCCCCTTTAAAAAAAATGCGAGATGTCCTCATCTCGCAAAGTAGAGGACAACTCTTTTTCTTAAGATCCAGTTTATTCTGAGGTTCTTTATATTCTGGCCAACCCAACAGAATACTGGGATAAATATCCCTTATATAGAACTCAGCATTAAATGATAATTCATTCAGATCATATCATTCATATCTTTAACACGATAATGGTCCATTATACCGAAAAATTTCTTTCTGATTTCCCCATGGGAATTTCAGTCAAGCAAGTTCTCAATTTGTCATCCCTTGATCTACCGTGTCAAGTGTTAACAGTAGCAATTTGACAGCACAATCCACTAATCTCATAGTGATTTGCTGAAATCATTATCATCATTCTAGATATGAATATCATCACAGGGACTCGTCCCATTCATCCTCATTGTGGTTTCGCTCAGGTTATTATATTTCAACTTAATTTCAGAAATCATCATTTTTCAATCAGAATCCAAATCAATTCATCAGTTCTCAAACAGAATTAAAAATCATATCAACCACATTCGAAATCATCATCTGGATAGCATTAATGCTTATAATTTCAAGCCTTAGATTTACTCGTATATACTGCCGGTAAAGAGCTGCAGTTATACCCTCGGTATATATGGGTAGTTATGATACTTGGAACTATAAGGTAAATACCATCATGTCTAGGCCTCAAGCAAGTCAGGGTTCCATACAATTGCGGTACTTCCATTTGAAGACCCAATTACTAATTTACGAATTTTCAGTTTGAACATCAAATTGTATGAATTATATCCCACAATTACAACCTTTTTGTGCTTCTTGATAAATTTTTGATATATTTGGCTTCTCAGTTGATCTTTATTAGCCAATTGGCTCTCATACCAACTGTGAGATCCCTGTCCTCACCGCGCAATGGATTCGGAGTGCTAGCAGCGGAAGTAGCACATCTTGGACGGGGCAGGGTCCCACACTCAGGGCCTCACCCATGGATATCCGGACAGGTGACTAATTCCTCGATTCTTCCAAACCGAACTCGAAAAAACTTCTCTTGCCCGGAAAGCACGGGCAATTCCACCATGATAACTTTTTACTCTAACGTAGTCAAGACCATTACTGATCAAACTGATCCGACTGCACCTATAAAGATACTCGTCAAATCAAGGAAGAAACTTGCACTTGGATCATTGGGATCAATGCTTTTTTTCCCATCAAGAGGCACAGCCGTTGATTCCTCTCCATAGAATAATTACTATCCGAGATTTACTTTATCTATCGTAATAACAAAAATTGAGTCTGGATTTACGGATCCATCAGTCCAGCCTAACCCCATCCAGTCCCATGGGTTAGCCAACCGCCCAACCACTGTAGTGATGGGATCCAATTAGGAATTTGGTTAGGTTTTGTCCCGGGTACCAGGGAAAAGAGTTCTCAGGCCCCCTAGCCAGAATTTCATGCAAACATAAAACTAGTCACACCACTTACACACCCAATATGAAATTGCCTTTTTCTCAGCATCAGCTAACTTTAAAACAATCCTTTAATGAAACCATTATGTCACTAATGACAATCCTCAAAGTCTCTGGTTGAATCTTTATTTCCAATCATTCATTCATCAGTGTACTTATGGCATCATTGGCAACCAGAACGCTCACCACCTGTTCACTCAGGGGCCTTTTCAATAGTTCCTAGCTCATAGTACCCGGTAATATTTTCACATATAAAAATCAAGATGGAATCCTTGTTGAAGATCAGCAAGATCAATCAACAGATCCATATAAGAGAGCCATGGACTCATCCGTTGAGGACCAGCAAGGTCAATCAACCAGATCTATGCCCGGTTTCAGAAAACAACTCTTACTCCTTGTTCCAATATCTTCCACGACACACGTGTGGGTATCTTTGGCGACCCCAGAGCCCGAGCACCATATGGTTAACACCCTCTAGGATCCTTCGCAGGTGACCTAGCGCTTCACTCATAGACCGCTTCCTTGGTCCCTCATCCACCGTACCGAAAGCTCACCATTTAAATCGAACCGAGGCTGGTCAAGACCTCGGTCGACCTTGCTACGCGAGACGTCCTCCATTGACTCTCCGTCTCAGCAGTTGCAACTTTATCAATTAGGTCTCCATGATCTTAACCCACAAGACGGTCAAAATGCTTCCCCAGCATTCTTGACATAAAACAGTCATTTATAAACAGGTCACAAAATACAGTTTCTATATTGAACTCTCGTCTTTCCACATTATCCCTCCTCAGTCCACATTACTTATTCCACATTCCATTCATTCTCATCCATTTACTCATATCGACGACACATTATATCACATATACATTCACACTCATTATTCTACATATCCATGTTCGTACATCCACATCATACATCCAATCCCATATCCGCATTCATACATACACATCCATATCCACATCCATACATCCACATCCACATCCACATCTACATGCATACATCCATTTTCACATCCTCATTCATACATCCACATTCACATACATACATCCACATCCATATCTACATCCACACATCCACATCCACATCCACATCCACATTCACATTCACATCCATACATCCACATCTACATGCATACATCCATTTTCACATCCTCATTCATACATCCACATCCACATACATACATACATACACATCCACATCCATACATCCATACATACACATCCACATTCACATTCACATCCATATCTACATTCATACATCCACATCACATCCATTCTCGCCCTATCACAACCCATATATATCTTATCCCATCAGATACACTTTTTACCTCATTCCATACACATCTTATCACATCCTAACTCATCTTAGCACATCCTATCACATCTCATACACTCTTATCATATCCTATCACATCTCATACACATCTTATCACATCCTATCACATCTCATACACCTCTTATCACATCCTATCACTTCCCATACGCATCTTATCACATCTCATACGCATCTTATCACATCTTATCACATCTCATACACCTCTTATCACATCCTATCACTTCCCATACGCATCTTATCACATCTCATACACCTCTTATCACATCCTATCACTTCCCATACGTATCTTATCACATCTTATCACATCTTATACACCTCTTATCACATCCTAATATCTATTTATAGAATACAAGAGAATTCTTATATTTGATATAAGATTTCTTTACGCATCTATTTATGCATAAATTTCATTTAAGGAGACACACTTTCGAAATAAAAATCAATCTTTTATGCATCTTCCTATGCATAAATTCATTTTAAATGAGAATGACACTTTTGGATTAAAATAAATTCTTTATGCATCTTTCCATGCATAAATCCAATTTAGTAGGAATTACACTTTTAGAATAAAAGAATTTCTCTTATGCATCTAATTTATGCATAAAATCCATTTATGATGAAAATCACACTTTTAGTATTAAAAAAATATCTTTTATGCATACCTCTATGCATGAAATTCAAATATGATAAAAGTAACACTTTTACATTAAAATAATAATCTTTTATACATACCTCTATGCATGAAATCCAAATATGATAAACGTAACACTTTTACATTAAAATAATAATCTTTTATGCATACCTCTATGCATGAAATCCAAATATGTTAAAAGTAACACTTTTACATTAAAATAATAATCTTTTATGCATACCTCTATGAATGAAATCTAATTATGATAAAAGTAATACTTTTACATTAAAATAATAATCTTTTATGCATACCTCTATGCGTGAAAATCAATTATGCATAATATAAAAATCAATTTTTCTATGATTACAATGAAATTGTTTCAATTAATCTAGGATGATAATTCCTAGAATATGGTAGGAAGTCCTCTTCTCATACTTTGAATGAATTTATTTTATGTGTAATTTTTACAAAAATTTTGCCATAGCTCCGCTGCTATGATTGATAAATCTCAATTATTTTAAAATATAAAGCTTATCATTAAGGGAATGATTAGAATGATCCCTAATTGGATCATTAACCATAATGGATTGAATCATCAATATTCATGAAATACATAAACTAAAAGCATAGAAAAAAGCCATTAAATTGGCCTCAAGCATAGATTAATCTTGGATTAAGGAAAAGCTTTATGAAAAGCTTCAATTGGATTGAGAATAGGTCATGAGTATGACCATTTCTTGAGTGAGAGAGAGAAATTACATAAAAACCATTAGAATTAAGCATAAATGAAAATTTATGTAATTCTTTACTATCTTTCATCAATTAAACACAATAGCATTCCTCAATATATGTAATTCTCTACTACCATTCATCAATTAACTTCAATAGCATTCAAAAACCTTTCCAATTAAGCTTCTCAAGCTTGAGAGGGGTTGAGAAGAGAGAAACATTGAGAAATTATAGAAAAGATCAAAATTCACCATTTATCTTACAAATTGCTTGATTCTTTGTTCACGGTAGAGGCCCCCAACCAATCGATTGGTTTAGTATGTTGATGTAGCCACCAATGGGGATTGCAGAAAGAGGAAAGCTCCAATTTCATCAATTTGGAGAGAATTTTAGAGAAGAGTAAAAATTAGCATTATTTCAGCATAATTCTAATATAGTAAAATTCTCCTCCTTCTTTTCAAAGGGCTCATGTTCTATTTATAGGAGAGGGAGGCTCTAACCAAGGCTAACTGATTTCTAGAATTTTCTAGATTTCAGTTTGGTTGAATTCGGACTAGATTTGGATCTAGTTTGGTTCCTTTTTTATTCGGTTTGGTTCCATTTTGATTTGGTTTGGTTCAAGAGAGAGGAGAGATAAAAATATCACATTATTTTTGAGTTTAAAAACTCATTCAAGCATGTGAAGTATGCACCTCCTTTAAGGGACTCCCCTTCCTTACATATGTGTCAAAATGGAATCATTATACCCAAAATATCTCTTTTTTTAGTAATACTCATAGTTTTTTACTAATAAACCTTATACATATTCAACTCTTCATCTTATGTGAGCATTTACTCATTTTTGGATACCCAAAATATCTCGTATTTTTTATATTACTCATAGTTTCTTACTAATAAACCTTGTACATATTCAACTCTTCATCTTATATGTGAGCATTTACTCATTTTTGGATACCCAAAATATCTCATATTTTTGATATTACTCATAGTTTCTTACTAATAAACCTTGTACATATTCAACTCTTCATCTTATGTGAGCATTTACTCATTTTGGATACCCAAAATATCTCATATTTTTTATATTACTCATAGTTTCTTACTAATAAACCTTGTACATAGTCAACTCTTCATCTTATGTGAGCATTTACTCATTTTTGGATAATTTCTTTTACAAATTAGATTTATCTCATCCCCACACATGGATTGATCTTATTGGCTCATAGGATCCTTAATTGGACCATAATCCAAAAATTTCTGAAAATCTAGACCTTTAGGCTAAGGTCCTTTATACCCATTTCCAATTTATTCCAATTGCACATTGGAAAGTTCTTTTTGAATTTTTGTTTCAGGAGAATTCATTTTAATAATATGAGAATTTTTTCTATCTAAAAATATTCAAAATCAGAATATTCTCTCTCTAGAATATTTTCTCTCTCTAGGTTAAAACAGTTAGAAATAAGATCTTTTATATTTCTGAAGAGGAGATTGATTACAGGGAAAGATGTTGGATATCTTGAGAGGCTAGGGAGGAATCTTACATTCTCTCCTGCTTGAAAAACGCGAGATGCCCTCATCTCGCAAATTTGGAGGTAATTCCGGAAGATGCACGAATATGAGACTAAGAGAAAATTTAATTAAGAGTAACCACCAAGAAAAGTCTCAAAGAGAGCAAGACTCAAGACAAGAACAAAGATTTCAACTTTATTCACTCTTGGAACATATATAGCAAAGATAGAACTTTTTACAATTCCATAAGCCCATCCATCATATGGTCACAAAAGCAGCACTCACAAGAAGCACATGTATAAGGTAGCTCATCTATGGGAATAATTCGACCGGTTATTGCAGCACCTACCTCATTGGTATGAGGTGACCTAATAAAAGGACCTCTAAGAGGTAAGCCGAAAATGGGATAAAGGCATATCTTCTGGTGAGAAAGAAAACATGTAAGTAAGAAGACCCGCTCAGAAAATCCACCATGCCTTGATCTCATCACGCAATAGTATCGGGGACCCAAACCCAAAGCTTCAATAACCATAGCCAAGCAGATATTGTTACGAAATGTTAAGATTCTAGAAATGGGATTGATCATGGTGAAGGACATAGATTAAGCATAAGATTAAGGTGGATTAAACCACACTAAAAACTCCATGACTAGAGAGAGAGAGAGATTGCACACTCAACACTATTCCCTTGAATTGCATGTCACAATGAACCATACAATGATATAGGCTCTCAAGCCTTATTCCACTTTACACATCATCATCCATGTGGCAACTCCTTTTCCACTCTTTTGGTCAACTCTCACACACCATGCAATATCACAATAATATGAGAATTTTTTCTATCTAAAAATATTCAAAATCAAAATATTCTCTCTCTAGAATATTTTCTCTCTCTAGGTTAAAACAGTTAGAAATAAGATCTTTTATATTTTAGAAGAGGGGATTGATTACAAGGGAAGATGCTGGATATCTTGAGAGGCTGGGGAGGAATCTTACACACATTGTAGGAGAATTTAAGGAAGAAGGTGGCAGCATATTCTACAATGAACACAATAATACATTCATGGACTTGGAGCTCTTGCAAAAGAGAATGGTGGAGTTCTATGATATTACATTTGAGGAGATAGGAGGTGTACTTCAATTTGTTATCAAGCTTGATGAGTGCGAGATTATCAAGGAGAAAAAGATGGAAAGGGTCACAATAACACTTATGAATAGGGCTATTTGTAATTGCAATAGGGATGATCCAAAGTATTTTGTTGTGCAGTCTGAGACGAACATCTAGTGGCTAGGTTCATTTGAGGTCAAGAAAGAGGACCATGAATCCTTGTTTTGGGTATTTCATCAGACACATATCCCCAATCTCATCAAAGAAGAGATGAATGCAACCAAGATGCTCCATGTAGAGAGAAGGGGGGTCTTTCAAGTCCAATGGAATCTTGTGGGGGTGACTTGAAGACTCTCAAGTGCTTATTTAATTGTAGAAAAGGGGCCAATTCAAAGTCTCCATGCCTTTACTGCATGGACTTCGCAAGGGTGATGGATTCTAAGTGGTGGAGACGACCACCGAACAGACAACAGTACAGACAAATTTTGGATTCTAAGTTCGGTGGAGACGACCACCGAACAGACAAATTTTGGATGGGAACTTTAAACCAGTGTTTGAGATTCCTCTTTCCAATGTGCATATATGCATGCTTCATGCTTTGTGTTGTATCATAGAGAAACTAGTATATCTCTACATTGGCTTTGCTTGGAAGATCAAGAATGTAGCAGAGAGGAAAGAAGCCATCCGTGCATTGGGGAAGGTGCTATCAAAAATTGGACTACATGATGGAGGTAATGTCAAGATTCTGAAGGACACTTAAAAGTCATCAAATGAAAAGGAAGTTCCAATGAAGCCCTCTATTGGAGGTGTTAAGGCAAGAAGATTTCTTTCCAAGCCAATGAATAATCAGCAACACAAACCTACAAAGTTAGGAAAGCAATATACAACAACCTATACAATTCGAATACCTGAAAAGATGAAGGGGGGAAGAGAGCTTGAGCTCTTGCAAGCACACACACACTCACAAAACCCTAATAGAGAACACACAAGGTGAGAGACTGAATATGTTCTTCTTCTTCACTCAATACTCAACACACCATATACAAGATAAGAGTACACATAATATGAAAGGTACTCAACCAATACATATGCGGGTTCTCTATAGTGTGAACCCAACTAAATGAGCTGGCGCTATAACTATGCCAGTCTCTAGAATGGCTGTCACACAGCCTGTCATCCCACTGGCTGCATATCACCCAAGATCTCACCAACCATGCCAGTGGTATAAGTGTGGGGCATATCCCCCAGGTCATCAGTGTCCACCGCCTCACTAAACGAGCTCGATATCTCAACACTCCCCCTCGAGCTCAACTCCATCTCATGTACACCAAGTGAAGCCCTGAATCTGCGGAGCTTCTCTGTACCCAATGCTTTGGTGAAGATGTCAGCTACCTGATCCTGTGGTGCTGACATAAACAAGTCAAGGTCTCCTGCCAAGACCTTCTTTCTGACGAAATGGTAGTGGACCTCTATATGCTTCGTGCGAGCATGAAAGACTGGGTTCTTGGCCAACTGTATACTACTAATGTTGTCACAGAAAAGGACAACTTGTCTATCCACTGATAGACCCAAATGTGCAAGTAGCTTTCTCAACCAAGCTACCTCACATGCTACCATAGCAGCTCCTCTGTACTCAGCCTCTGTACTGGATAGAGCAACCGTAGGCTGCTTCTTGCTGCTCCAAGTCACAGCAGCACTTCCCAAAGAAAACATGAATCCACTGGTAGATCTTCTATCTGAGATACTACCAGCCCAATCAGCATCTGTGTACCCATGTACACATATCTCTGCCCCAGTCTCATAGAATAGTCCACAATGCAAAGTAGACCTCACATACCTCAGTATGCGTCTCACTGCATCCAAATGTGGTTTTCGTGGAACCTGCATAAACTGACTCACCAACCCAATAGCATAGCTCAAATCTGGTCTGGTGATCGTCATGTAGATCAAACTTCCTACCATGCGCCTATACATAGTAGGATCCTCTAAGATCTCTCCTGAATCTGCACTCAACTTGCCATTCTGATCCAATGGCATGGAAATAGTCTTACAGCATGTCATACCATACTTGGACATGTCCAAGCCATACTGTCTCTGCAGTAATCCAATACCATGTGGTGACCTAATCACCTCAATGCCCAAGAAATATCTAAGCTCCCCCAGATCCTTCATCTCAAACTTCTGTCTAAGTAAGATCTTTACATCAAAGATCTCTGCATCATGGTTCCTCGCAATGATCAAGTCATCTACATAGATGACAACAAGCACAACCCCTCTATCAACATGTCTCACATACAGCGAGAAATCTGCATTGGCTACCTGAAAGCCAATAGTGACAAGATATTTAGAGATCTTGTCAAACCATGCTCTTGGTGCTTGTTTTAAGCCATACAAGGCATTCTTCAACCTGTAAACATGCTCGGGGTGACTCACATCCTCATAACCAGGTGGCTGCAACATATACACCTCTTCTTGCAAATCCCCATGCAAGAATGCATTCTTTACATCCATTTGATGTAAAGACCATTGCTTTGACGCAGCCACTGCTATCACAACCCTCACTGTTGCCATCTTGGCAACTGGGCTGAAAGTTTCCTCATAATCAATGCCATATGTCTGCGCATATCCTTTGGCTACCAACCTAGCCTTATACCTGTTTATGCTTCCATCACTGTTATGTTTTACTTTGTACACCCACTTGCATCCAATGGCTTTCTTACCTCCTTCAGGCAATTGCACTAAGTCCCAAGTTTCATTTCCATATAGTGCATTCATCTCTTCATCCATAGCTTTCTCCCAACACACATTTCCAACAGCCTCATCAATGCATGTGGGCTCAACAACCTGCATAACCTTTGCCATATATGCATAGTGATGTGCCACATAACCATCATATGTAAACCTCTGCATAGGGTTTTTCACTCTCCCAGATCTTCGCAGCTTTTCATTCATGGCTTCCATAGCCTTCTTTAAACCAGGTGTTCTCATAGCTGGGATCCCAAGCTCCTCATCAAGGCTCATATCTGAGCCACTAGACTCTCCATCAACATGAGAATGCCTTGCAGAAATGTCAGGCATACCAAGGGGCTCAACCACTTTCTCTTTTCCTTTACGTGATGTACTAATCACATTTGCAGGACTGGTATTATGACGCAGCCTGCCACTCCATGGTCTATCAACAGACCCACTAGATGAGGACTCTCCTGGTCCACTCAAAGACTGTGATTGCTGACTTGCATTCTGTGCAACCACACTTCCACTGACATCAGCCCCAACAGCTTCTTTTTCAGCAGCATACTAGCTGCTCATCTCATCAAAGACAACATCCCTGCTTACCCTCAACTCACGTGTAGCAGGGTTATAACACCTGTATCCCTTTTGCTCAAGGGAATATCCAATAAACACACATTTTTCAGCTTTTGGATCCAGCTTAGTTCTCAGCTCATCTAGCACATGCACATATGCAACGCATCCAAAGACTTTCAGATGAGACAAATCTGGTTTTCTGCCCAGTAAACCTCTCCTCTGGAGTTACATCATGTATGGCTGCAGTTGGAGTCCTGTTCATGATGTATACTACTGTAGAAACAGCCTCAGCCCAATAGCTATGCGGCATATTTTTCTCTTCCATCAATGCTCGCGCAATCTCAGCAATGTGCCTGTTTTTCCGCTCAGCAACTCCATTTTGTTGCGGAGTGTATCTGCATGTAAACTGTCTCCGAATACCATTCTTCTTCAAAAATTTAGAGAACTCATTGGAGAAGTACTCTCCCCCTCCATCTGACCTTAGGCACTTTACATATTTCCCTATTTGCTTTTCAACCAAAACTTTGAAATTCTGAAAGTGAGTGAACACCTCACTCTTCTCCTTCATGAAATATACCCACACTTTCCTTGTGTGGTCATCAATGAAAGTCACATAATACTTACAGCCTCCCATAGACATGGTCTTCGTAGGATCCCACGCCTGACTTGTTCTTTCTGTCTCTGCATGGAGAAGTGGATCGAAGCAATGGAAGAATACTTTGATGTCATCGGATACAACGAGAAAAGTAAAATGGCTCTTGTAATGCTGAAGATAGTATAAACACCTAGAGTGGCATGGAGAAACCACTGCGAGACAAACCATCTGGATCGGAACACCCAGACATGGAGTGATCTCAAGATTTACCTAAGGAAGAGATTCTGTCCTCCCAGCTTTTTGGAAACAAAGATGAACGAATTCTTAGAGTTAACCTAGGGGAGCATAACTATTGAAGCGTATCACCAAGAGTTCGCTCTCCTCCTCAAGTACTCGCCACCACTTTGGATGAAGAAGGCTGATGGCCACGTTCATTCGAGGACTGAACGAACCTTTGAATATCTTAGTGAAGAATGCCAAGCGAGTCTCCATGGCCGAAGCAGTGTGGATGGCGAAGGATTTCACCAAGGCCTTTGATATCAAGGTCTCGCTGAAGCCAGCAGCACCATCATCTTTCAAAAGATTTCTAGCTCCTGAAGGTGATTCCAACCTTCCATTGCCTAAGAGACAACAAAGTCAAGCTAAGGATATGGAAAGTTCTAGAATAGAAGAAAGGTCCTTTTCCCGGAACTCAATCCCCTGGAATTCAACTTCAGAACTTCCACCCTTGAACAAGGGAGGGAAATGCTATAACTGTCAAGGATTTGGACATCGTAGTATGGATTGCCCAACTCCTTTTGGATCAAGGTTTTCGGGGCGAGGAAATCAGGGACCAAGATTCCAGACTCGATCTCCTTCCTTCCAGAGTAATTAGGTTCCTTTTCGCCAAAATCAGGGAAATCCCAGAGGTAGACCCTCTAACCAACCCTCAGTTTCAATCCAAAGTAATGCAAGACCTCCGCCTCAGAATAAGGGAAGTCAAAGAGAGATGTTCCCAAATTGGCCGTCCACTTCCAAGGCAGTAACGCTGGAAGTGATTGAAGAAGAAGAAGAAGATGAAAGAGATCATACTCCACGAGATGAGGACATCTCACATTTTTTAAGTGGGGTAGGATGTAAGATTCCTCTCTCCAGCTTTTGAGGTGTGAAGGTGTAAGAATCTCCCCTTCTGTTCTTGTAATTATTCCCCTCTCTGAAATAAAAGAAAGATCTTGTTTTACCCTGTTTTGGCCTAGAGAGAGAAAATGTCTAGAGAGAGATAATCCAAAATTGAGATATTTTTGGATATAAAAATCCTCCTAGTTTCTAAAATGGTTTCCCCTAAAATACAAATTCAAAAAGAACCTTCCAATATGCATTTGGAATTGATTGGAAATGTGTGTATAAAGGACCTTAGCTTAAGGGTCAAGATTTTCTGAAAATTTTGGATTATGGTCCAATTAAGGTTTCTATGGGACCAATTGGATTAATCCAAGTGTGGGGATGAGATAAATCTAAAGAATTAAAAAAAATACCCAAAAATGAGTAAATGCTCACATAAGATGAAGAGTTGGCTGAGTACATTTTATTAGTTTAAAACTATGAGATATTACTAAAAAAATGAGATATTTTGGTATAATGATACATTTTTGACACCTTGGTAAGGAGGGGGGAGACTTTAAGGAGGTGCCTATTTCACATGTGTGAATGAGTTTTTAAATAAAAAATATTAGGATATTTTTATCTCTCCTCTCTTAGATCAAACCAAATAAAAAAGGGAGCCAAACTGATCCAAATCTTGTCCAAATTCAGCCAAACTGAAGCTGAAAATTTCTAGAACTTAGTTGGACTTAGTTAGTGGTCTCCCTCACCTATAAATAGACCCTCATTCTTTTGTATTCTCATCTGTGAACTATACCATGCTAGTATTACATTAAAATAATGATATTTTCTATTATCCTTTAAAAATCCTCTACATTTTGGAGAGATTGGAGCTTCTCTCTCTCTTCAACCTTCGTTGGAGCTTAGGTAGCACTGATAATGCCACCACAGGAAAAGAAGCTAACAAGAAGACAGGGAAGGGCCAACACACTAACCAATTGATTGGTTCGGGGCGTCTTCTAAGATAGAGAAGCAAGCAAAAGCAAGAGGTAAAGTGTAATTTTATGGTTTTTCTCTACTATTCTCAATGTTTTCACTTCTTAACCCCTCTCAAGCTTGAGAAGTTTCTAAATTAAGTGTTTATAATGTAAATCAAGCTTTTCTTAAGAGTTGTAATGAATAATTAAAAAAAGTTTACATTTATGCTTAATTAGGATGCTTTTTATGTTTATCTCTCTCTCCCCAAAAGAATGGTCATTCCTATGACCAATTCTCTATTCAAATGATGCTTCTCATTTGATAAATTCTCAATTCCCAAATCAAACTCTAGGCTTGTGAAGCTAGAGGTTAAGAAAGTGGCTTTTTATACTTTGATGCTTCTAAAATTATGATAATCTTATGATTTGAATCCATAAATTAGATTTAAATTTAGAAGATAGTTATACTATCATAATTGTATTACTAAGTTTATTCTTTTCAAAAATATTAAAATTTATCAGTAATAGCAGCGGAGCTATGGCAAAATTTTTAAGAAATTGATACATAATTCATTCTTGTGCATAATGTGAAAAGAGGACTTCCTATATATTCTAGGATTGGTCATCCTATGCTAAAAGAATGATTTTTATCACATTCAATGGAAAACTAATTTTTTAAGGTTTATAAATAATTAAATAATTAAGAAAAGAAAATTATGGTAATTTTATTTAAATGATAAAAGAGAAATTTCCATGACATTTAGAATTCAACCATTTAAATGGTAAAAGTAGAATTCTTGGCATATTAGGATAATGGATATTTTTATTAAAGAAGAGAGAAATTTTAGTTAAATTTATTTTATGATAAAAGAGGAATTTCCATGACATTTGGAATGCAAAAAGAGGAATTCCCATGATATTTGAGATCCAAGAAATTAAATGGAAAAAGATGAATTTTTAGTATAATTTAATTTATGAATATTTATCAAAAGTGGAATTTTGAGCATTATTTGGGAAATATGGGTAGAATTGATTTTTGTAAATCTAATGAATTCTTTTATTCAAAAGAAGAATATTGAACATATTTCACTTGAGGAATTTAAGAAAGAATATGAAAATAGCCGTCTCGAGAAAAAGAACCTTTACCTAGGCCAAGCAATTGGTAGAAATTTAGAAAAAGTCCCATCCTCTCGGTATCGAAGTAGAAAAAGCTACTAATGGGAATGAGATGTGATAGGATATGATAAGATGTGAATGGGATGTGATAGGATGTGATGTGATGTAAATGGATGTGGATGTGGATGTGATAGGATGTGATGTGATGTAAATGGATGTGGATGTGGATGTGATAGGATATGATGTGATGTGATGTATGAAAAGATGCAGGGGAGAAGAGAGCTTGAGCTCTTGCAAGCATACACACACACTCACAAAACCCTAAAAGAGAACACACAAAATCCTAAAAGAGAACACACAAGGTGAGAGGCTGAAAATCTTCTTCTTCTTCACACAACACTCAACACACCATATACAAAGATAAGAGTACACACATATGAAAAGGTACTCAACCAAATACATACTAGGGTTCTCTATAGTGTGAACCCAACTAAATGATCTGGCGCTATAACCATGCCAGTCACTAGAATGGCTGTCACACAGCCTGTCATCCCACTGTCTGCATATCACCCATGATCTCACCAACCATGCCAGTGGTGTAAGTGTGGGGCCTATCCCCCAGGCGGGTCATCAGTGTCCACCACCTCACTAGTGCAGTAATCCAATACCATGTGGTGACCTAATCACCTCAATGTCTAAGAAATATCTGAGCTCCCCCAGATCCTTCATCTCAAACTTCTATCTAAGCAAGATCTTTACATCAAAGATCTCTGCATCATGGTCCCCCGTAATGATCAGGTCATCTACATAGATGACAACAAGCACAACCCCTCTATCATTGTGTTTCACATACAGCGAGAAATTTGCATTGGCTACATGAAAGCCAATAGTGACAAGATATTCAAAAATCTTGTCAGACCATGCTCTTGGTGCTTGTTTTAAGCCATACAAGGCTTTCTTCAACCTGCAAACATGCTCGGGGTGACACATCCTCATAACGAGGTGGCTGCAACATATACACCTCTTCCTTCAAATCGCCATGCAAGAATGCATTCTTTACATCCATCTGATGTAAAGACCATTGCTTTGATGCAGCCACCACTGCTATCATAACTCTCACTACTGCCATCTTGGTAACTGGGCTGAAAGTTTCCTCATAATCAATGCCATATGTCTACGCATATCCTTTGGCTACCAATCTAGCCTTGTATCTGCTTATGCTTCCATCACTGTTATGTTTTACTTTGTACACCCACTTGCATCCAATGGCTTTCTTGCCTTTAGGAAATTGCACTAAATCATCCCAAGTCTCATTTCCATATAGTGCATCCATCTCCTCATCCATAGCTTCTCCCAACACACATTTCCAACAGCCTCATCAATGCATGTGGGTCTACAACCTGTACAACTTTTGCCATGTATGCATAGTGATGTGCCACATAACCATCATAGGTAAACCTCTCCACAGGATTCTTCACTCTGCAACAACCAACCTGCACTTGTCTTTAAAGTCTTCAACAACATAACAACCATCAGGGGGTTAAACCGAACCTGCAAACCCTGCTCAATCATCTGGCCAACTGAAACCAGATTCTTTGTTATGTTTGGAACATGAAGTACATCTGCAAGGTACTTCACTTTTCCATCCTGCATAGACAATGGCACATATCTAACATGGGCAATCGGATGAGCAGTGTCATCCCCTGTTTCCACAAAACCTAGTCTTTCAAGGTTTTTCATCTCCTTGAACCACTCCCCATGACTTGTCATGTGGTTCGAAGCACCTGAATCAACGTACCATACATCATCTTTATGTGCTGCTTCAACATTTTCAGACATGGCATTAACGACATGCTGCATAACAAACAACCTTTCATTATCCTCATTGTTTCTGCTCGAGGATGCATAGTTGTTTTGCTGCAATTTCCCATTTTGCATGTCAGCTTGCTTCTTATAACAATCTGCCTGCACATGTCCAGGCTCACCACAATAAAAGCATCCACGTGTATCATTATACTGCCTTTTCCAATTTCCACGACCTCTTTGACTCCCCCTACCTCTGAATTGGCCTCTTCCACCTGCGTGTTGTTGTTCTTGTTGTGAATTGTGAGACTGTTGTTGTTGCTGCTACCTACTGGCCATAATTCTGATTACCTATTTGGCCACCTCCTTGGCTGCGTCCACGGCCTCCTCTACCTCGTCCTCTTCCTGAACTTGTGTAGAAGGCCTATCGCTCTGAACTGTTTTTGTTTTGTGAAGACTGTTGGTCTTCACCCAAGCTCTTCTCTTCTATAATCAACATAGACACCAAATCTGTGAAATTGGGAATGTTTTCTCAAGTTTGAATAGACATGTTGAACGCCTTGTATTGTGGTCCGAGACCACGTAGACAGACTTCCACCTTATCATCATCATCTACTGAAACACCAATAGATGCAAGGGATTCCACAATACCCTTGATCTTCAATGCATAGTCATTCACAGACATACTCTTTTTCTCCACAGTATGAAGCTCATTCTTCAACTGTATCTTTCGTGCCTTGGTATTCGTTTCATAAAGTTTTACCAAGGTGTCCCACGCCTTCTTGGGGGACTTGGCATCCTGTATGTGCCTAATCATGGTGTCCTCTATACTGATAGAGAGCCAATACATAACTTTTCTGGCTCCTTGGTTCCAATCCTTGAACTCTTTCACATCTGCAGTAGTCGGATTGATCTCCGGTATCTCCGGTGCCTCTTCATGCTCACCTTCTATGTAGTCCGAGTAGCCCTTTCCCATCAAGAAATTTGTGAACCTGAACCTCCAAGCATGAAAATTGTTCTTGTCAAGATTCTCAGCAACAATCTGGTTTATGCCATCGTTTGACATCTTGCCACACACACAAATTTACCAAAAACAGCACTCTGGTTTGTCCTGCACAAACTACTGTATTTTCTGTGGTGGTACTATACTACACTCAAATGTCACAACCAGTGACCTCAATGTGCATACATACACCCAATGGCAACTATTAACCTCCTTGCAGCACACACAATGTCTCCACAACCAATCTGTCTTCTTGCAGTTCTTAAAACAGAGTTCTGTATAGAAATGATGACTTACCCACAGTGCTCGAAATCACGTGCTTTCTGAAAAACAGAGGTCCTAAACCGACCGAAACGCGTTTTTGGCCCAAAAAATTTAGTCCAATAGGACAGATTAGTTACCCTACAGCTTTACTCCCGCGAAGAAAGCTCCTCAATCAGAGATCGTTTGCCGGTGCCTCCCATAGAGCTCCCAACAAGGGTGTAGTTGCCAACACAAATAGGGAAGAGTAGTTGAAGCTCTTACCCTTGTACCACTTCTTGTGCTTCTCTTGCTTGCAGCTCAGCCCTTAGCATGAACCAAGCTCTGTTACCATGAAAAGATGCAAGGGAGAAGAGAGCTTGAGCTCTTGCAAGCACACACACACTCACAAAACCCTAAAAGAGAACACACAAGGTGAGAGGCTGAAAATCTTACAACACTCAACACACCATATACAAAGATAAGAGCACACATATGAAAAGGTACTCAACCAAATACATACTAGGGTTCTCTATAGTGTGAACCCAACTAAATGAGCTGGCGCTATAACTATGCCAGTCTCTAGAATGGCTGTCACACAGCCTGTCATCCCACTGGCCGCATATCACCCATGATCTCACCAACCATGCCAGTGGTGTAAGTGGGGCCTATCCCCCAAGCGGGTCATCAGTGTCCACCACCTCACTAGATGAGCTCGATATCTCAACAATGTAAATGGATGTGGATGTGATAGGATGTGATGTGATGTGATGTAAATGAATGTGGATGTGTATGTGAAAGAATGTGGATGTGAATAATAAGATAAGAATGAGATGTGAGGTTATGTGAAAGGATGTGATGTGATGTAAATGGATGTGGATGTGGATGTGATAGGATGTGATGTGATGTAAATGGATGTGGATGTGGATGTGATAGGATGTGATGTGATGTAAATGGATGTGGATGTGGATGTGATAGCATGTGATGTGATGTAAATGGATGTGGATGTGATGTAAATGGATGTGGATGTGGATGTGAATGTGATAGGATATGATGTGATGTGATGTAAATGGATGTGGATGTGGATGTGATAAGATGTGATGTGATGTAAATGGATGTGGACGTGGATGCGATAAGATGTGATGTAATGTAAATGGATGTGGATGCGGATGTGGAATGAGATGTGATGTGATGTAAAGGGGATGTGGATGTGAATGGATGTGATGTGGATGTGATGTCATGTAAAGGGATGTGGGTGTGACGTGATGATGTAAAGGGATGTTGATGTGAATGTGATGAGATATGAAGTGATAGGTGTGAATGTGAATGAATGGATGGATGTGAATAGTCTTGCATGTGAATGACTGGATGGATGTGGATGAATGAGATGGGATGTGTATGAATGAGATATGATGTGGATAGATGTGGATGTGATGTAATGTGGGGATAGAATGTATGTGATGGGATGGTGATGAGAATGAATATGATGGATATGAATGGAAGTGATGAGATGTGATGTGAAATGGATGTGATGTGAATCAAGATAGATGTGAATGGATGAGATGTGATGTGAAATGGATGTGATGTGATGTGGATCGGGGTAGATATGAATGGATGAGATGTGAATGAATGTAATGTGATGAGATGTGGACATGGGTAGATGCGAATGGATGAGATGTGATAAGGATAAATGTGGATAGATGTGATGAGATGGAATATGATGTGATTGGATGAGAATGGATGAAGGATGATGGGAAAACATATGATTGGATGTAGATTAAGAACTGTAGATTGATGTGAAACAATGTGGAAAGACGAGAGTTCATTATAGAAATTGTATTTTAAATGACTGTTTTATGTCAAGAATGCTGGGGAAGCATTTTGACCATCTTGTGAATGCGGTCGTGGAGACCTAAGTGATAAAGTTGCAACAGCTGACGGAGAGTCAATGGAGGACATCTCGCGTAGAAAAGTCAGCCGAGGTCTTGACCAGCCTCTGTTCGATTTAAATGGTGAGCTTCCAGTACGGTGGACATAGACACATCAAAATGAAAAAACATTGGTGGAATCCAAAAACATGTTGCCCAAAATATGTCTATAAAGAGAAGCCCACTATCTAATTGTCTTGCAATGGCGGTGGGAAACACACAACCTTGGTGAGGCACTCATTCCACACAAAAGAACCACCCTCGATGCAGAGAAAATAGTGAATTGTCCCTGTAGCAGCCGCACCTACACCTCCACAGCATGGGAATACATTAATGATGTAATGTTGCTCATCCCCATGAAAGTAGCAAGCAACCATCTCCAAGGTATACATTACATTCAAAAAATAACATTTCTCAATATATGGCACATGAACAAACTTATAAACTTATGAATATATGGTACATATGAATAGATATGGCAAATCACAAATCGGTAAGAAAACCACACCTAAAAAACCATAAGATTGTTTTGCTCCCCTTGTGACAGGAATGTCGTCAACAAAAGTGAAAGTCACCTGGTCACATGTCTCGCTCTCTACAACAAAGCTCCTAGTCTTTGCTGGAAACATCCTCAAATTAATCTGTGCTCTTACCTCTCTGTCATAGTTTGGGGGGGGGGCAACTATAAGGTCACACACCTGCAATGTCATATCAATCATATAATTACCAACTTACATAATGTATCCCTTACGATTACAATGCAAAGGCTCCAAGAAATATAATCTCCTCGAGTGTGATAGGATGTCTATAGCCACCATCGCACATGAGAGTCCATGTAAAATGAACACACAAACCACATTTCCCTGCATACTTTTTCACCTTGCCAAAGTGTTTGGCAAGGCATAAAGTGAACAAAAATCCCTTATCCGCAAGAAACTCAACTGCAATATCCATCGTGCCCTTGACAAGGGAAGTGGAGAAAACATTCCCATCTGGCACATCTATTGAAAAACAACATTGCAACCATAAAGAGAGTAAGCAATAGAGCATACTCTGTCTAATGGTTTCACACCCAAGCCCATCCACTGAGACAAAGATGTCAAAAAATCAGAAAATATGAGCCGTGCTACTTCTTTAGATGGAGCCGCTTGATAGCCATAATTATATGTTGTGTTTGTGCTCAAGAAAATTTTAATACTATGAAAACAATCACATACAAAAATGAAGTGTTATAAAGAGTAAACATTACACTTAAAAAGCCAAATATTTTATCACTTTCAAAATAGGGTATCAAAAGAACCACATCTATCAAGAAAAATCATCAATACAGTGAACATCCACCAAAAGAGCGTACACCACAATGGTGTACTGGAAGTCTTTAAAAAAGACCATTTGAATACCATGAAATCAAGAACATCTTTGTCCAAAGTCATTGTCTAGAAAAGATAGCACCCCATACTTGTTTGTCGTTTGGGGGATGCCTTTTCAAGGGTTCGAGAGTGGAGTCATTGAAGCACACCTGATAGGCCTCCTAACATTGTACTATTCTCCTCCCCTGCATGTACCTACTTGCCTTTATCATGTTTCTTTTTGGATTCTTCTTTAGAGGTTGTAGTTTCCACATCCTTCTTGCCCTTCTTTTCATTCTTTGCACCCCCCCCTCTGTATCCACACCCGTCTTCTTTGCAACGGGTGTTTCCCCAAGGTCAAGAAACCCTAGCTGCACATATCATGTCATTCATAAATGATTAAGAACACATAAAGGCTATAGTCCAAAATACCCGAAACATTAGAAGTTCTCACTGTCATGCGACACATGCAACTCATGCTCTTGTTTGGGGATCATGTTAATGGGATAATCTATCCACCAAGGACAATGTTCACACTCCCATTGCATGATTTCTCTCTCCAAAATTATGGGAGAGAACATGGTAGCCTTATGAAGGTTGCATCCACTATTGAGAAGCTAATGGCATGGCTTCAATTTCATTCTTAGCCATGCAGTCAAGGACCCATCTGCAACATATAGAGATTGAATCATTCAAGACACACCCTTTATGTCTCTATGACAAGAACTAAATATGAAATGGATTATGATGGGAGAAAATTTATTTCTATTACCTATACACTAGTCTTTTGGTTGATTGTTGTAATTCTTGCATAGATGTGGAGTCTCCCAAACTCTTGATTTCAGCAAGAAAATGATAGTAGGCTTGTTGGATGTGGTTTCTTCGTTGCAATTTGAAGAAGGCCTCAAAGGTTTTCGGCAATTCCATGCCCTCCATATCCAATATTCGAACAAGAAGGCAACACTCACCACATACATGTGGGCCCAATATGCTTCCTTTCTCATGTAGTCTTTGAATTTCTTATAGTCAGCAAAATGTGTTACTTTCAGATCCTTTGCCTTTATCAAGCTCAAGGCGAGGAGAATTTCCTTTTTCCTATGTATCAAAACTCAAAGAGATCAAATGCAATTAATCCACTTGAACACATCACAAGACCATAATCAAGCTCAAGAATCACATTGTAAATTGTAGAGCTTTGGAAGTAATTATCCGCATGCTTTAAAACAAAGAGGATAAATGTGTACCACTTGAACAGTTTAAGAAGACTATACTCTATTACTATAGCTAAGAGGACTTGAAAGATTAGATACCTCTCTGGTGCTACCTTTGATGTGCACAAGCAATAGAGCTTGTCTTTTGTAATTCCCATCATGCTTTAGTTGAGATGTCAAGCTCAACATGAGCTGACACTCATGAGGCACCTGCATGACCGTTCGACATTTATATCACTGGTGGGTTTGGTAGCTAGCACCGACATATCTTCGCCAGAGATTCTACAGCTGGACTACACCGACTAGTCCACATCTACCCAATCCTCTTAGCATGTTCACATTATAGACCGCTTGTATATACTCTATTATGTGTGTTAGCCACTTTATATACTTTGTAGACCTCTTTTGTTGAGTGAAGAAGAGAATAATTTTCAGCCTCTCACCTTGTGTGTTCTCTTCTAGGGTTTGTGTGAGTGTGTGTGTGCTTGCAAGAGCTCAAGCTCTCTTCTCCCCTGCATCTTTTTATCTTTTATCATCCCATTTGAGCTCATATAGCAAGGAAAATAACTCCTCAATCACCATTGGTGGGATTTGCAATGGCAAGGTATTTCCAACCTTTATCTTTCAACTTTTCTTGTTCCTTTTTAGATGCCAAATCCATGGCCACCTCCAACCTTTTCGAATAGCTTTAGGTGACCTCTTCTTTTGAAAGAGCAAGACTAAGGTCCTCCCACATAGTGATATTTAATGAATTTTTACAAAGCCAGAATAACTCGATACTTATTGAAAGAGAACAGAGAGAAGAATTACCTTCCACACCAATTGAGAGATGAGGCCACAAGGAAAATTATACCATGGTTGCACCATACAATTGACCTTGTCTCAATCTCATACTCAATCTCTGCCCAACGTCATTGCTCGGGTGTCATGTACCCAAGAATCTCTCTTTGTTAGTTATCCCAAACTTCTGACACATGTATATCTCATGGGCAAGAGTTGGTTTCACATGACTTGTGATGCTAAAAACAAACGAATAACCAAGTAAAATAGCATCATCTACTATACAAGAATAGAAAGAATCAAATAGCATACATACAAGAATAGAAAGAAACCCACATGTTTGTAGAATCTAGAGCTAGCAAGAGCTCTCCTTACTTTTTTTTCTCACAATTGAGAAAGATACATCGAACCCGCACATGATAATAAATTCAATCAGACCATGCTTAATACAAAAATAAACATAATGTTTAGGTTCACTTGAAACTAAAAAACTCAAAAGAGAGGTACATGTTCCAATACTAACCATCTTTCACTCTTTTCATCCATGTCTTGTAGCGGTGGTTTCCATCCCAAATAAGGAACTTCATGCCTTTCAAATCTTCCCACTCTTTAGGTGGTTCTGCTTCAAAAGCATCATTGACTTGTCTCCACACAGGCCCCCTACTATCCAAGTCTTGGGGAGTAATTGGCATACGCTCCCCAAATCTTCTATTGAGAGACATCGTAAAGGATCCCATGTTTTCCATCTAGGTGGCATTGTCAAACGTGGAAACAAGCCATGTAACATCACTTGAGGCTTTCCTAATCGCTTCATTTGATACAAGCAGTGGAAACAAGCCATGTAACATCAAAGAGGCACTAGCGGTGGCTCCACCTTACACTTAACATAAAAGGATGAAATCACTTGACTCATCACACCAATGGAAATTTTCTTACCAAACACCCTTGAATGAGACTCTTGATTTTCTGTAGATGCATTTTCCCCATCCTCTAACTCCAGAAGAGGCCAATTTTGTCACTAATGGAAGTGTCTCCTCATCACTCACCACATTGGATCCATTCTCTTGAGCCTCATCATCTACAAAAATTCATTGTTTGGAAGATCCTCACCTCTTGATTGGTGTGGCCACATGTACTCTAGAAAAGGCCTCTTGTTCAATAGATCTTCAGCCAGTGGATCCTGACCGTAAGAGCATTCCACCTGTATATAGAAAGAACCTTGCAATCACCCACATCATACTATCATACAATGAAGGTCATCCACATCATTACTACATTACCTTTAAATGAAAGAGTTTACCTTCATATAGAAGGAAACTTACACTCCCATACACGTCTCCCACACATAGACTCTACCTATACACTTACACACCTACTTGCAAGACATACATACATACACACATATGTAATTGTCCTCTGTCTCTACCTCCCCCATGGTACCTCTTTTGAAACTCCTTTGCTCCTCCTCTATGCCCTCATATCTCTACCCTCAAGCTATGGGATCATACTCCAATTTGACCAGTGGCTATTCTAATAGTAGTGGTATATCTACATGGTATCCCATAGTACACTAGGCATTTAAATATGTAATTGTCCTCTATCTCTACCTCCCCTATGGTACATCTTTTGCAACTCCTTTTCTCCTCCTCTATGCCCTCATATCTCCTTATCTCCATCCTCAAGCTATGGGATCATACTCCTCCTCTATGCCCTCATATCTTTATCCTCAAGCTATGGGATCATCCTCAAGCTATGGGATCATACTCCAATTTGACTAGTGGGGCTATTCTGATAGCATGTGACATGTGTCTCTATAGGTACCTTGGCATCCAGCTATAGTGTGAGCTTGAGGAAGTTCTCTTTGTAGAATAACCATGTGGTGTGGGTGTCTAATCTAATCAAGATGAGGTGATTGATCTGTGGGAGAGGCGAAACAAGACTATAATAAAAAGATGGCAAGTCATCAATGTTTAAGGAATGTGAGGCAAATTAGCTCATAGCCTAGGCATACCATGACCATGT
This sequence comes from Cibotium barometz, assembly GCF_041138505.1. Lineage (NCBI taxonomy): Eukaryota > Viridiplantae > Streptophyta > Polypodiopsida > Cyatheales > Cibotiaceae > Cibotium > Cibotium barometz. The sequence continues at coordinate 53,606,331 of NC_141048.1, read as the reverse complement.
TGCACCCTCTACTTCCAACCCTTGTGATGATGCCTCCACCTCTTAGTTCCTTATGACCTGCTATTATAGGTGTAGCCCCCTCTACACCTCCAAAATAAAAGGGCTATAGGGGGCGGCCTATTAAAAAAGAACATTAAATAAATGCAAGCATGTAATGTTGAATGTTTTCCCTATAATATTTGGTATAAAGACTAATCATAATGTAGTATAAGTTGTTCTTGTGTATTTGATTTGATGCACATATTCATGATAGGTTCAATTCCTCATTTACCAACCATATGCACATATTCATGATAGGTTCAATCCCTCATTTACCAACCATATGCACATATTCATGATAGGTTCAATCCCTCATTTACCAACCATAAGATTTTATTATATATTTTCCCAAGAAGTATTTTGTACTTTAATTAAGAGTTATTTTGTCATACTTATTCTGAGTGAATACTATCTACAAAGATATTCAAGTTGGTGATAGTACGTTGATGTCTTCTTTGTGTTTAAGCTTAGATAACTCATTGCTTAGATAACTTATTGTTAAAGGCCTTGATAACTCATTGTTTAGGCTTATAATGGCAATTGTTGATGCAACTGTGTCATGGTCTATGGAGGGAGAGGAGGAAATCAAGTAGGTTGTTCCTTGGATAGTGGGGAATGATAAGGCACAACGCTTGAAGAAGCTATGCAAAACTCAAATGGACTTGTGATTGTGACTGAGTTTCCTTATGAATACAATGGAAATATTACATTCGTATTGCCTCCACCTTGTGAACTGCATGCGGCGTACAGGAGAATGTATCCTCCATAATTCATGGGTGCATTTTGACCACACACATAGGCAGATGGATGGGCAACAATGTCATGCTCAATATACGACCCTGGTGGGTACATGTCCAGAATGGCAACAAGGTTTTTTCATTTGTACATAAGAGTGTAACATGTCACTTTTTTTCTAGATTATTCCAAGGATTAATGGTGATAGCAATATGTTAAACCAAAGAAGAATATGCAGAAAGTCAGATCATATTTTGGGAATCACTTAATAATGTGCTGACTCAGAATGGCTTTCTGCATAGATTTTGTTGGATTCATGGCAAACAAACTCATTGGGAGCAGAGCTTGCATAAACACACAAAACAACTAGTATACTAGCAGAGTGAATAGACAAAAACATCTAGAGATGTGTGAGGAATGGTGCTTGAGTTGGACTTCAACATCTGCAGGCAGTAGAGAAAGCTACCTGTATAAAAAAATGGTGGAAAGGACTTGTAGCAAAGGAGAATATAAAGGCATTGCAAAGGTGGTTCAAATGGTGGGAAGAAATGATCTCTCATTGGGGAAATCAACTACATGTAAGAATTATTGAATTTTCTCTTATTGGGGAAATCAACTACATGTAAGAACTATTGAATTTTCTCTTATTGGGGAAATTAAGTAGGTTGTTCTTTTGGGCTGTTATACTTGGAAATATATTAACATGCATTACTTTTTTGTAGGATTCTTTAAGTCCTTAGGAAAGATCCAAGATACCAAGCATAAACATGTCTGAAATTATTCATGCAAGTTGGATAGCTGGAGAGGGAGATAAAAGAAAGATCTCTTTGTATGATGCATGTGCCACTGATGTAATAAATGCATATATCCAATGCACAAAATAGCTAGGGTTCATGACAGGTTGTTATAGAGGCACATGCTCTAACATGGAGACATTGCAACACAGAGTTGCGAGTGGTAGCACACCAGGACCCACTTTTTATTGCTCAGGTGATGTAGGATGCGGTGTTTGGTACTCCCTTGTATGAGAAGCCAATTATGTATGGTGATAGGGAGAACATTCAGAGGAAAAATAATTCTATTACAGCAACAAGCTCCCATAAACCAGGATATGTAATGGAGTCAAGACAACATAAACATCGAGGTCATAAACAAAAAAATAGATTTGAAACTACACTTCCAATTGCAGCTGCTCATGAAGATGAATTAGAAAAGTCGCCAAACAGAGCAATAAACAACACCATATGATGATTCATCAACCAACATTGTCAACAAGAGATGTTTCATTCATTCTTAGTCGGCTAAGGCTGATTAAGCCAGCCCCTTAGATATGAGCCTAGTAGAAAAAATAATTTGTAAGTTTTGTAAATTTTTAGACATGGATATATGTATTTTTTGGACATGGAAATATGTAAGTTTCATGTTGTAATGAAACATTATGTAGCTATGTTATCCCTTTTCTACCAAGGATTGAATTTGGATACACCTCGGTTATTAGCCAACAATTTTGTAAAAAGACCAATGTTTAATTCAAAGACACCCCGATTATTAGCCAACAATTTTTGTAAGCTTTATGAATCTCTCTCTCTCTCTAGAGCTCTTTGTGCATCACAATTGAAGTATTTATGGAGTGCATCACAAGCTCATTGCACTTAAGCAGCCAAGGATTGGGATGTATTTTTGGATTGCATCAATTTTAGTGAGTCATCATCAAATAATAAGTTGCTTACAAAAAATTCAAAAAAACTCTAACTTGTTTTCATCTAGTCTAAAAATCTCAAAAATAAAGACTCACTAAACAATGACACTTAGATCAATATAGCTATCTATGGTGTAGAGAAGAGAAAGCTCATGTGACTAAACGGGCATAGCTCACTGAGGTTTTGTCTAAATCACATGAAATTTATGAAGAGAGAGCTATGGTGGAGAACAACATACCTGTAAAATTTCATGGAGAAAGAACGAGAGTTGCACAGAAAATATGAAGAAACTGAATTTCACCAAAAAAGGGGGGAAATAGAAAGGTAGCGAAATGCAAGAGGGAAAGTAGAAATTTAAACATAAAAAAGGGAAAAAAATGAAATTCAGTTTTCAAACTTCCATGTGCTGACATGAAAGAATAGTTTATGACAAGAAATATGACATTTCTCTATTTTTTAAGTTATGGGCTTTATTATTTCATTGTCCTAAGAGATTTGGGCAAATATACGACAAAAAGATCATGTTACATGGATCTAGAATCCTAGCTCTCTCATTGGTTTGGACAATCTTTTTTTATTCTCTCCTTAAGGGGCAGAATGGAGAGTCCATATTTCTCTTAATGCAGATTTGGAAGTATCGCATGACGAACACTTCACTTTGGAATTTGATGTGACAAGTGAGGAGAGGAGCCAAGGGTTCCATCAGTTAATGCAACACCAACTCAACTTACATCACATATGAATTGGATGGAAAGAGAATTCAAAGTGCTACATTATTCCTTGATTTGTGTGACAGATGGAATTCTATGCCATATTCAAAATATAGATAACTCCAAGGTTGCATGGGTTACATTGGATAACAACTACACTCAACCAAAGAAGATGTAGTTAAAGTAAAAGATACATAGTGTGACTCGAAACAACAGGAACATAAATGACTATGTGCACGAGATTGAAGGATGTACAAGTGCACTTGCATCTAATGGAATATGATGATTTAGTTGCCATTGTTACATTGAGTGGTATGGTCAAGGACTACAAGGAATTTACAACCTCTATCAAGGTTAGAGGTGGTGATCCCCCATATTTTAATGAGTTTGTCCCTTTTCTTATTGTGGATGAAATGAAACTTGGTTTAGGTACTTCATCTAGTACCAATGGGCATGTAAGGGACCAAGCATTTTACACTTAAAGAGGTGCTAGAGGCAAGGTGAGATCTAGTTAGAGAGGATGTACAGGTGGATGTGGTTGGCATGAGAGGTTATCACAACAACAACATGATTCACATAGCCATCATTTGGTACATGTACTAGTAGAGGTTTTTACCCTCATGCTATAGGGAGATATGGATCTCGTGGTGGTAGAGGTTGTTTGGCAACCCTAATGGTAGAATATGCATGGCATTGAGTGTCATTATTGTGGTAAACTTGGACATATGGCTAGAGATTGCTACAAAAAGATGAATGATTTTCGTGGATGGTATAGTGTAACATGGTACTATGTAACAACAATGAGGGACATAAAGATCATTTGTTTTGTATAAAGCATATGATGGGAACTATAATGTCACGTAAAGAGAGTGATGAAACATGGTACATGGATTCAAGGGCATCAAACCACATGACATGTCATGAAGTGTGGTTTGATAACATGATGTCCACACAAACTCAGGAATATATTACTATAGGTGATGATACATAACATCCTATTACACATGTTGGTAGTGTACCATTGATGATACATGATGGCAGAATGAAAACCATGTTTGAGGTGTTATATGTGCCATTTATTATAAAGAGCTTGGAATCTGTTGGATAAATGGTAGAACAAGGATTATAGGTGACATTCAATGAGCATGAATTTTTTTTTGAGGACTTTAAGCATGGATGCAAATTGACTAAGCTAAAAAAGAAGGGAGATTGTTTGAGCTAGATGCAAGCATACCAAAATTAAAGTCAACCATGTTTTCTCATAGTCATGGGATAGTGCCATACATTCATATTTGGCACAAAAGGATTGGACATACAAAAGCCAAAATCTATGTGAACAAAGAGAATTGTTGGTGGTCTACCAAGATTCAAATATTATGGGAGCACACATGTTTGTGATGCATGTTAATTTGGGAAACAAGCAAGGTTACCATTTCCTAAAGATAGTAAAATGAGTAGAAGACCACTTAAGATTATGGATAGTGACATTTGGGGTCCCACTCAAACCCAATCAGTAAATGGGAGCAGCACTACATTACATTTATTGATGATTTTAGTAGGATGACATAGATGTACTTCTTAAAATATATGAGTGAAGCATTGGGAAAGTTTAAAGAGTTCAAAGCACTTGTGGGAAAAAGAAATATGATCAATAGATCAAATCTTTGAGGAAAGATGGTAGTGGTGAGTATACCTCACATGCATTTAATGGGTTCTTGAGAGAACATGGTATTATATGGCAGTGCATATGCAGGTATGCTCCTTAGCAAAATGAGGTTACTGAGAGAAAGAATAGAGTGATAGGTGAAGTGGCAAGAGCATTGATGAATGAGAAGAGTGAGTCAAAGAGTATACCATTTTATTATTGGGCATAAGTATGTGCTATAGTTGTGTACATCTTGAATAAGACACGTATACAGATGCCATACATGAGAGTACTCCTCACATGAGGATGACAAGATTTAGGCTCGATATTTGACGTTTGAAAGTTTTTGGATGTATTTCTTATGTGCATGTGCTAGATGAGAAGAGGAGGCAGTTAGACCCAAAAGCTAAAAAATGTGTGTTCATCGTGTCATGTATATTCATAGGATAGAAAATCATACAAATGTTACAATCCAGTGAGACAAAGCAGGTTCTCATTAGTAGAGATGTAATATTTGATGAGATGGTTAGTTGTTATAAGCAAAGTGAGAGTGTCGTGATTGATGACGTTGATGCAAATGAGGATGTACATTTACCTTTGGAGGAGTCTACTAGCATGTCTAGCACACATGAGACATCTAGTAGTGACAATGTGAGTCCATGGTCAGGAAGATTGAGACATGTGGTAAGACAAGGGTAAAAAGAAAGTTGAAGGCATTGGTATTGGGAATGCAAGTTACGACTCATCTAGTTAGAGAGTCTGGATGATGAGTTGGGAATCCCAATAGTAAGAACTCTAGATGTGAGGAATGATAGGTATGTACTATCACATGATAGAGCTCAGGGAGCTCGTAATAAGTGACCCAAAGCCATTAAGGAGATCACAAAGGGTGAGATATCTAGTACATAGATTCATATACACAATGGGCATGCTATGCATTATACATATATGGCATCTATGGTTAAGCATGTGGAGCCTTCTTGTTTTGATGAGGCTATTGGAAAATAAGTATGGGACAAAGCTATGAATGAGGAGATGGATGCTTTGGCACATAATGATACATGGGATTTGGTTGAGGTACCAAAAGGAAAGAATGTGATTGGATATAAGTGTATCTACAAATTCAAACATAAGTTAGATGGATCCATGGAAAGGTATAAGGCAAGGCTGGTTACTAAAGGTTATGCAGAGACATGTGGTCTTGATTATGATGAGACGTTCAACCTAGTGGTGGCAAAAATGGCTACAGTAAGATCTTTGATTTCATTGGCTACGTCTAAAGGTTAGGAGTTGCATCGAAGAGTTGCAAGAGGAAGTGTTTATGAAAAAGCTAGAGGTTTATGTACGCCCAAACTTTCCCACATATGTATGCAGATTGAAGAAAGAATTATATGGATTAAAGAAAGCAACTGTGAGCATGGAGTGATAGGATTAGTAGGTGTCTTGTGTGAGCATTGGATTTCGCCTGGGAACTTCACTCTTCACTATATGTGAAGAAGAAAGATCATGATATGGTGGTGATTGTCATTTATGTGGATGACTTGATAGTTAGTTGGTGATTTTGGGAATGACATTGCCAATGTAAAGGTAGCATTAAGCAACTAGTTTGACATGAAGGATTTGGGAGAGTTGAGATTCTTTCTTAGCATTGAGGTTATCAGGACATCACATGGTATTTAGTTGGTGCAAAGTTAATATGCCTTGGATATGTTAGCAAAGTATGGCATGGATGCAATCCTATGATGACTCCATTGGAGAAGAACATCATAAAGCTAAGGGCTGATCTTGGTGATGAGTTGGATGATGTTACTATGCATAGGAATATGGTCTAGGAGCTTGATTTTCTTGACTATTTCTAGACTGAATTTATGTTATGCAGTGGGACTATTTTATCATTTTATGCAGAGTCCTAGGAAGCCACATTTGGATGCTCTCAAGAGGATCATGTGATATGTGAAGACCACTACCCATTATGGTTTATTCTATAAGTATGGAAAGGATGTGATGGTGTATGGCTACATAGATGTAGATTGGATAGGTAGTGCTTATGATAGAAGGTCTACTCATGGGTATACATTTAGCATGAAAAGTGTTAAGTGAGTTGGAGCAGCAAGATGCAACCCACCGTTGCTTTATATAGCACAAAGGCAAAGTATAGAGGAGCATCTATGTGGCTGCATGTGAGGTGGTATGGCTCAAAAAGTTATTTGGTGATTTGGGATATCATCATGATGGAGTTGTTGTCATACACTGTGAAAACATGGGCAGTAGTAATCTAGCTGATCATGCAAGGACAAAAAACATAGAGGTCCATTATCATTTCATCAAGGATAAATTTTTGTATGGAAAGATAGATCTGTCATATGTAAAGACTGAAGAGTGGGTTGTAGATATCTTTACCAAACCACTTGGTAAAGAGAAGTATGAGTACTTCAGAGATAGACTTGGAGTACATGGGACATGGTGATCTTGAGGAGGAGTGTTGAGAATGCAAGATCATTGAGAATTGGTGGGATAGAATTAGTGTGTATCATAAGAGTAGCATCATCATGGAGCATATTGCCATAGCATATGTAAGTGCATCATCATAAACATGAGAAGAAACTTGGTTATCATTAACCACAGTGGAAAATGAATCTTGTGGTGGTGAAGTAGACTCCCCTAAAAATGAATCATAGAACCTGCATCTCTTTGTTGTTGTTAAACTCACGCTAACTTGTCATGGGAAGTTACTGATCTGTTGAGCTCAAGCTATGCTCAAGAACTCCATTGTAGTTGCTCGTCTCGCCGCTATCCTCCCACACTCACTGCCACACCAAGGCGATTGCTAATCTAATGGGGGGGTGCAACCTCTCTCTCGCGAAGATCATGTGGGATCACTGTGGAAGACGATCGTGGTGATAGCCTAATCACTTAAGAAATAGGGGGGAAGAAGCAAGAGAGAAAAAGTGATTAGCACTAATCACTCCCAAATCTTAACCCTAATCACTCCACACATGCTAGATTAGAATTGCAAGAGAGACAGAGAGAGAGATAGAACTCCACTTCTATTGCACAAAATGGGAGAATGAGTTACAAATGAGATACATTGGCTTTTATAGTTCCAAGCCTTTTCCCACTAGTCCAAGGTGCCAAAACATAGTTACAAGGTTTTTCTCTATGGTTTGGCCAACTGATCGAGATTCTGTTATCCAATCTACATTTGTATATCCATGAACATCCATAGCTTTACCATACTCATAAAGGAGTCCATAATGTGTTGTAGCTTTCACATATCTCAAGATTCTTCTCACTGCGTTGAAATGTGGTTTTCTTGGGCTTTGCATAAACTGACTCACAAGCCCAACCACATAGTCTAAATCCAGTCTAGTGATAGTCATGTATATCAAAATACGAGCCATCTTTCTATACATTGTCACATCCTCAATCTCTTCACCACATTAGCCCTTAACTTCACATTTTGTTCCAATGGTGTGCTCATTGGCTTACAACCTGTCATTCCATACTTTGCCCCAGCATGTTCAATGCATATTGTCTTTGAACCAACCAAATTCCTTTCTTTGTTTTTACCACTTCAATGCCAAGAAATTATCTCAATTCTCCCAAGTTTTTCATATCAGATTGATGACATAGTGAAGCTTTCACATCAGCAATATCCTTGCTTGAATCACCTGTCATGAGCAAGTCAACTACATAGATGACAATCACCACAATACCATGTGCTGTCTTCTTTGCATATAGTGATGAATATGATGTTCTCACATGAAAACAAATGCTAATGAGATACGTGCTTATCTTCTCTATCCAAGACTTCAATCCATACAAGGCCTTCTTCAACTTACATACATGTGTAGGGTATTTGGGATGCACATAGCCTTTCGGCTATTCCATGAAAACCTCTTCTTACAATTCACCATTTAGAAATGCATTCTTTACATCCATTTGATGCATTTCCCAACCATTTGATGCAACCAATGCAATCACAGATCTCACTGTTCCTATCTTAGCCATAGAGCTAAATGTCTCATCATAATCCAAACCATGTGTATGTGCATATCCTTTGCAACTAGCCTTGCTTTATGCCTTTCTAGTGATCCATCTTCCTTACATTTCACTTTATACACCCATTTGCAACCAATGACATTCTTTCCACATGGTAATGCAACCAAGTACCATGTATCATTGTATACTAAGGTATCCATTTCTTCGTGCATTAGTTTGCTTTCCAATAGCTTCTCCAAAACATGATGGTTCCACATGCTTTATCATTTATGTTATGTATGCATAATGCATTGCATACCCATTATATGTAAATCTCTCCCACTGGATACCTAATCCTTTATGACCTTCTCAAAACCTATGGATTGCTTTGTGCACCCTGTGCTCTAGCATGTGGAGGAACATATCTCTCTTGCCCTACACAGGGAGTACGTAAGGTTGGGATGCCAAGCTCTTCATCTACGATTTCCAAGCTAGATGACTCATAACCTGTTATACCAATTCTTTCAACCTTCTTTTTGCCTTTGTCAACAACACTTTCACGTGTGCTCACACTACCATGTCTCAACCTTCCTCACCATGGACTTACATTATCACTTCCACTCGATGTTTCTCCTAGCCGAGATGATGAAATAGTACTCTCTTTTGGCAAGTTCACATGCACATCTGCATCTCTGTCATCCACCATAACATCATCTTTATTTTTGTACCAACCTGCCAACTCATCAAACACCACATCTCTAGAAATGAGCACTTGTTTAGTTTCTGGGTTGTAACATTTATAAGCCTTTCTATCTTGTGCATAACCAATGAATATACACTTCTCAGCCTTTGGGTCGAACTTTCTTCTCTTCTCATATGGTGAAAGATCCCTGCCCCCTCCGTGCAACGAATTTGGGGGTGCTAGCAGTGGAAGTAGCACTTCTTGTGCAGAGCTGGGTCCCTCACTCCGCGGGCCTCGCCCATGGATATCCGGACAAGAGACTAATCCCTCAGTTCTTCCAAAACCGAAACCGGAAAAAACTTCCCTCGCCCAGAAAACACGGGCGATTCCTCTAGGATATTTTACTCTAGCGTAGTCAAGGTCATCACTAACCAAATTGATCCGACCGAACCTGTAAAGACACTTGGAAGGAAGAAGCTTACACTTGGATCATAGAGACCAACGCTTTTTTCCTCATTGAGAGGCATATCCATTACTTCTTTTCCATAGAACAATTACTATTTGAGATCTACTTCATCTATCGTACCATAATAGAATTGAGTCTCATTTTAGGGATCCATCAGTCCAGCCTAACTCCATCCAGTCCCGTGGGTTAGCCAACCGCCCAACCACTATAGTGATGGGATCCAATTAGGAATTTGGTTACGTTTTGTCCTGGGTACTAGGGAAAAGAGTTCCTAGCTCCCCTAGCCAGATATTCATGCAAACTTAAAACTAGTCACACCATTTACACACCTAATATAAAATTGCCTTTTTCACATATTCACCTGTCTTTAAAATAATCTTTTAATAAAACTATAGTATCACTGATCATAATCCTTCAAAATATCCGGTTGAATCCTAATTTCCAATTATTCCTTCATCAGTGTACCTATGGCATCATTGGCAACTAGAACGCTCACCACCTATCCACTCAGGGGCCTTTTCGATAGTTCCTAGCTCATAGTACCCGGCAATATATTCACTTATAAAAATCAAAATGGAATCTCCGTTGAAGATCAGCAAGATCAACTAAGAGATCCATATAAAAGAGCCATGGACTCATCTGTTGAGGACCAGCAAGGTCAATCAACCACATCCATGTCCGAATTCAAAAAACAACTCTTACTCCTTGTTCCAATATCTTCCATGACGCACATGTGGGTATCTTCGGCAACTCAAAGCCCGAGCACCATATGGTCAGCACCCTCTAGGATCCTTCGCACAGGTCACCTAGGGCTTCACTCATAGGCCTCTTCCTTGGTCCCTCATCCACCGTACTAGAAGCTCACCATTTAAATCGATCAAGACCTCCGCTGACCTTGCTAACGCGAGACGTCCTCCATTGACTCTCCATCAGCTATTTGCAACTTTAACAGTTAGGTCTCCCCGACCTCATTCACAAGACGGTCAAAATGCTTCCCCAGCATTATTGACATAAAACAGTCATTTAAAAACAGGTCATAAATACAGTTCCTATAATGAACTCTCATCTTTCCACATTGTCCACATTAATCCATATTATTTAGTCCCCATCCAATTCATATGTATTCCCATTCTCATCGAATCACATCATTTCCCATCTCATCACATCTTTTCTCAATTATCCTCATCACATCTCATCCACTCGCATCCACCCATATCCACATCTCATCGAATCACATCATTTCCCATCTCATCACATCTTTTCTCAATTATCCTCATCACATCTCATCCACTCGCATCCACCCATATCCACATCTCATCCAATCATATCTACCTCGATCCACATCACATCACATTTATTTCACCTCACATCTCATTCGTTGACATCTATCCCGATTCACATCACATCACATCACATTCATTCACATCTATCCCAATTTACATCACATCTCATCACATCCATTTCACATCAAATCTCATTCATTCACATCCCGATTCACATCACATCACATCTCCTCCATGGTCCTTCCGTCTTTAGTTCTTCCCTTTTTCCTCAACGCGAGTTACCCTTGTTTTTACAGTTAAATAAAGTGCCAGCTTCCACATGAGAGCCATTCTGAGGTGTTTATTTTGAACTCTTAGTTGGCACCATTGCTAAGAAGAAGGAGTACTTCTCAGCCACAAGAGATTCAAAATTGGTTCACCTATTTGAACATGCTGGAGGTTACCGTATTTATTCTTCCATATGAATCATGGTATGTTACTTCTCTATCTTGTTAGTCATATGCATCTAATAGATAGGGGATGCCTGAGTTTTAGATATTTCTTCTTTTGCAGGAACCATTAGAGCCTTGCCGTTTTTATAGAATTAGATAAGAGAATCGTGTGGACCCTTAATTCAGTACCAAGATCACATCCTGAGTTAGGCCTGTAATAAGTAAACATTTAAAGCACCTTTCTCTAGTATCTATGGCTAAAGTTGGCAATGTATCTTATTGTGAAAGCTTATTTATTATGTAGGTGTATAAAAAAGCTTCTTCATGTTCTTGGTTCCCTATGTGGAGACTATGAATTGTAAAAATTAGAGATCAAGCATGTTCAAGTGCCCAAGCAAGGAGACTCACACTCCTGTGGATGGAGATCGATGATACATGCATAATATATTCTCCAAAGTCTCTTCTCCATGAATATCTTCATGTCCAAGGTAAGTGGAAGAATCATCTGATTTAGCTAGATTTACAGTTTGACATTGTGAATTTTGTTTTTTCAGACCGCATTATAGAATTATGATAGCAACTATGTAGAGCGGTACAGAGTGACCATGATACGATTAATACTAAAGAATAGTACAGAGATGTCTGTGAGACCTCTGACCTCCACGATTGCCCCCCTCCGGGGCACCGACGGCAGAAGCAGCGTCGACCTCTCGGGAACCGAACCCCGAAAAAAACTTCCCTCGTCCCCCGGAAGGTGCAGGTGATTCCAGCAGGGAAATCATCTAACGAGAGATTTATCTAATGGGTCAAGGCCTTAACTAACCAAACTGATTCGACTAAACCCATAATAAGTCACATGGTCAGATCAAGGAAGAGACTTGCACTTGGTCCATAGAATCACTGCTTTTTCCCCCCCTTAAGCGAGGCACAGCCGCCGCCGCTGATTCCTTCCCAAAGAACAAGGGTCTTCCTAGGACTTAATCTAACTAACGTAACTTAATCGTATCTATCTATATCGTAGGAATCCCTTGATCCAACCCAACCAGCCCATGGGTTAGCCAACCACCCAGCCAACCACCCAACCATTGTATTGGTGGGATTCCTTTATATGAAAATTTGGTTATACTTTTTCCCAGGTACCGAGGAAAAGAGTTCCCAGGCTCCCTAGTCGGCGCTTCAAGCAAAATTCAAGGTAGACACACCACTTACACACCCAATATGAAATTGCCTTTTTAACAGATTCGACTGTCTTTCAATTAATCTTTTAATGAAACCATAGTATTACTGATCATAATCCTCCAAAATATCCAGTCCATTGTTTTATAAAAATTATCATTTGGACTCTCTATCGAAGACCAGTTGGTCAACCAACGAGATCCAATATCAAAATCCAGTTCACAAAAATAATTCCTTTCCAGTTTATCCATATCTATCCATATCTTCCGTCGTCGACATAGCATGGGTGTCCTAGAGCAACGAGCCCATGCATCACCTGGTCATAACCCTCTAGGATCCTACTTAGGTGTCCTAGCACTTCACTCATGGACTTGTTCGTCGATCCTCGCCCATCGTACTGAAAGCACACCATTTTAACCATACCAAGGTTGGTCAAGTCCTCGGCAAGCTTTGCCAGCGAGCGACGTCCTTCAACGACTCCCGGCCAGCTGTTGCAACAATGAATCTCTCCTTAGTTTTAAATCACAAGCCAAATGCTTCCTCCAACATTCTGGCATAAAACAGTCCTTAAAAAAAAGCAGAACTTCTATGTAAGTAGAATTCTCGGTTTGAGCTTGATTCACAAAACCCTTTTTCCCACAATCCTGATTTTCTTAATGAGAATCATTGGTCTCGCATCAGGGTAATCTACCCATCAATTTCATTGAATTTCCAACTTAATTCTTGGTGATTTTGGTTAAAGGAAAACTTCTCTAATTTACCGGTAGTCTATTCTTTGTATCAAAGATTTTGAATTGGTCATGAGGTTTTTGCTTGATTCAGATTCGAGAGATGGGCAAGTAATTTACTGACCGCCATTCTCATGGTCGTGGTCCCTAACCAAAAATTATTCAATTTATTTCTAACTTTAATTCCTAAGGATTTTCTTCAGATAAATTAACGAAACTTCTAACCGTAAGGAAAATTCTAACTTTATGAAATTCCTTCCTTCCTAACCACATTAGAATTAAGAAATAGTTCTATACGAGAAAAACAAGATTTTATAAAAATACTCTTCTTCTAATAATCCAATTTTGATTATATATCATTTTGCTAATTTATTCTCATATAAATATCTTAAAATATTCTTTCCACCAATTTAATCTTCAACATTAGTAAACCCTCATTTCCTACGTGAAATTATGGTGAAAACTCTTCTTTTAACATCATAATTAATTGAGACCTTTTTCTACTTAAATATAATGAAAATTTCTCTTTTTAAATAAGTAAAAAAATATCCATATTTTGGAATATGCCAAAAATTCCCCTTTTAACATTTAAATGTTTAAATCCCGAATGTCATGGGAATTCCTCTTTTTACATCTTAATTCTTATGCATAAAAATAAATTTATCAAATATTCCTCTTTTCTCTTAATAATTAAATAATTATGCATAAATACTAAAAAGTATTTTTTCATGAATATGATAAGAATCATTCTTTTTGCATAAAATATCTAAACCTAGAATATGGTAGGAATTCCTCTTTTAGTATTATGCATAAAAATAAGATATGTATTTTTTTCTGAAAAAATTACCATAGCTTCACTGCTATTACTGATAATTTTTAATTTTCTAATTGAATGAGAACTTGTAAAATGAAAATATGATAGAAACTCTTCTTTTAAGCTTAAAATTAAACTATGTATACTTAGCATAATTATAACCATATTTATGATTATTTCCCTTTATTAAACTAAATTAAACATTCCTCATTTCCAAAATTGTTAGTATAATCCTCTTCCCATTTATAATGAGTTAAAGTAAATTTTCCTACTCATAATCAATCTAAAAAGAATTAACCCTCATTTTTACTAATTTAAAATCATGAAAATATCAATTCTCATTCTCTAGTTCATAAAGTACATTGAAGTGGGTATTGTCAAATCTTACAATGTCTGAGGAGAACCAGTCGGAAGTGTCATTAACAAGATAGACTTGATTAATTATGTCGTCAAAAGAGTACATTGAAGTGGGTATTGTCAAGTAGGAATGATCTTGATTGTGTTACCCAATTATTTACATTCTATTAGTCGCTCCCTTCTAAGGAGGACCTTTCTTCCATTGTGAATGAAAGTAAAGTGTGTCGGCATGTCTTGCAAGGATCGGCTTCTTGATCCATTGGTACCAACTCTCCACCGATGTAACAGGACCTGCTATACAAGAAGGACAAGGTAAAATTTTGAGTTGTAATCATGTACTTTGCAACTACTGTCTCCAGTGCAATGTTATAATGGATATCGTCAAAAACTTTACTCGACCATCCCTCATCAAGAAGTCTTGCTAAGAGGAGTGTATCCAAATCTTTGCAGACGAGCATGGTTCTCGCTATCTTCACTTGAGATAAGCTAAAAGGCTCCAAGAACACAGTAATTGGAAGGTAAACCATAATTTTACTACATGAGTTGGAACGCTCCCTCATAGAGAGCGTTGCACATCCTTGAAGAGCTTGCTCTTTGCTGACTCCATTACTGAGGGGTGGTCTGGGGGATAGGCCAATCCATGTAATAGAAAAAGATTCCCGCATCATCTGCAAGGTTTTTGTTGCTCCTTCCCTTACTGTAGCCGACTAATGTGTGCATGAACCACATTCATAATTCCAATGATGCACTGAACTCTCTCCCACTCCTCACATGATGAGGGGTACACATCTGCAACCATAAACGTGGACAATTTACACAGTTCATGAGACCATTATGAGAGAATGAAAGATTGACAAGCGATAGATTAACTTACAGTTTGGTCTATACGAGGGAAAATTTATGTCATCTAGACTCTCAAGCACAAGCTCATTATGCATATATATATGATGCACTAGGACTTCCTTGATGGTTATCCTTCTAGCCTCTATCTTGAAGTCTTTCACTCTTCCTTTCCGACGCCCTAAAGGTATTCTTGTTGCTTGTCTTTCTTCTCTTCCTAGGCTGCATAAAGACCCAGGTGCCCTTGGTGATTAGCACTTCAGTCCATTGATTTTGCGCATTGAGAGAGTTGGATACTAGTATATAAAAAACTGGTGATCTTGGTCTCCTTGCCCTAGGAATTGAATCATCTATGATGGCATTAGTGGGGAAAAATCGGGATGATATAAAATGAGATTTGCTACCCATCAATTCAAGAAGAAATGGAGTACAGAAGGCTGAAGCTTCAGAAAATGGAGTGTAGCAGAAGATAGAGGAAATGAAAAGAGCATGAGAAATTGTTTAAGCCCAAGAGGAAGTTTGATAAGGAGGGAATTTTCCCTCCTTTGCAAAGATACGTGTATTTAATATATGGATAGGAATAGAAGTTTCCCTCCCTACAAAAGTGTAGGTGTGTTTAATGCATTCGTGTGTGAAAAGTGACTATCAAGTGTAAGTAGAGTACATTTTGAGGTGAAAAAGAAGAGTTTTTGGATTAGAAAAATTAAATAACCTATTTTTCAACTTAATGTTGCCTTCTTCCTCTCCTGATTGGATGTGCTCCTTTTTCTCTCTCTACCAAAAGGCCCTATGAATGACCTCCAAAATGTCCTAATGTCTAATATGGTGGGTAGCGCTTTGGATAGCCCTTAGGTAGCACTTTGTTGAGGTGGCATGAAAGGAATATGTGATATATAAGTTCTTCATATGAGGCCTGCTTTTGATTTTGTGGAAGTGGCTTGGGCCATTCAAACTCGGGTAGTTGCCCTCCACCTTGTGACATTGTGTGATATGAGCTCTAAGACCACCACTGAATGATTGCATGGGTAGATGGCATGCAAACCTTCCAAGCATGCAATAAGATAGTATTCCAAGGGCTAATAGCTTGATGCTTAGAGATTGGGCTTCTTCATGGTAATACATTGGCCAAGGCAAGGTATGGCTATGTTGGAATGGAGTTAAAGCAGATGTTGCATGCATTGAAGCTCTTTGGAGGTACCTATAAGGTCGATTGGTATCTAAGCAATGGGGCGTACCATGGGCCAAGCTTGCACATGACATTGTCTGCATGTAGAGATGTGTATCTGGAGGGTAGTAGTTGTGACGAGGTTAGTTATAATTGCATGTGTCCGTGTATACCATGAGGTGTAAGACGTGAAAAAAATGTAATGCCCTTAGTGAAGTATACATGCGATGTGCATGGGCAATGGGGAAAAGTTGTGTACTCCTCCAATTGTGAAGAGTTCTCCAAATCCAACTACTTTTTTTGGCTCTCCTTTTCCTTCTTTCCTTGACATTTACTTGACATCCCTTTTCTTAGGGAGTTAAGATAATTAGGTATTGAAGCATGGTAGTGGATTATGCCCAAAGCTACACTAGAAACTGTATATGTAAATATGATCTCAGTGTGCAGAGAGAGAGAGGAGCCAGCTGGCACCGGCATGGAGGTAGTGAGAAAATGAATGTTGCCACCCCGAAAAAAGATCCATGGATGGAAAGAGAGAGGCATCACGTCACTTTTGCCCCACCGCAACCCAACCATTAATGACCTTGCAGCTCTCGTGCAGTAGGCACTCATGGACACAATTTGAAAAGGGTTAGGGAGAATCGTGCAGAGCAGTTATGTCTGTACCAAAAGTAGGTGCTCTATGCTTCACTACACTTCCTACTCTCTCATTACTAAGCTCTGTTGTCATCCTTGCCCTCTTTCACTCAGCCCAGCTATCTCTTGTCTGACAAGATGGTGGAATTTGAGTATCTACCGTCCACTCTATACAAAGAAGTAGATAAACATGTAGAATGGCTGGAAAAGATGGGTCTAAAGTAGTTTGCATAGCTGACCTGGGAGGAGCCCCAACACAATTTCAGAGCTAGGGAGAAGTTGAAATAGCTCCAAAAATCTAACATTATTACTCTGCCCTCAAGAGAGAAGAGGTAATTCAGTCCCTTGTATGTAGCAGCTAAGGTATTCCAATTGCTGGTAGAGGGAGAAGTGGAGATCCGCCTGCAGGGAGGATCATTACTTTATTAAAGAGTTTGGCCCGCTAGAGGGGAGATCCAAAGAGTACAAAATATTAGGCACAACAAACGAAGAGAGGTAGAAGCAGATGTGGTTTGTGGTGGAGATGATAAATCTCACCCACAAGCCTTACTACATGTCAAGGAAAACTTTTGGAATGGCGAAGGCTGCTGAAGCTGGCACAAGAGTGGCCTGGGCAGAAGTACTTTATCATAACCTCAAGGAACAGATCAGGAAGTTCACCAGGCCCAACACAAAGACTAAGATTGGGTCTTATCTAGATGCACTGTTCAAAGGAAAGGGGAGGAGGGAACAAAGGAGAATGCACCAAGGAAGCCAAAATCTCAAAGCCCTCAAGAAAGCCTCAAGAGCCCCCAAGCCACCTCAAGATAGGGGAAAGAGAGACTATTTGAGTTTGGAGTTAAAAAGATCAACAAGCAAGGGAAGGACATCTAAGGAGGTGGCCAACAAAGGAATGGAAGTGTCAAGTGGCTGACAATTGAAGGAGGACTTAGCCAAGCTGGGCAAGTATGTTTGTCCCAGAGGCTAGAACAATAATAGGTTGCCACCTTCATCACAACTTTACATAGCTGGAGACACAACCTTCTCATAGCCAAAACTCTTTGTACCCATAGATGGTGCTATCTTAGGAAAGTTTTCTAGACACAATTGAGATGGAATGGGTGTAGGGAGCCCTAAATTATCTCTACAAAGATGCATGAATGATGGGCTAAAGGAAATGACAAAACAACAATCCATGATTAAAGAGAAATATGTTGCCTTCTTGCAGAACATAATGAGCTAGTATAAGAACCTTTGCAGGAGGAGCTGCATAGAAGAAGGGTAGAGGCAAGCCAGCTGGATGACATGTACAGAAAAATCAAGGAGCTCCATCAAGACAACAAAGGAATAAAGAGAGAGGTGGAGGAGATGAAGGAAAATATGGCCACCATGAAGAACCAGGAAATAATGCAGATGCAAGATGAGTTAAATCAATCCATAGAAAAGCAAGAAAAGATGGAAGGACAAGTCACCCTGAACCGCAAGGAGCACATAAAGATCATAAGGGACGTCCAAAATAGGGCTGATAAAGATAAAGTAGTGCTGGTGAAAGCAAAGGCAAGATTAGTAGTGTTGGATGCAAACAAATATCCAAAAGTCTATGAGCTGGATGCAAAAGGATGGAGAAGTGGGAGGGTCATGTAGTGGATGACCTTAAGGAGATGTGGGGAGCTTATTTGGAAAAACTTACAATAATGCAAGCATCCACACCTTCCTGTAAACAGATAGCACCCATACCTTCCTATAAACAAATAGCAATCCACTAGTTAAGAGATGAAAATCTGAGATGCAAGATTTGGACATCCAGATCTGGTTCTGACCTTAGGCCCAAAACCAACTAAGGCACTAGAGGCACCAGCCACCAGCAGACTTGAGGAAAAATAAGCGGGCAGCAAAATAGAGCAGGCGCCAACAAAGACGAGGAGCTACACAAGGAAAATGAGTAGCTATGTCAAGAAGTGGAGACTTGGAAAAAGAGGTTCACCATTTTGAAAGGAGAAGGGAAGAAGTTGCTGAACTATATGGGAATGGCAAGGAGATTATAATCAACCTCATCCCTACAAACGAGCTAAAGGAGCATGCATGGCTGGCTATAAAGAAGCTAGAAGAGAAAGCAAATGATGAGGCAACTCTAAGGGTTCAGATAAAAGAACCGGAAGAACTTATTGAAAAATTTAAAGATTAGCAAAAGCAAGATGGCAAGACCATCAAGGTGTTGAAGAAGGAGGTGGAAACAGCTACACCCACAAGGGTGACCAGAGGCAAGGGTGGAAAGATGAGCTTAAATGAGCTGAACGTCGCATTGACAAAAGCAAATGTAGACATCATGAAGAAGGTTGAGCAAATGGAGGCCATGAAGAAAGCCCATGTTGAGGAAATGTAGTCCAAAGAAAAGATGCTTCAAGACTTCCAAAGCTGGGCCAAAAGAGAGAAGAGGGCAAAAGGAAGACATGCAACAAAAGGTGCGAGAGGAACTAGGCAAGAAGAGCCTAAGTACCTGGAAGGAAATTTCTATCAAAACGGATGCATGAAAAATTTGGTGCAGTCGGCACAACATGCAGGTGGTGCCATGAGGCCCTCCAACTAGGATGACGTCGCCAAATTCATGAACCAGTTGGAAGTGCCTAAGATGGCGTAGGACAAGGCCAATGCAATTCTCCCACGCAACATCAGTAGGACAAGGCCAAAGCCCTTTCCCCAAATCCAGATCCATGCGCAAGGAAGTGATGGCTCTTATGACTTGCGGATGGAGGTGAGGAGGCAATGGCTCATTCAAAGAGCAACATTGCTAGTGCCCCTCACCAAACGGAATCATCTAGCAGACAAAGAGAAGGGGGTGCCAAGATCAAAACCATCTGGAAAACCACCCTCTGGGTGGAAGTGGAGCCAAGGCAGCAGAAGGGGGCCACGAGAGCTAGAGTAGATTGTTTTTGAAGAGGATATTCTCACTCTAAAAAAGACAAAGCCCCATGCCTTCACAGCCAGCAGCATGGCAGTAGATGCTATGAAAAGGGGCCAAGCAAAGTATCCGGAGGCATGACCCATCGACGTAAAGTTCAAACAAGAAGATGACAGGATAGGCTCAGGCATGCCTGGTTGAGTAGCAAGAAAAGAGTTTATGAGCCAATGTATAACCAAGACCGATTAATAAAGTTTGTTTCACGAGGCCTTGCTGCACAAGTTGAAACAGAAGAA
Source organism: Cibotium barometz (assembly GCF_041138505.1). NCBI lineage: Eukaryota > Viridiplantae > Streptophyta > Polypodiopsida > Cyatheales > Cibotiaceae > Cibotium > Cibotium barometz. The sequence continues at coordinate 53,585,769 of NC_141048.1, read as the reverse complement.
GAAGGATAGAATAGGCTATAGTAGTCTAGACAACATGGTTTTGGAGTCCGAAACCATCCGGATCCGAATTTTTTAAAAAAACTTTTAGAGCAGAAGCAACAAGAACAATAGGCTTCACTACTACTACTGATGCAACGTCAACCATGATTGTCGCCAAGTTGCCCGTTTGGCCACCGCCCAAGTTGCTACCCAAATTGTCCCGTTTTGTAACAAACTAGGGGTTAAGCTTCCTTTGTCTATAACAACTTTGTAATGGTTTCTTGCTAACGGGTAGTACCCGGATGGATGTGAGCAGCAAAGGGGATTATTCCCATATGTGTGGATTAGAGGATGGAAAACTGAGTGGATAGTTGAGCTCGGGAGTTCATGAGCTGAGTTTTGCAGTGTATGATATTGTTGAGAGTTCAAGCTAATATTGAAGAATGTCTCATGAGTTGTTCTCTAACTTATCTCTATTTTGCACTACATAGTTTTGTCTACTCCATATCCACACTGTGTTAATTGCTCTACGTGAACTCTTATCTAGAATCATGAAAGAACTAGGAACTAACCTTCTTGTACTAACTCCCCATGCTAAGGCAGACCAACAGCTCAACGTGCTAGCAACAATGGCTTGTCACATTAGGTACAATTGCATTAGTTTCTCTCGCTGCTCTTCAGGAGCGGACTAGGTGGTCCGAAACCACGTAAGTGCCACGTCTTCACCAGACTTTGACATGGGTGTGTGTGTGTGTGTGTGTGTGTGTGTGTGTGTGTGTGTGTGTGTGTGTGTGTGTGTGTGTGTGTTAACATGGTTGCACCTGCTTGACGACCTACCATAAGGCGCTTTGCCATCTTACCCTCAAACAAGTACTTATCATTTATAAGATAGCATTGGAACATATAAAATGGCCTTACCTTGTGCTTAATTTTAAATAGGAAAATTCTAAGGACTTCGTATATGTACTTGCTTAAGAATAGTAGAGGCTGGGCCATTTTTTAAGTTTGGCCAGCCTAGTGCAAGTGGTGACTCTTGATCACATTCTCATTGGTCATACCTTATCTTAATCTAAGCGATTGCATGTGTTGTTCCATCGATGTGAGTTAGCTTATGTGGTAATCATCTTCATTGTTTGATTCACTTAACCATTGTTGCCAAGCTTAAGCTCACACCATATCTTTTTACCATGGTATCAGAGCTTCCCTTCTTGGGAGCTTTCTCTATGTGAGGAGTGTAAGGGCATCTTAGTGGTTGTTTCTCCATTTTTCATTCTTGTGAATGAGTGGCACATTAATGATTATTTCTTAGTGTTGCATAGGTTACAAAACTTTGCTTAAGTAACTTGCTTAATTCTTGAATAAGTGGCATATTACAAGCATTGGTTTACTAGTACATCAATTGGTGAATGCATTACTATTCCTAATATTCCTTGAGTGGCACTTTGAGGTGTGTGGGAGCTATGATGCTTGAAAATTTTATGTGAGTCATTGTGAGTGTTGAAGATTATCTTTATAAAAAGTTTACTACTCCTTCATTGAGTGTGTGAGAGAGATCTGTGTTTGCAAACCTTAAGGTAAGAGCAAGCATCAGAGAGAGAGAGAGAGAGAGAGAGAGAGAGAGAGAGAGAAGGAGTGCTATTGAGTAAAAGAGAGAGAGAGAGAGAGAGAGAGAGAGAGAGAGAGAGAAAGCTATAAGAAAAATCTCTTAGATAGCAAACAAGGTTCTCATAGAAAGGTAGAAACGAGCTCTCTGGTTGGGAGACATGAGTCCACAGTCTTGCGAAAAAAAAAAGTGACTCAAACACATGAGTCAACACACATGATCCTGGAGACGTGAGCCATGAGCCTAGAGACGTGAGCCGTGAGTTTGAACAACACATGAGTCGTGATTCTAAAGACATGAGTCAACCAAATGTGAGTCAATCAAACGTGAGTCAATCAGACGTGAGTCAAGATAAATATAGCTAATAGTGTACCAAGAAATTATTTCTGCCTTAAAGACTTATTACTCATGTTCTTTTAGGATTTTCTTATACTAGTTACAAATTCTAAGAAACATTATTATATTTTATAATTATTGAGACACTAAAGTATAATCATTACCCTATCACCAACCCTGTCATAGGCCTATCAAGAAAAAAATGAAAACCCAAAAAATTATAAATTTATTTTTTTAATATGAAAAAAACTCGTATTTTTGTAGATTGAGAAGAATAGATGTGTCTAAAATTAGTTTTGGACCTACTTCAAGAAGCACTAGAGAAGTGTTTCAATAGAGTGAAACAGTGTCTAGAGACGTACTTCAAGAAGCACTAGAGATCTTTTTTCATTAGAGTGAAGAAGATAATTTTTCTCTAAAGACCTACTTCAGGAAGCACTAGAGATCGTTTTTCACTGGAGTGAAACCTTTGATGCAAACCCCCGCCGATGCAAACCCGATATGGACTAATTGTTGGAAATGACAATAATACAATCGACTATAGTGCATCAAAACACACTTTCTCAAACCGATCCAATGTTTGGTCTAAGCAAATGCTAAGAACAAAACATATTGCTCCCATGTTAAGAAGGCAAAATTCCTTCGGAAGCGAGGACATTTGGGACAAAATGAGCCAACTAAACACAAATGTGAGAAAAGGAATAGTGGAGCACCTAGAAATAGGAGCTACCCAATCCCCAGATTCACCAACTCGCTCTGTATAGACAATGCCATAAACTTCATGAAAAGGGCATTAAACCACCCTATTTTTGGACGAAGCTCCAGTGAAGGAGCAGGAGAAAGACCAGGAACCTCAAGGTTTGCTCCCTCACGAAGTGGTCAAAATGCCACAAATTTTTAAACATTTGGTGTCGATCCTCCTAAGCTAGGTTTATTCCAAGCTGACCATGAATAACAAGCAAACACAACAACTATAGTTATGACAAATGAGACATGTCTCCTTTATTATACCATTAGGGACAAGTGTTCCTCAAAACAAACAACAAAAGCTCACACATTTTGCAAGCAAGATAGTTAAAAGAGTTCATTATAGAAGCGTTCACCAAGGAACCAAGTTCTAGTTCTCCTTCTCGGATGAGGAATAGGGAACATGGGGAAGGGTAAAGAGTCAATGTTTGAGACTACCTCAAACCAAAGGGATCCATATGGGCATTCCATAATGTGTCATTTTAGCTGCAGAGCGAGCATGCAGCCTCAAAGATAGGCTACCAACAATACGACAAGTTACATTGGAAACCACACAGCCCAACCTCATGGGGCAAGAAATATTGAACCTTGAAATAGAGGGTTTTGTGTAGCCACTCCCTTACATTCTGCTATGTGAATATGTAGAAGAAATGCTTAGAATGGCATTTGAAAATAGGAAGGGGATTTTCCACAAACATAATACAAAAAGGCTCAAAGTTGGGAAAAACAAAGCCAATCCTCATCTCAAGGATGATTACTAAATTTTATGGAACTAGATATCCCATTTACTATTTAGAGAAGTTTGATAAAATTTGTAAGGCCGTGGGAAGGATTGATTATTCCACCAAGATCTGCTCATTCGACTAGTAATTTAGGTCTCTAAACCCACATGAAAAGCTTACAAGGTCTTGAGACATACATTTATTGTGGGATTCTTGCCCATCACATAGATCTAAAACCTCAAGTAAGAGGAAGGTGAAATAATGTGGGACTACATTGCTAGAACCAAGTATCTTTATATGAGATATAGTCCTAGGCACATGAGAGACTAGATGACTTATCGCTCATTGATCAATTCATGATCGGTCTCAAGTGCAAGATGCTTTATGACCATCTTTATAGGTCTAGAAAAAACATCTTTGAGTGTTGTCGTCATGAGGCAGTAGAAATAGTACTCCAAGACAAGAATCCACCCAAACCAAGAGATAGGGGATCATCATCCAAAGCCTCAATGGCTAAGGGTGCACAACTAGCATCAATTAGAGTCCTAGTAAAGGAAATGAGCATGGCCCAAGTTGGTAAAAAATGTGCTAAACCATCTAGGAAAATAGTGGTAGGGTGAGTCCCAAGGACAACCTCAAGGTTGCCCCAATCCGCACCTCAAACAAGACATCCACACCTATTTCCACAAAGAGATATGGTTTGTTCACAATTTGCTATTAAAACCATACAAGCATAGAGAGTTTAATATTGAGGCCTAGAAAACAACAGTATTGTACTCATTGCCTACACCATGGGAACCATGATACAACCCATTGTGGTATGAGGGAAACATGACGCCACAACTTATAGTCTCCGTGCCAAATCAACCACTATCCCTACCACCCATACCAAATTCTTCACATGACCGATGCATAATCCAATGCCCCATTTATCAGAACCCTATACCAAGAGGTATGTACATACTACCACTAATGTCATACTCACCTACCGTGGTCATGCGGAATACTTCTTCAATTGGTTATTGTTGAAATTTGCTATCATATGTCATTCTGATTTCTATGTTGTATGTATGAAAGGAGAAATTGAGATGGATGAATTTAATGAACGATGACGAGCGAGGAAGCATAATACATTTGAAAGAGATGCTTCCCTCATGCACTACATAGGGCTTCTCCCTCCCTTGGTGGTCATCATAATCCATGTAAAGATGATGCCAAATAGTACAGAGTGGCTCAAGAAGTGCAAGGCTTTATCTCACATCTTAGCAATGTGAACACTTACAAAGGATGTAGACAAGGCCATTCTGCTATATGCAAGAGGATTGCCATCTTAGTGTTTGGTTCCTCTACAAGGGAAGACATTTTGGCCAAAGTGGCAATGGGACTAGCCCATGGTTCTACCCCTAGAGAAGCATCGCAAACCATAGGAAGACCCTCTCTCCTAGGAGAGATGATATCCCCAACAAAGTGCTTAAATACTTTGATACAAAAGGCAAGAAGCCTATGTAAAAATCTACATTTATTGTTGCTCCATGTATGTAATGAATTTCATCTTTGAAAGAAACCTGCTTTGTTGATGTTAATTTTGTGCCACATGCTAGGGGCCTTGCGTTATAATGGAAATAATCTATAGCCATCCATGGGTTCTCCCAAGTAGTAAGGGGAGGAATCCTACATGCTTACTGGGCATTGGAAGTAAAATCAAAAGACTTACCCACCCCCGCGGACCTAAGGGGCCTCCACTTGTTGGTGCCTCTCAAAGGCCTCAAGCCAAACCATGCACCCTTGACCAACACAGGATGACTATGTCTTCTCTCTGATGTAGTTGTAGGTGCACCAAGTACTGGTGGAAACTCCAAGTTTCTAATCTTAGACATGTAGATCACCTGAGTAGATGTCTTCATCGAGTAGAAGCTTCTTCCAAAGCTTACAATCCTCTAGAGTAAGTTTGAGATGCTTGTAGATTTCTATGTCCTTATCATTTGAGACCTTCTTAGAAAGATTCTTGAAAACAACTTCAATCGTCTCCTTGTTGAGAGGAAGGACATGATGAGGGATGGGACTAAGGGTGAGGGAGATGTGAGAAAATGTGAGGGTAACACACACACACACACACACACACACACACACACACACACACACACACACAGAGAGAGAATGAGAATGAGAATGAGAATGAGTGAGGGAGAGAATTAGAATGAGGGATGAGAGTGAGAGACTATAAAAATATAAAGGAAGAGGGTGAGAGTAGACTAGCAACAAAAGGGAGAGAATGAGAATGAGAATGAGGGATGAGGGACGAGAGTGAGAGACTAGAAAACTATGAAGGAAGAGGGTGAGAGGAGACTAGCAACAAAATATAAAGAAAGAGGGCCATATATATATAGATAGAACATACTAAAAGTAAAAAGTAATTACATGGATGACTGCTATATTTATCAAAAGTAATTGCATAGATAACTACTATAGTTATCAAAAGTAATTGCATAGATAAGTGTAATATTTAGAAAAGTAAGTGCTATGATTAAAGGTGCCTAGTCATTTCTACCATTCTTAATAAGGTAATATCATAAAGACGGTACTTACACATTCCCAAAACATAAATGGTGATCTTGACATACTTTATGGTGGATACAAGGGTGAACTTTAGATGTGTGGTCATCTCTACTTTTTGAAAAAAGAATTTTTTTGTCATTTCCATTTCAGGGTGAATTTTAGATATATTTTTTTAAGGCCCCCACCCCCCCAAACATTGGGTCTAGCAAGGGGTGGGGGGAAGGGGGTTTTGTTTTCTAATGCCCACCAAGCATGCAAGGGGACTCCCCTTGGTGCCTAAGAGGCCCCGAGCCAAAAAAAAAACCATGCCAAAAAAAATGGCCCAAGCCCTCCGAACAACACAATGCATGACCAAGGTCATTCTAGCAGCTTCTACCATAATCTACTTAGTAATAATACATCAATTTCCTAGTCACCCCTAATGTAGTCAATAGTTCTTTTATACTATTGAGGGAGGAATTGAGGGAGGAGGTCTACACCTGGATAAATGCCTTTGGGTGCTAATGTTCTCAAAAGCATAGTAGTAGCATCTAGGTGTGCAAATGTTGTAGTAGCCACGCTAGGTCAGTCACATTATCCATGGGTATGTAAACAGCTCGAATGGAAGTTATTGCTCCGCAATCCTTTCCTGTATTATTTTGGGTTCTCTCTCTCTCTCTCTCTCTCTCTCTCTCTCTCTCTCTCTCTCTCTCTCTCTCTCTCTCTCTCTCTCTCTCTCTCTCTCTCTCTCTCTCTCTCTCTCTCTCTCTCAACTACCATAGTGGGGTCTTAAACACATAAACTAGGTTGTTGGAATGCCCCTAGTCACAAGGAAGATCTTGACATTTTTTAAATGCATGGTTTCGCTTGGGGCCTCTCCCAGGCACTAAGAACCCTTGCATGCCCGGTGGGCATTAGAAAACAAAACAAAAGACCCCTCCAAATCTTAGATCCGATGGGGATGGGGGGCCTTTTTTTTTTTGTTTTAACGCCCACAAGGCATGAACCTTGGTGCGCCTACCAAGGTCTCAAGCCAAACAATGCACAAAAAATTTGGCTAGACAACATGACGTGGCTTCATTCTAGTAGCTTTTGAAATTATCACATTTTGTTACCAGGGGCTCCAGCCATTGTATTTATGCATGGTTTGCTGGCACGGGGCTTCCCAAGCATCAAGGGGAGGCCCCTTACATGCATGATAGGCATTAGAACTAAAACAAACCCCCCTCCCCATCTAGATCCAAGGTCCAGTGGGGATGATTGGGCCTTTTTTTTTAATTTCTAATGTCAACCAGGCATGAAAGGAGCCTCCCCTTGGTGCCTAGGAGGCCTCGGGCCAAAATTACAAAACAAAATGGCTGAAGCAGCCTAACACACCACAACCAGGGGCATTCCGGTAACCTTGGAGGCTTGGTAACGCATCGTGTTGGGGATGGGGGGACCCGGCCATTTTTTGTGCATTGTTTTTCGTGAGGCCTCCCAAGCATTGTGGGGAGGCCCCCACATGCCTAGTAGGCATTAAAACTAAAAATAAAGCCCCCACCCTCATTGGATATCCAAGGTCCAATGAGGGCAGGGGTTTTTTACCCACTAGGCATTAGAAAAAAAAAGGCATGCTGGGGGCCTCCCATTAGTTCTTTGAAGGCCCACATTAGGCATGTTGGGGCCTCCCCTCAGTTCTTAACACGGAGCAGGTGACGAGGATCATTCTGGCACAACTGTTGGAATGCTCTAGCTATTGGAATGCCCCTAGTTGTGTCGTGTTGACCAGGGGGCTCCGACCAATTTATTTGTGCATGGTTTGCCCAGGGCCTCCCAAGCAGCACCCCAGCACCAAGAGGAGGCCTTTTTGCATGCCCGATGGGCATTAGAAATATAAAAAAGGCCGCACCACCCTCGTTGGCAGATCCAAGGTTTGGCATGGGTGGGGGGATTTTGTTTTTTATTTTCTAATGCTCACTACATATACAAATTTGTTATCTAGCCATGTACATGGCCTCCTTGCACATTCACTTTCGAATACATAATATCAAATGGCACCCTCAAAGAGTGCGAACCTTAGCATATGCTTAACAATGAAATCATTTTTTAAGACAATAAAAAATTGAAAATCATAGAAAACACATTCATTTCAGTAGAAAAGTTGTCGATTACATGATTGAAAATCATAGAACACACATTCATTTCAATAGAAAAGTTGTCGATTACATGATGGGGCTTATAAAAGAGATGATATGGTATCATCTAGCTTATCCAAGGTTACAGACACCACAGATTCACCTTGCTAGTTGCATGTCCTTGTCTTGGATTGTTACCATATTGTTACCATGTGGGCATGGATGACACATAAGTTTGTATCCTCAAACAAACCTATGACTATCTACTCTAATGCTTCTTGTAGGACTTCTATTGTGCCTTTGGCATGTACCTCATGCCAGATATGTAGTTCTAAATGATCTCACAGGGACAAGTCCTTGAAATGGCACCATCTCCCGACAAATGTGATGGCAGGTCTTTTGGTAGAACATAATCTCTCTCAGTGCCTTCTCTTCTTTCTTGGAGGTCCTCAAGTGGATTTTGTTGGCTTCTTGGGGCTCTTGGGAATTCCTACTACCTTTCAAGGGCTTGAGGCCCATTTTATAACAATAAAATTTAATATTTTTAAAATAATAATTTTTAAATATTTAAGCCATAGTGGTGTGTAGTTTGGAAGTAGTTAGTTCATGCTTGATAGTGTGATTTTTCTATGCCTTAGGTTTCCATACACATAAGGGATCCTATTCTCTGACAAAATATGGTCACTGCACAAATACTAGAGAATGTGCTTCATATGCAAAAAAAAAAGTACATAAGTGACCTTATATTCATATGCAAAAAAAGTACATTAGTGACCTTATATTCATACCCATCAAATATATTGTAAGGCATTCATACCCTTACCAAATAATATGTTATGTCCTTTTCTCCCCATGCATCCGCCTTTTATGAGCTTCTTGATGGCTGCTTTCAATCTTAGATTAGCCATCTTTGGATGGATTGGTTATGTGCTTGCATAGAGCTTTCTAGCATTCCCACATTGTTGCTACTTGTTTATTTCATGATTCGATAGAAACCTCCTAGCTTTCAATTCTCCCTTTGATACATCCGCTAGCACATCCCTTGTGGTCCTTAATTTCATCACATTCTTCTTAAGTTATTGTACATGTCCTCCTCCAGGGAAACCCATTCTAGAGAGTGTAAACTTTCACAATGTTTAATGCAATAGATGTGGTGGCCTAATAGAGTAAGCATAATCAAGATGAAGCCCTAATAGCTTATCAAGTATCCTTATATCTTCATGCAATGTACAAATCAAATATGCACTCTCTCTAGGAATATAGGTAATATTGGATCTAAATTTGACCCTCGGGGAACAAGGGTCAAATTTGACCCGTCCCCAAGCGTCAAATCAAATATGCACTCTCTCTAGGAGTATAGGTAATATTGGATCTAAATTTGACCCTTAGGGACAAGTTATGGTTGCAATTGAGTTGGTTGCTCCATCTTTCTCAACTTCTGTTTGCTCTTGGTCTTCTTTTCGTATGACTCCATTTGCTTCATCTTATCCCTAGTTGGAGCTCTACCTAGAGTCACTACAGAGTTGCACCAATTGGTTGTGTTCATGCTTGCCATACAATTCAAGCATCGATTTATGGTGTTTACAGATCCACCTATGACTCCATTTGCTTCATCTTATCTCTAGTTGGAGCTCTACCTAGAGTCACTGCAAAGTTGCACCAATTTGTTGTGTTCATGCTTGCCATACAATGCAAGCATCGATGTGTGGTGCTTACAGGTCCATTTATTCCATACATGCATTTTAAGGCCTTCAAATCTGCACTCATATGCCACTCTACTGTGAGGCTCCCAACATCTTCCACAAGAAGAAACTCCCATTGTTTTGAGCATCAATAATCAAGGGAATTTCAATGTGCAAGAATAACCATTTGAGAGTCTCATGACTCTCATTCGGGATTTGAGTTGATCCTATCCACCAAAGTCCCATTTTGACTGTACATGATAGTCTAGAGCATCTCTCTTTTCTTGATTAACTCTTTTCTTGATATTAATCCAAAGCTTTATTCATTAATCCATTCCATTTTGTGGTGTTTAAGGATTTGAGCCTTATCAAGCTTAATGATAAAGACAAGATTACCATTACCCTTAGCAAGTGTCATTTTGCAAATCATAATGGCAGCATGTACTCGCATCACATCCACCAAGACATTGTTAAATATATTAGATTCAAATGTGATCTTATTCTTCACCTTCTCTAGTGGCATAGATCCGTCAATGTGCTTATACTCACCTATTTGTTCTAGAATAGCCAAGTTTTCTTAAAGTCTCACCTTACACACAGTATATGGCTATGTGTAGAGACCAAATACCTTTAGGTGACAAGTTTGAAGACCTTTGAACCATAGCTTAGAGATAGCACAATATCCCTTCCTACTTATTCCAATTGTATCACAAGCCTCCACCACCACCTCCTATGGCTTCACCAAATCATGAAGATCATGCAAAACTTCTTTGGCAACCCTCCAATAAAGGTCAAAACACTCTAGAAGCTTAAGCATCTCAATCACATCATGATTGAGGACTTAACCGTAGTGATCCTATCACTATACTCTTGAAGGTCAAACCCTACAACTTTTTCAAGATAACCTTGAGCAAGCTTTGAATTCAGGTATCTTTACTCTCTTTTGCACTGGGTTTGTACTGTGAGTGGCAGATGCTTGACACTTTCCCGCCCCTAAGAGTGTCATGCATAGCCTCCTTCCTCTGATAGACACACAACACAGAAGCTAGAAAACTAAAGTATTCTTTAATCCAAAACATTGAACATTGTGAGATCTGCACTAAAGCTCTGACTCTCTGTTCTACGTGGAGTCAATGCAAGAACCTACAATGGTACCTTGTGATGAAGAATGGCAGAAACCTCCCAAGAAAATCACCTGCACTTTGATAAGAATCCTCCTATGAAAGCTCCTGTTAAGAACTCCCATGATAGACACCGCATCAGAAGTCCTTACATTGTACTCATCTTTTAGTGCACCAGCTCAGATGCTTTGCAAAACTATCTTAATTATTGAAAGCAATCCTCCAGATAAAGAACTGGCGGATTTAGATGCTACTACCAAGGTAGCTCCTTCTAGATGATGTTGAAGGAGCTTTAGTGCACATATCTTGGCTCTTCTTACTTCTAGGAACTGTTGCCCAAATCCATTGACTGCACGAGAGTTTGCAGCACCACCATCAATATCTAAGAGACTCTTCAACATCATTTGTGGTCTCTTCAGTAGCTTGAGGAATACAACCAAACTTTGTAGAGTTCCTGCTAGAAATGCAACCAAACTATGCAGTTTGTAGTGGAAACTAGTACCACACTTCGAAGGATTTCATCATTGGGAGTCCTCGTATAGTTGACCAAGATTCCTTTAATTCTTCCAATAAAGTGCATTCAGAAGTCTAACTAGGCACAAAACCATGCCAAACATTCTTCTTTTTAGGCAAACGATGAATTTTTTTGTGCTTATTCACATAGAGCACAAATATGCTCCAATGCCTCCTACAGCATTTAGATTTCACATTCAAGCATGTAAACAAACTAAAGAATTGAACCAAAAACAAGCATTGTCATTGGACTTTAGCACCTATAAAGAATTGGTAAGAAGCAGAACACAAGCCCGCCAACGTCAACTCCAACAAAGAAATTTTTCGGTGACTTAGATGCGCCACTCTTCAATCTGGCATTGGTCACCACATCGTACCAAAGAGAATCCACAAAACAAACCTTCTCAAGGCAAAATATTTTCCATCCACCTACAAGTGCCCACATGTGTAAACCCACCTATTGGAAACCCTATTGCATTGGAAGAGAAGCGGACACACTATACATACAATCCAAAAAGATTGTCCTTGTAGATGCCTCATTGTCTAAGATTTTTCTCACAAGTGAGTCATCTATTTAAGCAACAAGTCTAGACCTCGAAGACATGAACTCAATGTGTGCGCATTGGACTCTAATTTGAGGCCAAGAAGTAAACATGGGAACAAACATAAATTAGGGCACACTTGTAAACCACAAACATTCAAAATGTCTACTAAGTAAATTAGCCCGAGAAACAGTATTATATATATACCTAGATGAAGTAAACGTGGGTGAAAAAGTAAACCAGGCAAACAAGTACACCAAGGTAAACAAGCTACTATGACATCCCCACTAACGTCACCAATGCACAGTAGTGAGTTCTTGCCTCGTGGTAGTCGTCCACAAGTAGAAGCAATATTATTATACCTAGATGAAACAAACCAGGACAAAAAAGTAAACTAGCCCAAAAAGTAAACCAAGGCAAACAAGCTACTATATGGCATCCCCATTGTCATCAGTGCCCACATTTCACATATAAGAATGTGCAATTTATAACCTCATGGTAGTCATCCACAAGTAAATTAGCCTAGAAAGCAATATTATATACCTAGATGAAGTAAACCAGGGCAAAAAAAAGTAAACCAATCCGGAAAGTAAACTAGGGCAAACAAGCCAACTAGCCCGATAGTTAAACTAAGACCAATTTTAAAAAAGAAAGCAATCCATCAGGAGAAGGGCTGAAATTTAGAGTCCCTCTTACCTGCATTGAGCAATGGAACCCCCTATTTTCACATGAGAATTTCCCGTATGTTCCATGTCAACACGTCTATTTGAAATTCAAAATTCATAATGATGGATGTCATCTACTTCGGATCCGATCAACGATGATACATAAATGGGCATACTGGCATTAGCCCTTTTGCATGCTTGCTTGATGGGCAGCTTCATCCTTAAGAGGGCTTTCGTGTTCCTTTTAATATACAAGCAAAAGAAGGATGATCAACATAGACCAACCTCTTTCCCATCATTATGAGGCAGGGACTAGCGTGTGCGCACCTCGCTGGATTGTCCAACATTCAAAGCTATGATGCAACGAAGAGCCTCATCCTCATGCGGATCTTCCTTCTACAATGGTGGATGGTCCTATGTGCGCCGAGAATCAGCATCCTCGAACTCTTTTTCTTCAATTTCTTCCATGACTAGCTGGACCCAAGTAGGTTGTCTCCGAGTTTGACTCTACACAAAAAAAAAAGTGATGTCATGTTCTATCTTTACAAATACTTAAAGGGCCCTCAATTCATGGAAACCTGCTGAAGACCACGCAAGACCTTCTGAAACCTGTCAACCACCCCCTTTAATCCGAAACCACGTCGCCTGGAGAAACCACCTCCTTCTGCAAGTACCTGCTTGGCTTTCCAAAAGGTCCCCGTGGAAAGAACATCCTCATCTACAGGAGTTTCTTTGTTCCGAATACTGCGAGACATCAGAGCATAAGTTACCTGTTCAGTTTCCTCTGACTGACGAACACAAGAACCACCAACATCAGTACTGGAAAGTTCCGGCCAACTGCTGCCATCTACTGGCAAGCTATCCACCATTTGGTCCCGGAAAGCCTGCACCTGCAGCGTATCCACACTTAAGTGGCCATTACCAGACTGCCACTCATCACAAACCTGAGGACCTGGGAGAGAGAGTGCTGAAAACTTGTAAACTCCATTCTCAACTCCGCCTTCCCAAACCACCTGGCCTGTTGATTTGTCCCGGAGAGCAACAAAATGCTCATCAAACTCCACCCGTACGCCAGTCTTGCAAACCTGATGCACTGACAACAGATGAAAACCAAGTAACGGAACATACAACACCTGGGAGGAATGCTCCCCCTCTGCCATCGGGAACTATCTCCATCGTGCCCTCACTGTGAACTGGGATAGTGGATGTATCCCCAGTAAGAATGTGACCAGAAAGCTTGCAAAGATCCTGTAAACCGGAACGGAAAGGAGTCATGTACCTGGAAGCACCACTATCTAGAATCCACTCCCGAGTATCCGTTGCGGAGAATCCTCCAATCTCCTCCCTGCCTGAAGAAAATAAAACATCGGGGTCCATCACCTGCAGGTGCACAAAAGCCGGAGTTTTCATGATTGCTGCCGAGGAATCTTCACCCTTCTCGGTCTTCCGCTTGAGACATTGCCTCCAATAGTGGCCTTTCTCGCCACAATCATTACAGGTCCTCTCTGCCTTTAGTTTCTCGCGGTCAGTAATGGACTTCTTCTCAGAAGACTTCTCCGATGAAGCCTTCCCTTTGCCCGTGTTACAGCCTTTCGACCGTTGGCCAGTTAAGGCCTCTGAACCTCCACCCTGAGGAGGGTTCGTGAATTGTTCCTCCTGGTCCAGGACCATGGGCACAAGCTCCTCCCACGTGATGGTGCTGAGCCTACCAATGGTATTCAAAGACGAGTAAAATGCTGAGTACTGAGAGGGCAGCAACGTTATGGCCATGTCCTCGAACGATATCTCCTTCCCAGCCTGAAGAACTTCCTGCTGAAGAGCCTGAAGCTTGTTAATATGCTCCCGCATCGTCGACGACTTTGCAGGGCTCATAACCCGCACCTAGACTTCCAAGGAAATCCTCTTCATGGGCGATACCCTGTTGTAAAGAGAGGCCAAATACTGCCATATACCTCTGGCCACCGTCATATGCTTTACATGATTGATTACATGCGGTGTGCAGTTGAGAAAGATAAACGAACGGGCCCTGGCGTTGACACGATCCCACATCTGTGCCTGTGCCTCCCGGTCCTTTCGGATCGACGGTAACTCCCCTTCCTCTACTTCCGACCGTGGAACCCCAACAACGATGAAATCAGCGAGGTCGTAAGACTCCAGAACAGATTCCATCATAACCTTCCATATGCCGTAGTTGTTCCCGTCCAGCTGACGGTCCACCGGGAACGTGGAGAGTGTCGGGATCTTCACATGCCTCACGGCCATCTCAAACAGATCTGCCATTGCGGGAATGTACTCTGAAAAGGGTGGGTGGGTGGGTGGGAACCAAGAAGAACTAACACCTACAAGTGGCTGTCCAGCAAATCAGCCCGCCGTCCTCTTGCTTCTCCTCTTCCCAAACAGTCCCAAACAGTCCACCAATCAGCAACACAACAGTCCCCCTCTTGCTCACACAAATCCCAAGAACTATCTAGAGCCTTGGCTCTGATACCATGTCAGAATGCGCAGCGGAGATGATGACCAAATCTGGGAACACGAGCAAAACACAATGCAGAAAAAATAACAGCACGAGAGAGAGAGTGGTAGAGGCGTGTAACTCTGCTCTATATACACAAGAAGATCCCGAGAATGATACAAAATGGAATGGGGGCCATGGGGCCATTTTATATGGCCCCAAATACCCAGTCCGCCTGTGCTAAAGGCAGCCGACTGGCCATGAACCTCCACAACCACCAAATACACTCAGTCGGCCAGCTGTCCTGAGTCGGCCTGAACAGATACGAGGTCGGGTTCTTGAAGGTACAGTCGGCCAGCACAAAGGCCCTCCTGCCAACACAGGGAAGCCACGCAAGCCATAGAAAAAATAGGAAAAATGGGGGAAAAATACGGAGAATGGGGAAAAATGAGAAAACACCTAATAAGGGCGGGCACACCCACAACAGAGGCCCTGGTGTATAAAAATAGATAGGAGATGACTTCTAACAAGAGCTTGATGGCAAAGTTCATCTCATACCTTGTACTTTCAGTAGTGAATAGCACAGTATCCACCCTCAGGATGTTAAGCAGTGAATACCATAGTATCCACCCTCAGGATGTTAAGCAGAAAAAGAACCCAACAGACTCTTGGTTTTCTGCATCTGTGAGAGCGATCACATCTAGAGTTCAGAAGCCTAGGCGTGTAGATTTGGATGTGGCAAGGGACTCACCACAGCTGATTCTTTCTTTGCACTAGCTGTACCTACAGACAGCAAGCTCATTGCAAGTTTGGGCTGCTTACAGGGGCTTCAGAAGGTGAAGCACTCCAAACATCCTGTGTGTCTGCTCCATGTTAGCCTAGGTAAGAATGAATGTTTTAAGAACTCACTCCTGCCAAATTTCGTTCAGGTCAAATTAAGGTGTACATATTGAATGACCTTGCTTGGTAGTTGAGCAAGGCTTGCCAGAGACGACTATGTCAAGTTCAAAGATTGACAAGTAGCAGACATGGTTATTTTAGCATGCAAATACAGAGATCAAAACAATCCACATCGACCAACTCAAAACAAGATAGCAGAGGAGCAATTGACTGCAGTAAACTACAAGGAGCATGAAGAGGACACACTAGCAAAAGATAACAGAAAGGAATAAGCCCATCACGTTATGACTTTGTAAGCCACATCTCTTATGCTCTGAAAATCTCTTAGTGAAGCTGAGTTCAATGTGTATCAAATCAATCTAAAAGGGTGTAGCCCTTACTACTCTAGTACTCACACGTGAAATTACAGGTAATCAATATTCTCAAATGTACAAAGTACCCGCTGAGATGCCCAATAATCCAAAACTGCTCACGTTGAGGCAACTACAGATCTTGGCATTTCCAAGGTTGATAGTTCCACAACTAGTGAGTTGCAGGAGGCCTAAGCCTGGCAGAAAGTTCAGCAGCAAGTTTGTCCCTCTTCACTTCTTCTTCCTGTTTGGCTGTCATGTCCCTTAGTTTGACTATCCCCTGATTAAGCTCATCCTGCCCAACCAGAACCACCCAAGGAATGCCATCCTTCTCAGATGCATCTGAAAGCTGCTTCTTGATCTTTCCTGGGGCAACACACTTGAATTCAGTAGCTATTTCCTGTTCCCAAAGCTCGCTTGCAATACCAACTGCTACATTCCAGAGAGTTTTCCCAATTCCTAGCACAAGGACTTGTGTGTCTGTTTTTCGCACGGTAAGCTATCACGACCAAGAAGGAACTTTAGAATCGGTAAGAAAAGTAAACAAATGGGTAGAGCTGCTCCAGTTTACATTATCAGTTTGAGTTTTCCTACCTTCTTAGCTTGCTCTTGCTCCTCCATTATGGTGAACACTCGTTCAACTCCCAAACTCATCCCAACTGAAGGCACTCGCACACCACTGAACATACCCACCAGGTCGTCGTACCTACCTCCAGCAGCTATTGATCCCATCTGCAGTTCGACCAGAAAACTAGTCACAACAAAGAGGAGCCTGAAACAATTTCAGAAAGGCAATTAACACAGCAACAATGAACAGAAAGAGAAGCAGAGGGGAGGGAAAACCCCAAGCAGCAGGATTTCTCTATACAAAATCAATCCCATAATTGGTACATGCCATACCTTTACCGTGCCAACAAAGACGGCCTCAAATATGACTCCAGTGTAATAATCAAGACCACGAGCTAGACTGAGGTCAAAGATGAAGTGCTTTAGGCACTTTCCTGCCTCCATATAAGCAAACAAATGCTTTAACTCTTCAAGAGCTTGTTCAGAGGCAGCATTTCCATGAAAAGGACTACCCTCCTTATTCAGTTCAGCCAACAGCTCGAAGGGCTTCCCTTTTTTTTGCACAAGTTCCCCAATCTTGTCAGCAACCTCTTCTGTCAACCCTTTATCACTCACCTGGCAAAGCCACACATGAAGTCACAAAAAGCTGAAGGACCCACATGCGAGGAAGTGGAGAGCATGCAAAAATTACTTGTTTGCCAGTCCTTTCAAAAACAAGTGAGATACCATTTCCTTTCGGACGTCCTTCCAAGCTAGTTTATCCAGCTTGTCAATGGCAGAGCATATGGCTCTGAATTTTTCAGCTGGTACTCCACAAATTTCCAGCATACCATCCAAAAGTAGCCGATGATTAAGCTTAACCTGATAAAAACAGAATCCAACACAACTAAGCATAGTAGTAATGAAAGCTCAAACCACTTAACAGTCACCAGAATTTGAGTTGAACATGTAGAAACGGTTCAAAATAAACTCAACACAAATTAAATTTCACCTGTTGAATCAAAACAGCAATAGCACGTCCTCATAACCCTTTGACCCCCATAGTATATTGATGAATGTTGAAATTATTTGTCAAACTTAGCAACTCCCAACTCCAAACCATCAACTCTATCATAGTGCTTCAAACTATCAAAGCAATCAAGCACAGCATAGTGTATATGCAATGGCATTTCCACACATGTAATCAGCACCCAAGAATGGTGCAGATTTGTGCATGAAAATATGTCCACTTCAATAGATCTTACTGCTTCAACCCATCAACTTCATCAAGCACAGCGAAGATTGTGTGCTATGGCATCCCCACAAACATCATCAGCCCCCAAGAGAAGTATGCATACAGGTCTCTCCACTTTTTGGACAAACTTTCATAAAATATATATATACCTAGATGAATCCAGGAACATGCCCAAATTCACCTTTTAGGATCATGCATGTTATATACTCATGGTAGTCAACCCACAAGACTATATAACTATCAACTCCATTATGCATAGAATGGACTAGATACTACGACATCCCCACTAACGTCATCAGTGCCCAATGGTGGATGTAGAACCTTGTATCAAGATATGCTCTTACACGCACTCCACACACACACACACACATAAGAGCATATATTCACACAAAGCCCTTCATACTGAGTTTCTGTCAAACCTCTGGAGATGCAGGCCATACTTAGCCATAATGAAGCCTAGCACTAAGGGAAGTAGCAAATAGAAAGAATTAGTACAGCAAATAAGTAGTTGACAGGGCAAATGCACCGCTAAAGATAGAAAGAATTAGCACAATATCAACTATATTGAGTTTATCACTTCTCAGGAGGTGAAGGGCAACTCGCTTTTACCTCGTAGTCACCAATGTCCAACTTGAGTTTCATAAAATAAACCACTATATTGAGCTTCATAAAATAAACCACTATATTGAGTTTATATCACTTCTCGGGTGGTGAAGGGCATCTCCCTTTTACCTCATAGTCACCAATGTCCAACTTGTCAAGAATCTCCGTCAACACTTTCAGAACCTCAAAATCGGGAACCATCAGATCATATTGACCAGCAATGTCAAAATCACACTGATAAAACTCCCGATATCTTCCTCTAGCCGGGTTGTCACGTCTGTACACCTTTGCTATGTGATATCTCCTCATGCTTGTCAACTTCTTTGTAGCCAAGTAGCGTGCAAAGGGCACAGTCAAATCATACCGCAGTGATGACAATTCTCCACCCTGTAGTAAACAAAAACAGTATATGAGAAACCCTTCATTTCTGCCTGTGAAACATTTCTCGAACCCATATTTGTACCCATCGTTCCGAGAAATTCAATCCTTGGCCCAAAATTCCTTAAATTTCTTGAAATGTCAATACAAAAAACCCTTTTTAGGAAAAGAAGAAAACAAAAGATTGTTGAGCTTTCATGCCTGGTCTGCCAGATCATAGATCAACTTTGAGTCTTCTCCATACTTTCCCATTAGAGTTTCCTTTAACTCAAACACAGGGGTATCCAAGGCCACACCACCATGGCGTTTGAAAACACTTGTGATGATTCCAAAAACTTTCTCCCGTATGGCCATTTGCAAGGGATCGAAGTCTCTGGTGCCCTGAATTCACGGTGATTCAGAAGAAAAATCAGTAGATAGAGAGCAATACAGAGTTTAAAGTTTAAACACTGCATTGGGTAGAGTTGTGATCAAAAAAACCATAAACTGAATACATATAGGATGAGAAAGGCTGAAGTGTGATGGTGAACAAGAAACCATGAATCATTCACTGTGGTCAATTATGGTGAGAATACCCTAAACCTATCATAGCGACCAAGAACCTATCTTCTAATTCTGATTTGAAGTGGTGAAAACCACTACCTTCATACAGTTCTAAATCCTGAATAGATGAGTACTTCAAACTGAAATGAACAAACTCAATAGCATAGAAAGAAGGTTATGTGGAAACACTAACTTGTCCAGATGAGGGAAGGAAAGACAAATGTGAAAGCTGACTTGTACAGAGATGTGATGATTGAATCCTAACTTGTGCACAGATATATATCTATTGAAAGGCCCATAGCTACACCACAATGTGATTGATCAACACTCACATGTGATGCTGACTTGTACATCGGATGTGATGGTGACACAGATGTGATGAAGAAACCCAAGTCTATACATATAAGTCAATGGCTTGTGCACTGGAAACCATAACTTGTACAAAAGCTTAAAGAGTGAAACCCTAAATTGTTAAAATATACACAGATGTCATGATAGAAGCCCTCATTTTTTTCGACTGGCCTTTGACCCAAGATCTTCCCATAGTTACCAAATTTCACCGTCCGTAGACAGCCGCCCGTAAGCGCTTATTTATCCACCCGTAGGCGATGCCGCCGAGGAAGCACCAAGGGGGGTTTTGAACCCAGGACCTCTTGGTCCTAGGACTTGCACATCAGATGTGATGGTGACACAGATGTGATGAAGAAACCCAAGTCTGTACAGGAAACCATAACTTGTACAAAAGCTTGAAGAGTGAAACCCTAAATTGTTAAAATATACACATGTCATGATAGAAGCCCTGATTTTTTTCAACTGGCCTTTGACCCAAGATCTTCCCATAGTTACCAAATTTCACCGTCCATAGACAGCCACCCGTAAGCGCTTATTTATCCGCCCGTAGGCGATGCCGCCGAGGAAGCACCAAGGGGGTTTAGAACCCAGGACCTCTTCGTCCTAGGCAACCACCTTCACCACTTGAGCTATCACCTCATTGGCGATAGAAGCCCTGATTTTAAATAATCCATTATGATAAAAAACAGACAGCCTAGATTTGCGCACAGATGGTAGAAACCCTAACTTGTACATGTACACACATGCTTGAAGATCGAAACCTTACAGATGTGACGATGGGAACCTTATAATCCTAACTTCTACAAAAAATCTACGATGGACACCTTAATATGCAGTTGACAGAAACCCTAGCTTGTACACAAAAGTGATTAAGGAAACCCTAAAATGATGTTGACAGAAACCCCAAATAGCACGCAGAAAGGCTTAGATTTGCAGTGGAAAGCCTACCTTGGGGACTTTCACTTCACGGCGGGAAGCTTTGCTTTCATTACCGGAAGGCTTCGTCTTGCCTTCATTGATAACCTTCATGACTTCGTTCCCGGCCGACTCCATCGCGCTCGCTGCTGCTGCTGCTGCTGCTGCTCCTCAAATTTGCTGGTTTTAAGGTTGCGAAACAAAGATTTGTATTATTTTTATTAAGCCTATAACATAATTATAATTATTTTAAGGTTGCTCCTGCTGGTTTTAAGGTTGCGAAACAAAGATTTGTATTATTTTTATTAAGCCTATAACATATCTTTTTTTTAAACATAATTATAAAGATTTGTACTATTTTTATTAAGCCCTATAGCATATCTTTTTTTTAACATAATTAAATATATTTATAAACTACGCAAAAACATATATAGTAGTCAACTATCAACTTTTTAAAGCCGTCACTCAAATCCTAACACTCATGGAGATCTCAACTAAGAAAGAGTTCATGGAGGAACAGACTCCTAAAGGATGCACTACTAAGTCTTGTGCTCGCTTGCAGCCGGGTATCACATTCTTTCTCACCATGGATTGAAAAAGAAATTGTAAATTTGGAACAGCTTTTTCTTCGTATTTAAAACTAAATCTTGAATTTTTTGAAGAGGTGTTTTTCCTTCTTCCTAAATTTGAGAAGGATTTTTTAGAAATTGAACAAGTTCTAGACTTTTCATCAAGGTCTTGGCATAGTTTGTACGACATTAAAGACGATCTTCTTCTTCTTCTTCTTCTTCTTCTTTTCTCTCTCTCTCTCTCTCTCTCTCTCTCTCTCTCGTTGGAGTAGCAGTTAACCCAAATACATGCATTTTTTAGTGAACTCTATTATAGTACACGTTATTTCATATGCAAAATATACATCAATGAGCTTTTAAAGCTCTTCCTTGATTAGTTACGAGTATCTAGGATTCATGGGGTAATTTCTTTGTTTAACTACTCAATCTATGATAGGAATTGTGTCTTTCATAACTTAAAACGATTTCCCTTTATGTCCATATATTTCCATGTAAAATAGCCTTTGAACTCTTTTAGCAAAGAAATTAATTGCAAGCTTGAGGTCCGTAACTATGTGCAATGATTCAAGATCTTTGCTTGGACGAGTGAGGTCTACCTCTTTGACTTTTGCAAAGCTTCCTGAACTAGGAAGAAAGCTTCGTCTTTTTTTAACTATTTAATGCGATTTCTCCGTTAATGGCCATTGAGTCAACTAGAATAGAAAACTTTTGAAGTTTAATTTCCCAATTTTAACAAAATAAAACATGCATGTTGAGAGCAACTATGTATCAAAGCCTTTGTAGGTCCATTTCTATTGGAATAACACTATTCACTATTACTTTATTTGTCATAGGCATACACCAGCACACTCTATGAGGATTTTTTGGGAGTTCGATAATTACAAAATGTCCATAATTTCTACTAATGTGCATCCAATTCTTTTAGCCGTAAGTGCAAGAAGAGGTGGATATAAGCATTGCTACACTTAGCATGTACAAAAAAGAGCCTTCTTTTCTATCAAGTATTATAAAATGTCCATAATTTTTATATGTGTATCCAATTCTTTGAGTCTTAAGTGCAAGAAGAGCTGCATATAAGCATTGCTACACTTTACATGTACAAAAAAGAGCTTTCTTTGCCATCAAGCATTACAAAATTTTCATAATTTCTAATATGTGTGTCCAATTTTTTGAGTCTTAAGTGCAAGAAAAGGTGTGGATTCGAACCTTTCTAGATCACTTTATAAGAGCGTTTTACATGTTTTATAGCTGTCGATAGTAATCAATCTAACAGTTGCTTTGGATTCTTTTGTAAGAACTCAACTCCGTTATTGTTCATTTGGTTCACTTTCCTAGTTTGGAGGTTCACTTTTAATGTTTGGATTCTGTTTTGGTCTCCTCCTCCTTTAACTCAGCCTTCGGCACCTTAGGCTCCTCAGCCTTGGCCTCCTCCTTTGTCTCCTTTGTTGTTGGCACCTTGCCTGCCTTGTCCTTGCCCTTGCCCTTTCCCTTGCCTGCAAACGGAAGCTTCCTCTTTGCCTTGCCCTTGCTTCCCTTCCTAGGGACTCCTTGTTTAAAGGTGAAATGCTTAATAGGGGAATGAAATGGCATCTTTTTTCTCTTCTTTGATGCACCAGTGCAAGCAAACTGGTGGAAGTGGCAAGTCAAGGTCATCAGGCATAATTGCATTGTTGAGGATAATGTTTATTGCCTTTGTCTGTACACTCTACAACCAGAACTCATCTGAGCGAACATACTGCAAAACAACATAAAAGTCAAGTAAAGAACTGTAGTTATACCCTTGGTATATACGGGTATTCATGGTCCTTGAAACTATAAGGTAAATACCATCATATCTAGGCCTCAAGCAAGTCAGGGATTCCATATAATTACAGTACTTCCATCTGAAGACCCTCAAGTGGTGGCAAGTTGAACACCTTAGCCACATATAGAGAACCAAATTCTTTCTTCTCTTTAGAGGGTAGAGTGATGACGTTGGATTTTTGGAGGTGCTCCAATTTCTCTTCGGCTCTGAAATTGTGTTGGAGCTCCTCCAAGGGTAGCTCTGCGAATTTCTTCAGTCCCATCCTCTCCAGCCATTCAGCATGCTTATCTGTCTCCTTGTGCAGGGTGGACGAGAGATACTCAAATTCCACCATCTTGTAAGACACGAGATAGCTAAGGTTGAGAGACAGAAGGTAAGGGTGACAACAAAGTTTAGCATAGAATGTATTGGAAACGAGCGTAGTAGAGAATTTTTGCACAACAGAGACATGCAAATTAGGCCTTCGATAGAGAAAGCGATGTGATTTCCAGCTATTGTCGTGGCACATGCCTCCCCTTGGTACGGCCATAAACTGTCTGATATCTCCATGATTCTCCCTAATTCTTTTCAAATTCTATCCATGAGTGCCTACTGCACGAGTTGCGTGGTCATTAATGGTTGGATTGAGGAGGGGCGAAAGTGATGTGATGCGTCTCCCTTTCCATCCATGTATCCTTTTTTGGGGTGGCAACATCAATTTTCCTGCCACCTCCACGCTATTGCCAACTGAATCCTTGTTCTTGGTGCACACTAAGATCATATTCACATAGGTGTTTCCTATTTTTTTGATTTTTTTCCTTTCCATTTTCATTCTCTCTAGAATCCTGTCCCACTTTCGATTCCTGATCTTGACTCGACTTAGATTCTGCTTGTTGGACATTCTCCGGATTTGGACACACTTTTTCTTGCTAGGGTTCCTTCATGTTCTAGTATCTATCCATGATAAGGCTTCAGCCTATATCCGTCCACGATAAGGCTTCAGCCTATATCCGTTCATCAATTTCTTTAGCCTTTCACCATCCGAACTTACTAGCTCAAAGGTTCCTGTCCCCACTTTCCTGACAATTCTGAATGGACTTGTCCATCTCATCTTCAGATTTCCTGGGTGAGGTCCCATTCTTGATGAGAATAGTAGGATTGCGTCTCCTTCCTTGGAGATCTTGAAATTTGTGTTCATGTCCACATGGAGCTTTCTCCTCTTCTGTACAATCTCAGCCGTCCACGCACTATGCAGTCTTCTTTCATCTAGACGAAGAAGTTGCTTAATTTTGTGTACTTTTGACTCTTCCGAAGAGAGTCTTTCTACCCCATGGATATCTTGAGGCTTTGTGTAAGGAACTCCATGGGCACTACTGCTTCCAGGCCATACACCATGCTGAATGGCGTAAGTCCCATTGCATTCTTATAAGCTATTGTGAATGCCCATAATGCTGAATGTAGCTTTGTGTCCCAATCTATCCTGTTTTCATTTATTGTCTTGACCAAAATTCCTTTCAAGATTCTATTGGTGGATTCTACTTGACCATTTTCCTGCGGGTAGTAGATTGTTGATTTCTTATGTATGATCATCCGCCGTTGGCTTAATCACTTCATTGAGGAATTGTTTTCTTGATTGTTGACTATCTCTATTGGCATTTGAATCTTGTCATGATAGTTTTGTATAGAAACTTTGCTCTGACGATGCCTTACAGTCCTTCAGAGCCTTAGCTTCTACCTATTTCGTGTAGTAATGTGTAGCCACTAGGATGTATCTATTCCCTATTTTTTGAGCTGCTAGCTTGAATGGGCCTACAAAGTCCATACCCCACTTTTGGAATGGCTCCAGTGGCAGTATTTGGGTGTGAGGCATTCTGTCTACATCACTTGGTTGGCTAGCCTCTGGCACATGTCGCACTCATTTGCAAACTTGTGTGTATCTTTCAATACCATCAGCCACCACCATAATCCTGCCTAGAACTTTTCACCCCGTGACTTCTCTGGAGACATGCTCTCCACTTATCCCTTAATGTGCTTCTACTAGCATAGCCTATTGTTCATGCTTGAGGAAACATCTTAGGATTTGGTCAATACCCATCTTGTAAAGTTGACTTGCCACCACCATAAACGACTTGCTCCAAAGAGTCAGCTTTTTCCTCTAGCATATACTCTAGAAAGGACAAGCCAAAGAGGAATTACAACATCTCATCATACCAGCTGGGTTTTTCTCCATCTATGATAAAGAGTTGAGCATCTGGGAAGTCATCTTCAATTGACTCTAGTCTAGACAGGAAATCTCTTATTACATGCTTGTTTCCTAGGGTGTGCTTGATAGTGAACTCAAACTCTTGTAATAGCAGCATCCATCTTGCTAATTTTCTTGCTGAATCTAGTTTGTTTAACCAGGTACAAGAGTGCTTATGGTCCACATGAAATTCAAACATATTACCTAACAGATAATGCCTAAATTTCTTGATTAAGTAGATCATCCCCAATGATTCCTTTTCTATGGGTGGAGTAGTTCCTTTTTGGCTTGGACAACCTTCTGCTTGCATAGTGGACACCAAGCCTCTTGGGACTCCTACATCAAAGCACTTCTAATGGGCAAAATTAAACGCATCTACAAATACATGGAACACCAGATCAAAATTTAGTTGTTGAAGAATTGGTGCCGATGATAGTATCCGCTTCAGATTCAGAATGCCTTGACAGGATCCTGACCAGACATATTCTACATCTTTCACGGTCAGACTGTACAAGAATTTGCTATGCCATTTGATCAATCCCAAGAATCTGGCAAGTTCTTTGGCATTCTTGGGTGGTTGTAATTTTACAATAATCTTGCCGGATCTACTGCCAATCCTTCTACAGATACTATGTGCCCCAATAGAGATCCGCACTTGGCTGGATTGAGGCTCAATTTGGATTTTTTACACTTCTCTAGGCACATCATGAGGTGCTTTATATGGTCTTCTTTCTTTCCAAACACACTAAAGTCATCCATGAAGACCCTTATGAAGTGGGTAAATATTCATAGAATATTTCTTGAACCATCCTCTAGAGTGTGGTTGGAGCATTCTTTAGCCCAAAAGTCATTACATTGGAGGGTGAAAGCCCCCCATTCTGTCACACCAAGGCTATTTTCTCTTGTCCTCTAGAGTGATCCGTACCTATTTGTACACCCACTAAACCCATCTAGAAAGGAGTTTGTCGACTACCACATCCAGTAGAGAATCTATGATGGCGGGAATGGATCCGGTATGGTGGAGGCATTTAGTTTGCGGTAGTTTATATAGACTTTGAGCTTCCTGTTTTTCTATGGAACAATGACTATGGGTGATAGCCATTCTTCTCTGTTAACTCGACAGATGAACCCCACTCTTAACAACTTATCAATCTCCTCTTTGACCTACTTGGCATAGTTAGGGTTCATTCTATACTTGCTCTGCCTGATAGGAATTTCATCTTCCTTTAGGTTGGTCTTGTGATGGTAAAATCTAGGATCAATTCCTTTCATGCCAATGCAAACACATCCTTGTAGGATCTTAACAGCTCTAGGAGTCTTCCTCTGAATCCCTGATTCAATTTTGCACTGACTCTAACTGTTCTAGGCTCTTGATCATCTCCTAGGTTTACTTCCTCAAGCTCATCTTCCTGAAATCTAATGTTTTTACTCCTCAGTTGGTCTTCCTCCTACTTGAGAGCAACCATGGCTTTCTCTTCCTCGGCATGTATTTTTGCTATACTATCCTGGGTGGCCTCCTCATCTTCCTTTGTACTTTCTTCATTCATGAGAACCTCAGGATGAGCAAGTAAGACTTCTAGATTGTATCTCTCTATAATTCGCTCAATGTCCACCTCAAAGAGTGACATCAGATTTGGATTTTCTTTCAGGAGCTGCTCTTTCTTGTTATCTTCTACCCCTTCGAAGTAATTTAGGCCTTCTATATGCAACGGTCGACTGACCAGATTTAACTTGTCTTTTCCTATGATCGAGATGCATACCTTTGTTTTCCCCCTCCAGATCATGATCATGTCTGTACCCTAGTTGTGCTTGGTTCTTCCACTTCTGAGCCACAGTCTCCCAACAACATCGCTATCTCAATCATTTTTAGGACTATGAACACGGTAGTGAACATGCATCTTGTCACCTCTATTAGTTCTCCCATGATGCTTCTAACTGGACTCTTCTTTGGTTAGCCATCCGGATCTGGAACGGAGTAGGCTACATATATGTGATTCCTAGCTTTTTGGCCAGGCTGTCTGATATTATATTTACTCCTAGTCCTCCATCCAGAATGACCCTTGACACTATCTCCCCTCTGAACTTTATGGTCATCTCCGAAATGGATGTGTCACAGTCCTCGACTGTTTCCACATTCCTGCACTCTGGATTTGGATTTTTCATTCCCTGCACAAGCATCTATGCCAATCTTTCACTTGGCACTATGGTCTGGAGTAGCTTTTATCTGTAATTGGGAACTAGATTTAGCATTTGGTTCAATGTGATGTTTAGCTTCATCTTGTTGAGATCCTCCCACAGGTCGTATTCCTTCATGTGGTTGCTTCTCCTCCCAGTCTCACTGGGCATGCTTTGGCCTATGTACACTCTTCCTTCTTCCTGCTTTGCTTCTCTTTCTTTTTCCCGACCTTCCCTTGCCAGTTTTCCTATCCGGCCTTGCTCCGGATTTCTTTCCATTTCCTTTCTCAAGATGCTTCCATTTCTTTGGGCTATAATGGGCTCCAATTGGCACTTTAGCATCCTTTCTTTAGCTGTTTTATTATTGCCTAGCGGCTTGTTTCCTGTTGTAAATTTCTTCCCTCTTCTTGACCAGGCTTGTCCTGTCTGAATCTGTGTCAGCATGCTCACTCATCAAGAGCGGGCTTTCTTGCATTGTCTGTACCATTCCTTGTGTACTCTGCACCAACTTGGTGATTTTCTCTCAGACTCTTTGCTATCCTGCCCATTGTTCTAGCTTTTGCTTCTATTCCGGCTCGGAATTATTGCGTGTCACCATCTTGAAAAGTCCTTGTGATCTTGTCACAACCATCACCATTGGTGGCTTTTCTTGTTGTTTTCCTACCCATTGTTCACTTTTACCATATTCATTGCTGCGTCAGTTCCTGTTGGGTTTGCCTCCCTTTGCGAGACCTTGCCTCTTGCAGTTCCTGCTATCTAATGGCATTATAATATGGGGCAATCATTTTGTCTATGCCCTAGGGCAATACAGTAGAAGCATATCAGCCTAACTCCCCTCTTTGCCCAAATCCTCCACCTTCTCTTCCATATGGTCTATTGTTTTGAGGCCCTATGGTGACTTGGTTGACAGTTGGGACTTGTTGTAGGCTGACACTGCTTCCTTTCCACCCTCTTGGATTCCTATTCCGAGTGTTGTAAAAACACATGTCAATGGTGTGGTTGCTTTTTTCACAGCTAGCACATGGCTGATGCATGCTTTTCAATTGGCACTCTTCCTTCGTATGATCCTCATTGTTACACTTGTTACACTAGACATCTGGTCTTAGTTCGGATCCTGCATGTTCTCTGGCAAGCTTGGCTTGGGCGGCCTTCAGTTCTTCATGAACATCCACTACATGCTTCCTACCTTTCTTCTTTTAGGGCTTCCACTCTTCGGTATTGGCCTCCTTACTAGAATTTGATTTTGAGGTGTCCTCTCTAGAATCTAACTCGGATGTTTCTTCCTCCTCCTTTCTTTTATCCTTCTTTTTCTTCTTGGGGTCTTTGCTTGTTTACTTCAAGATCCCCTCAGCTCTGGTTTCTCCCACCACCACTTGTTCAAAGGTGAGGGTCTCCAAATCATACGAGGCCACTGTTGTCTGGAGCTTTTCCCTCAGTCCTCTCATCACGAACCACTGACTTAGTGTGGTTGGAGTAGGTTTGTTAGGTCGATCCAGATGCATTAACTGTGTTCAAAATTTTGTTGCATAATCCTCTACTGGCCTCTCCTTCTGAGTTAGCCTCTGTAGCTTCTCCAGTACTTCTGTGATGGTCTTGTTTCTCCTGAATCTTTTTAGGAAAGCTTTCTTTAGTTCTTCAAACGTCTGGAAGAGCTCGAGAGACCATATTGTGCATACCAGCTGGTGGCCTTGCCACCCAGAGTTGTCGCAAAGTACTATGTCTTGTGCAGAATTGGAGCTCGGGTGGCCAAGATTGTGGTCTCGAAGGTGAAGATGTGAGCAGCTAGATTCTCCTCACTATTGCCCTTGAACTTCGAGCACTCGAGAACATTCTTCCCACAGCTATTGGTTCTTTTTCTTCTTCTTGATCTTCCTACCTCCTGTTTTGAAGCTCCTCGTGCTCTCCTTCTCTATTCCTCAGTGGTTCCTAATTCTGCAGTCCTTGTTGGCATGGAATCCCTTCTAGAAGTCTTCTTGGAAGATGTAGTTTCCCTTCACTCCCTACAGCTTCGGGCTGTCTCTATATGGGCGGTGCCCCATTTCTCTATTTGAGCTCCCTTCATTCTCCATACATTGTCCATTGCACTCCTATGACTCCCTCTTGAACATACCTGACATAAGTGTGTGCGCACTTCCTTTCTTGATCTACCCCAACTAGCTTTTCTATATGGACTTGTCGTGTAGCAATGACCTTAGAACTAGCCTCTACCTTTTTACTCCCCTTCATGGAGTACCATTCCCTAGTAGCATTGCTAAAAGTGTCAGTATCCGATTAAGACTCGGTACTTATGCGTTTCCGGACCACCTAGTTGGCTCCTAAAGAGTAATGACTAATGTAATTCTGCCCAATGGGATAAGCTAACGCTGGCACGTTGAGCTACCTATTTGCTTAATCTAGGGGAGTTAATCGTGACTGCACGCATGTTAGTTCCTAGGCCCATCACAATTTCAGATGGCACTTATACCCATACAGGAATGCACTTAACATGGAATGGATGTAAAATAGATAGAACTATGCAGTGCAGAGAAGAGACAACCCTTATAATATTCTTCAGTATTAGCTTGAACAATACAATGTAGTACATTGGTAAAAGCTCAACTCATCCACTCTGTACTCAACTATCCCCTTAATTCCTTAGCCTCCAATCCACACATATCGGAATATTTTCCCTTTGCTGCTTACATCCATTCGGGTACTACCTATTTCCAAAAAACCGTTATACAAGTTTGTTACATCCATCCGGGTACTACCTATTTCCCTTTGCTGCTTACATCCATCCGAGTACTACCTATTTCCAAGAAACCGTTATATAAGTTTGTTACAAGACAAGAAGGATCAAACCATAATAGTTTGTTGCACAATGGGTCAGTCTGGGCAGCAACCTGGGCGGCTAGACGGGCTAGTTGGCCGCCAACATTGAGGTCCATGAATCTAGTACAACTATCAATTACATCGGCCATGCATTAGGCCCATCATATGTCTCTACGTGAGCCACCAAGTTTCACACCCTTGGCAATCAACCAGTGACTAAATCCTTTACCACCACCACCATAATGAGTCCCAATCTCCTACATATGCTTGAGCTCAAAACTTAATAAACCTTGCAGCCTTTAGATGCCTAAACTTTTGCAATGCTGAACAGTCTAGAAAAGGGGGGGGTGTACAAGGAATGAATGATGATTTAAACTCAAGAAGGGTGTTGCACAAGAAGTGAACGATGATATAAACTTAAGTTTGTATAATGTCTAGGAAGGAGGGGTTTGCACAAGAAATGAACGATACTCTAATCTCAAGAAGACTTGCACATAACATAAGAGAGTCATCAAGAACAAGGGCTGCGTAGATATTTCCAAGCTCATGAGAAAATATGATGAATCTATCATGTTGAGATATCGAGCTCAACTAGTACTACAACGAACATTGATGACTCGTGTGGATGATAGCTTTCGCACTTATACCATTGGCATGGTTGGTGAGATTATGGATGCCGCTAGTGGGGATGACAAGCTGTATGAGAGCCACTTTGGAGTACTAGAGTTATGGCATATTTCATACTATGATACGACCATTGTATGTTATTGTAGGAGAGTATTTTCCCTTGATGTATATACTCTTATCTTTTAGTTATATGGTTGTAGAGAAGAGAAGAAGATAGAATAAAATTTAGCCATCCATCTCTCTCTCTTGTGTCTTGCACTCTCTTGTGTGTGTTTTTGCTTTCAAGGAACTCAAGCTCTCCCTCTTCCCCGCATTATTTTTATGGTATCAAAGCTCTAGTTTGTGTGAGAGTTAAGGAGGCAAGCAAGAGCAAGCAAGGAAGCGATATAGGGGTAAGATCATCATCATCTCTTCCCCTTCTTGGTTTAGGTACAGCGCCCCCTTGGTAGCTCCGAGAGCTACACATCTCTCATTAAGGAGCTGTCTTCTCGCAGGCTTGGAGGTGTTTGTGTGGTGCCCAATACTTTGTACTATAATTTTATGGGAAAAATTGCATTGTGGGCATGTTTTGGTCTTTGTTTCATCATGGTAAGGTATTTTCAACAGTTTTAGGAAGTTATGGTAGAGAACTGTCTTTGGTTGAAATCTGGTTATTGTAGTACATAAGTGTATTTTGGGGGTGCAAACAGTGTTTGCACATGTATTGTTGATATTGGGTGTATGTACATGTGCTCTGATCAGATCTAGTGACATACAAGTTATGCTGCAGTGGTCATCACAAAAAGATACTATTATGTTACAGGTTACATACATAAATTATCTGCTTGTAGATTTCTAATTGTTGTTTGCAGGAAAATAACAATTAGATATGGTTAGGCAAACATATCTTCCATGCTTGGAATTTCAAAATGACCAATTTCCTAATGGGTAAAGGATTTTGGGACTATGTCAAAGGAGATAATGAGGAGCCTCTAGAGTTGTCCGAAGAGAATGCTACTCCAACGGATATAAAGGCATTCAAGGATTAGAATCAGGGTGCAAGGAAAGTCATGTATTGGCTTTCGATCAGTGTCACAGACACAGCAATTGCATGGCAGAATCTGGTGTAGATGTTCTAGATTAACACAAAGGCAAGGAAATTGCAGCTAAAGCAAGAGCTGCATACTGTGGAAAAGAAAAGCATGTCTATCAACGAGTATGCTTTAAAGATCAAGGGCATTGTTGAATCCCTTGGATACATCACTTAATGTATTGGTGGAAGATGGTTATTTGGTGAGTGTCTGTTTGAATGGGCTTAGCAAAGAGTATAAGCCATTCAAGACCTCCATTGTAGTCAGAGAGAATATTCTCAACTTTTGGGACTTGGTGTCTATGCTTATCATAGAAGAAAGTATCTAGGTGTGAGTACTCTTCTTCACAAAGAAAGAACATATCAGAATAGGCCTTCTACTCTAATTCAGGTATAGGAAGAGATAGAGGTCGTGGTTGAGGCTGACAAGGAAACTAGAATTCTGGATAACAATAGTCCAATGATTCCCAACTGGCAATCATACACAGGTGGAAGAGGGCAGTCTAAAGGAAGGGGGAGCCAAATACAACGAGGTGGTTGGCAAAGAAATCAGACTGCAAATAGCATAGAGTGCTATTATTGTGGGAAACCAGGGCATATGGCAAAGGACTACTATAGTAAGGCAACTAGGCATCATCTAGTAAACGTGGTGGGGATGCCAAAAGTGAGTAGTTGTTTGTGA
This sequence comes from Cibotium barometz, assembly GCF_041138505.1. Lineage (NCBI taxonomy): Eukaryota > Viridiplantae > Streptophyta > Polypodiopsida > Cyatheales > Cibotiaceae > Cibotium > Cibotium barometz. Next base: position 53,552,956 of record NC_141048.1, on the reverse strand, counting down.
TGCAGCACATGCTCAGTTCCACAACATATGTCACAAGATCTCAAGATATATGGTATGTGGATTTTGGCACCTCTAACCACATGACCAGTCACGATGAGTGGTTTTGAGACATGCAAAAAATGAAAAAACCTGGTTATGTAGAAACAGGTGATGATACTACGCATGTTGGTGAAGTGCCATTGTCTATGTAGGATGGTAAAATGAAGTACTTGGAAGACGTACTTCATATTCCAAATATTACAAAAAACCTGGTTTCTGTTGGACAGATGGGTGCTCAGGGTCTACAAGTGAGGTTGAATCCTCAAGGATGTTTTGTGAAAGACTTCAAAAATTAGTGTTGCTTGGTTGCAAAGGCTAACAGAAATGGTAGGATATTTACTTTGGATGTGAACATGCCTAAGTTAAAAGGCAATCGTGTTGTACATGGAACATGTGTCATTGCGGATATTGACATATGTCATAAGCACATTGGCCATGTGAATATACAGCACGTGGAAGTATATGCTAGCCTAAAATATTGTTGGCAGGTTTGCCAAAGTTTGAGGTTGATAGTATACATAAAGTATGTGAAGCATCCCAGCTTGGTAAGTAGGCCAAACATGCTTTCCCACATGAAAAGCATGTCAGTGCAAGGCCATTAGATGTTATACATTCAGATGTATGGGGATCGGCCAAGATTGCAACAATTGCAAGTTGTAGGTATTATGTTACACTCATTAATGACCACACTAGGAAAGTGTGGGTATACTTCATGAAGAAGAAAAGTGAGGTGTTTGCTCACGAGTTGCTCACTTTCAGAGATTTAAAGCCTTAGTTGAGGCATGTAAATAAAATTCATGAGATCATATGGTGGGGGAGAATATTTATCCAACGAGTTCAGTGATTTCTTGAGAAAGTAGGGAATCAAGAGGTAGTTTACATGCAAGTACACTCTGCCAGAATGGTGTTGTAGAAAGAAAAAATAGGCACATTACAGAAGTGGCACGTGCCTTAATGGCTGAAAAGAAGTAGTAGCAACTGCTGTGTACATTATCAATAGAACACCCACTGCAGTTGTTCATGGTATGACACATGAACAGAAGTTTACAAGCATAAGACCGGATGTGTCTCACTTGAAAGGAAAGTGTTTGGGTGTATTGCATATGTGCATGTTCCTGATGAAGTAAGAACTAAGTTGGATCCAAAGGTAGAGGAATGCATCTTTCTTGTTTATGCTATGGAGAAGAAAGGTTATAAATGTTATAATCCTACCACTCATGAGATGCGAGTAAGAAGAGATGTTGTCTTTGACAAGATGAGTAGCTGGTATGTACTAGCGGTGAAGGTAACAGAAGATGCAGATGTAAGAAGTGCTGATGCTACACCACATGTAGAGCAACAATCACATTTGCTTAATTGACCTGTACAATCATGTAGCAGTGGATCCAATGTTAATCCATGGTCATGCAGGTTGAGGACAGATGTAGGTACACATGTATCATGCAAAGGGAAGGAAAAGGTAGATCAACCTTTTGTGCCTGATATGTCAGTAGGTCACTCATATGTGGATGGTGACTCTAGTAGCTCTGAGCAAAGCCTTGATGAGGAGCTTGGCATTCTGTCTGTGGTTACTCGTGGTGTAAGGAGAACCAAGGTTGTTTTGAGGACACTTGGTACTGATCTAGGTGTATGTAGGTCTACAAGGGTTAGGTACCCTATTGATAGGTTGAGATATGATGGATATATAGCCCATCATTATGCTTACATGGTTGAAGTGGTACAAGAGTTGGAACCCATTTGTAGCTACCTCACAAGCTACCATAGTAGCACCCCTGTACTCTGCCTTTGTACTCGACTCACAGTAGCACTCCCAAATAAAAACATGAAACCATTGGAAGATCTCCTATCTACAACTCCTATCTACAACATTACCAACCCAATCAACATCTGTGTACCCATGTAGCTATATCTCTACCCATGTACTCGACTCATAGTAGCACTCCCAAAATGAAAACACGAAACCACTGGTAGATCTCCTGTTTGTAACACTACCAACCCAATTACCATGTGTGTACCCATGTAGCTATATCTCTATACTAGCCTCATAGAAAATTCCATAATCAATTGTGAACTTTATGTACTTGAGAATCTGTCTAGCTGCATCCAAGTGTGGCTTTATAGGGGTCTGCATAAACTGACTCACAAGTCCAACAGTATAGCTCAAGTCTGGCCTAGTAATGGTCATGTAGATCAAACTACCCATTATACGCCTGTACGTAGTGGGGTCCTCCAAAAGCTCACCTGTATTTTTACGGAAAGCTTTGTGTTTTTCTCCAATGGCACTGAAATAGGCTTACAACTTGTCATACCATACTTGGACAACATGTCAAACTGCCTCTGCAATAACAAAATGCCTGAGGTGATCTCACCATCTCTATGCCAAGAAATACCACAGCCCACCCAAATCCTTCATCTCAAAATTCTACTTCAAAAGCCTCCTGACATCATGTATGTCAGCATCACTATCAACCAATGATAATCAAGTCATCAACATAGATGACTAATAGCATGATCCCTCTATCTGTATTTTTCACATAAAGTGAAAAATCTACATTGGATATCTGAAATCCAATGGTAACAAGATACTCCTTGATCTTATTCGACCATGCTCTGGGTGCCTACTTCAAGCCATATAAGGCTTTACGTAACCTGTACACAAAATTAGGGTGTGCATCACTCTCATAACCTGGTGGTTGCATCATGTATACTTTTTCTTAAAAATCACCATGCAAGAAGGCATTCTTTACATCCATTTGATGTAAAGACGAACCCTTTTCTACATCCATTTGATGTAAAGATGAACCCTTTTCTACATCCATAGCAATGACAGCTCTCACGGTTGTCATTCTTGTAACCAGGCTAAATGTCTCCTCATAGTATGCGCATAATCCTTGGCAACCAATCTTGCCTTATACCTGCTCACTGAATCATCAACGTTATGCTTAACCTTATACACCCACTTACATCCAATTGCCTTCTTTTCCTTAGGCAAAGGCACTAACTCCCATGTTGCATTTGCATCTAATGCTGCCATCTTCTCATTCATGGCATCTTCCCATTTTCATTTGCATCTAATGTTGCCATCTCCTCATTCAGGGATCTTCCCATTTCTAATATCCAAGTGCCTCACATTAGGAGACCTTTGGATATCTTTTGGGCACATTAAGGCTAATTTTGTGCTTTCTTAATTAAGAAGACAAGGTCAATCAAGAGGCCTACTTGGAGCATATAATTTGAGCTTTCTAGCCCATAACTCCCCTACAAAAATAGGGTCTAATGTTGTCATTCCCTTTCCTCTTCTCTTTCTAACAAGCTTGTAACTAAGGGAGGGAGGAAATGGGTATTTTTTTTTCATTTTTGCAAGTTTTATATACTTTGAAACTGACCCCAGACCCATATATATGTAAAACATTCAATTTTTAACCTTGATTTCCCCCTAAAATCCACTCTATCTCATCATTGAATGCCTCCACCTTTTTCTTCTTCATTTAATGCCTCCACTTTCCCACCAAATCAACCAAATTAGTGTGGAAAGTGTCAAGATCTCTTGTCACTTTCCACATCATCAATCTTGCAAACTAAGGGGGGCCAAAAATAGTGATTTTGTTTTTCTCATTTTTGAAATTTTTTGCTTTAAAAGTTATCCCAAACCCATATATATGTCAAAGAATCATTTTTCAGCCTCTTTTTCTCCCCAAAATTAAACCAATTCTCTCTCTCTCTCTCTCTCTCTCTCTCTCTACTCATGTCTCTATTGTGAGCTTAGCCTGCATAGCCTCACCGTAGGTCTGTTTCTAATGAAATCATACAAGAGGTTTTCCAAAGTATCACCAGTGTTGATGTTGTTAATGCATGCGATGAGGTAGACATTAGCATGAAGGGCTACAAAGCTCTTTATCAATTGCTGGGAGACACCCTTTGGAAGAAAGGTATCATGCACAACCTTTCTCGCCACCAAAGAGGGTTTGTCTAGCAAAAGGAAGTGAGCAATGAAGATGTAAAATGCAGGATTGGGGATTACTACCACATCAACAATACACTTTGCATTGTAGCATGGAAAAAAAAGAAGATTGCAGATGGTAATGTTTCATTTGAGTTCAATGAGTTCAACAACATTTTTGTTGAAATGCGAAAGCTATAAAAGGCAATGATATTATTCTATGGGTTACCTGCTTCTAGATGTAAGTAGGTTTCATAACATTACACGCATTAGTTCTGTGCTCATTTATGGGGAATGACTTAACATTTTGTTTGATTTTTATGTTTTATAGGTTCCAAGGTCTCCTTCGTGTTGAAGTTGGATGAGTGCCAGATTGTGAAGGAAAGAAGTCTAGAGAGAATGAGTGTCACACTCATGAACCACGCTATGGCAAAAGCCTTTAATGTTACCACTATTGCAAAAGGTCGCGACGATGATGAGGGAGAGAGCACAGTTGATTTTAAAGAGCAAGGGAATGACAATATTTCACACACTAAATCATCGTTCAATGTTCAATCAGAGAAAGATATATGGTGGTTTAGGAGTATTTGAGGTTCCCACAAGGAGACACATGAGGTGCTAACATGGGTCTTTGAGAGGTTGCCTTGGGTTAGTGATGTGATAAAGTCACAAATAGGGGGTGAGAAGCTGGATGTTGATGGTTTAGGGAGCTTTAACATTGATTGGCATCTTGGCAAAGATCTGAAGACAATAAAGTGTATGCTGGGTTACACTCAAGGTGTAAATACAGCTCACCCATGCCCTTGGTGCATGCATGGATTGAAACAAAAATCCAAGAAGAAACGCAGGGGGACAGCCCATGGTGAAGAGGAAATTATGAGGGAGAGTGGGACGGTGGTGTCCTTTCATCACCTATGTTGGCGCCTCCAAATAGGTACTTAAGGGATAATAGCTGGAACCCCATAATTCCTTTCATCACCCATGTTGGCGCCTCCAAATAGGTACTTAAGGGATAATAGCTGGAACCCCATAATTCCTTTCCCTCTTAGGAATGTTTACTTTTGTACTTTGCATGCTTTCATGCGTATCTTTGACCGCCTCTTAAAGTGTCACATAGACTATACATTCACTATGCCTGGTAAAACTCGATAGGATGAGGCGATTACTAGAGTGGAGAAGATTTTAAATGACATTGGTTGCCATGGGGGCAACGTGGAGATACAAGTTAACCAAAAAGATATCTGGAGTTTCACATATGGTTGCTCAAAAGGTTTCAGTGAGTGGAGGCAAGGCAAGAAGGTTTCTCCAGAAGCCTTTCAATAAACAGGACAAGGTTCAGAGAAATGCAGATGGCAACATGTCGAGGAAGGTGAAAATGTTCCTGTAGATGGGAGCTATGGAAAGACCTTTGTGCTTGTACTACTTTGGACTGTTTGGATGCAAACATTGTTGTTTTGCATGAGCAAGTGTGGGAAAATTTTAATAAGGTAGTGCAGTTGATGAGTCAAAGCAGCACAATAGAGGAAAACTGTAAATAATTTCAAGCAGAGTTGCAAAGATTCATTGAAGGACCGATGGGGTGAGTGGTCCCGATGGGGTGAATGGAATATTGTGCATTACATGGGGTGAATGGAATATTGTGCATTACATGGTAATATAATGCTTTTAAAGGTTTTGCAAAACATATTTCTTCTTCTAATGCACTTTTCTTGAATGGTGGTTTTGTTTGGTATCTGTAGCACATCTTGTACACTCATGGTGCATATTTTATGAACGCCTATGGCTCGCTGGACTTGTGGAGCACCCAAGGAATGGAGGAAAGTCATTACCGTGCAAGGGGAGATTATTTCAAGAACACAAGACATGGAGGTGGCAGGACTCGATTAAACTATCTCAACGAAATATTTGATTAGTTCTTCCATTATACCTTTGGAAGAAACCTTTCAAGGGAGAGGGCTCAAATGTCCAAATTGGCTCGAATTGCCAAAATGAAAAGTAAGGATCAGAAAATAGCAAGGTGGAGGGTAGGGATAGAACTTGCATGTCATGCGGCATGGAGGGTTACACGTAGGAGAGTTGGTAAAGTATGGGTCCCTATAGACTTGAATGAGGCCTAGGGTTGATGTGTACCTGATCTATAGGGATATTATCTATCGAATCTAATTAGGTGTTATAAATGAGAATGTAAATGGTTCTTTTTTGCCTAATATGGAACCATGATATCTTTCGTGTTTAAAAACCCATTTTTTGGTGCATGACATTTCTCTAAAAACTAAGGTTTGGTGTAATGATTACGTTGGTCACTATAAATGAGCACCCCCTCTCTTTTTATGCATTTTGTACAAGCACTTTGAGAGCACACAAGCACTCAACTTCTCATGGGCACAATCACTGCTTTCGGGGTGCTTTTTTTTGGCAAGCAATTACGGGCGAGGAGTTTTGCGAAACTGGCTGAGCGGTTGAAATCATAACACATAGGTACCTCTAACATTACTCTCTCTCTCTCTCTCTCTCTCTCTCTCTCGTGATATTGACACGTACACACCAACACATTTCACACTTTTGCAAGATATTGATTTTTTAAAACAAGTTGTAGACCAACCCAAGTGGGAAAGACATTAACTTGCTACTATCAAGTAGACCACCATTGCAGTGTTTCCACTATGAGGGACCTCACTAAACTAGTGTTTTTTTTGGAGAACCCCTCTAAAAATTTATAACCAAAGCTTACGATCCTTCCCCCTTTTTAGGCTCCGTTCTCCATATGACTCTCTAAGATCAATTCACATTTTTTAACATAAACTCTATATATTCCCTTTGAAAAACCCAATTTTCGGTGACCATCCCCCCCTCCCAAAAAAAGAAAAGAAAAATGACCACTTTTTAGGTGATCATCGTATGTAATAAGAGTGGGGATCTTAGCCAAAATGCCTAAGAATATTCCCTTAAAAGTTTTTGATACCCTTTTTTTTCTAAGTTTTTCCAAATTAAAAAACATTGCTCACCATGTAGCTAAGTGTATGATCATAAAGATGCTTGCCACACTCTTGCATTATTGACCCCAGTGTGTAGTGGTTGTGGGATTTGACCATATGTTTAAAGGTTTCCCAATGAGAGCCTCCACGTATAGCTTGACTTTTGTAACTTTGCTAAGTGTGTAAGATGGATTCATCTAGATGATCCCTTTGAATGTAGTTACTAGAATAATGTGGGCGAGCCACGCACATGTGGAAGCCTCCCTAACAACTTGGCCTTTGGTTTCATGGGGGAAACCTTCACTAGTCATCATGACATTACTTGTTATTCTTGGCTTTACATCTTAAAGCACATGTGGATGGCATTCTTACCCACGTGTATGGCCTGAACCATATCAATTAATGCCATGCTCGATAATAAGAGATGATGTGTAAAACACTACTGCAAAATGACATCACAGTGATAAGATAGAGAAGATACACGAGAACACCAAATTGGGTCCCAATAAGGGTAGTGTATTTGCTTGTTATAGTGCAAGAAAATGAAGCTATACAATGATGCTACAAAATGAAGATACACAAGAACACCAAATTGGGTCCAATACCAAAAAGATTTAATAGTTTCATATATTAAAATATATAAATTGATGTATTTAAAAAAAATTAATATACTATATGGAACACTAGACAATATTAGTTTATTTAAATGTGGATGATCTTGAGAACACTGATCTAATGCATATCAACTCTTTGAGTTTTAATGATCATAAAAATATTGAGATCAAAAGGTTCAATCATCATTCTTACTCTTATCTTTTTTTTTCATGCATGTGAGCATGAGAATATACGTGTGTGTCTATGTATCTGTGTGCAGGTTCTCTCACTTCTCATTAGCAAAATAGAAAATTAATGTTGTTTATTTGAAATACTAGAAGGTTGTGAGAGAACTACCATTTGTGCATTGGGACATCCGTTTGCAAACAAAGCTAATGAAGTTGAGGTGGAAGTACCTAGAGGTAGAAGGCATACTACTAGAAATTTGAGTCTGCACCACTACCGCCCTACCTCTGAGAATGGAGACTGTGTTGGAGTGTTCACGTCCGCCGATGGCATGTTGGAGCGAGTGGAGGAAGACCAATGAAATTGTTAACGTGATAGTTAGCTGCCATGTCATATTGTCGACGCTCGGCAATATGACATGGCAATCGCTAGCCGCATCACCAGCCAAGCCTAAAACACTCCATCACCTCTGTCGCTTGAAACACACACTCCATTACTGCCGTCTTCGACCTTGCTACGGTTGCCATCTTTGTTGTCTTTACCGTCTACTTCCCAACGTCTATGATTGCTATGGTTGTCGTCTTCGATGTCTCCAATGAGAACCACCTTAAAAAGGTAATCGTAGTAGTCATTGTCCAATCTATAAGCCATGGCAATAAAACCCGGGCAGATCCGCAAGAGTCTCTGGGAGAAAACAACAAGCTAGGGTTTTCAGCACAGGTCACGGAGGCAAAAGGAGACAAGTGTTAGGGTTTGCAGGGCTGCCTGTGGTGGTGGGAAATGCAAAGTTTGCAAGGCTAGCTAAGAGAGATGTTGGGGTTTGCAGGCTGGTTACAGCAGGTGCCAGGGCTTAGGATTGCCCATCTTTGTTGTTGCAGCATGACCTGGCTACCACATCATATTGTCGAAGCTCGACAATATGATGTGGCGAACGTGGTTGCCATGTCATCATGTCACATCATGTTGCTGCATGGGCATGTATACACTCAAAGATTAGTGAGTAATCAAGCAACAAAGCGACAAGCATATGCATGCATGAAGCAATCACTAATGACACACATGCATCATAGCATACACACACATATATGAGCATGAGAGAAGAAGGCAAAAGAGAGATATAATCCACTAGCACTTCACGAAGCAATCACTAATGACACACATGCATCATAGCATACACACACATATATGAGCATGAGAGAAGAAGGCAAAAGAGAGATATAATCCACTAGCACTTCACGAAGACAAAAATGAAAAAAGCTAGCAGCTTTTCCCACAACAACTCATCAGCACAAACAAAGGAAGATTTTTGAAAGGTTGAACATATTTTTCTTTTTCCCTTCTGGTTGGTGGAAATGCCCTTTTACTTTGAGAATCATTTTGTGGGGCAGCATCCTCATTGAAATAAGCACAAATGCTTTAGACTATTCTTTACAAAAGACATAATGCTTTGTAAAACATATACATGATTACTTGTGCAAAATCTAGAAGTAATTTTTTCTAGGACATGCAATGTCCCCTACGTTTTGTGGGGTCAACATCCTCTTATTAACAAATAATTTTGTAATGGCTTGGTTGCAAAAGCTTCCAATTGAGTGAAAGCATGATCTAAACCCAACCTTATTGTCATTCTCATGGAAGGAAGACTAAGAAGAGAGAAGTGTGTCTAAAAATTATGATGAGAGAAGTGTGCTCTAGTAGAGCGAACATCAAATGTTATTCTATATGTACATGCAAACAAGTATTTATTGAGAAGTGCACTTAATGAGCTTCTTATAAGATAAAGGAAAGAAGTAATTAATAATATTTGCTCTACTTTATTTAGGTGCAACACATCATTTCTTAGGTTGTCACCTATCCCCTGCCAAGGAGACTCTAATGTCTTACCTACTAAGAGATGGCATGTGCAATGTGAAATGGGCGTATAATTTAGATTATCTAGCTACAAAAAGAGAGTCGCATTAGAAAAATAAAAAGAATAATTAAAAATAATGTTTTCTCATAAAATTTAAAAATTAAATTTCACTTTTTTAAACACAAAAGTAAAACTAGTTAACACTAACCCTTACCCTAATACAAACGGTAACATAAATGATAAATGTTTATTTAAGACCTCCTGACAAGTGTAGGGTATAACTTATGGAGTAAGCCATTGGGAAGGGAGCAACAAACTCCGTTGAGCTCAAGAGATATTGAGAGACATAGATAAGAGAGATAGTATAGTTTTATTGGAGTAATTTTATTTTGCTATTGAGAGAGATAGATAATATATATATATATATATATATATAGAGAGAGAGAGAGAGAGAGAGAGAGAGAGAGAGAGAGAGAGAGAGAGAGAGAGCGATAGACTGAGAGCCTCCCATTATTAAAAAATTGCTCACCATATTTAGGTTTATGCTCGCCCAAATTCGCTCGCCAAAAAAATCCCCCCTGGTTCTTATTCTCTATCGAGGCCCCCATCCCCAACCTAATGAGGATGCCCTCTCAGCCGCCCAAGAGCTAGAAGTTAGGGATTTGCACAACCTTGCCACCCGGATCGACAATTTTGTTTTTGCACATGTAGTATTAGGAGTGCTCAGTTTTCCATGCTGATAAAGCGGGAGGCCACGTAACTCCATACCACAAGCGGACTGCACGAGGGCATTGCAGTTTGCTAGGAATATTGCAGAGCACCGACCATCTACGGTGCAAATTCTATTGCGGTTTTTGGAGTCCCCCTTGGTTTCAAGGACCGTGAAGTCATGAGTCATTACCAATTTTGTTAGATTGATATACTTCACTTGCTAGGTTTGGTTGGTAGCGCGAGGAAGCTTTGTAATACCTTCAAATATAGTTTTTTTGAGATGACTTGAATTGTATCCCAAAGATTTACGATGCTTTGTAATACTCAAAGAAGTCGAAAGATGTTGATTTTTGAAAAATGACATGCTTTGTATTCCACATATTCGTGTGTTTTGATGCTTTGTGATAAGTGTCCAGAAGGGTGCGAAATACACTGTGTGGGGTGGCCGGACAGGCTATTTTTGCACCCTTCTAGACTAATAAAAAATTTGCTCGATTTTTTCAATATTGTCTCTAGTGAACGCTCGAATGATGCCCCATGTAGCACGACATGCATTTAGCATGTGTATAATTTGTTCGCACGCATTATTGACCTCTTAAAATTAGGGTTTTTTAGGGTTATTGCAATGATGGCGTTTCCTTCTATAAATAAAGGTTGACCTCTACTTTTGTCCATTCCTTGCCAATGAGAAAAACACACTAGAGCCTTCCCATCATGTTACCCTCCTCAGCTCTCCTTACCATGGCGTGTACAAAGCAAACAGTGAAGAAGATGACCGAAGAATGACGATTGAAGGACATCGCAAACATGAATTTGGAGTGTTACCACCACAGTATGAGAAAAAATTGATAGAGCAAGCTAGTTTATCCCAGCCAAGCAAACATGTAAAGTTGGTGGATTACGACATGGAAGATGGCAGCGCAACAGACACTGACACCGACTACTACAGGGAGCCTACATGGGCACACATGGAGATTCCCAACCACCCAACCGTAGGAGCAAAGACCTTGCCACACATCACCACACAATAGCAAGAGCAACAACAAGAGTAGCAAGGGGAGCAAGCGGAAGAAGCACCGGCTCCCAAAAGAAATAGAAGGAAGTCGACTTATTACAAGCCTCGCCTGTTTGACGACAAGCACGTCCTACCAAACGTCTTCCTCATGGGCCACGCCTTGTAGGATATTATCATAGTACAGGGATTTCCAAGAGATATGGCACTATCAGAAGTCCGTAGAGCTTCTCATCTGAAGGGCGCCTTTCTTACGAACACGCAAAGAAATTTTATGGGAATACAAGATGGAATGTCAGATAAAGTCGGTTGCCCTTGAGGCCTTGTAGAGGAAGCTGTTGAATTGTATCTTGTAAATCTATTTGAGGAAACCAACTTGTGTGCCATCCATGTAAAGCGGTCACAATAATGGTAAAGTGGGTCACAATAATGGTAATATGAAATTGGCCTGCCGTATCGCAGAGAAAAGGGGAACAAAAAATGAGGAATGTTCAATGATGTATCTCAATTTTTGATGTATCTTAATTTTTGATATTAATGAATTTTTGATGTGTAATATATCTTCCAATTGTCGATGTGTATGTCTTGGAATTGCGGATGTGCACTTTATCTTGCTATTGTCTATTTGATTTAAGCATGTATGTGCTTTCAATCACATTTCAATAAAGGGCCAGAAGGGTGCAAAAAAGGCCCCTCTGGGCTGCGTACAATGGCCATTTTTGCACCCTTTCTGGCCCACATGGTTTTTCTAGTAAGATGTGTCAATTTTGGATAAACTCTCATTGCTCGTGAGTGATGAAGGGCTTGGGGTGGATCAAATGGGGTTACGAGTAGGAAAGCCGTGATGGCCACAGGGGTGCGAAAATGCTGTGTATGGGGGCCTTGTACATGCCATTTTTGCACCCCTTTGGCCCTCCTTTCTTGTGTGGCACATTGTCTTATGGTGGCAGGTGGAGCTGGGGGTGGAGGTGGAAGAGAGAAACAGAGGAAAATTTTGAGCTATAGGCACAGTGTTTGCAAAAACATTTTTCCCAACAATTCAGAAACCTTCAACCTCAAATTTTTGTAGGTTTTTTCTTAAAATTTGAAGGGTTTTATCAAAATTAAAACTCAAATCCTTTAAAATCTAACGTGGTATAACTCAAGCCAATGAAAATTAAATGGTACATATTTCTTCATGATGGCCAGAAGGGTGCGAAAATGCCCTATGTAGGGCCCCTCTCGGATAGTCCTTATTTGCACCCTTCTGACCCTCCTCTTTTCTAGATTACAAATCAATCACATGTACTCAAATTTTTGTAGATTTTTTCCTAAAATTTGAAGGTTTTTATCAAAATTAAAACTCGAATTTCTCAAAATCTGACGTGGTATAACTCAACCCAACGAAAATTAAATGGCACATATTTCTTCATGATGGCTAGAAGGGTGCAAAAATGCCCTATGTAGGGCCCCTGGACAGCCCTTATTCACACCCTTCTGGCCCTTCTCTTTTCTAGATTACAAATCAATCACATGTACTTAAAAGCCACTTTCAACATTGTATTGATATAAAAATTTACATGTGGGATTTGGAAAAATTTACATGGTCTAGCAAACAAAGGGAGTGAGCAATGAAGATGTAAAATGCAGGATTGGGGATTACTACCACATCAACGATATACTTTGCATTGCAGCATGGGGAAAGAAAAAGACTACGGATGGTAATGTTTCATTCGAATTCAATGAGTTCAACATTTTTGTTGAAATGTGAAAGCTACAAAAGTTAATGATATTGTTCTATGGGTTGCCTTTTGGAACATTACACGCATTAGTTCTGTGCTCATTCATGGGGAATGACTTAACATTTTGTTTGATTTTCGTGTTTTGAAGATTCTCTCTCCATGAGTCACTTACAAAGACCACACACATTCTGTGGCCATGTCACAGAAAACACATTTATTTCACTTGAAAACCAATGAAAATTAAATGGCACATATTTTTTCATGATGGCCAGAAGGGTGCAAAAATGCCCTATGCAGGGCCCCTAGACAGCCCTTTCTCGCACCCTTTTGGCCCTCCTCTTTTTTACATTATAAATCAATCACATGTACTTAAAAGAAACTTTCAACATTGTATTGATATAAAAATTTACATGCAAGATTTGGGAATACTCTTTACAAGAGAGGTTTGTCGCTTCTTAGCTATGGGGAGCTCGTTGGTTAGAATAGCAGTGGCAATTTCTTGCGGTGAGTCATGGCCAAGCGACTTGGCAATTCCTAATTGGGCAAGCACATTACCTCTATAGCCACTCCCAAAAGTGGTCATAACTAGGGACTTTTTAACTAGGATTACAAAATTGACCGACTCCCAAAAGTGGCCACGTAGAGTTGCTTTGAATTAATGCAAAAAGGGTGAAGGTAGTGATAGCCATTTTTTCGGCTATCCACATTACCACAAGGAGCTACCTCGGCCAAGGAAAATCATATAAACTCTTTGTCATAAATACCTTTTCACTGTAAATAGGCGTGTGTGCATTAGGGACTTTACCCATATCTTCTATATATTTTTTATATTATTAAAAAAAAGTTTTTGCTAGCTACTCATCAAAAATAAATAAAATTATTACGGCCCATTTTGTGTAAATATTTCATTTCATATAAGGGCCTAAATATGGGGGTCTCTATTTTCTTTAGTTATGTAAATACTTCATTAGGTGTGTGTATTACAAAACCTAAATATATTTTTATTTATTTATTACTATTATGCTTCATAATACTTTTGGACCATCATTGTACATATGCTTCAACTTCACCATACATAAGTAAATCCTATGCCCTCACATTTCTACCCACACCATGTAGAAAGCCTACTACCCAAATCACTTTTTCCCTTAGACTATTTCATCTTTTATTCTCTCATCTACCCTAAAATAATGAGGGTCTCCCTCCCTTTTGACTTCCATAGTTTAATATTTTTGTATATATTTTTTACTATTAAATATTTTATATATTTTCATTAAATACTTTTTCATATATCAATTATTTTTGTATATTTTATTCACAATTAGATCTCTTTATTTATTTTCCTATCATAATAACCATATTGTCATGATATGTTGACTAGTTAAATACTAGCTTGTTTTTTCTTATTATGTAAATCCTTTATAAAATAGAAAAATCTCCTCCATGCAAGTGTCCACATACACTTGAGTCTCTAAGGTCAGGGTATGATGTATTGGGGGGCTCACTCTTGGAGCTATCAAGAAATTCCACCAATGGGGACCCACACAAAGATTTTAAAAATTCAGAAAATACATGATTCTGCTGAATTTTTTGCGCCCGCCTCCACTCCGAATTTGGACTGGTCATCAAAAGACAAAAGTTAGCTCGGGAGCTCAAAAATATGCTCAATTTTTTTGAGAATTTTTGGAGCTAATGGCGGTGAGATATAAATTTTTTATTGGACCCCAGTCTGCCCACTTTTTGGCAAGGTACACCTAGTCTCTTCTCACCTCCCTTACACATTCATCACCTACACACTTACTCATTCCTTTCTCACTCCATCAAACCTGCAAACTTCATGTCCTCTCTCACCCTCTCTACCTTTGTCCTCTCCTTCCCCCTCCATTTGCTCTCATATCATACCTCATCTCCATTTCTCTCCCTACTACTCCCATATTACTAAATTATTTTCCCGATCTCAAAAATACATAAAAATTCAGCATGAATGTATCATATTAACCTCTGCAAATATGGGGTTTCCATCTACAAAAACTCCCATGTTCTTCACCTCAATCAACTTTTGTGGCATCAAATGCAAGAAGGAGACCGGCGGCGGTTAACTTAAAGATCTACACATGGGAGAATCCAAGCTTCTTCGAGCTTTCAACCACACGAAGGATCTTTCCAAATCTTTACTCCTCTCACTCATTTTGTACATTGTATTACTAACCTTTTATAGTGATTACTAACTACTAACCACTAACATTTGTAAATAAGCACCCACTCTACTACTTTTGGAGTAGGCATTACTACAAGTTATTTGCTCAAACCTCTACATCACACTCTCCTCTCATCTTCAATAATTCTCTCACCTTGAGCCCACATCCATGTGACTCAAGGGATAAGAAGAGGCCCACTCTCATTTCAAAATAAAAAATCCATAATCTATGATTTTCCATAATAAGCTCGATTAGGCTTAATCCTAATTGGGGCTTCTCAAACCTATAAATAGAGCCCCTTCCATTCCTTGTGGGAAGGAGATTACACACATTGTACACCACTCGCAACTCTAGTGTGTAAGGAGATAGTGAAGCTTGAAGCTTGAAGCTAGTTATGTCATTGTGAGGGCTTGAGTGATGCCATACTCCCTATCATAATTGTATCTTGTCTTTGTGCATAAATAAGATTAGTAGTTTGGGTACAATTGCATACAAATCTTGGACTCCTACATCTCCAAAGTTGATTTAGCGAAGCGGTCCAATTTTTGATTTAAGGTAAATTTGATCCTTGTATTTTGTGGTGTGATTTTATGCTTTGAGGCTTGATGGCTTGTTTTTTATTTGTTGCTTTTCAATTCATGGTAAGAGGGTTGTATGGTGAGAGGGCTCCCATAACCTTAAGACCAAGTGCATTAGCGACAACAAAATCAAGCTTATATTGTCTCTCTAAGTTCTTCTCCAAGTTTGGTGTGCATCTATTTGTGTTATGCTAGTCTCCTCCACACATAATACCATATGTTATGAGTGTTTGTTGAGAGTGTGTGTATCTTTTTATTGATGTATATGGTTAGCTTGTATTGATTGGCTGCAAGGAAAGATCTTTGGTGTCCTAGTTCACACACATAACTAGGTGGTGCCCCTTTTCTTGTTGGGTGTGTGGTTTTGGGGTTCTTATGTTTGTGTTGCGTTGTGCCCCAAGCCCATTGAGCAACACGGGAGCCTTGAGGAGTGCTTAGAGGCCGCTCTTCTTGTTGCCCGCCCCGGACTGCCTCAATTTTGGTGCCCCCACTGAGGATCGAGCAGTTTTTGAATGGGTATTTAAGGTACATCGATCTCTCTAACACCTAAATTTCCTTGTTTGCTTGTTGGGTATCATATTTTAAGAAGGAAAGTGGTACTTTTGTGTGATCTTTCATGAACAATCCACCTCCTCCTAATCCTCTTGGGATTCAATTCAACCAGTTTCATTGGGTGCACTCCATTAGAGTGAATGTTTGCATTGATAGAAAGATTTTTTACCAACAACGCATGGTTCTTCTTTTTGGTCCAGAAAGACTAAGTGAGATTTTAGCATCACCTAATCCTGTCATAATTCCCATTGTAGATTACACCATTTCCTTTGATGTGCATATTTTCATCTTGTTTTAGCTTAGTTTTATGAATCAAGAAGACTTATACCGTAGGCCAATCTCTTATGCTAGGCAAGAAATACACATAGTTGTTGGTAGTAAGTTACAATTTCAGCGTGTCATTCGTCGTATGTTTGGACCTAGGCAAGTAGCAGCCATTAATGCCTCAGTTAATCCATTTATTTTGCCTTTGATTCGTTATGACATAAGCTTTGACGTCTACATTTTCATTCTACTTTGAAAAAGAAAAAAAGAAAAAAAGAAAAAAGAAGAAAAGGAGTGAGAGAGAAAGAGAGTGAAGGAAGACCTTTGTGCAATCATATTTGTGCTTCCTTCTTCTCAAGCATGGATACCACTAGGCAAATGAGTGGCTATCCCTTATTCTTTGGAGAGCCCGGTGAGGATGCGGAGTTATTCTTATCAAACTTTAGAATGGCACTCCACATAAAGAGAGTGGTAGGAGACCAAGAATGCTTAGACATGTTTGAGTTGGTCCTACGAAGAGATGCTTCCACTTGGTTTCAATCTCTACCTGCACCCGCACGAGTAGATTACAAGGGGGTCATGCAACTTTTTAGAGACAATTACTTCACTCCTTTGAACACACAAAAGCTATGGCAAGAAATAGTTGCTCATAAGCAAAAGGATCTAGAGGACTACTTGAGTTATAAGCAAGAATTCTTACGTCTTTGGACTCTTTGGTTACGTAGTCTTCCTAACCCTGGAGATGGTGCTGAATTCTTGAAGAATGAGAGATTTATTGCAGGGATGTACCCATCACTAAAATTGCAAGTAGAGTCAGGAGAGCCCACAACATTTGATGCTGCTGAGGCTAGGGCTACCAAGAAACTTCGAAAGATGAGGTGTATGCTTGGAGGGGGCTTTATCTTTGATGACTCAAAGCCTAGGGAAGAGGTACAGTCTTGCACTCGTAGAGAATTACCTGAGGTCACAGTCGAGGTGATAGAAAAGTTAAATGAGTCTTTAAATAACTTGTCTATCCACTTTGCACAAGCTGTGGAACAGAAGGGCCAAGCTAAAAGGGTTGAAGAACGAGAGCAACGACCTAGGCGACTCTTGCAATGTTGGAATTGCGGAGAGTCAGGACATGGGATGTATAATTGTCCTTGGCCTCGTGGGGAGCCAGGGAAGCCTAACATGAATTATCCAGTGATGAATGCAGGTGAAGGCACTAGTCAACAACAACCGATGATTTTGCAGAGGCCCAATGCAACAAGACCACCTCCACGAGGAGTGGAAGGAATGCCACCCTTGCCGGACCCAAATGTACATGTGGTAGAGGTAACAAAGGTCAAGGAGATAGACATTGAAGCAAATGGTGTCAAACGAGGGCGTGGAAAAGAGAAGGAAAAGGAGGGTGTGGCATCACAAAGTGACCATGGACGAGGAAAGAAAGTGAAGGAAAATAAGGAAGTCAAGAGGAGACGACGTCGTATAAACCTCCAAGATTTTCCCCTTGGACATGGTATGGCTCCATACAACCTTTTGGAAGACATGAGAGGTAAGGGTCCTGATATCTCGTGGCCTCAATTTCTAGCCTTATGTCCACAAGTTAGGAGGGAATTAACAAAGGCCGTGAGCACTAGGAGAAAAACAAAAGAGAATGTGCCTGTTGTAAAAATTTCACAAGCCGAGATGGATGAGGACATTACACCTATATTAGATTGCTACATCAAGGGAAGGCTAGTTAAGAAGGGTCTAGTAGATGGGGGTGCACAAATTTGCATCATGACAGAGGACCTTATGCAAAAACTAGGCATGCATATTCATGAAACACCTGAAATTAAGGTGAAAATGGCAAACAATAGCAAAGCAAAGTGTCTTGGGATTTGTAAGAATGTTTCTGTGGAAGTTTTTGGCATTAAGAAGGTTGTTGATTTTTATGTTATGTCTACCAAGGGAAGTGGTTATCCATTTATCCTAGGTAGACCATGGCTAATGAGAATGCGAGCTTTGCAGGATTGGGAAAATGGAAAGTTAATTTGCAGGAATGAAAATCGTAAGAAGATTATCTTTGACATGAAGGAGCAACGGCAAGAGGAGATAAATGAAGAATCTTCTCAAGGCGAAACAGAGGAGGATTGGACCGATGACGCCTCAGAGGAAGAAAGCAGCAGTAGCACTACGGACGAGGAGTCTTCCATTGAAGTCATGGGGGTAAGATTCAAAGCAAAAGACAAAGAGACACCCTGTCAAGGTTTGGAGGAGGTAGGCTCTCAAGAAGACCAAATTGTGCATGATGAAGAAATGTTTGATGCTATGCTCTCAAAAACGCTTACATCGGAGGAAGGAGAGGAGTTTAAATGTGTACTAAGGAAATTTCCCAGGTTTTTTGCTAAAGATTACACAGATGTGCGTGGCGTAGAGGCCATTCAACACAAGATCGAGCTAAAGCCAGAAGCCAAACCTAAGGCACAAAAGCTACGAAGACTAGGAGTCATCAAGGAGCAAGCACTACTCAAAGAGGTGAGGAAGCTTCTAGCAGCGGGATTCATATATCCTGTAGAAAATTCAGAGTGGGTCTCTCCCGTCGTGGTCACTCCCAAGAAGAACGGCAAATGGAGGGTTTGTGTGGACTATCGTCCACTCAACGAGGCGACAAAAAGGGACCACTTTCCTCTCCCATTTCAAGATGAGATCCTAAATGAGGTAGCAGGTCATGAGAAGTATACAATATGTGATGGCTACTCGGGTTACTTTCAAATTGGGATTGCATTGGAGGATCAATTGAAAACAACCTTCATCACTCCTTGGGGTTGTTATGCTTTCAGAGTCATGCCGTTTGGTTTAACCAATGCTCCAGCGACATTTCAACGTTTCATGAACATGGTGTTTCAAGCATTCTTTGGGAAATCCATTAGAGTGTTCATAGATGATTTTTGCATCTATAGCTCTAAGTCATTGCATGTGCAGAGGGTGGAAGAAGGCTTGAAGAAACTCTACGACATGGGGGGCCAACTCAATCCCGACAAATGTCATATTGGTGAGGATGAAGTAATCTTGCTGGGTCATAAGGTTTCTTCCAAAGGCATTGAGGTGGATCCTACAAAGGCAAAGGCTCTTATCGACCTACCATCTCCAAAGAGTCTCAAGGAGGCCATCTCATTTATTCAAAAGGTGAAGTACATGTCACGCTTCATTCACTTAGCCTCAGAGTTACTTCACCCCTTGCAAAAATTGACTCAACAAGTAGAGTTTGCATGGTCTGATGAGCTTGAGGAGTACTTTTGTAACATTAAAGTCATTTTGTCAGAGCTACCAACACTCATGCCTCCTTGTTGGGAGTACACTTTCTTTATTAGCTCTAGTGTTGGAAAGGAAACAGTGGGTGCAGTTTTGTTACAGCAAGATCTCCACAGTACTAGGATGCGGCCCATCTACTTTGTTAGTAGGGTCATGAATGTCTTGGAGAAAGGCTACACGGAAGCAGAACTCATGATGCTTGCTCTCATCTTTGCGCTGAGAAAATTTAGATCCTACTTGTTACCAAAACCTTTTGTAATTCTCACTACAGAAAATTTGTTTCCTTGGGTGTCTTCTCAAATGACTATCAGTGCTAGAATCACAAAGTGGGTTATGGAATTGCAAGAATTCCAATACTCTTTCAAGGTAGAAGATAGTGTGCGTGCACAATTGGCAGGGATTCTCACTTATAGAGTGTATGAAAAGGAGATTAAGGTGCCTGAAGTAAAGACCCTACCATTGCCACCACCCAAAACTATACCTAATGCATTCACCTTGTTCTTTGATGGAGCTTTTAGAAAAGCCACAGGTAAAGCAGGGGGAGGGCTGGTGCTGCTCAACCCAAATGGAGAGGTGGTTATGAAGGAGAAGGTCAACTTGCCAAGTTCTACTAGCAACAATGAAGCAGAGTACGACATACTACTTCATGGCTTGAAGGTGTGCATCAATCAAGGGATACAACGTCTCCTGGTAAAAGGGGATGCACTTCTTATTATAAGGCAAATTTTAGGCATTTGGGCATGCAAGAATGAAAGATTAAGGCAAAAGGTTCATGCTATCTGTAGGCTGTTTAATCAATTTGAGGAGGTGCAATTGTATCATATTCCTAGGAAACAAAATGAGGATGCTGATTTACTTGCACAACAAGCTGTTGCATGTGTTAAGAAGGAAATGCAAGTAGTAGTCTTGGCTGCAGCGGCTATTAAGCAACCACGGTACCAAGGAATGGAGGCACTAGCTCCCATAGTGAGCTACATCTTGGAAGGTGAATTCCCACAAGACTTCACAAAGGCACAAAAGAGGAGGCTCATGAAGAGGGCAAGTTCTTTCTTGTTCTTAGAAGGTGCCCTCTACCAAAAAGGAAAAGATCAAGTGTGCAGAAGAGTACCAACAACCAAGGAGATTCCAGCCATTTTAGAGGGTTTGCATGAAGAAGCATGTGGTGGCCATTTTGCTCAAGAACTAACTGTGAAAAAGATTTTGCTTGCTGGGTATGTTTGGCCAAGCTTACATGTGGATGTCCAACATTGGTGTAGGAGCTGTCATAACTGCCAAGTCAATGGTAATAAGAGGTTGCTACATGGTCCACGCCAATTAGTCATTGCAAGTGGTCCATTTGAAAAATGGGGCATTGATGCTATGGGTCCACTACCTAGAACTAAAAATGGAAAATTGTACATCTTAGTGGCCATAGACTACATGACTAGGTGGGTGGAGGCTCAAAGTGTGGCAAGGGTGAATGGAAAGACTGTAAGCAAATTTGTTTACACTCATATATGTTGCAGATTTGGCACCCCCTTGGAGATTGTTTCTGACAATGGTCCAGGTTTTAGAAAAGGTTTGCTCACCGAAGTTTGTGAAGAGCTTCATATTTCACATCATCATAGCACACCCTACTATCCCCAATCAAATGGGTTAGTAGAGAAGGCTAATGGTGTCATTGCAGGAATCATAAGGAAGATGGTGGAGAACAAGACGAAGCTTTGGGATGAGTTCCTTGATGGAGCACTATGGGCATACCGGACTACCTACCAAGAAGCAACGGGGTTTACGCCCTTTCACTTGGTTTATGGTCAAGAAGCATTGCAGCCTATTGAGCTCAACATTCCAACAATGCGGCTACATGGAAAAGGTGGACTAGGAGATCAAGATGCATGGGTAGATCAACTTCTCACTTTAGTTGAGCTAGAGTGGAAAAGAGAAGCTGCATATGAGTGTTATAGAAGAAAAGCCATGCAAGCAGCAGAGAAGTTCAATGCAACTTTGAAAGACAAGGGCATCAAAGAAGGAGATCTTGTGCTAAGGTATGACAATCGACTTGATAATCGGTTTGATGCCAAGTTTGAAACTAGATGGCAGGGACCATACATTGTCAAGAAGGTTTTCAACTCTAGCTATTATCAACTCATGGATTTGGATGGCAAAGAACATTCTAAGAGGGTTAATGGCTACAGACTCAAGCCATACTTGAGTCGCATTCTACTGACAGACTTACAAAAGCAACCACAAAAAGGAGATAAAAAGGCATGTAAGTTATGTGGTTTGAGTGATGGATGTGGTGCAAAACACAAGGAACAGAAGAAAGATGGACAAGAGAACCACATTACACCACTTGCTTTAGAAGGCCTACATTATGATGGTACATGAATATACCATCATCTACTAGGGGGAGGGCTAAATGATAGCCATTTTTTCGGCTATCCACATTACCACAAGGAGCTACCTCGGCCAAGGAAAATCATATAAACTCTTTGTCATAAATACCTTTTCACTGTAAATAGGCGTGTGTGCATTAGGGACTTTACCCATATCTTCTATATATTTTTTATATTATTTAAAAAAAAGTTTTTGCTAGCTACTCATCAAAAATAAATAAAATTATTACGGCCCATTTTGTGTAAATATTTCATTTCATATAAGGGCCTAAATATGGGGGTCTCTATTTTCTTTAGTTATGTAAATACTTCATTAGGTGTGTGTATTACAAAACCTAAATATATTTTTATTTATTTATTACTATTATGCTTCACAATACTTTTGGACCATCATTGTACATATGCTTCAACTTCACCATACATAAGTAAATCCTATGCCCTCACATTTCTACCCACACCATGTAGAAAGCCTACTACCCAAATCACTTTTTCCCTTAGACTATTTCATCTTTTATTCTCTCATCTACCCTAAAATAATGAGGGTCTCCCTCCCTTTTGACTTCCATAGTTTAGTATTTTTGTATATATTTTTTACTATTAAATATTTTATATATTTTCATTAAATACTTTTTCATATATCAATTATTTTTGTATATTTTATTCACAATTAGATCTCTTTATTTATTTTCTTATCATAATAACCATATTGTCATGATATGTTGACTAGTTAAATACTAGCTTGTTTTTTCTTATTATGTAAATCCTTTATAAAATAGAAAAATCTCCTCCATGCAAGTGTCCACATACACTTGAGTCTCTAAGGTCAGGGTATGATGTATTGGGGGGCTCACTCTTGGAGCTATCAAGAAATTCCACCAATGGGGACCCACACAAAGATTTTAAAAATTCAGAAAATACATGATTCTGCTGAATTTTTTGCGCCCGCCTCCACTCCGAATTTGGACTGGTCATCAAAAGACAAAAGTTAGCTCGGGAGCTCAAGAATATGCTCAATTTTTTTGAGAATTTTTGGAGCTAATGGCGGTGAGATATAAATTTTTTATTGGACCCCAGTCTGCCCACTTTTTGGCAAGGTACACCTAGTCTCTTCTCACCTCCCTTACACATTCATCACCTACACACTTACTCATTCCTTTCTCACTCCATCAAACCTGCAAACTTCATGTCCTCTCTCACCCTCTCTACCTTTGTCCTCTCCTTCCCCCTCCATTTGCTCTCATATCATACCTCATCTCCATTTCTCTCCCTACTACTCCCATATTACTAAATTATTTTCCCAATCTCAAAAATACATAAAAATTCAGCATGAATGTATCATATTAACCTCTGCAAATATGGGGTTTCCATCTACAAAAACTCCCATGTTCTTCACCTCAATCAACTTTTGTGGCATCAAATGCAAGAAGGAGACCGGCGGCGGTTAACTTAAAGATCTACACATGGGAGAATCCAAGCTTCTTCGAGCTTTCAACCACACAAAGGATCTTTCCAAATCTTTACTCCTCTCACTCATTTTGTACATTGTATTACTAACCTTTTATAGTGATTACTAACTACTAACCACTAACATTTGTAAATAAGCACCCACTCTACTACTTTTGGAGTAGGCATTACTACAAGTTATTTGCTCAAACCTCTACATCACACTCTCCTCTCATCTTCAATAATTCTCTCACCTTGAGCCCACATCCATGTGACTCAAGGGATAAGAAGAGGCCCACTCTCATTTCAAAATAAAAAATCCATAATCTATGATTTTCCATAATAAGCTCGATTAGGCTTAATCCTAATTGGGGCTTCTCAAACCTATAAATAGAGCCCCTTCCATTCCTTGTGGGAAGGAGATTACACACATTGTACACCACTCCCAACTCTAATGTGTAAGGAGATAGTGAAGCTTGAAGCTTGAAGCTAGTTATGTCATTGTGAGGGCTTGAGTGATGCCATACTCCCTATCATAATTGTATCTTGCCTTTGTGCATAAATAAGATTAGTAGTTTGGGTGCAATTGCATACAAATCTTGGACTCCTACATCTCCAAAGTTGATTTAGCGAAGCGGTCCAATTTTTGATTTAAGGTAAATTTGATCCTTGTATTTTGTGGTGTGATTTTATGCTTTGAGGCTTGATGGCTTGTTTTTTATTTGTTGCTTTTCAATTCATGGTAAGAGGGTTGTATGGTGAGAGGGCTCCCATAACCTTAAGACCAAGTGCATTAGCGACAACAAAATCAAGCTTATATTGTCTCTCTAAGTTCTTCTCCAAGTTTGGTGTGCATCTATTTGTGTTATGCTAGTCGTTGGACTTGGACATGTCAATATTTTGTGTTGGAGTTGGTGTCCAAGGCACGATTGCATGGGAGACACTTTGTTGTGCCACTTGGAACTCCTCCTTGGTGACGTTTGCTTGCTCTGCATTTTTGGCTGCCTCCAGAGCAATGATCACTGTCTTCTCCACCGCCGAGTCTATGAGTGGGAGGAGGTTCTCCTCCATGTTACCTGTGTTAGAGTCATCCAATGGGAACTCTGCCTTCACCTTGAGCATGCTCAAGAACTCATCCATGTGGAGGCCACATGACTTTTCAATATCATGCAAAAAAATGAAAAGCTCCCCCCCTACCCCAACTGGACATAGAGAGTCAATCTCTATCTCTCAGGAAGGGGGGGCAGAGTCATCTTCATCTTTAATTGATGTGCCACTTCCACTGGCCTCAAAGCGGTATGGATTTTCTGTGAGCCCTACCGCACCTCGTGGAAATTGTTGTGCAACGATCAGGCTTTCACTTACACCTGTGTGTGCTGCACACTGAGGCTCTTCCTTATCGTGGACGAATCCTCCAAGGAGCAGTTTGCGGCATTTCGACCTCCTCTCCCTCTGAAAGGAACAAAACAAAGCAAAGGATAGTGTCAAATGCTCTTGATTGACAACTATTTAGACTCCTTTTTTCCATGGAAATGGACAAATTAGCCTGCTGAACAGAATCAAACATCATCTCTTCCATCAGCAAACCATTGTTGACACTGGCAATACTTGATCTATCGGGAACATGCAACCCTTCAAAATCATGCAACATTCTATACTGTTGTAAGAGGTCTTACATTTGCACAACAAAGCTTGATTCTTTGCTATAGAATGATAAACACTAACATCTGTACACCCTCTCTGCTGAAAGGCATGGAAAAAATCATCTGAAATCTTGGTGGAGAATTTATTCCAAACGTGTCCAAGGGATATAGGCTCACAAAAAACCATTATAATGACAAACAATTGACGTAGTTGGAATCCTATTTTCTGAAATGCAGCTTCTTTTTAGAGACACATATACCACTCCTCATTGCTCTCTAGCATTCCTCTGGCTTCACATGCAGCCTTGAAACAGGGATACAAATGTCTATTCACCGTTTGTAAATCCTCAAAATATTTACAACCTTTGCACACTAACATGCACAAGTAATATTGCTCACCTGACTCTCGGAGTAACATTATACATACGTCTGATCATATTTCTCCTTTTCCTTTTAGTCCATGAGTGCGAAGTTGAATTCCACACCCACTTGCAACAAGGGAAATCAACATATAGCAGGCTACTTGCATCCGTATACAATTGATTAGCTTTGAACCATTCAATTAAAGATGCTCTCTGGTTTTTGTCACAACTAATCACATCACGCAAATCATCCTGATCATTGAATATCACATTGTTCTGCATTGGGAGATTGACATGCAACCTTTGTATATCACACTTTTCATCATATAAATCATATTGGTATATGCGCCAACATGCCTCTGACGCAGACACATACCGCGCATCCAAATATTGACTAACCTCATCAGTAATCCCATGTGAGTCTTGCAACTCTATAGTAGCTTTATCATGTCCTTTGTATATGTAATATACCCATCTCCACTAATAAAGAAATGTCCATGTAATAGATAAATTTATGAGTTTTTATGGTATAAAAATCAATGATTTTATTATTTGAGTCATTTCTACTTAGAATCTTCAAATTCTGAGCCCAAATTTAGAATTTGCGTGTGATTTTATCCTTATATAGGATTTTACAGCATCCAAAACGGACACTGGATCAAGCTTATACGTAAATTTCAATCATTTTAGTTAAAAAGCGACGACCTTTAAACCTTAATAAATGCACGACCGGGCGTTCGATTGACGAACGATCTGAACCCCAATGACCAGGAGAACCTCTCGAACAAAAAAAAAATTACCCCTCGGGGCGGCCTGCACATAAATCGAGGCGGGTGCCCCAAATTTGGGGACCTCGTCCCAAAAATTTAGACCGTACACACTTACCAGGGTGCCCGCACGATGGCTGCACAAGAACCAAAGGACGACCGCCCACTATGTGGTCCATACGTACCCCTATGTGGACACCCATGCTGCCCCAAACCAGATAAGGTACATGCATACCACTCCTTTCCTTGATAACCGACACCGTACCTTTCCCCTAGACCCATGCAGGCCACTGATCCATAGCCTTTGACGGTACACCGTCCTTTCGTCCTTGCTTTGCGTAGTGTCCGTACCCGTATCTCATAGCTATATAAACCCCCGGGGTGCTCCACAGGCAACATGCATTTCTATACAGCGTATGCCCTATTGTACGCCGTCCATACCGCGTCTGTCCCTGTGTAGTGTACTTGCTGTAGTACAGCCGCCCCTTGCAGCCACCCCTCTCACACCCCCTCATTTGCCTCTTTTCAGATAAGGCAATTTTCCTCCATCTCCCTCTTGCTAGGAGGCAGTGTCCTTAACTCTTCTTCCCCCCCTCCACCCCCCCGTGTGAAGAGACTTACAGCAGCCCTCAGCCCTTCTCCCCTTTAGCAAAACGTTTTTGTCTTAAGGCCATCTCACAATCCCCCCCATTTGCGTAGACTTTAATAAGAGGTTTTTGCCTTAAGAAAGGGTTCATGCGCTATAGTCTTTTGCTCGTACGATGAGCAAACGATCTCAGAATTGAGATCCGACTGAAGCGTTTCGACCGTGACAGCAAGCCCTACAAGACGACATCCAAGATGGCCCCATCTTGGAAACGTCAAAATATTGCCTCAAGAGGAGCACGCAACAACAAGATTAGGGAAGATGCTCCCGCCAACCCTCCCTTTTCAAGCTCCTCAAGGAAATGGTGGCCAGGTTACTTGGTTATATTTTAAAGAAGAGTTCTTTTTTATATTAGTGCTAATAAATGTGTATCTTTTTCTTTTAAAATAATGATATAAAATTGTATGAAGTTACGAATTGTGTGATGCTATATTTAATAAATTGCATTGAAATTGTTATCTTTAAAGAGTGCAAGTTTTTCTTGGCTTCAACGCTAACTCCGTTCCGTGCTTGTGTAGCCGGGCGGCGTCGTTATTAGCAAAGCCCGAGAATGGCCCAAGGTATCCCTCATACCATTGGGAGAATAAGGTTCTCCGATTGAGGCGAGAGATTATGATGCTGCCTAGTTCTGAGGGCCCAGGCTAGTGCAGTGAATAAGCCCACCCTAGTGTGCAGACATCCCTCTGAGGGGCGGGAGGATTGAGCGATGGAGCCTGAGAGGGCGACAGGCCGGCTTGAGTCCTCGCCAGCAGCGGCGGCCGACGATGAGGTGTATGGTCCCGTAGGGTTTTGCCCAGCATATAGAGGCTGGAAGGCCGAATTCTAGATCATCGGCAGTATAAAGAAAAAGAATAAGAGAGTATAGTACAACCGCCCCTCTCACACCCCCTCATTTGCCTCTTTTTAGATAAGGCAATTTTCCTCCATCCCCCTCTTGCTAGGAGAGGCAGTGTCCTTAACTCTTCTCCACCCCCCCGCGGTGTGAAGAGACTTACAGTAGCCCTCAGCCCTTCTCCCCTTTAGCAAAACGTTTTTGTCTTAAGGACATCTCACAATCCCCCCCCATTTGCGTAGACTTTAATATAAGAGGTTTTTGCCTTAAGAAAGGGTTCATGCGCTATAGTCTTTTGCTCATATGGTGAGCAAATGATCTCAGAATTGAGATCCGACTGAAGCGTTTCGACCATGACAGCGAGCCCTACAAGACGACGTCCAAGATAGCCCCATCCCGAAAACATCACGAGAGGAGCACGCAACAAGATTAGGGAAGATGCTCTCGATGCAGCTCCAACCCTCCCTTTTCAACCTCCTCAAGGAAATGGTGGCCAGGTTAGCTTGGTTATATTTTAAAGAAGAGTTTTTTTTATATTAGTGCTAATAAATGTGTATCTTTTCCTTTTAAAATAATGACATAAAATTGTATGAAGTTATGAATTGTGTGATACTATATTCAATAAATTACATTGAAATTGTTATCTTTAAAGAGTGCAAATTTTTCCTGGCTTCAACGCTAACTCTGTTCCGTGCTTGTATAGCTGGCGTCGTTAGCAAAGCCCGGGAATGGTCCAAGGTATCCCTCATACCATTGGGAGAATAAGGTTCGCCGATTAAGGCGAGAGATTATGATGCTGCCTAGTTCTGAGGGCCCAGGCTAGTGCAGTGAATAAGCCCACCCTAGTGTGCAGACATCCCTCTGAGGGGCGAGAGGATCGAGCGATGGAGCCTGAGAGGGCGACAGGCCGGCTAGAGTCCTTGCCAGTGGCCGATGATGAGGTGTATGGTCCCGTAGGGTTTTGCCCAGCATATAGAGGCTGGAAGGCCGAATTTTAGATTATCGGCGGCGGCGGCAGTATAAAGGAAAAGAATAAGAGAGTCGGTTTGGCTTGTATGGAATTGATTCATGTATAAACTTTTTATATATATAGCTTGTCTTTGGCATGATTGTATTGTGTAAAAAGGCTGTTTTAACAAACCTTGTAAAAAGGGCCTTAATTAAGGAACATGTTTATTTATGTCGAACAGTGTGGTAGGATTAATTAGAAAACAAATTGACGCATGAGTAGGGTGGAAAGTGGGAGGATGGTATGCCCTGATGGCACCATCCTACGGATGGGTGGACCCGATTAGTCGGGTAGCTTTCCAACAGATTAAGTGAAAGCCCTACACTAGATAAATAGGTTCTTGGGTAACTCTATTCTAGAAGACTAGGTCAGCGGTTGTGCCTTGCATGGATGAGGAAAAAAGCGTTGCCTCTAGAAATCAAGTCTAGTAGTTGCCTAATTTATGATCAATTACCCTATGGGTGATTTGATTTTTAGAAGATCACACTTCCCCTGCGGGATAGGAATAGGTCTTACCTATGAATCATATCCTTGAATCTCTACATGGTCAAGGTGTCGATAAATAGGAAATTTTCTCCAAGTTAAGACTTAGTGGACTATCTTAAGTGTTTCTCCTATTTTAGAAGGGGGGAACCTTACAGTATACATACTTATACAAATACTTTATGGTAGTAATAGTAGAGCATACTTCAATGTTAATATGGGATTTTTACCTCATAGATAGAAAAGGGTTATATGGAACAACCCATCGACTATCTACCCTTTGATCCTTTACCTATATGAAACTACCATCGTCTCTCCACATGTAAGTTGGATATCCATTGTCATCAACGCTAGTAGTCTCACAAAAATTTTGAGGATACTGATGTTTGCACCTCCCGTTGACCATGCAAGGAGAGCACATATTTAGTTCCCTACATGGTCCATGGATGTTACAATGACTAATTATGGTGTGCAACGCAGGAAACATCACCTTATCACCCAGGAAGTTCAGTACATACCAACATATCATAGTGTGCAATCTCCACCAGTTTACTTCCACTTTCTAATATCAATATTATATGTACATGTGGCAAGCCTCTTTTTTGAAATTGAATAACATACACAAATCCCAACACCTTTCCAAATATTGCTTTTTTCACCAATAAGTGCATCATGTCCTTGTGTTTCTCATAAAAGACCCGAGCTGTCAAGTCAAGTCGATCTTAGGGAACCTGACCAGGCAGTAAGGCATTGGTTATTTCATCCCACTTAGGATTGTAAGTGAAAGTAATAAATAGGTTAGGTTTACCCATCTTCCTAACAATTGCCATTGAATCTTGGTACAATTGATGCATATATCTAGGCCCCCCGGTATATGAAGATGGTAGAACTACCCTGCACCCATCAATGCCCCCAGAGACTCTATTGACCCCATCACTTGAATTAACCATATCTGCAAGTCCTTTGTATACTTCAGCACACAATGCTTTCTGATTATTGCGTATCCACACTAATCTAAATTCTTCCATGCTCCTATATGCATCAACGATATATTGTTGTAATAGCCGACCACCACGCGAAGGCATGCATTTGTATCTTTCCTTATTTGTAGTCTATATACATAATATTGCCGTTGAGTTACGGTCTTTGTCTCCTCATTTGAACTTTGTCTATTTTGCCATTGAGTGGAATTCCAACATGCTAACCATCCTCACCTCGAGAAAATAGAAGAACATATAATAAAGGCATATATGAATGGTGTAGGTTAGATATTTTTTTTATAGCACCTGTGCGCAACGCTATTTGAATATCTCTATGCCCCACATGTAAATCGTCCCCTTGACCCGGCATGATAGCTGCTACCTCACTTCTTGTAGGAACCAAGTATTGCCTTGAAGTTGAACGTGCTTTAGTGATGATGACCATTCTCAGATCTGCATGTGGACTTGACTGCAACATTTCTCTCATTGTATGAAGAGCACAAGCATACGGATTATATCCATACATCATTGTTTGCAACCTCTCAAGTACATTATGATTTAAAGAAGGCATCCCATGAAGTCTATTCTCTAATTCATGCTCTGTATCATACACATATAGTTGGGCAAATCGAGGAGCCGCATCTCGTGTTTCATTAGGTATTACAGAACTAACATGATGATAGGTAGTACCATGGATTCGAAAATTAAATACTCCTCCCCCCTAGTGAACTAATTATCCAAGTGAGCACCAAGTGAAACAAATGCCAAAGCATTATTGTAAGAGCGGATATTCTTTTTGTATTCCTTACTTGTATTATTATTACCAAGCAGCAACTCAGCCAATGCAGGAGGTGGGTTTTCCAAAGGTAGCAAAGAGACATTCCCACTTCCACAGCAGTGTTTGCCTACATATTGTCTTAGCTTTCTTCATGCCTCACATTTCCAAATTAGTGCATTACAAAAATGGCACTTATAAGTAAGGGATCCCAATGAGTGGAGTGCAATCTCCGGAATACACCACCATAGTTGCTGGGTGCTTAACATTCTGAGGAAATGAAAATGCATGCCATTCGGATTTAATATCTTTCACATCACCATGACACAACAAATAGAATGGAAATTATCATCCAAGGGTGGCTCATTTAAATCAAATGAAAAAGAGCCTTGCTCTATATCTCTCTGTGGCTGTACATTTTGACGTTCATTGATAAGTTCTTGAAGTACCATAGCATTGGCAATTACTCTGTTTCTTGTGGAGTAACTGGATTCCACCACCATGGATTCCTCCATGTTCCTCTCCATTTTCAACCCTTCCAAATGTTCCTCTCCATTTTCAACCCTTCCAAATGTTCCAACTTCATTTTTATTAATGCAATTCATTAAATTAGCAACATTTTGTTTTCGAATCCAAGCCCTTGTCCTTGAACGGTTACGGCGAGACACATGTGTTGCATCCAAAGCTCGAAGCCGACGAACTTGGTTTAAACTCAAGTATAAACAGCTCCTAACCATCTTCAAATCTCCTTCAAAAATCTCCTTCAAAACACAAAATAGGGAATACTAACTTCCTTTTAAAACATTCTTAACTTCAAACACCAACATAATATCCTACTTCAACAGCCATTATCACACATGCGACCCTGCTCCAAATAGACTTAATCTCAATAAGAATGTAATTCTTAGAGAAGTTTTTAATACATACATAAGTATAACGTATACAAACCATTTCCTAGATGAATAAGGGAGCATAACATATACAATCCATCTCTTACAAAGATAAAGGGTAATAACATATATAATCACAGAAGATAGATAGAGAGAGAGAGACAGAGAGACCGAGAGAGAAAATAGAAGTTGAGACACAATAAAAAAGTGTGAGAGAACAAAATAAGAGAGAAGCATTGAATTTGAGAAAATGGAAAATTCATACATTTAGCCGAAAGAGAGAGCCAATTCTACAAGTCACAATACAATTTGTGCCTTGAGTAAAAACATCATTACTCTCACAAAAACCCTAGGCAACTACCCGAGCTTCTAACATTACGACTCATCTTTTTCATAATAGCATCGAGTCGATTAATAGATATCTTAAGACTCAATACCTCCAAGCCTAAAGTATGTACTTGCTCTTTTAGAGAATCCACTTATTCCTTACATTGCCCATTACATCCGCCTTGACGTTCCCCAATTTCAACATGCATATTTTCCATGAAAGAAATCATGTCTAGTTGGTTAGCCTCCATTCGACCATTACTGTCAAGGATGTGGTGGAGATGATGAGACAACTCGTCTCTTAGCATATCTCCCCTTTGGCTTGCAACTTCCATGGATCTCATCCCAAAGGGCTTCTAAGTACTCCTTTGCAAGCAACCTGATTTTTCTAAGTACTCCTTTGCAAGCAACCTGATTTTTCTTAGACCACTCGCATATGTCCACAATATTTGGTTGTCCGGATGGAGACCTTGACCTAGCAAGGTGTTTTGCAGCTCAAACATTCATCAGCTCTGGTGGAGTAGACAAAGCTACTTCTTCATTGGAAGAATCCTTCACAGCCAGTACATCTCTTGAGTGGTTGTTATCATTTTGAATCTCCATTTGCTGAAATTCAAAATTAATATCTTAAGGCTCTACAAATCTCTCTTCATATCTTTGCCAACATATAATCAACCCTAGAAACCTACCAATACAAATGTAGATTCCTCCTAGAAAACTATCATAGAGATATATATAAGTGTCTCTCTATATTTATGTATTGGCAAAATCATAAAATTTTTAAACTCTCTTTAGAACTCTCTCTACAATCTCAAAGGCAATAGTCTAATAAATGGAATGTTTATAGCTTATGTAGCTAAGCACACCAATATTGTAAATTGTTTAAACGTGGCAACACACTTAATGAGATTAAAAGAGAAATAGAGAATGTTGTAATGTGCGCTCTCTCTCTCTCTCTCTCTCTCTCTCTCTCTCTCTCTCCCTCTCTCTCTCTCTCTCTCTCTCTCTCTATAGCTCTTGCTCTCTATCTTGCCAACCATACAATAGACACAGAAATAGATAAAGACAAAATGGCCAACAAAGAAACCAACCTCAAGTTGAACAGAGAATTGGATTCAAATCACCAGCTTTGATGCTATCGTCCTTGTGCTTCCTTCTACACAATCACATGAAAAATCCAAAAATATAATAAACTTATGATCTCTCTATTTTTCTAATCTAAATACACAATAAAACGTAACAATAACTATTTGTGTATTACATGATTATATGGGACAAAGAGAGAGAAAGACAAACAAATTGAGAGTGAGAGACATCCATCAAAAATCTAAAAGCTTATTACATTATCTTTTACAACTTCTTTAATGGAATGCACTTCAGAATTTCACTAAAAATGAAACGCTTTTCCTTGGAGCTCCTACATCTACTACCCACAATGTAAAAGCCATCTAGTAATCCCAATGCCTCTTTGATTAAGAGGAGATTGAGATTTTCATCTAGCCTATAAGGGTCCAAGACTATATAAATATACCGAGGATTAACATCATCCCACCCATCAAATCCAAGGACTGGGCTAGGGTGGGATCCAAAAAGCTTAATTGTGGCATCTCCTCAAAGAAGACAGTATCTGACAATTTATTATTGTCATAAGTCAACTTTAAGATATTTAATGGCATATCTCTGCATAAAACATAATCAAACTATACATTAATAACAATCATGAACTTTTTTATATTTAGCAAAGGAAGGTTATAAGAAAAGAATGAAAAAATAAAATCCATTCAAAAATACAAAAATCAATCTAGAGCCGAATCCATTCAAGAAGAACACAACCAAATTTATTTTCAGAGTAGCTTATGCTTTGGGATACACTTAATAACTTCATCAAATACTTGTCGTACTTGATCTCTTTCAACATGGACAATAGAGTCTAGTTCATAACGATCAGTCAAAAACCCAAGCTTTCTTTAATAATCATAAGTGCAATATTGTCATGAGAATATATTTTAAGTCCTCTAGAAAAATAATATTTATCCCCTCTTGAGTAATTTGGGGACACCTAGATTACTCTTGCGTCATGCCGGCTAGGTTAATATCGTGGGTGACACCACTATAAATATTAATACGTGCGGTATATGATGTATGTTTGAGGCAACCTATGATTATTTCAGTTAGGTTTGTATGGCAGGGTGATTCCTGGGGTACTTACGCCTGGTAGTCATGAGTTGGTGATGATTTGTGCCTGTTTAATATTTGTGAGATTAATTTAATAATTAATTGGGCTTATATTTTCAGGTGATGAAGACTATGGGAATTGAAGAGTTTACTTTGGAAGAAATGTCTTGGTTCATCACATTTCATTTTTGGCAAGCATAGTAGCTTGTAACCTTATCAAATGATTTTTTCATTTTGAACTTTAGGAAAGATACATTTATTTATGTGGAATTTATTAAAGCCTATGGCTTTACCCTAGTCCCAATTTGACACTCTATTTTTGTTAAAGAAGAGTGCCGTGCTCTCTAAAAAGCACATCTTGTATTTTGGGGGCTATGGCCTAATTTTGGTGAAAAAGAAAGCTAATAAAGAAATTCTCTTGTGTGGGGAGAGGCCACGCACAAGAGGGGGGAAGATTGCACCCAATATGGTCTTTTTGGAGCTAAGTATTTTTGTTTAAGTGTTTAATTTTTCAATTGATTTGATTTAGTTGAAGCTTACAAGCAATGGTTTTTATGATTGAATTAATTCTCTACTTTTCCACAATCAATTCCTAGAATAAGATTCCGGTTGCACTGGTATCAGAGCTTGGGCTAGGAGATTTGTGGAGAAGGTAGGAAAGGGCTTCAACTTCTCAAAAATCAAGAAAGTGCAGGAATTTATCCAGTGGACAGAAGGGTGTTTTGTAGGTCTTTACCCAAAGGTCAAAGATTCAAAACTAGATCT
Organism: Cibotium barometz; assembly: GCF_041138505.1. Lineage (NCBI taxonomy): Eukaryota > Viridiplantae > Streptophyta > Polypodiopsida > Cyatheales > Cibotiaceae > Cibotium > Cibotium barometz. Next base: position 53,517,583 of record NC_141048.1, on the reverse strand, counting down.
ACTCTCAAACCCACTCACCATCCTGCAAAACCATCCCTCTCTATCAAAAAGCGGTTTTTCCAAATACTCAGTGAAATCAAAATCTGACCGTATGGGTGAAATCCTCATAGCCAAAAACCTCACGAGTTTCTCTCAGAAATCAGAAAGCTTCAAGGATGAGTGAATCTATAATGGACGGAGCAGGTAAATTTGTGTAAAAGCCATACAAAATTCTCCAAAAGAAATTCCAAGAAGGCGGCACACGGCGGCAGCCTGCCGGCGCAAAAACGCGTGGGGAGGAGAATTAAAAAAAAAGCCCATAAGCTTAATCACTCCATAAGCTAATCTCTCTCTTAATCCTAATCTCACTTTTCCCAATTCCCATGCAAGTCACATCACTTTTTGAACCTTTACTTTTCTCCTATTTCCAAATTTGAAGAGAAATTCAAAGATTTTCAATTCTGAAAATTTCTGGGTGCAGAAAAGTGATTTACAGGTTTTAAAAAGCTTCAAAATTGCCTAGAAAAGGCCAGAAAATTCCGAAATCGCTTCTGAAAAATTCTAAAAATTTCAGAAAAATATTACAGAGATTGGGCAAGGTTTACAGGACTCTTTTAGTAGGTTTCAAAGTGTAGAAAAATTATTTTATCAACAATTCGACTAGCCCAAGACTCTTGAATCACGTGGAATCGTTCGGGATTTGTTTGAGGCGACGAGAATTCAATAAAGCCATTGAACAACGTCTTTGTTCAGCTTCAACCAAGATCAAATTGCGGAGAAAAACAAGATAAGTACTTATTTTTGCTTTATTTATTTACATCAAATAAAGTAAAATTTTATTTATCTACATCATTTGCACAAGCACGGTAGATTTGCCTATCTCACCATCAATTCAAGAGCAACTCCTTTCGTTACAACATCAAATTGTAGAAGAAAGAGAGAAGCGTATTGAATTGGAGAGACAGCTCTCGAATCGTAGACGCAAGCGTGACTCTTCGCTATCTTTTGATGACGAAGATGACACTATTCAAAGGGCTGTAAATGCTACATTGCAAGCACAAAGGTCACAAAAAGAATCCAAGATTAGTCGGAAAGCTTTCACATTTCAAAATTATGATGGAAAGAAGGATGCTAGGGTCATTTTAGCTTGGCTTAGTCAACTAGATGACTATTTTTCTGGAGAAAAATTTTCAGAGAATAATAAGATTAAATGTTCAGTCAATCATTTGGTAGACAGTGCAGCTTTATGGTGGAGTGTAATAAAGCAAGGTCGTGACAAGCCAGATTCTTGGAAAAGATTTCAACGGCTGGTAAAAAAGCACTTTTTACCCTCACAATTCAAGTCCAAAGTTAGGCACGAATGGGACACTTTGCATCAATTGGAAAAGGAGACTATGTCGTCACAGTATGTAGAAAAGTTCTGGAATACTTTATTACAGGTGCAGGTTGTGGATAGAGTCAGCGAGAAGGACCAAAAGAGGAAGTTCATATCGGGCCTTAGATCTACCATTAGGGTCGATGTGAATATGTTTCGACCTCATTCACTATCTTCTGCAATATCTTTGGCAACTAATTCAGAACGTAAAAATGGGTTTCCTAAAGAGATTAAAGCACATGAGGGTACTTCTTCTAAACCATTTACTAAATCTTTTTATGCTTCAAAGAAGATGTATAAACCAGGTTATGACAAAGGCAAGGACGAGGCTAAAGGCAACATGAGTACCAATAAGAAAGTCAATGGTGGCAAACCGAAGACATCTCCTATCAAATGTTTCAAGTGCCACACAAAGAAGGTCACATAGCACCGAATTGTCCGGAGAGCGTACCAAGAATTCAACACCAGCAGTAGCAGCTCGAGTCAATATGATTGAACAAGATGACAATGAAGAAGAATCATTCGAGCAAGAGGGTAATTCCGATCCAGATTACTCAGAACAAGAAGGTAAACCTCATGTTCATTCTTTGCTTAAAATAAAAGGAACGATAAATGGACATGAAGTTCTTATTTTGCATGATGATGGTAGTACACATGATTTCATTTCTGAAAAGATACTTAAAGCATTAAATCTTCATTCTTTCCCTACGCATTATAAAGTCAAAGCAGCATTTACTGGAACAAAGTATAATTGCATGCAAGTGGTGAAAGATTTGGATTTATGCATCAAACCTTTAACAGAAAAGAGGGATTTCTTAGTTGCACCTTTACAAGGGGTAGATATAATTTTGGGTATGCCTTGGAGACACAAATACAATCCTATTATAGACTATGACACTCATAGCATTTCTCTAAGGAAGGACAATGAAAATATTATCCTCCACCAGTGTCAAGTCAAAGGAGAAATGAGTCCTTTGTTGAGTCACACTCAAGCAAAGAGAGCTCTAAGAAAAAGAGACAAGACTTATATGGTATGGGTTAACCAGCTTGATGCTGAGTCTGACACATCCAAAAGACCAAAGTTTGATCTTTTTATCTCCAAATTTAGTGACTATTTCATGGAAGATCTGCCTCCAGGATTACCTAAGTCTAGGCCTGAGGATCATAGTATTGACTTATTGCCTGGAAATTCCCCGCCTTGTAAAGCTCCCTATAGAGTCAACAATTTAGAGCAAAGAGAAATCCAAAGCCAAATAGAAGATTTGCTAGAGAGAGGCCTTATTCGACCTAGTAGTTCACCTTTTGGAGCTCCAGTACTTCTTGTTAAGAAGAAGAACGAAACTTACCGAATGTGTGTAGACTATCGTGCATTGAATAAGATCACTGTCAAGAACAGATATCCTATTCCTAGGGTAGATAATCTTCTTGACAAGCTTAGAGGATCAAAGGTCTTTAGCAAGATTGACCTAAAGTCTGGGTATCATCAAGTTCGTATGACTCAATCAGACATTTTCAAGACAGCTTTTAGAACCCAAACTGGTCATTATGAGTTTTTGGTTATGCCATTTGGTTTGACCAATGCTCCAGCTACTTTCAGCCGTATGATGAATCGTATATTCCTTAAATTTCAAAGTTTTGTTATAGTGTTCTTTGATGACATTCTTGTTTTCAGCAAGGATCGACAAGAGCATGAACAACACTTGGAACAAGTGTTCAATCTTTTGAGAGAAAATGAATTGTATGTCAATCCTGAAAAGAGTTCTTTCTTTCAAGAGGAGATTGAATACTTAGGTCATATAGTGTCGGCTGAAGGGATTCGTGTAGATCCTAATAAAATTGAGTGTATAGCTTCTTGGCCTACGCCTAGAAACATACATGATCTTAGATCTTTTCTTGGCTTATGTAGTTATTATAGGAAGTTCGTCAAGAATTTTGCTTGTATTGCTCATCCTTTGACTGAACTCCTTAAGAAAGCTACAAATTTTAATTGGACTCAAAAGCAAGATAAATCTTTTGCAATACTCAAGAATGCTTTAACACAAGCACCAGTTCTAACACTACCTGATTTTCAAAGACCATTCTTTATAGTAGTGACTGATGCTAGTGGCAAAGGATTTGGAGCTGTTCTTATGCAAGACAACCATCCTATTGCTTATCAAAGTAGAAAGCTTAAGCCTGCAGAGCAAAATTATAGCACTTATGACAAGGAATTAGCAGCAGTAGTGCATGCTTTGAAAATCTGGAAGCATTACCTAATGGGCTCTGAATTTCTCATCAAGACAGATCAACAAAGCATTAGGCATTTGCTTACGCAACCTCTTATTTCAGATAGGCATATCAAATGGGCAGCTTTCATTCAAAGTTTCCAACCTATGATTCAATATCAACTTGGAAGAGAAAATGTTGTTGCCGATGCTTTAAGTCGAAGACCAAATATCAACAACATTTCCATTATTGAAAGTGAATCATTTGTACTTATGAAAGAAACTTACGAAGTTGATCCAGATTTTTTGCAAATATGGATCAAATTGCGTGAAAACAATTGGACACCTCATGGAAGTTATTCTCATAATGATGACTATCTTTTCTTTGAGAAAAGATTATGTGTTACTCAACCTTACAGACAGCTTGTCTTGGAAGAGATGCACCAACCACCATTTGTGGGACATAGAGGAGTTTCCGCAACACTTCAAGTAGTTTCTTGAGAATTCTATTGGCCTCATTTGAAGAATGATGTAGCTAAATTTGTAGCTGAATGTAACATTTGCCAAACAATTAAAAGCTACAAAGGCAAAGCTTTAGGATTGCTTATGCCTCTACCTATTCCTGATAGACCATGGGAACAAGTGTCTACGGATTTCATTACTGGCTTCCCTACTACTTCCAGTCACCATGACATGATTTGGACAATAGTGGACAGATTTAGTAAGCAAGCCTATTTCATTCCATGTAAAAAGACACTAACTTCTCAGCAAGCCGCGAACATATTTGTTAAGCAAATTTTTGTTCATCATGGACTACCCAAAGTGATAGTTTCTGATAGAGATTCTAAATTTTGTAGTCACTTTTGGGTTGCTCTTTTCTCAAACCTAGGCACTAAGTTAGATTTTTCCACGGCTTTCCATCCGGAATCGAATGAATAAACCGAAGTTACAAATAGCACTATCTTAGATATGCTTAGAGCCTATGTTTCTTCCCA